>NC_137735.1:352500-1080478 GCF_963264785.1 Psittacula echo
CTGCATCGAGCAGGGATGCTCAGGAGGACGGGGTCTTCTGGCACTGCAGCACCCAGGGATGCTCCTGGGGGACGAAGGAGTCCTGTGGCTCTGTACCACCCAGGGATGCTCCCATGGGATGGGGTCTCCATCCCAGCAGCGCCTGGGGATTCTCCTTCCCACCCCTGTGGGAGATCAGGGCACTGCTGGGCCGGGGCTGGAGTCGGGACGCTGGCGCAGGGCGCTGCTTTGTTCCATCCCTGGCTCCCGGAGCAGGAACGGTGAGAAAGGCTCCGCTTTGTGCTGAGGCATCACCCGCATCCCGCTGAGGGCTCTGGCGAGGGCCCAGGAGCAGCGTCCCCCCCGCCCGGCCTGACTCAGCCCCTCGTGACGGCCCTTCCCAGGCCCCTGGGTACCGGGGAGCTCCTGCACCCCCCGGCCCTGGGGCCGGGCTCCGGGCAGGGGCGGCCGCTTGAGCCGGCCCCGCTCCGTTCCCTCGGCCAAGGCTCGGTTCAGCCCCGCTCAGCACTTCAGGGATGTGCTGAGTTTCCCCATAGCTCGGCTTGGAGCGGAGCCACCGCCGGGGCCGCCAGCTCCTGCCTTAAAGGCGCCGTAGCCTGCGCCGGCAGCGATGTGGATGGAGCCCCCCGCACCCCGCAGGCGGAGCGGGGCCAGACCCGGCTGCTCTGTGGCACCATCAGTGCTGGTGCTCCCGGGAAATCCATTGCGTTCCGTTGGTGTGGAGGAGCCCCTGGAGCCGGTGCCACAAAAGCGGGGCTCTTCCTCGGGATGGAGTGATGAGTCCCGTGTTCCTCCGCAGGGTCCTGCAGCACTGTTGGGAATGCCCCATCCCTGGCAGTGTTCAAGGCCAGGTTGGACACAGGGGCTTGGAGCAAGCTGCTCCAGTGGAAGGGGTCCCTGCTCGTGGCAGGGGTTGGAGCTGGAGGAGCTTTAAGGTCCCTTCAGTCCAACCCAGGCTGGGATTTCATGATTCTGTCACCCTGGGGTGCCTGGTGCCTGTACCCAGCACCAGCGCCTGGCTCGCTGCCCCAGCACAGGACCACAGCCTGCAGCCGAGGCCAGGGCTGCCGGCCAAGGCAAACACCTTGGAAGCCACTGGGATGGCCACAGGACTCGTGCCCAACCCGCCCGGCAGTGCCACATCCACCCGGCGGTGCCAGGAATGGTGGCCAAGCCTGGCTCTGAGGGAGCCCTTAGAGCAGCTCCAGTGCCTAAAGGGGCTCCAGGAAACCTGGAGAGGGGCTTGGGACAAGGGCCTGTAGGGACAGGCCAAGGGGAATGGCTTGAACCTGCCCGAGGGGAGACTGAGCTGAGCTCTTGGGCAGGGAGTTGAGACTGGAGGAGCTTTAAAGTCCCTTGGACAGGGTTGTGGTGGGGCACAAGCGCCCCACGGCCACAGCAGGGCTGGATGGACGGAGTTTAAGGTTAGAAGTGAGTTAATAGAAGCGTTCCCTCCTCCAGCCCCGCCGCAGCGCAGGGTGATGGATGCTTTCCATATGGTCCCCATCAAGGCAGGCAGTGCCACATGCCTCTGCCCCAGCCGGGAGCACAGAGATTAAAGCAATTAGAGCTGCAGCTCGTCTGGCTCTTGATGAGCCCCGAGGAGCGGCTGAGAGCTCCCGACGTTCCCCAAAGCTGGAAATGTCAGCGAGGCTCTTCAGCGCGGCGCTGCGGAGCTGCAGGTGCTGCCACAGCCCCCCAGGGCCGTGGGCTGGTGATGGCAACCGCAGTGGGGTGATCCAGGAGGGGGAAATGGGAGGCTCCAGGGGATGGGGTGATCCCCGGGATTGGGGTGCTCCGGGGTGGGAGCTGGGAGGTGTAGATGCTCCTTGGCCACACTGGGCATGTTCCTCTGGCACCGCTGCCCTCAGGTGGGGACCTCGGGGATCCCCTGATCCAGCTGAACCCCTGGGATTCAGGGACCCGACGGTGGGTGTGATGGGGGACAGGCGGTGAAGGACAGGGGGTGCAGTTTGGGGTAAAGAGCACGGATGAAGGCAAAGGTGCATAGGGAGGGATTCGTGTTGGGATGCAGGCAGAGATGCATGTTGGGTTCAAGGGCAGGGATGCAGGTTGAGGTGCATACGCAGGGGTGCTTGCTGGGGTACAGGGCAGAGATGCAGGCAGGGATTCATGCAGGGTGCAGGCAGGACGCCGGAGGCCGGCACCATCCGCGGCCCGCGACAGCCCTCTTGTGGTCCGGTGCGACCGAGCCCGGCCCGGTCCCGCCCGGGCGGGGATGGAAACCGGAACCAGGACGTGTTCGGGGGCTCAGCTCCAGCTCCTCCCGCAGCAGCGGCCCCGCGGCTTGCGCAAAGGGGATGCGTGTGCAGGGCAGGGGTGTGATGGGGAGTGCATGTGGGGCCGGTGTGCGTGTGCGAGCAGGGGGAGTGTGCACGGAGCCTGGTTGCGAGCACAAGTGAAGAATGCAAGCAGGGCCCCATTGCAGTGTGCAGGTGCGCAGGGCACCATTAGAAATGTCCAGGGCACAATCACAGGCATTCAAAGCACCGCTGCAGCACGCAGGGCACCATTACAGGTGTGCAGGGCACCATTACAAGCATGCATGGCCCTGTTCCCTGTGACGTGCTGCAGCTGCACCTGGGGCACGTTGGGTCTCTGCTGCATCCCAGCTCCTGCCCCACTCAGCCGAGCCCCTCACTGGCAGTGGTGGTGAGTCCCGGGAGGCAGCAGGAGGGATCCTGGTCCCACTGCAGGGCTATGGGGCACACATCCCCCCTGCACCGCAGCTCCTGCAATGCTGCCTCATGGCCATTGAGCCTTGAGGTGCCAAGTCCAGCAGCAGCTGCACCACGGTGCAGGACAGAGACCACAGGGATGGACACAGGCACAGACCTGCTGCCGGCGGGGAGTGCTGTGGGTCACAGCCATGCCAGGGGGTGCCATGACTGGGGAGGACCCACACATGGGGGCACAGACCCCTGGAACACACCTCAATGGCACAATCCCAGCCTGGTTTGGGTTGAAGGGACCTTAATTCTCACCCAGCTCCAACCCCTGCCATGGGCAGGGACCCCTTCCACTGGAGCAGCTTGCTCCAAGCCCCTGTGTCCAACCTGGCCGTGAACACTGCCAGGGATGGGGCAGCCACAGCTTCAACCTGCTCCCATGTCCCACCACCCTCATAGGGAAGAACTTCCCTGTATCTCATCCCACTCTTCCCTCTTCCAGCTGGAAGCCCAAACTCCTCATCCTACCCCTGCATCCCTTGTCCCAAGCCCCTCTCCAGGTTTCCTGCAGCCCCTTTAGGCACTGGAGCTGCTCTAAGGTCTCCCCTTCAGGAGCCTTCTCTTCTCCAGGCTGCCCCAGCCCAGCTCTCTCAGCCTGGCTCCAGAGCAGAGCTGCTCCAGCCCTCGCAGCATCCCCATGGCCTCCTCTGGCCTCGCTCCAACAGCTCCACGTCCCTCTTGTGCCTGGATCAGGACTGCAGGGGGGGTCTCCCCAGAGCACAGCAGAGGGGCAGGATCCCTTCCCTGCGCTGCTGCTCACGCTCTGGGGGTGCACCCAGCACACGGGGGGGTTCTGGGCTCAAGCGCTCACTGGAGCCGGGTCATGGGGAGCTTCTCCTTCCCCCCGGGCTGCCATGGGGTTTGCCGTGGGAGCGGTGCCCTGGGGGCCGCAGCAGCAGCGAGAACACCGGTGGATCCCTGGCACGGGCCCGGTGCCGCTCGCCCGGGGCTGGCACCCGCCGCAGCCTCGTTAACCTTTCTTGATTAAGGCAATTATTCCCCGCGCGTTCCCCTCTAATCCAAACACGCGGCTGCTCCGGGGGGAGCGAGGCTGGGAGCCAGCACCCGCAGCCGGAGCTGCCGCGGCCGCGGGGACCCCGGTGGGGCAGGGGGGTGTCCCCGGGGTTCCCATGAGGGTCATCTTGTCCCTGATCCACACCTCAGGGTGTGGGATGCAAGGGGGGGGGGTGTGTTGGGAAGGTCCTCAGGGTCCTCACATGGGATCCCCTTATCCTTGGCATTCCTGTCCTCCTGTGGGATCTCCTATCCCTGGGATGCCCATACTCTTATGAGATTCCTCATCCTCAGGATGCCCGTCCTCACATGGGATTCCCCATCTCCAGTGTTCCGATTCCCAGTGTCCCCGTCGCCAGGGGTGTCCCCATGCACTGCCCCCTCCCCACTCACAGACCCCTGGAGCCGGTGCCCTTCTGCAAGGCCTTTTATTCCCATGTCGGACCCCCCCTGCTGCGAGGGACCCCATCACCCCCATCCTGTGCTGGGACCCCAAGGGTGGGCAGGGGGCTCCCTCCTGCCCTGGGTCCTCCACGGTCACCCCGGGCAGGGGCTGGGGCCATGGGATGAGGACCCAACACTGAGTGAAGGGTGATGGGGCAGCCGGGGGGGACACGGGGGGACACGGGGCCCCCCGATGGGTGGGATGTTGGGGTGTGTTGGGTTTTATTCCCTATTTATTTACAGAATTCCCAGCTGGGAGGACAGGGAATCCCGGCAGGAGCAGCGGGACCGGGGCCGGGCCCCTGCCTGTGCTGCCAGATCCCTGCCTGTGCTGGAAATCACCCTAGTATTAATATCATTAATGATAATAGTGATGATAATGGGAAACGAGGCCGGGCTGGAGCCGGGGCAGCCCCCGGGCCCTGGTCCAGGCAGGGATCCAGCCTCGGCACCGGGGAGCTGCGGGTGGGCGGCTCCAGATGTGGAGCTGCTGCACATCTGGGGAGGGAGCGCTGCAGATCCGGGAAGTGTGGGGGGAGCGGGTCCCACCGGAGCATCCATCCTGCCCTGGAGCATCCATCCCGCCCTGGAGCATCCATCCCTCCCGCCCCCGAGCAGCCATCCTGCCTGGAACAGCCACCCCAGCTCAGAGCATCCATTCTGTCTTTCCCACACATCCCTCCTGCCCTGGAGCATCCATTCTGCCCTGGATCCATCCTGCCCCAGAGCGTCCGTTCTGACCTGAAGCATCCATCCCACCTGGAGCACCCATTCATCCCGCTCCTGAGTACCCCTTCTGCGCTGGAGCATGCACCCATCCCATCTCGGAGCATCCCTCCCACCTTCCCTGGAGCACCCTGACCAGGGCTGCCGCTTCCCCCCACTCCCATGGGCCTCCCGGTGTCTTTCTGAGGCTGAATCCAGATCATTTGGGTCATTCCCGGGGCTCCCCCCAAGGCTCCTCTCTGGCCGAGCCCTGCCGAGCCGAGCCACACCGGGGCCAGTGTCAGCCCTGTCCGGGGTCACCGGGCTCCGCGGGGCCGTGCTGGGGTGGCCGCAGGGCAGCGGGATGGGGGCTCCCGCAGCCCCGTGCACCCCGATCCCCATGGAAAACCCCGGGAGCGGGTCGGAGGGGCCGCTCTCGGTCCTGTCCGTGCTGCGGCTCCGGTGCCGCCCGGCTCCCATGGGCACGGCTGCGAGGGGCGGGCACGGATCGGGGGGTCCCTGCCCTCCGTGGCCGTGCGTCCCGGCGGGATGGGGGGCTCGGGACCTGCTGTGCTTTAGGAATAGGCCAGTCCCTGGAGCGGCCGCGCGGGCGTGTGGAACTTGTCCGAGTCCTCGAAAGCCGCGTCTGGGAAGCGGGAGGGAGGGAGAGGGAATGAGCCGGGATACAGGAAGAGATGGGGACGGGGGGGAAAAGGATGAGGGTGGCGCGGTGCAGCCACCTCTGCGGGTGCAGGAGACGGGCAGAGTATGGGCAGCCGGGCCCCCCCTCCATGGGGCAAAGGGGACCCAGGGGGATGCGGGCAGGGTCCGGGGGTACCCGGGGGGTGCGGGCAGCCCCGCACTCACCCTGCAGGCTGCTGGTGCTGGCGCAGGCGGGCGGGGGGGAGCTCTGCGGCCGCACCACCGGCGCGAAGGCGCTTTTCTGCTTCACGGCCGAGATCATGTTCACCGGGGAGAAGGAGAAGACCCCGGTGGGGGTGGAGGCGCTGGTGCCCGACGGGAGGGTGATGGAGGAGGCGCCGAGCGGGGGGCTGGCGGGCATGACTGCGGGGACAGACCCGCTCAGCCCGGTCACACCGCGGGGACCCGGCTTTGCATCCCCGCGCCCGCTTGGCTTTGAGGACATCCCAGGGCTGGTGCTCAGTGGTGGGGACACCTCGGGGCTGGCCCTTGGAGCTGAGGGTACCCCAGGGCTGCTGTGTAGCTTCGGGGACACCCCAAGGCTGGTGCATGGTCCTGGGGATGCGCTGGGGCTGGCACTTGGTTTTGGGGATACCTGAGACTCGTGCATGTCGCTGGGGACACCACAGGGCTGGCACATGGCATTGGGAACACCCCAGGGCTTAGGGGACACCCAGGGCTGGCACATGGCATTGGGAACACCAGGGACTGATGCATGGTGCTGGGGACACCCCAGGCACATGGCTCGGGGGACACCCGGGGCTGTCACATCCCACCGGGACCCCCGGGTCCGTGACTCACTGGCGTAGGGCGAGTTGGCGGTGGAGCCGTTGAGGAAGCTGGGGGACCCGGGCACCCCGAGCCCGGCCATGGTGCCGCCGCCGTAGCCGGTGATGCCGGTGCCGCCGCCGTAGCCGCTGTGCTGCGGCGTGGAGCTGGGCACGTACCCCCGCGGCGAGGCGCTGCCGGGGCTGCGGGAGTAGCCTGCGGGCGACAGCGGCCGCGGTGGCACCGAGGGACCTGGGCAGGGCCCCCCTCCCGCCCCGCTGCGCCCCTGCGCACCTTGCTCCGTGCCCTGCGGGGAGTCGCCGATGCTGACGGGCAGCTGCGAGCCGAAGGAGCTCACCCCCATGACGCCGGCGGCGGGGCCGTGGGTGCCGGGCAGCGGCGGGACCTGCCCCGCGCTGCGGGGGACGCTGTACAGAGCCTCGGCCACGTCCGCAGCGCGCTTCAGGATGAGGTCCTGCGGGCAGGGACACGGGCATGGGTCAGGTGCGGAGAGGGGCGGTGATGGGGGGGCTGAGAACAGCCCGGCTCGTGTCACCCCCCAGGGCCCCCGAGCATCCCCAGGGCACAGGATGGGGTTTGATTGGGCAGGGGGAGGCGGAGATGCCCCAGCTCGTGTTATCTCATGGGGTACCCGAACAGCCCTGGGTGTGATGGGGCACACGGGACCGAGACCCCCCGGTTAGTATCACATTCCAGGGTACCCGAGCATCCCCAGGGCACAGGGTGGGTTCTGATGGGGCAGGGGAGGACCAAGACCCCCCCAGTTTATGTCACCTCCCAGGGAACCCAAGCATCCTGGGGTGTGATGGGGCACATGGAGACTGAGACCCCACAGTTCAAGGCAGGGCATCCAAACACCCTGGGGGGCAGGATGGGGTTTGATGAAGCACATAGGGACCAAGACCCCCCAGTTTCTGTCACCTCATGGGGTACCTGAGTGTTCCCGGGGAGTGATGGGGCACGTGGGGACCAAGATCCCCCCATCTCCTATCACCTCCCAGGGCATCCAAGCACCCCCAGGGCATAGGATGGGGTATGATGGGGCACATGGGGACTGAGACCCCCTGGTTCATGCCGCTGGCCGGGAGGGTCATTAGAACAAAGGCAGCTTTGGAAGCTGCTGACCCCTTCCCCTGCAGTTGGAGGGCTCGGGAGGGCCCCAGCGCTGACTCAGCGCCTGAGGCATCCTGATGTGAAGCAGATGTGGGGCTCCTGCATCCCTGCTCCAGCACTGCAGGGGGGTGGGACGGGCAGGGATGGGGAGGGTCCTGGTACCTGGTTGCTGTGCGGCATTCCATAGAGAGCCTCCACCAGGTCAGCGGCCCGCTTCAGCAGCACCTCCTGGATAGAGAACGGGATGGGGTTTAGGGGGATCCATGTCCCACCCTCTGCCCTTGCTCCTTTGGCATGGTGACACCCATGGGTGTCACTGGGCATGGGATGGGGGGGATCCCTACCTTAGGCAGGCGCTCGGGGTCCCCAGGGTGCCGGGGAATGACCTTCTGCAGCCGCTGGAACCCATAGTCGATGGTGGGCTCATTCAGTGCTATGGGGAGAAACGGGGTCAGGGCCTGGCCCCACAGCCCCGGCTCCATGGGGAAACTGAGGCACTGCCTGTGGGGCACAGGGGTGAGCCATAGGGAGCCCCTTGTCCCACACGGGTATCCTGATTGAACCCATTCGTCACCCACACCCTGGCTGGCAGCGCTCAGCCCCATTGATGGAGATCCCAAGGGAACGGGAGGGTGAAGGAATGGGATGACATGCAGCACAGCATGGAGCTGGTGACATAGGACATGGCACATGGGATAGCACATGGAACACGGTTGTGACACATGACATGTGACACGTGGCACATGGGATGTGGTCAGCACGGTGGGACCGATCCTCTGCTGCCCCATGCATGCTGCCCTGCACACACCACACATGAGCATCATGCCCTGTTCATGCCATTCACATGTGCACGGCTCTGCTCACACTGCACATGTGTGCATGGCCTCACTCACACCACACACATGCACAGGGGGTTACAGTAACTGCCCCCATCACCCTGATCCCATCCCCAATGCTGCCCAAGACTCTCCCTGTCACCCCCTGCCCCACAGCCCAACCTCATCTTGCCCCAGACCCCTGCCCCATACCCACCCCTTTGCCCAAAGCCCCCATTGGGGTCCCCGGCAGGGCAGGGCTGTCCCTGGTGGGCACAGAGATCCCCTGGCCACCATCCTGGGGGTCCGCACGCCCAAACCATGGGTCCGTGCCCCCATCCCCGGGCTCTGCCCCGTCCCATGGCCCACGGCTCTGCCCCCCCCTCACCGGTGTAAACGAAGCGGCCGGGGGCCCCTTTGCAGAACTGCTTGGATTTGTAGGACAGCGTCACCTCCACCACGCCGGGGATGTGCCGCGGGGGGGTCTGCACCCGGATGGCGTGAGGGGTGATGAGCTGGGGGGGACACAGGCCTCAGTGCACGGCGGGGGGGGGCCCACATCCCCTGCACCCCCTGCACCCTGTACCTCGCTCCACACCAGCGCGGTGTGAACACCCCCTGCACCCTGTACCTCGCTCCACACCAGCATGGTGCCGAACACGACCTGCAGCCCGTCGAAGAAGTTGTCCCCGATGACGATGACGGTGGCTCCGCCTGTGGTCCAGCCCTCGCTGGGGCTGATGGCTTTGATGCAGGGGGTGGCTGCTTTGGGAGAGAGGGGGCAAAGAATGAGGGGGGGGCACCGTGGTGTGGGGATGGGAGAGAGATGGCAGAGATGGGGAGCACAGGGACAGGGAACTGGGACAGATGGGGGGCCACACATGGACATGGATGGATGGATGGATGGATGGATGGATGGATGGATGCATGGATGGAGGGAGGATGGATGGATGAAGGACGGATGGATGCATGGAGGATGGATGGATGGATGGATGGGTGGATGAAGAGCGCGTTGGTGCATGGAAGGAGGGAAATCCATGCACCAGATGGATGGAGAGAGAGCAAAGAGGTGAAATGGGTGCCCAGAGAAGCTGTGGCTGCCCCATCCCTGGCAGTGCTCAAGGCCAGGTTGGACACAGGGGCTTGGAGCAAGCTGCTCCAGTGGAAGGGGTCCCTGCCCTTGGCAGGGGTTGGAGCTGGAGGAGCTTTAAGGTCCCTTCCAACCCAAACCATTCCATGGTGATGCTATGAAATGGGACAGGGGGACACACAGACATGGCGGATGCAGGATGGAGCAGGGGATGGACAGAGCACCTGCAAGGGCAGAACACATGGGACAAAGGGGCAAGGGGACAGAGACGGGTACAATGGCGCAGACAGACAAGGCATGGACACGGGGCTGGGTGCCCTCTGCTGCTCCCCAAGCCCCCCATGCGTGGCAGGGCACGGCACAGGCGGCTGCGGGCTCACCTTCGGAGGGGTCGAGGCGCCGCGCGCGCCGTCCGTGCTTGGAGTTGTTGTGCACAAACATGTTCTCGGACACGGCCAGGACGTGCCCGTCCACGTTCACCGTCGTTGACACCACCACCTGCGGCACCGGGCGACCGGCTCAGGGACCCCCTGTGTGCCGCCGCCCTGCCCGGCACCGTGGGCACCATGGGGACAGGAGGGGATGTTCTGCCCCATGGGCCCCACAGCGCTCCCGCTGCCCTGAGTGCAGCATCCCATGGCTGGGTCCTCATCCCCTGCTCATCTCTAGTGCCCCCCTGCACCCTCAAGCAGCCCAGGGCCAGCACTGGTGTCCTCTGGAGCCCCCCATGTCTTGGTGGTGACGTGTTTGCACATACGTGCTCCATGGATGCATGTGAGGGCATCCGCGTGCATGTGCCAAGGGCTGTGTGTGCACATGTACATGTGTGCACCCATATGCGTGTGCCAAGGGCCGTGTGTGCACATGTATGTGTGTGCAGGAGCCCTTATGTGCACCCATGTGCATGTGCCAAGGGCCGTGTGTGCACATGTATGTGTGTGCAGCAGCCCTTATGTGCACCCATGTGCATGTGCCAAGGGCCGTGTGTGCACATGTATGTGTGTGCAGGAGCCCTTATGTGCACCCATGTGCATGTGCCAAGGGCCGTGTGTGCACATGTATGTGTGTGCAGGAGCCCTTATGTGCACCCATGTGCATGTGCCAAGGGCCGTGTGTGCACATGTATGTGTGTGCAGGAGCCCTTATGCGCACACACGTGCATGTGCCAGGGGTACGCGCAGGAGCCCCGCTGCGCACACGGGTACATACATACACATGTGCCTGCCCCCGGCCACGCAGCCCCCCCCCAGCAACAGCCCATGGGCCGGGGCACCCCAGGCCCCCCCATCCCGCCCCTGGCCCCCCCCGCTCCCCTGGATCCCCCCCCCCGGCCTTGGCTGCGCTCCCGGCGCCGCCGCCGCGATGCAAATTGGCTGGGTCGTTAATCACGGAAATGTCACAATTACCATAGCGCGACGAGAGGGCCCTGATGAAGCCCCTGCGCGGGGGGGGCCGCCGGACCCCCCCTCCGCGCCCCGCCGCAGCCAGCTGCGGAGCCCGGCAGCGCGGGCCGGGCCGCGGGGGGAGCCGGGGTACCGCGGGTAAAGGGGGTGCGGGGGGGACCAGGGGGTGGCGGGGAGCAAAGGGGAGGATGCTCGGTGGGAAGGGGCTGAGGGGGATCGGGGGCTACAAAGGGGTCCCAGGGGAACTGGGTCTGAAAGAGGAGTCTGCAAAGGGGATGGAGGGGAACTGGGGTTTGTAAAGGGGATGGAGGGGAACTGGGGTTTGTAAAGGGGATGGAGGGGAACTGGGGTTTGTAAAGGGGATGGAAGGGAACTGGGGTTTGTAAAGGGGATGGAGGGGAACTGGGGTTTGTAAAGGGGATGGAGGGGAACTGGGGTTTGTAAAGGGGATGGAAGGGAACTGGGGTTTGTAAAGGGGATGGAGGGGAACTGGGGTTTGTAAAGGGGATGGAGGGGAACTGGGGTTTGTAAAGGGGATGGAGGGGAACTGGGGTTTGTAAAGGGGATGGAGGGGAACTGGGGTTTGTAAAGGGGATGGAGGGGAACTGGGGTTTGTAAAGGGGATGGAGGGGAACTGGGGTTTGTAAAGGGGATGGAGGGGAACTGGGGTTTGTAAAGGTGGATGGAGGGGAACTGGGGTTTGTAAAGGTGGATGGAGGGGAACTGGGGTTTGTAAAGGGGATGGAGGGGAACTGGGGTTTGTAAAGGGGATGGAGGGGAACTGGGGTTTGTAAAGGGGATGGAAGGGAACTGGGGTTTGTAAAGGGGATGGAGGGGAACTGGGGTTTGTAAAGGGGATGGAGGGGAACTGGGGTTTGTAAAGGGGATGGAAGGGAACTGGGGTTTGTAAAGGGGATGGAGGGGAACTGGGGTTTGTAAAGGGGATGGAGGGGAACTGGGGTTTGTAAAGGGGATGGAGGGGAATTGGGGTTTGTAAAGGGGATGGAAGGGAACTGGGGTTTGTAAAGGGGATGGAAGGGAACTGGGGTTTGTAAAGGGGATGGAGGGGAACTGGGGTTTGTAAAGGGGATGGAGGGGAACTGGGGTTTGTAAAGGGGATGGAGGGGAACTGGGGTTTGTAAAGGGGATGGAAGGGAACTGGGGTTTGTAAAGGGGATGGAGGGGAACTGGGGTTTGTAAAGGGGATGGAGGGGAATTGGGGTTTGTAAAGGGGATGGAGGGGAACTGGGGTTTGTAAAGGGGATGGAGGGGAACTGGGGTTTGTAAAGGGGATGGAGGGGAATTGGGGTTTGTAAAGGGGATGGAAGGGAACTGGGGTTTGTAAAGGGGATGGAGGGGAACTGGGGTTTGTAAAGGGGATGGAGGGGAACTGGGGTTTGTAAAGGTGGGTCCAGGAGAAGTGGGGTTTGCAGAGAGGAATTTGTAAAGGGGATGAGGGGAAATGGGGTTTGCAAACGGAATGGGGGGAATTGGGGTTTGTAAAGGGGTCCCAGGGGAACTGGGGTTTGCAAAAGTTTTTGTAAAGAGGTTCAACAGGAACTGGGGTTTGCAAAGGGGTTCCAGGGGGATTGGGTTTTACAAAGGGAGAAATTGGGGTTTGCAAAGGAGTTGAAGGGGAATTGAGGTTTGCAAAGAGGAAACTAAAGGGGATGAGAGGAATTGGGGTTTGCAAAGGGGTTTGTGAAGAGGTTCAAGAGGAACTGGGGTTTGCAAAGGGATGAGGGGAATCGGGGTTTGCAAAGGGGTTCTGGTTGGATTGGGTTTGTAAAGGGAGAAATTGGGGTTTGCAAAGGAAATGAGGGGAACCAGGGTCTGCAAAGGGGCTTAGGGGGGATTTGGGTCTGTAAAGGGATCAAGAGGGATCGGGGTTTGTAAAGAGATAAATTGGGGTTTGAGAAGAGGAGGGGACGGGAGAAGTTGGGGTTTGCAAAGGGATTTGAAGGGAAATGGGGTTTGTGAAGGGAATGAGGGAATTGGGGTTTGTAAATGGGGTTCGAGAGGAACTGGGGCTGGCAAAGGGGTTCAGGAGGGACTGGGGTCTGCAAAGGGATCCGGGGGAATCAGGGTTTGTAAGGAGAGAAAGGGGAAGGGTTTGCAAAGGGAATGAGGGCAATGGGGGCTGGCAAAGAACCTGCAGAGGGGTCCGGGTTTGCAAAGGGGTGAGAGGGAACCAGGGCTTGCAAAGGGTTCAAGGGGGATTGGGTGCTCCCTCCGAGCCCACCCCGTCCTGCAGCCCTGGTGTGGGGCAGGCTCCGGGGGCTCCTCACCTGGAAGCGCCGCATGTCCCGGGGGTTCCCCGCGTTCTTCAGGCAGTTCTGGTTGCACTTGAGGAAAAACTTGAGGAAAAACCTGGGAGGGAGGGAAAGAACCAAGCGGTTGGTGCTGGAAAAGTGGGGGGATCCCAGAGAGCCTGCAACGTGCTCCTGCTGTGCCATCCTGTCCCCATCCCAGCATCCCATCCTGCTGCATCCCAGCATCCTACCCTGCTGTATCCCAGTGTCCCATCCCGCACCATCCCACCATCCTACCCTGCTGTATCCCAGCATCCTACCATCTGTATCCCAGTGTCCCATCCTGCACCATCCCACCATCCCATCCTTCCACATTCCAGCATCCCATCCTGTTCCGGTCTCAGTGCACCATTCTGCCCGTCCTAGCATCCCATCCCAGAGTCCCATCCTGTCCCTATACCTTTGTGCCATCCTATCCTTATCCCACTGTGCCATCCTGCCCCATTCCAGTGTCCCATCCTGCTGTACACCAGTGTCCCATCCTGTCCTCATCTCAGCATCCCATCCTGACACATCCCAGGCTCCCGCCCTATCCCAATCCCACTGTCCCCATCCCACTCTGCCATCCTGTCCCCATCACAGTGACCCATCCTGCCCCATTCCAGTGCCACATCCTGCCCGCATCCCAGCATGAAATCCTGTCCCCATCCCAGTATGACATCCTGCTGCATCCCAGTGTGCCAACTTGTGCCCATCCCACTGTGCCATCCTACCCCATCCCACCATTGCATTCTGCATCCCAGCATGAGTCCCTATCTCAGCAACTCATCCTTTTGCATCCATGCACATCCAGTAACAAATCCTATCCACATCCCAGCATCTCATCCTGTCTTTATCCCACTGTGCCATCCTGCCACATCCTGGCATCTCATCCTGTCCCTGTCCGAGCATCCCATTCTGTCCCCATGCCAGTGTGAGATCTTGTCACATCCCAATGTGCCAGCCTGTCTGCATCCCACTGTCCATCCTGACGCATCCCATCCTGTCCCAGCATCCCATCCTGTCCCCATCCCCGGGGTACCCCAAACCCTCCAGCCCCATCCCTCAGGCTGCACCCCTGCAGACATTGAGGTCCCCATCCCGTGTCCCACTGGGCGTCTATTGGGGTCCCCATCCTGTATCCCCTGGGGGCTCCTGCCTTTGGCCAGCCCTGGGCCATGGGAAGGGGCCCCAACCCCAGTGCTTCCCTTGGGATCTGGTTTTCCCAGGCAGGAGCAGGAAGAGGGGGGACCCCCCCGTGCCCCCCCATCACCCACCCCTGGCAGGTGGTAATCAGGGGAAAGGAAGGAGCTGGAAAACAGCAGGAAAACACCCCCCCACCAGGAGATTGACAGGGCCCTGTGCCCCCCCCCCGGCCCCCCCAGCCCCGGGCCTGGCTCTGAGCTCCTGGAGGGGCGGGGGGGGCTGATCCTGAACCCCAGGTTGGCCTCGTCCCCCCCCCCCCCCCCAGCCAGAGCCTTGCATATGGGCCCGGGAGTTAAAAATACAGGCAGGGCGCATGCATTAGCATCCCTAATGCGCAGCATTCCCATTTAACATGCAAATTCCCGGCGCTGCTCCCGAACACCTTCTGTTCCGAGCGCATACATTTGAATTCGCAATTAGAATAATCTTGTATAATTAATGAAAAGCGTCAATTTTAGCTCCTAAGTAATTTGATTAACATGTTGATAGGGCACTTATCTGCCTCTCTAAACCAGTGGGGCCGGGCGTCGAGCTGGGGGAGTGCGAACGGGGCGGGGGGGGGGGAGAACCGGGTTGAGGGGGGGAGCGGGCGGGGGGACCCTGTGTAACCCCCCCCCGCCCCGAGGACACGGGGACACTGGGGAACCCCCTCCTGCCTGACCCCAGCATGGATGGGGATGGCTCCAGCCCTTGGGGGATGCTTGCTATGGGGGGGTCACCCAGGGATGCAGCCGCCAGGAATGGGGTCAGCCCCGGGCTCCAGCATAGGGGGTCCCAGTGGCCCAAAAGCAGCACCTGGGATACGTGTGGGATGAGGTGGATGAAGGGATGGGGGAACACGGATGTGGCCGAGGGGACAGGGGGACAATGGACACCATCACCCAGGGGTCTTGGCTGGACCATGGCAGCTGCATCCCATGGGCAAGCAGGAGATCCAGGGCCGTGATCCCCACATCTGGGGATCCAGCGCACAGCTGGGTCTCCCCCATCCAGCTGCCCCCCAACACAGCTGGATGGGGGTCAGGGACCTGCCGGGGGTCTGTGTCACCCCCCCTGTGCCCAGGGACCCACCAGCACCCTGGGGGCTTGGAGCAGGGGGAAGGTCCTCACAGGACCCCCAGGACCAAGGGACCCACTGGGGGAGTGAGAAGGGAGCCCCTCACCGGCAGGCCCCATCCTGCCTGCTGTGTCCCATGCAGGGCTCCATCACTTTAGGGACCTGAGGATCCCTAAAGACCTCGGCACCCTTCCAGAGACTGGGGTCACCAGAGAGGTGCCACCGTGCCAGGACATGCACAGGACAGGGATGGGACAGGGGACAGGAGGACAGAGGACTTCTGCTGAGGGATGGAGGAACAGGTCAAGGGCTGTTGAGAGGGATGGAGAGGGAGGGAGAGGATAAAGGAGGGAGGAAGGAATGGAGAGGTGAAGGGTGAGAGGGAGGGAGGGATGGATAAGAATGGAGGATGAATGGAAAGAGAGATGGGTGGATGGAAGGATGGAGAGGCAGATAGACAGAAGGATGGATGGATGGGTGGATGGATGGATGCATGGATGCATGGATGGATGGAGGGAGGGAGGGATGGATGGATGGATGCATGCATGCATGGATGGATGCATTGATGGATGGATGCAGGGATGGATGGATGCATTGATGGATGGATGCATGGATGGATGGATGGGTGGATGCATGGATGCATGGATGAAGGGAGGGAGGGAGGGATGGATGCATGGATGGATGGATGGAGGGATGGGTGGACGGATGGATGGATGGATGCATGGATGCATGCATGGATGGATGCATGCATGGGTGGATGGACAGAAGGAGTTGAGCTGTGTGCAGTCTGTCCATGGTGGGCAGAGGGTCAGGGCTGCAGACAGACACCGTCCAGCACTGCCTGTGCCGGGCTCTCTGCTCCCATCAGCCCTGGCCAGGAGGACGAGAGGTCCCTCAGCACGGGACACGTGCCCAGACGTGCCCTGGGGGCTCCGAGCACCGTGGAGTCCCCAACAGCACCGGGGTGTCCCTGAGCTCCCGGGTGTCCCTGGCACCGCAGTGACACAGACCGGGGGCACGGGGCACTGCAGCAGCGACACGGGCGCCGCCGGACACCTTCCTGACCCCCCCTGCTGCTCTGCAGGCTCACAAGGAGGCCACTCTGAGACCCGGTGCCAGCCCTGGGGACCCCCACCCCAGGGACTCCCCACCCCTCAGCCCCCCTGGAGCTCATAGAGACCCCCCCATCCCTCAGCCCCATTGAGGCGCATGGGGAGCCCCTGTCCCTCAGCCCCAGCTCCATGGGAACCCCCCACCCCTCAGCACCATTGGGGCTCATGGGGCCCCCCAGTACCTGTCGATGATGACTGGGTCTGAGGGGGTCTCGTTGCGGTTCCCACAGCTCTTCTTGTCACAGCAGCGGCTGGGGGGAAAGGGGACAGGGTGAGGGGACGTGGTGGGGCCCGGGGCCAGCCCCACACCCCCAAACCCCATGGGAACATCTCCAGAGCCCCTTTCCCACCCTTGGGCCCCCCAACATCACCCAGCGCCGCACGGGACGGGGTGGGCGGCAGAGGGGACAAGGGGGTGCTGGGCTGGGGGGTGCCAGGACAGAGGGGGCACCCCGGGGGTACCCTCATATCCCCCCCACCATAGGCTCGGGGTGGACCCCAGCCCTGGGAGGTGCTCGGGGAGCCCGGGGGGGGGCTCTGAAGCGGGGTGCCCCGGCCCCCACCCTTAACACGGCTCCGGAGCTCAATTAGCGCCGGCCCCGAGCGCTGATTGCCACAAACACGGAGCGGGGCTGGTAAACAAGAGCGGTGCTAACGGGGCACCGGGGACAGCGCTGCCACTGGGGACAGGCAGCGGGGCGGGCAGCGGGGCGGGCAGCGGGGCGGGCAGTGGGGACAGGCAGTGCCCGCTGCCCCCCTGCACTGCACCCTGGTGCTGGCAGACCCCATGGGACCCCTGCCATGGGACCCTCACAGTGGGACCCCCCCCATTGTAGCCCCGGTACCTGCACATGATCTCGTGTGTGAGGAGGACCCGGCACATCTCTGGGTTCTTGTCCTGCCCCTCGTAGATGATGGCCTGGGGAGGGCAAAGAGCGCGCAGGGGGGTGCCACCATCTCCGGCCCCTTGTCCCTGTGCCCTGCCCGTGTCCCCCACACGTGTCCCCTGTCACCGCATCCCCAACCCAGGCACCCTCCACGGGTCGCTCCAGTGGGGCTGCAGGGCCCTGAAGGCCACAGGGTTCAGCCGTGCTCCCCTTCACACCTGTGTGTGCCCCAGCACACGTGTACCCGTGTGCGCCCAGCTCCACGTGCCCATGTACATGAACTCACACGTGCCTGCCTTCACACTAGGGCACAGGCGTGTGCCTGCCTTGCACATATGTGTACAGATGTGCCTGCGCTGCCCATGCATGTACAGATGTGCCTGCCTGGCACACACGTGTACAGAAGACCCCTTTGGCACACCCCATGCGCACACGCATGTGCCAGGCACCAGCCCCACGCCGTTACCTGTTTGGACATGGAGTCGATGAGGCGCACGTAGAGGTCCTGCTCGGTGCGCAGCCCTGCAGTGACAGGGGGGTCACAGCCCTGCCCGTATCCCTCTGTGTCCCCATGTCCCATTGTCCCCATGTCCCTGTGCCCCTGTGCCATGTCCTCATCACCCACCGTTGCTGTAGAGCAGCTGCAGCCGGTAGTGGATCCCGTTGTTGGTTTTCTCCCCGTTCTGCTCCTGGGGGCACGATGGTTGGATGGGGGGGGGGGGGGGGGGCACATCACGGTCCCCTCCCGGTGCACCCCTTTGCCAGCTCCAACCCCGGGGCCACCCCGGCCGCTCACGTGTGCAATGAGTGCGGGAGAGGCCTCAGCCCTGCCGGGGTCGAGCAGGGGCGGCCCGAGGGGGGTACCCGGTGGGCAGCGGAGCGCGGGGCTCACCCGGTCCTTCTCCACGAAGTCGATGAAGGAGGTGCGCTCGATCTCCACGGGCTGCCCCTGCCGGTCGTACATGGCCAGCACGAAGTGGAAGAAGTTCGATTTCCGCAGGTTCGACGGCGGCTGCTTCTCAAAGTGCGCCCGGGCCAGGCCCACCCCGCTGCGGAGGACGAGGGGGTGACGGGGGGGGACCCCAGCACCGCCTCCGTGGCACCTGCAGCACCCCTGTCCCATCGCCACCCCATCGCCGGGGATCGCTCAATGGCAGCGGCTGACCCCGGGTGCTGCAGACACGGGGAGCACCCAGAGCCCTAATGCCCCATGGCCAGGTTATCCCAGTGCCCCATTGAAGCCAGCCCCGGGCCCCGAGGAGGGGACGGTCCCCAGTGCCGTCCCCTCCTGTCCCCAGTTCCATCCCCTCCTGTCCCCAGTTCCATCCCCTCCTGTCCCCAGTTCCGTCCCTTCCTGTCCCCAGTTCCATCCCCTCCTGTCCCCAGTGCTGTCCCCTCCTGTCCCCAGTGCCGTCCCCTCCTGTCCCCAGTTCCATCCCCTCCTGTCCCCAGTGCCGTCCCCTCCTGTCCCCAGTTCCGTCCCTTCCTGTCCCCAGTTCCATCCCCTCCTGTCCCCAGTTCCATCCCCTCCTGTCCGCAGTTCCATCCCCTGCTATCCCTGGTCCTGTCCTGAGCACAAGCAGAGCTGGGGGCAGCTGATGCTGCTCAGGAGCTGCTGGGTGTCCCCTGGGATGCTGCTGATGCTGGTGGTGTGACCCCCCCATTCTGACACCCCCCCCCAAGCTGTGCTGGCCCCTCCAGCCACCCCACATACACACACATGTATAAGGGCTCATGTGTAGGTCTATGTGAGCGCAGGCAGGGCTGTGCACCTCCATGTCCCCATGCACGGGGTCAGCAGCAAGCCCCTGCGGTTGCCATCCCAAGCCCCCCAAACCCAAGCCCTGTGCCCCCCAAGGGCCACCACTGCCTGTCCTGCACGGACACGGGGTGACAGAGCTGCACCAGCACAGGGGATGCTGCCTCCTGCATCCCCACCCCGGTCACCCCATCCCCAGCCTGTCCCTGGCCGGTGGCAGCAGCAGCATGGGGGGAGATCCATCTCCCAGCGAGGAGATGGAGCCAAATAAACCCACGGCTGTGGGAAGTTCCCCTTCTCCTGATGAAAATGGGGATGGGAATGGGAATGGGGGTTCCCATCCCTTGGGCAGTCGGTGCCATAGGTCCAGCCCTATGTGCATGTGCACATCAGGAGAGGGGGGAGGTTGGGGGGGGGGAGCATTGGGGGGGCTCAAGCTGCTGGGGATGGTTCCCATGGGTACCCAGTGTGGGGCAGAACCCCTCAGCACCCCCATATCCCACCCCTGGCCATGGAGGGATGTGGCCATCACCTAACAGGTGGCTTGGGAATGGAGCCAGCTATGGGGGTCCTTTGCTCCAGCGTGGCTGAGCCCCCCCTATTGCTCCTCCCAGTGCTGCTCCCATGGGGCATCACTGGATGCACAGAGGACCTCGGGCACCTTCACCCCCTGTAATGATGCCCCTTGGGCTTCAATTACCCCCCAGCATCACTGCGGGCCCCAAGCAAGGCCAATGTGAAGCTGGGACCCCTCAGGGGACACTCGTGTGTGATGGAGGACAGCAGCTCATTAAACCCATCACTGGGGAGCCACAACATCCCCAACAACAACCACGGGGCCAGACCCCATGGGTGTCCCTGGTCCCCTCGTGCCATAGGGCTGCAAGGGATGGAGACCCCCATTCCTGTTCCCATTCCCGTTCCCATCCCTGCTCCCTGCCGTGCTGCGGGGGGAGGCGATGCCTGATGGCAGCATCCCCGCTCCCGGTGCTCCGTGCTGAGCCCGTTGCCATTAATTATTAACAGCAATCAGAGCACTTCCCAGCACACGGCTCTGCCAGGAAAGCAGCAGCTTCCCTTGGCCAGGCCATCAGCCACTGCACCCCAAAACAGGGGGGGAAAAGGGAACCCCCCCATAAGGTCACCATATGGGCCCTCTGATGTGCACCGGGACACCCATGGATGCAGCTGCGTTGGCCATGGGACCATATAGGAATGGGGGTGTCTGTGGGAGATGCTGGGGGGGGGGGGTGTATGACCCCCCCACCCCAGTGGGGGTCCAAGGGGGTGCAGGTGAAGGGAGGCTGGGTCTGGAGGCGATGAACACCCCACGTGTGCCCACACGTGTGTCATGGCTGGCACATGTGGCACACCCCAAGCTCATGGGTACCGTGGTGGGATGGGGGGAACAGGAGGGGATGGGGGGGTACCAGAGGCTTGTGGGGACAGGGGGTCTGTGAGCCCCATCCTTGCACACTGGACATAGGACACCATCGGAGCGGCTGCAATGGTCCCAGCCCTGTGTTCCCCCCTTGTCCCCCCCATTGCTGGTTCTGGGGGGCAGATTTCACCCCTGTTCTCATATTTGCGGCACAGAGAAGTCCCTGGGGCTGTGGGACCCTCGGTCCAGCGGCTGTAGGAGGCTCCAGGTTGGGATGTGGGTGCCCCCCCACCAAGGATTGATGGGGGCGTTGCAGCAGGTTTTAAGCATCCCAGAGCTATTGAGGGGAACCTAGGGAGCCCCCAGGGCTTCAAACCCCTCTTAAGAGCCTCCTGAACCCCACAGAGGGGGAACAGTGGGAGATGGGGTGGGGGGGGACAGGGCTGAGGGGTCCCCCAGCTGCACCCAGAACACTTTGGGCACAGGGTGGAGAGAAAACAGGGGATGGGGTGCACGGAGCACCCCGAGAGGGCAGGGATGGGGTGCACAAACCTCTCGCAGCTCTTGCCCCACTGCCAGCACCCACTGGCTCTCCCAACACAGGACACCAGGCCCAGGGTGGCTCAGGATGCCCCAGGCACCCATGGGTGCTGATGTCGCAGAGGCCAGGGGACGAAGTTATCCCTGAGGCCCAGGCAGTCAGGGCATTGGGGGTGCCCCAAGCACCCCATGGGGATGAGGCATCTGGGATGTCCAAGGGGTCCAGGGATCCGGGTGCTGTGGGGTGCCTGGGGTACCTGTCATTCCCCGCTGCCCACAGCATCCATGATGCCTGCGGAGCCAGTGGTACCTGGGATGCTCAAAGTCCCCAGGATGCCCATGGAGCCCCTGGTACCCGGAATGCTCATGGTACCCAGGATGCTCACAGTGCCTGGGGTGCCTGCAGTGCCCAGTGCCTGTGGTGCTTGGGATGCTGCCAGCACTTGGGATACCTGCAGTGCTTGGGATGCCCATGGAGCCTGGAATGAGCGGGATGCCTGTGGAGCTCAGGGTACCTGCGGTGCGCAGGATACTCACAGAGCCCAAGACCACTGCGGAGCACAGAATAACCCCAGCACCTGCAATGCCCACTGCAGCCAGAATGACCACGGAGCCTGGGGATGCCCGTGGAGCTTGGGATGCCCGCAGCACCCAGTATGCTCACAGAGCCTGTGATGCCTGCGGAGCCCAGCATATCCCCAGCACCCAAGACTCCCACTGCATCTCGGATACCCACAGAGCTTGGAATGCCCATGGAGTCTGGGATGTCCACAGTGCTTGGGATGCCCCCAGAGCCCAGCATACCCACAGCACCTGAAGTGCCCACTGCACCCGGGATGCCCATGGAACCTGGGATGCCCACAGAGCCTGGGATGACCATGGACCCCGGGGTGCCCTCAGCCCCAGGGATGCTCACAGAGCCCGGGATGCTCACAGAGCCCAGCGGACCCCCAGCACTCAAGATGCCCACTCCATTTAGGATACCCACAGAGCCCAGGGATGCCTGCAGAGCCAGGGATGCCTGCGGAACCCGGGATGCCCGTGGAGCCCAGGATGCTCGTAAAGCCTGGGATGCCTGCAGCACCTGGGATGCTCTCAAAGCCTGGGATGCCCATGGAGCCTGGGATGCCCACAGCTCCTGGGATGCCCGCAGCGCCTGGGATGCCCGCAGAGCCCGGGGTGCCCGCAGAGCCGCTTACCTCTGTGCCGCCGTGCTGGCGTCCAGGATGCCGGTGCCCTGCAGCCAGCGGACCGAGGGCAGCCCGGCCGTGAGGGGCTCTTCCTTCATGGGCAGCCCCCCCCGGGGCAGCGCCTCCTGCACGGAGAACATGGCAGGGGCTCAGCGCCCGACCCCCAACTTTCCTGCCCCGGCCCCGGGAGCGGAGCTCAGAGCCGGGCAGGTGCCGGGGGCCGCCGGGGAAGCGACATCGGCGGCGGGGGGGGGGGCCCGGGCGGGAGCAGCCGGGGGGGCAGGCGGAGGCAGGGCCGGAGAAGTTGGAGACGAAGGAGACCAGGAGCCAAGTGCGGGGACCTGGAGGGGAAGGGGAGGGGGGCGGCGGGAGGGAGGGATGGGGAAGGCAGGGGAGGAGTGGAGGGAGGGATGGAGGAAGGCTTAGGGGAGCGGAGGGAGGGATGGAGGGAGGCTGCGAGGGCTGGAGGGAGGGATGGAGGAAGCAGAGGAGGAGTGGAAGGAGGGATAGAGGGAGGGATGGAGGGAGGTAGAGGAGGACTGGAGGGAGGGATGGAGGAAGGCTTAAAGGGCTGGAGGGAGGGATGCAGGAAGGCTGCGAGGGCTGGAGGGAGGGATGCAGGGAGCAGAGGAGGAGTGGAGGGAGGGATGCAGGGAGGCTCGGGGGAGCGGAGGGAGGGATGGAGCGGGGAGGAGGCCGTCGAGGCCCGCGGGCGGGGGCAGGCGCGGCCCGGGATGGGGCGGGAGCGGTTCGTTACCGGGCGGGCGGCGGCGGCGGGCGCGGCGCGGGACGGCGACGGCGGCGGCAGCGGCAGCGGCAGCGGCAGCAGCAGCAGGAGGGGCCCGGGGGGCGGCAGGGGCCCGGGGGCACCGGAGGGCCCGGGGGAGCCGCCTCCCCGCCGCCGGCCCGAGCCCCGGCCCCGCCGCGCCGCCGCGGCCACCAGCACCATCAGCACCAGCACCCGCCGCCGCGGCCCCGCCGCCGCCGCCGCCCCGCCGGCCCGGGCCATGCCGCCGCCGCCTCCCCGGGGAGGCAGGGCCGGAGCCGCCGGGGGAGGCGGGGGCCGCGGCCGGGCAGGCTGACATCATTCCGGGGAGGAGCGGTCGCTCCCCGCCCCGGCGGAGGGGCTCCGCGGCCAGCGCCGCGCCGGGCACCGGGCGGCCCCCGGGGGCAGCGGGGAGCGGTGCCGGGGGGGGCTGCGGTGCCTCCCCCCGGGACACCCCGGGGTGCTGCGCAGAGACCCCAAAGTGACCCCATTGCATCCGCCCGGGGTGCCCCAGAGTGACCTCACTGCACCCCCTGGGACACAATGAGGAGACCCAGGGGGTATCCCGGAGACCCCCCCATTGTGGTCCCTGGGGTTACCCGAAAGTGACCCCATTGAATCCCCTGAGACACCCCAGGGGTACCCGGGGAGAGCCTGGGGAGATCCCATTGCATCCCTCCGAGACACGGCAGTGACCCCAGGGGTACCCCAAAGTGACACCATTGCAGCCCCCGGCACCCTGGAGAGACCCCGGGGGTACCCCAGTGACCCCACTGCACCCACCAAGACCCCCTCGAGGTCTGGTGAGGCCTTATGGCTCCTGCAGAAACCAGGTGTCCGTCCATCCATGCTCCCATCTATCGCAGTGTCCATCTATCATCTATCCATGATTCTGTCCATCCTGGTGCCCATCCATCCGTGCCCACATCCATCCCAGCATCCACCCATGCATGTCTCCATCTGTCCCAGTGTCCATCTGTCCATGCCCCTGTCCATCCCAACATCCATCCCAGCATCCATGCATCCACCCACTCCTCTGTCCATCCCAGTGTCTGACAGTCCACACTCCCATCCCTTCCAGCATCCATCCATCCATCCATGCCCGTGTTCATTCCAACATCCATCTGTTCATGCCCCTGTCCATCCCAGCATCCATGCATCCATGCACACCTCTGCCCATCCCAATGTCTGTCAGTCCACACTCCCATGCTTCCCTGCATCCATCCATCCATGCCCACATCCATCCCAGCACCCACGCCCCTGTGCATCCCAGTGTCCATCCATGCACCTCTCCATCTGTGTCCTTGTCCATCCCGGTGTCTCTGTCCTTTCCCCCCCCCCCGTGCCCTGATGCCCGGGGACCGAAGGGACCCCATTTCCCGCTGCGGCAGCGCGGGGCACCCGCTCCCTGCTCCCCCCACGCCATTTCCAGGCAGGGCCGTGCGGAGCCTCCGCCGGGAGCGGTCCCATGGGGAGCCGCGTTCCCCGGCACGGCCGCGGTAATGGGCGCTAATGGAGGCAGCGGGAGCGGGGGGGGTCCGGCTGCCCCACAGCAAAGCCCCTGTGGGGCCAGCAACGGGGAGGGAGCTGCTGCACCCACTGCTGGGGGCACCCGCAGGGACCCCTGGAGCCCCCCATCCACACGCTGCGGGCAGAGGGGACGGGGTGGGGGCAGCCGAGGGCTGCGGGCGATGGGGATGGGGGGCACTGGGGGCGATGGGGGGGGGCTGGGGATGCACTTGGGGGGCTCCCCCCCCTCCATTAACCCCAGTTGGGATCTGTGGCCGGCTCCTCCCTCGCTCCCACTAATGGGCTGCAGGACCCATGGGAGCCGCTGCCGGCAGCCTGAGTGCAGCCGGGGGGGGGGAATCCATTTACCAGCTCCCCAGGGACTCCCCGCGCTGCCCCCCCCAACCCTGCCGCCGGCACCGGGGGGGCCGGATCCCCCCCTGCAGGGATGGGGATGGGGGCCCTGGGCAGGGCTGGGCCCAGCCCCGTCTGCCTGGGGTGGAGATGGACACAGGGATGGGCACAGGGATGGGACAGGGAAGGGGCTGGCAGCTGCATTGGGAAAGGCAGCTCAAGATGAGCCCACGTTATCCCCTGCCAGACCCACACCAAGCCCAGGCCATCCCATGCCAAGCTCCTGCCAGACTCATGCCATCCCCTGCCAGACTCGCATCAAGCCTGTGCCATGCCAGACCCATGCTAAGCCCACTGCATCCCATGCCACGTCCACACCAAACCCCTGCCAGACCCACACCATCCCGTGCCAGGCCCATGCCAAGTCCCTGCAGTCCCACACCAGACCCACACCAAGCCCAGGCCACCCCCGGAACCCCCCCTGCCAAGTCACCCAGCACCCGCCCCATCTCATGGGGTAACCCCAGACAGCACCCACAGTGCACCCATGGGGCACCCAGACCCACAGCAGCACCGTCCCCCCCGGACACGCTGTCACGTCCCATCACGGGTGACCGGAGCAGCCCTGACCTCGGGCGCAGCCGTGTCCCCTTGGTTTTATTGCTACAGAGTCCTTGTGGTCGCAGGGGCTTGGGGACACCGGTGCCATGGGGGGGGCCCTGTCCCCCATGGGGGCCCCCGTTGCCGCGGTGCCAGGCTGCGGTGCTAGGGGGGGTGCTGGCTGCTGCGGGGGTCCCCACTCTCCCCCCTGGCACTGAGCTCAGGGGGGGCCGGATGCTGCGTGGCACTGGGGGGAGGGCTGCAGGCGTCAGGAGGAGGAGGGTGATGGCGGCCGTGGTCCCCAGCCCCATGCTCTGGGGACGCTGCGCTGGCTCCTGCATCCTCCAGCCCCTCATCCCCATCGCCTCCATCCGGCTCCGGCCGGGCTCTCCCGCTGCTGCCCTCCTCCTCCTCCTCCTTCTGGTCCTGCCCGTGCCCGGGGCCGGCCGGCGGGAGCTGCTGGTGGCACATGGGGCACGTGTCCTGCACATAGAGCCACTTGCGCAGGCAGGAGGCGTGGAAGAAGTGGCTGCAGGGGGTGACGACGGCCACGGCCATGTCCTGCGGGCACAGCGCGGTGTCAGCACCGGCACACGGCACCCGCAGCACCCACAGCACCCACAGCACCCACAGTGCCCGCGGCACCCACAGCACCCACAGTGCCCGCAGTACCCGCAGCACCCACAGCACCCGCAGCACCCACAGCAACCACAGCACCCACAGCACCCGCAGCACCTCCAGCACCCGCAGCACCCGCGGCACCAATGGCACCCACGGCACCCCCAGCACCCCCGGCACCCGCAGTACCCACAGCACCCAGCAGGGATGGGGCTCACCTGGAAGCAGATGGCGCAGACGTCGTCGTGGAGCCGCAGTTGCCCGCGCGTGGCCCTCGGCAGGGCCCGCACCTTCCTGGCCGCCCCCCGGCGCAGGCGGAGGCTGCGCCAGCCCGAGCGCGCCCGCAGCCACACGTTGAGGTAGCAGTGGATGAGCAGGACGCAGGCGCCCACCCAGCTCCACTGCCCCCCCAGCGCCTCCCAGGCCCCGTAGGCCACCACGCTGAGCGCCACCAGGAACTCCAGCACGCGGCTGGCGGCCGTCACGCAGTAAATGACCTCGTCCATGCGCTCCAGCGGCGCCGCCTGCACCAGCTCCACCATGAAGAGCGCGTAGATGAGGAGCGTGCCCATCACCTGCGGGGGCAGGCACCGCGCGGCTCGGCTCCAAGGGACCTTAAACCCCCCCCCAGCTCCATCCCCTGCCCCGGGCAGGGACCCCTCCACTGCAGCATCCTTGAGCACTGCCAGGGATGGGGCAGCCACAGCTCCTCCGTCCAACCCATCCCAATGTCCCACCACCCCCAGATCCAACCGGAATCTCCCGTTCCAGCTGATCCCACCACCCGTTATCCCACTGCTGCGCCCCCGGTGCAGGTCCCTCTCCCACACCCGATGCAGGTGGGATGCAGCTCTATTGAGGCGGCTCATCCCCCCCGCAGTGCCCGAGGGATGCTGCGCCCTGCACCTGCAGCGAGGTGAGCATGCAGCTGGAGACCAGGATGAGCAGCCAGAAATCCAGCTGGAAGAAGTGGGCGATCCTGTAGGCCATGAAGCAGGGGAACACCAGCAGGAAGAGGCACATGCTGACACCACGGAAGTGCTTCCAGGGGCTCCTATGGGATGAAGAGAGCTCAGTGGGGATGCATCCACCCCAGGGACATCGCTTCCAGGCCCCGACCCGGCCCCAGCCCGGTACCTGTTGCGGGAGGCCCCCAGCGCCAGCAGGATGGGGTCTGCGATCTCGATCATGGACTGGAGCGTGGAGGTGAGCACGATGAAGAGGATGATGCTGAGCAGGAAGGTCCTCTGCAGCACCTGCAGGTCCAGCAGCCCCGTCTGCAGCGCCAGCAGCAGCAGCGTCACCCCCTCCGTCACCCCCCTGCCAGAGCAGGGCGTGAGGCAGCTCCGGGACCTGGCCGTGCCCTGCGCTGTCCCCTTGTGTCCCCAGCTCATCCACCCCTTGTGCCGTCTGCACCACAGCCTCAGCGTCCCCATCCCTGGGGGTGGCCCCGCAACGGGCACCCCCCTGCACTCCTCGTGTGCCCCCAGATTCCCTGTGTCACCCTCGTGCTCCCCATCCTGTGCTGGGCTCCAGCACGAAACCTGGGGTGTGCGGAGGGACGTGGGCTTGTGTTCCCTGTCTGTGTCCCTGGCTCACCGGTGCCTGTCCCTGTGCCCATCCCAGCTCACCGGTGCCTGTCCCTGTGCCCATCCCAGCTCACCGGTGCCTGTCCCTGTGCCCATCCCAGCTCACTGGTGCCTGTCCCTGTGCCCATCCCAGCTCACCGGTGCCTGTCCCTGTGCCCAGCCCAGCTCACCGGTGCCTGTCCCTGTGCCCAGCCCAGCTCACCGGTGCATGCCGTTGCCGGTGTGGAAGGCGCTGAACCCCATCAGGTAGAACTTGCAGAGGCTGAGGATGCCCAGGGCCAGGTAGGAGACGGTGAAGGTGAGGCCGAGCAGGGAGTAGGGAGTGCTGCAGCACTCGGCCGCACTGCAACGGAGCCGTGGTCATGGGCCCGCCGGGAGCATCCCGACCACCGGCCCCTCCTCATCCTCATCCCAGGAGCCCGGGCTCGGCCGGGCTGCCCGCTCCTACCTGCTGAGGAGGAGGAAGAGGAAGCTCTGCGTGGTCAGGGGGGTGCTGGATGAGGTGAGGAAGGTGCAGAGCTGCAGGGAGAACAGCACCAGCCAAAAGACGAGGAAGAGGAGGGGGACGGCCAGCCGGCTCCATAGGGACAGCCCCAGGGCCAGCAGCCGGGACAGCTCCAGCACCTGCGGGGACAGGGCGCTCAGCAGGGCTGCCCCACACGTGTGGGGCAGGAGGGGAGGGCGCAGCCTCGCTCACCTCCATCACCTCCCTGCAGGCGGCGGCGGCCAGGCGGAGGGGGCCGAGGAGGCGGGGGCCCAGCAGGCAGAGCACCACGGTGAGGGTGAGCAGCGAGGCCACGGCGTGGAGCAGCGGCAGCGCGGGGGGGGGCAGCCCGCAGAGCCGCGCCAGCACCGGCAGCGCCGGCGCCAGCAGCAGCCACGGCCGCCGGCACCGCAGCAGCAGCGAGCACAGGGCACAGAGGCAGAGCTGGGCTGCGAGGCCAGGACAGCGGGGTCAGGGATGCAGGGCACAGCCCCGCACGGTGACACCCACTGGGTCCTGACAGGGGACATGGCATGGAGGGGTTGGGAGGGAGCTTAAAGCTCATCCGGTCCCAACCCCAGGACCCCTTCCACTGGAGCAGCTTGCTCCAAGCCCCTGTGTCCAACCTGGCCTTGAACACTGCCAGGGATGGGGCAGCCACAGCTTCTCCATTTAACCCATTCCCATGTCCCACCAGCCTCATAGGGAAGAACTTCCCTGTATCCCATCCACCTCTGCCCTCTTCCAGCTGGAAGCTGTTTCTCCTCATCCCATCCCCGCATCCCTTGTCCCAAGCCCCTCTCCAGGTTCCCTGCAGCCCCTTTAGGCTCTGGAGCTGCTCTCAGGTCTCCCCTTCCCACAGCAGAGGGGCAGGATCCCCTCCCTGCGCTGCTGCTCACGCTCTGGGGTGCACCCAGCACAGGGCGGGATCTGGACCGGGTCATGGGGAGGGAGCTGCTCCTCACCCAGCACCCCCGCACCCCCTCCCAGCCCCTGTCCGTGCCTCCCCCCCGCTCACCTGCCAGGGTGCTGATGGAGGCCCTGAGCGCCGCGGGCTCACTGAACACAGCGCCCTGGAAGCCGGCCTCCAGCTCACGGTGCACATAGTCCCTGCATGGAGAGAGGGTCGGATCCGGTGCCCTCCATGGCGCCGGTGCCCCCCCCATGTCCCCGGTGTCACCTGGCCAGCGAGTGGCCGGCGCTGAGCAGCAGCCCGGTGAGGAGGTGCAGGTAGAGCTTCACCAGCGAGCGCAGCGGCAGCAGCAGCAGCACCAGGGACACGACGTGGCCTGCGCAGAGGGGCCGGGGGTGATGCTGAGCCCCCGCTCAGTGCCCCCATTGGCGTTGGGGGGGGGCAGGGACACAGCGGGGGGGACACGGAGCTGGCGCCAGGACAGCCACAGCAAGAGGGTGACAGGGGCTGGCGCGGTGACACCCTGAACATGGACAGCACCTTGGGGTGTCCCCAGGCTGGACACCGTCCTCCCCATGGCTACACGTCCCTCTGCGTGTTCCTAACCTGGCCATCCCTTAGGGTGCCTCCTTGTGCCCCCAACTTATCCATCCCTTGGGATGTCCCCACCCTGCGCATCCCTTGGGATGAGCCCTTATGGCCCCAACCGGCCATGGTATGACACACGTCCTCATGTCCATCCCCTGTAGCGTCCCCCCCAACCAGCCCCTGGGATGTACCCTTATGGCCACAGCCCAGCCATGCCACGAGGTTGTGGCTGTCCCCTTGTGTCCCCAGCCCCGTCATCCCTTGGGGTGTCCCCCCCATGCCCATCCCTCGGGATGCACCCCGCTGTCCGCAACCTCTCCATGCCCTGGGCTGTCCCCCCATGTCCCTCCTTGGGATGTGCCCCCCACGTCCCAACACCGCCATTCCCTGGGCTCCCCCTCCCTGTCCTCCTCCTGCCCATCCCACCCCGGGGTGCCCCCCCCGTGTCCCCGCTCCCCCCTCACCCATGCAGTGCGCGCCGCGGAGCGCGGGGGCGCGCAGGAGGAGGGGGTCCCCGCGGCGCGGCCGCAGCAGCTCCCCGAGGGCCGCCGGGTCCCAGCGGTAGAGCAGGTCCAGCAGCGCCAGCCCCGGCACCCGCAGGGCCACGTTGGCCACGGCCTCCAGCCGCGACATGGCCCGCACCGGCCGGGGGGTCCCCGCGTCCCGCAGCCCGCAACGGGGGGACCCCCCGGGGCTACCCCCGTTGCTCCTCCGGGACGGCAGGGGGCGCCCGCGCCGCGCCTGGGTGGGGCCTGTCTGCCCTGCCACCGCCCGCCGGAGCGGGCCCCGCTCGCTCTCCCGCTGCCTCTCCTGTTCCCGTTCCCGTTCCCGTTCCCGTTCCCTGTCCCGTTCCCGGTCCCGCCACCGCCGTTCCGGTCCCAACACCACTTTCGCTTTCTCCCGCCCCGCCCCTACGCCCAGCGCGTAACAAAGAGGCTGTGCGCCAGGGGAGCCGCGCTGACGCCGCGCCCGCCATCTTAGAGGAGGGCAGAGCGCTCCTTCTTCCCCCTGTGCCTTCCTCCATCTTGGATGAGGGCAACCACCATCTTGCGCGGGGGGCGAGGCCCGTTGCGGTGACGTCACTGCAGAAGCTCCGCCCCGCGTCAGCCATCTTGGTTGCGGGCAGACGCTGACGGCGGGCTGCGGCCGCCATTTTGAGAGGGGAATGGCGGAGGGAGCCGGGGGTTGGCTGGGATCCACTGGGATGAGATGAGATCCATTGGGATGAGGTGGGCTCCTTTGGGATCCGCTGGGGTGAGGGCCGCTGCTTGGGGTCCGCTGAGCTCATCTGGGCTCAAGCAGGGTCCCTGGGGGTTGTCCCTGTGTCCCCCTGCCCCGTCCCTTCCCCGTCCCTCTGGGGACGTCTGGGGCCGTCACTGCCATGGGGACACGTTGGGGGTCTTATGGAAGCCTTTATCCCTATGGAACAGGATGGCACTGGGACAGACGTTCCCATTCCCTCCGGGGTCCACCCCCCCCGTCCCGGCGCTCCAGGTTTCCCTCCGGGCCGCTCCATCCGCTGTGGTGGCCCCCGTGAGGCCGCGCCCGGAGGAGGCCGCTCCGCCCTGCTGGAACGCTGGGAGCTGCGGCTCCGGTCCTGCGCGAGCAGGGGTGCAGGCCCCCGGAATGGGAGCTGGGGGGGATGTGGGTGCGCATCCCTATGGGACAGAGCTGGGAATGGTGAGCCTGGGGAAGAGACCCCGGAGCAGCTCCGGTGCCTGAAGGGGCTGCAGGAAACCCGGGCTTTGGACAAGGGATGCAGGGATGGGAGGAGGAGCTGCGGCTTCCAGCTGGAAAAGGGAAGAGTTGGACCTGGATGAGCTTGAGGCCCCTTCCAACAGGAAGCAGGCGGGAATGCAGTGCCGAGGGACGGGGGTGTGGAGCCAGGCGCACACAGGATGCTCCCGGGCAGGGACCATCCCTCCCTGCCCACTCCTTGATGCGGGACCACCAGGATACCCTGATGGCATCGTGCTCACGTCCGGTGCCAGTGCAGAGCATCTCGGATGCTCCAAGGGGTGACGTGAGGCTCGTGGCCATCCCCAGGGCTCAGCCAGTGCCCGTGGGCATGCTCTGGATCCCGGAATTGGAGGTACAGGAAGGTACAACACGCAACGAGGAGGAGGCGCGGAGCCCTATGGAGGCCTCATGGAGAGCATGGTTCACCATGGATTCGGGCCCTGTTATCGGAGATGTGGCAGGGAGCAAGGGGAAGAGCGGGATTCTCCACCTGGGATGGGGCAAGCCCTGTTCCAGGAGCAAAGGGGAAGAGCGGAGGTGATGATTCAGCCCTTGCACAACCGCTTCCTTCCTCCTCCCGCTTGGCTCATCCTCCCGCAGCATCCATGCCCTTAGGGATGGGTGCTGGGGCCCTGAGTCACCCCTTGCGCAACAGCCACATTGGATCCATAGATCCAGAGTGTTCCGGTGCATCCCGGTGTTCCCAGAGCAGGGCCGGGGCTGTCCCCACACAGCCCCATGGCAGCAGGTACAGACCCCGATTTGGGGTCACCGGGAGTGGGGATCTCCAGCCCGTGCGGTGCCCATTGCAGTGCCCTCCCCCGGCCTGGATGGCGGCTCCCATTCGTGATCCAGCGTGGATCCAACGGGATAACGCCTGACCTGGGCATCCTTCATCCCAGCCGGGCACTGCTGCTGCTTCCCACCCTGCACCACCGCTCACTGGGAGCAGGGAGCCGGATCCCTCCTGGGATCTGGGGCTTCCCGACTGTTTGGAGGGCACAAAGCACCGCCCGCCTTTGGGATGTCCCTTGGGATGCAGGGATGTGACCCGGGATGGGGGCCAGGCAGCTCCCGGGCCCTGCCCGCTGCCGATGTCCCCGTGCGGAGCCGCCCGGGGCGGGGGACCCGAGTGACGCAGGAACTGGCACCCACAGACCCCGGCTTCCCTTTCCCGGCGCTGTGGCAAGAACCGGGCATGGCCGCGGCCGAGCCAGACCTCTACGAGCGGCTGCAGATCCAGTACCCGCCCAGCCCGGCCCGAGGTGAGCCCCGCGCCCCCGGTACCGGTCCCCGGCTCAGAGCATCCCCGGTACCGGCACCCAGCTCAGAGCACCCCCGGTACCGGCACCCAGCTCAGAGCACCCCCGGTACCGGTACCCGGCTCGGGGCACGCCCGGTACCGGCATCCAGCTCAGAGCACCCCCGGTACCGGCACCCAGCTCAGAGCATCCCCGGTACCGGTACCCGGCTCAGAGCATCCCCGGTACCGGTCCCCAGCTCAGAGCACCCCGGTACCGGCACCCAGCTCAGAGCATCCCCGGTACCGGTACCCGGCTCGGGGCACGCCCGGTACCGGCACCCGGCTCGGGGCACCCCCGGTACCGGCACCCAGCTCAGAGCACCCCGGTACCGGTCCCCGGCTCAGGGCGCCCCCTGCCTCTCTCCCGCAGGTCCCCGCTCCGCTCCGGCCGCGTCCCGCTGTGCGCTCAGCACCGCTCTGGCCACGGGCACCGGCCTGGTGCTGGTGCTGGGGGCAGCGCTGGCGGCGGTCATCATCCTGCGTGAGTGCTGCTGGGGCGGGCAGCGGGCAGCGGCTGGCAGGGGACGGGGACAGGAGCAGGCAGGGGCTGGCAGGACGTGACCTGTGCCTTGTCTCCCCCAGACATGCAGGGCCAGGCAGAGCTGCGGGCAGCGCGGGCAGAGCTCGCAGCAGTCGGGACCCAGCTGCTGCCTGACCCCGATGGTGAGAGGGAGCATGGGGCTGCCCCCGTACCCCAGCCCCTGCCCGCACCCCCTGCCTGTATCCCTGCCCATCGCCTCTCCTGACCCCCGCAGGTACCCGGAGCCCCGCTGAGAGCCTGGCAGCGATGCAGAAGCGGAAGGAGCAGCTCGGTAACGAACGGGGATGCGCGGGGAGGGGGGGGGTGTCCCGGGGGGTGCCCCCGGTGTGTGACCATTGGTGCTGCAGGCCGGTGGCTGCAGGCGCTGGCTCTGGGCTGGCGGCACCACCGCGGCCACATCTACTTCTTCTCGGGGGACCGCAAGCCCTGGCACGATGCCGAGGCCGCCTGCCGCGCCGTGCACGCGCACCTCACCTCCGTCACCGGCCCCGACGAGCAGGTGCTGCCTGTACCCCCTGCCGGTACCTCCTGCCCGTACCCCCTACCCGTGCCCTCTATCCATGCCTTCTCCTCACCATTACCCACTGCCCATACCCCCTGCCCACGTCCCCTGCCTGTACCCCCATCTGTGCCCTCTGTCCATGCCTTCTCCTGACCCTGATCTGTGCCATCTCCTGCTTATACCCCTGCCCATACCCCTGCCCATGCCCTCTTCTGCCTGTATCCCCATCTGTACCTTTTCCTGCCCATACCCCTGCCCATGTCCTCTCCTGCCTGTAAACCCTGCCCATACCCCCTGCCTATGCCCCCTGTGCCCTTTCCTGCCCATGCCCTCTTCTGCCTGGAGAGGTCTCCTCTCCTGCTGCAGGTACCCCTGCCCGTGGCCCCTATCTGTGCCTATACCCCCCATCCACACCATCCCCTGCCCTGTGCCCACTCCTGCCTGTACCCACTGCCCATACCCTTGCTCATGGCCCCTGTCCGTGCTCCCTCCTGCCCGTATTCCCTGCCTGTCCCACATCCCTCAGGACTACCTGGCACGGGAGGCAAGAGGAGGATCCTATTGGATTGGGCTGACGGCCACGGGCCCGGCGGGCTCCTGGCACTGGGTGGACGGGACTGCCTACAGCCAGGCGCAGAGGTGAGCGGGGCTTGGGGGGCACAGGGGGGACCCCGGCACCCCCAGCACCCCCCCACCGACCCCACTGTGACCCAGCAGCTTCTGGGCGCCGAGGCAGCCGGACAGCACCGACCACGGGCCGTGGGGCCGGGAGAGCTGCGCCCAGATCCACCCCGTGGGCAACGGGCTCTGGAACGACCACAACTGCAACTTCTCCTTCCCCTGGGTCTGCAAGAGGGACCTGAGCGTGCCCTGAGCCCGCCGTGGTGCTGGAGCCGCCGCCAGCCCCATGGTCCCCAGGGACCTCTGCTCCCCCCAAAGCCAGGCAGTGCCTGCACCCCGGCGCTGGGCTGTGATTAAACTGCTCCCACTGCACCTCCTGCGCCTGCCTCTGGCCTTGCCCATGGAGAGGGGGTTCCATCACCCCCAGAGCCCTGGGATGGGAGAGCCGGGAGGGGTCAGCCTGGAGAGGGACCTGGGAGCAGCTCCAGTGCCTGAAGGGGACACAGGAAACCTGGAGAGGGGCTCCCACAACAGCGTGTGGGGACGGGAGGAGGAGTTCGGGCTTCCAGCTGGAAGAGGTGGATGGGATACAGGGAAGTTCTTCACGCTGAGGGTGGGGGGCATTGGAAGGGGTTGAATGGAGAAGCTGTGGCTGCCCCATCCCTGGCAGTGTTCAAGGCCAGGTTGGACACAGGGGCTTGGAGCAAGCTGCTCCAGTGGAAGGGGTCCCTGCCTTGGGACAGGGCTTGGAGCTGGAGGAGCTTTAAGGTCCCTTCCAGCCCAACCCATCCCATGGCTCCATCACTCTAAACCCCCCAGCCCCTCTGCCCATCCCTCCCATGCCCTTTGCTGCCACGGGGGTCCCCTGGATCCATCCCCTCACCCTGGTATCGCAGTGGGATGGGATCCCAGGACCCCCCCTGCACCCACAGCTCCACCAGCAGCACCCAGCCCATTCCCAGCACTCCTGGCACCCATAACCTGCCCCCACTCACCGTGCATGGGCACATCCTGCTCCGGTGCCTGTTCATAGTGTTCCCAATGCACCGGGACCAAGTTACACCCCCCCCACCAGTGCCCCATTCCCACCAGGATCCCTCTTATCCCGAGGTGACAAACCCATCTCCTGCCGCCCCATCCCACACCAGGGACCCCTCACAGCACCCAATGGGGACAACCCTGACCGAGGGTCCCACATGGAGGGGATGGAGGCACCCGGCACCCATTGGGCTGATGGTGAGAAGCTTCCAGGACCTTCTATGGGGAAAACCACCCCTGGTTTAGCATCCATTTATAGCAGATGATCCGGGAACCATGGAGCATCCCGGTCCAGGGACAATGGAGCCGCCTGGTCTGTGCACCCAGGTCCTCGATTGTCCGGCATGGATGCAGGAATGTGGGAAAGGACATCAGCACCCTCCAGCCCTCCCCTGATGGCATCTAAAGGGATAAATGGATCAAACCCTGCTCTTGGCTGCCTCGTTGCTCTTTATTCCTGAGCCGTGGCTGGTTCCCATCCATCCCATTGGGATTCGGTGGCCGCTTCGCACCCATCTCAGCGGGATCTTTTGATGCCCATCTCCCGATCCATGCCTTGGATGAAGCCTTCATTGAGGAACAGCATCTCCCCGTGGGGCAGGAGCCGCTCGAGGAGCCCATCGGCTGCATCCGGATGGAGCAGGGCATTGGCCTCGGGATCCAGGAGCCGGAGGGATGTGAGGAAGCACGCAGCCAGGCGCCGGAGCGTGAGCTCAGCCAAGGTGAGGTTCTCTTGGGGCTCACAAACCAAAGCCAAGGCCAAAGCCATCACTTGGATCCACGTCACTGTCACCCGCTCGGGAAAGGGGTCCCCGGGGGGCAGCTGGAAAACTCCATAGGGAGTGCTCTGGAAGGAGATGGGATCAGTGGGAAGGGGGAGAGGAGAGGAGGAGTGAGGCAGGGAACACCAGAGGAGGCATTGGGTGGTCACTTGCCTAGGGGAGAAAAGAGGGGGACGGGTGTTAGGAGCACCCCAATACCGGTAGGGATGGGAGGACCACAGCTGTTGGGGGGACAGGGCTCGACGGGACCCCCGGGGCCGTGGTCACGGCCCCGGGGGTCCCGTCGAGCCCTGTCCCCCCAAAAGGGGTCCGGGATGGGTTTGGGGTCCCATGGGTCTCCAAGCCCCATGGAGGGGAGATCCCATGGGATGGGTAGGGAGCATCCCATAAAGAGGGGGGTCCCCATGGACCGGGCTGTACCACAAGTACCGGTAGGGGGGTGTTCCATGGGCAGGGCGATACCACAGGTAACAGTAGGGGTTGTCCCATGGACCGGGCTGTACCACGGGTACCGGTAGGGGGGTGCCCATGGATGGGGCTGTACCACCGGTACCGGTAGGGGGTGTCCCACGGGCGGGGCTGTACCACCGGTACCGGTAGGGGGGTGCCCATGGATGGGGCTGTACCACCGGTACCGGTAGGGGGTGTCCCACGCACGGGGCTGTACCACCGGTACCGGTAGGGGGGTGCCCATGGATGGGGCTGTACCACCGGTACCGGTAGGGGGTGTCCCACGGGCGGGGCTGTACCACCGGTACCGGTAGGGGGGTGCCCATGGATGGGGCTGTACCACCGGTACCGGTAGGGGGTGTCCCACGGGCGGGGCTGTACCACCGGTACCGGTAGGGGGGTGCCCATGGATGGGGCTGTACCACCGGTACCGGTAGGGGGTGTCCCACGGGCGGGGCTGTACCACCGGTACCGGTAGGGGGGTGCCCATGGATGGGGCTGTACCACCGGTACCGGTAGGGGGTGTCCCACGGGCGGGGCTGTACCACCGGTACCGGTAGGGGGGTGCCCATGGATGGGGCTGTACCACCGGTACCGGTAGGGGGTGTCCCACGGGCGGGGCTGTACCACCGGTACCGGTAGGGGGGTGCCCATGGATGGGGCTGTACCACGGGTACCGGTAGGGGGTGTTCCACGCACGGGGCTGTACCACCGGTACCGGTAGGGGGGTGCCCATGGATGGGGCTGTACCACCGGTACCGGTAGGGGGTGTCCCACGGGCGGGGCTGTACCACCGGTACCGGTAGGGGGGTGCCCATGGATGGGGCTGTACCAAGAGTACCGGTAGGGGGTGTCCCACGGGCGGGGCTGTACCACCGGTACCGGTAGGGGGGGTCTGTCCCGTACCTGGCCACGACTGCGATCTGTTCCTGGCGGCGGAGCCGCTCCCGGGCGGGGTCCGCGGGGGGGTCCCCGGCGGGAGGGGGGGTCCCGAAGAAGCGCGCGCAGAGCACGCGGGAGGGGGCTTGGCCAGCGGGGCCCTCCCCACCCAGCGCCAGCAGCACGAGCGCCCTCACCATGGCAACGCGACCCCGGCCCGCCACGGAGGGGGGGCGGAGTCCGGGCCCTCACCGCGCCGACTCCGATTGGCTGCGGGGGTGAGGATGCGGAAGGAGGAGACGGCGGCGATTGGTGGGTGACGGAGGGGTTGGCCTCAACCCTCCGCACGTGACAACGGCGGCTTGTGATTGGATGAGGCGACGCGGAGCGGCGCGGTGATTGGCTGGTAAGGGGCTGGTGGGCGGGGTGAAAGGCGGAAGTACAGCATCACACAGTTACTTTCATCTCCCAAAGGAGTTATTAATTGGGACCATTAATAATTAATAACATCAAATAATCAATGCGGGGGGGGCACAACCCGGTGGCAGCAGCTCCCGCCCCCCCCATGGTGCTTCCCTTGCAAGTGCTCAGCCCAACGTGGGGGGGTTAAAACGCTTCCTGCCTCCCCCCAATTAACCTCAGAGAACTAATTACTTTAAATAAGATGGGGGGGACCCAAATCACCCCAAACCCACCATGACCCCCCCCACAGCACCCGTTATGCTGCTGCAGGGGGGTATCACAACAAGGGGTGCCCTCCCCAGCACCCACAGGGTTAAGTGCTTTGCTGCCTATAAAGCCCCACTGGGGGGTCCCCCCACCTCTTTGGGGGATCCTGCCCAGCTCCAGACCCCCCCAGGGCTAAGGGCGGGGGGAATGTGCCTGTTGTGGGGCCAATAGTGCAAGGGGAAGGGGCTGGGGGGGGGGAAGCCTGAACCTGGCAGTGATTTAGGACCTGGATGAAGCCCCCCCCCCCCCCCAAACGCAACCCTACTGAGGGCAAAACCAAAACCCATTTTGGGGTAAAACGAGGTAAAACCACAACTGTGCCCCCCCCGTCCATGTCCCGATGCGGGGGGAGGGGGGGGGTTTGGGGCTGCCCCATGGCGGGGGGGGGTCCCTCAGCAGTCCTTGAGGCGGGTGTAGAGCTCCCTGCGGCTGCGCTCCCCGGCCCAGGTGCGGCTCTTGAGGCGGAAGCGGCGCAGATCCTCCCGGAAGGCCTCGTGGTGCATGGGCCGGTAATCCTGCGGCTCGCAGTGGCTCTGCCACGGGACACGGCTCAGCACCAGCCAGAGGGGATGCTCGGGGCTGGGGGGGGCACACAAGGGGTCTTCCCCCCCCCCCCCCCCCCCCGCCATGGTAGGGACCCAGCTCCCATCCCCAGGCTGGGGCTCACCTGGTACTGGGGGAAGAACTCGCGGTACCCCCCCTTGAGCACGTAGAGCTCGGGGTAGTGCAGGTTGGGGTACTCATTGCAGGCCCGGTCCTTCTCCCGCACGAACCGGCACCTGCAGAGAGCCCGTCAGGGAGCAGATCCCAATGAACCGTCCCCAATGAACCGTCCCCAATGAACCGTCCCCAATGAACCGTCCCCAGTGAACAATTCCCATCAGACAATTCCCAATCAGTTCCCAATGAACCATTCCCAATGAACCATTCCCAATGAACCATTCCCAATGAACCATTCCCAATGAGCAGTTCCCATCAGACAATTCCCAATCAGTTCCCAATGAGCAATTCCCACTCAAACCATTCCCACTCAAACCATTCCCACTCAAACCTCCCCGGAGGAGCACAGGGGCTGCAGTTCAGCTCTTTCCTGGGTTATTGTAGGGGGGAATGGAAGAATTCCCAGCCCTGGGAGCGCACATCCACAGCTCAGCTCCATGGGCAGGGAAAGCCAAAGCAGTGCCCTCAGGGGGGCCAAGGAGGGAGAAGCTGCTCCCAAGGAAGCTCAGGCACAATCCGGCCCCAGCTCCTGGCTCCTTGCACAGGCTGAGCACCAGGGTAAAGGGGCTCAGCACCACCCGGCCCTGAGCCCGGGCTCGGCTTTCTTGAAGGGTCCGAGAATCAAATGGGAATCATGGAGTCAGACACGGAATCAAACACGGATTCACGGAACCATAGGGTCAATCACGGAATCAATCACAATCAGAATCATTCATAGCATCAAAGAATCATCCATAAAATCATTCATGGAATTACAGAATCAAAGAATCAATCCCAGAATCAGTCATGGAATCAATCCCAGGTTCATAGATCCATAGAATCAATCCCAGAATCATAATCCTAGAATCGGAATCATTCATGGGATCAATCACAGCCTCATGGGATCAATCATGGGATCAATCACAGCCTCATGGGATCAATCATGGGATCAATCACAGCCTCAATCACAGCCTCATGGGATCAATCACAGCCTCATGGGATCAATCACAGCCTCATGGGATCAATCATGGGATCAATCACAGCCTCAATCACAGCCTCATGGAATCCATCATGGAATCCATCATGGAATCCATCATGGAATCCATCATGGAATCCATCATGGAATCCATCATGGAACCCATCATGGAACCCATCATGGAACCCATCATGGAACCCATCATGGAACCATCTAACCAGATCGGTCAGCACAGACCCGTCAGCCTGCCCGGCCCATCCATTCCTGCCTCCCCTTCCAGGCACTCCCATTATCCCAACGGGATGCTCTGTGCAGCACCCGGTGACCCCTCAGTACCAGATTTGGGCCTCAAGCTCAGCGTTTCCTTCCTGACATCCCAAACACATGGAATTGCTTCTTATCCATGAAAACATCCCCATGGCACCACGGGAACCGCTTCCTGCAGGAGCAGGAGCCTGGGCTCCTTCATCCCTCCTACGGAGCCCAGCACAGGCGATGCCCACAGCCCTGCTCCATCACTGCCCTTTCAGTAGCCTGGGAATGCCAAAGTGATTCCTTAGGGAAGATTTAACCCCCAAGGAGCTCAGAGGCACTAAATCAGTGCCGGATGGGCCCGGGCTGGCAGAGAGATCACTGCCATTTAGAGGGATAATCGGGAATAAGGAGGAATAATGGGAATGGGAACGCTGAGGTCAATTCACACCGAGCCCTGACCCTGCCTGCCCCGAGACACAAAGCGCTGCAGCCCAGGTCTTGGACCTGCTGCTTCCTCCCTGCCCGTGTTCAATCCCAGCCATGAGCAGTAGATAGGGAATGACGTCTAATTCCAGCCTGCGGGAGAGGGGAAGGGGATGGGAAGGGGTGGGGAAGGGGACGGGAAATGATGGGAATGGATGGGAAGGGACGGCAGGGGGTGAAAGGGATGCAAAGGTGATGCAAAGGGATGAAGGAGGCTTGCAATGGGATGGAAGGGGACATAAAGGGATGCAAGGGAATGGAAAGGGATGCAAAGGTGGTGGAAAAGGATGCAAAGGGGATACCAAGGGATGGAAGAGGATTCCAAAGGGATGGAAGGAGGGACAAAGGGATGGAAGGGGGGACAAAGGGATGGAAGGGGGGACAAAGGGATGGAAGGGGGGACAAAGGGATGGAAGGGGGGACAAAGGGATGGAAGGGAATGGAAAGGGATGCAAAGGGGATGCAAAGGGATGGAAGACGATTGCAATGGGATGGAAGAGGATGCAAAGGGATGGAAGAGGATGGAAGAAGATTCCAAAGGGACTAAAGGGGACTTAAAGGGATGGAAGGGAGTGGAAAGGGATTCAAAGGTGATGCAAAGGGATGGAAGAGGATTGCAGTAGGATGGAAGGGGATGGAAAGGGATGCAAAGGGATGCAAAGGGATGGAAGAGGATTGCAATAGGATGGAAGGGGATGCAAAGGGATGCAAAGAGATGCAAAGGGATGGAAGAGGATTGCAATAGGATGGAAGGGGATGCAAAGGGATGCAAAGGGATGGAAGAGGATTGCAATAGGATGGAAGGGGATGCAAAGGGATGCAAAGGGATGGAAGAGGATTCCAAAGGGATGCAAAGGGGACACCAAGGGTGTTGTGGTTCCAGCCATGCCCGAGGGGGGGTCCCGCAGCCCCCGTGCCCCCCACTCACATCCTGGGCCCCCTCTCGGAGGAGAACTCGCAGTGGAAGATGACGATGACCCTCTTGGAGGCGTCGCAGGGCACAATGGGCTTCCTGAGCAGGAACTCCTCCGCGTCCTGCTCCAGGGGCAGGTTCACGGCGCCCTGCAGGGACAGGAGCCGCCGTCACCCCCCCCATGGCCCTGTGCTCACTGGGGGGGGCCCCGTTTGCTCCCCACAGCCCCCAAGCACCCCCCAGCCGGGGGCTCAGCCCCTCTGAGCTTCAATGGGGGGGTCCCCAGTTCGCCTCCTCCGGTCTCCAGCATCACCCCAGCGGCTGGGGCACCATCGGCCTTCATCCCTCCAGCCGGGGCTCAGCCCCTCGGGGGTGCCCAGCACCTTTGGGGGGGCTCAGCCCCTCTGGCGCCCACGGAGGGGGGGTCCCCTCACCTTGATGTGCCCGCCCTCGTACTCGTAGGGGTAGCGGCAATCCACGATCACGCAGCTCTCGATGAGGCCACTGAACTGCCCGGTCAGCACCGCCGCCATCTGCGGGGGGAGCCCGTCATGGGGGGGGGGGCACGGGGGGGACCAGCGCCATGGGGGGTGCAGGGGTCGGGGGGCTGCTGCTCACCCACCATGGCAGGGGAGATGTACTTGAGGTCCTGGTGCTTCCCCTCCACCGTCTGCAGGAGATAGGCCTGGGGGAGAGATGGGCTCTGTCGTGGGGAGACCCCAGACCTGCACCCCCATAGCCCCGCAGCACCCCCATAGCCCCGCAGCACCCCCATAGCCCCGCAGCACCCCCATTATCCCTCAGCACCCCCATAGCCCCGCAGCACCCCCATAGCCCCACAGCACCCCCATAGCCCCACAGCACCCCCATTATCCCTCAGCACCCCCATAGCCCCGCAGCACCCCCATAGCCCCGCAGCACCCCCATTATCCCTCAGCACCCCCATAGCCCCGCAGCACCCCCATTATCCCTCAGCACCCCCATAGCCCCGCAGCACCCCCATTATCCCGCAGCACCCCCATAGCCCCTCAGCACCCCCATAGCCCCGCAGCACCCCCATAGCCCCTCAGCACCCCCATTATCCCGCAGCACCCCCATAGCCCCTCAGCACCCCCATAGCCCCGCAGCACCCCCATAGCCCCGCAGCACCCCCATTATCCCGCAGCACCCCCATGGCCCCACCTTGGAGAAGTCCCCGATGAGCTCCCGGTGGTCGCTGCCCAGCAGGGCCCCGATGTCCTGGTGGCAGAGGAGGGAGCGGGAGCGCAGGAGCCGCGCTGCCTGCGGGGACACAACCGGACCCCACCGCGGGGCTCAGCGCGGGGGGGCCGGGCCGGGAGGGACGCGGCCGGGCCCCGGCTCCCATCACCCACCGGCTCCAGCACCGGCTCCGCGCCGGGGGTCCCGGCCACGCTGCGGCGCCGCTTGGTCCTGACCGGGCTGTCCCGGTCCTGGTCCCGGTCCATGCGCTTCAGGATGGGTCTGATGACGGTGCTGGGCAGGGAGGGCGAGCGGAAGAGCTGCCGGCACTTGCTGCGCCGCGGGGGGCCCTGCGGGAAGGGACGGGGATCCTGGGATGCTGGGAACAGCCCAGGGAGCTCCATGGGATACTGGGAACAGCCCATGGGATACTGCGGGCAATGATGGAGCTCCATGGGATACTGGGAACAGCCCATGGGATACTGCAGGCAATGATGGAGCTCCATGGGATACTGGGAACAGCCCATGGGATACTGCAGGCAATGATGGAGCTCCATGGGATACTGGGAACAGCCCATGGGATACTGCGGGCAATGATGGAGCTCCATGGGATACTGGGAACAGCCCATGGGATACTGCGGGCAATGATGGAGCTCCATGGGATACTGGGAACAGCCCATGGGATACTGCGGGCAATGATGGAGCTCCATGGGATACTGGGAACAGCCCATGGGATACTGCAGGCAATGATGGAGCTCCATGGGATACTGGGAACAGCCCATGGGATACTGCGGGCAATGATGGAGCTCCATGGGATACTGGGAACAGCCCATGGGATACTGCGGGCAATGATGGAGCTCCATGGGATACTGGGAACAGCCCATGGGATACTGCGGGCAATGATGGAGCTCCATGGGATACTGGGAACAGCCCATGGGATACTGCGGGCAATGATGGAGCTCCATGGGATACTGGGAACAGCCCATGGGATACTGCGGGCAATGATGGAGCTCCATGGGATACTGGGAACAGCCCATGGGATACTGCGGGCAATGATGGAGCTCCATGGGATACTGGGAACAGCCCATGGGATACTGCGGGCAATGATGGAGCTCCATGGGATACTGGGAACAGCCCATGGGATACTGCGGGCAATGATGGAGCTCCATGGGATACTGGGAACAGCCCATGGGATACTGCGGGCAATGATGGAGCTCCATGGGATACTGGGAACAGCCCATGGGATACTGCGGGCAATGATGGAGCTCCATGGGATACTGGGAACAGCCCATGGGATACTGCGGGCAATGATGGAGCTCCACGGGATACTGGGAACAGCCCATTGAGCTCCATGGGATATTGAGCACAGCTCCTTGGGACATTGTGGACAATGCACAGAGCTCCATGGGACATTGAGGAGAGCCCATGGAGCTCATGGGATGTTGGGAACAGCCTGTGGAGCTCCATGGGATACTGTGGGCAATGATGGAGCTCCATGGGATGCTAAAGAAAACCCATGTAGCTCATGGGATATTGGGAACAGCCCATGGAACTCCATGGGATACTGAATACTGCTCCATGGGACACTGTGAGCAATGCATGGAGCTCCATGGGACACTGAGGAGAGCACATGGATCTCCACGGGATATTGGGATAACAGAACATGGGATATCCATGGAGCTCATGGGATCCTGAGCACAGCTCCATGGGACACTGGGGACACCCCATGGAGCTGCCCTGGCTCTGGCATCACCCCCCCAGCACCACGAGGGTGCAGGGCCCAGGCTCCCGCCCCGGTCCCACCCCCAGGAGGTGCCTCCCCCCCCCCAGGACCCCACCTTGGGGACCCCCGACCCCCTCCGTACCGGCTCCGGCTCCTGGCTCCTCACCAGCGGCGCCGTCAGCAGCGTCTCCATCCCCGGCGGCACCGCGGCTCCGCTCTGCCGGAAGCACCAGCACGGATGGGATGAATCCGGCTGCTTCCCCCCCCAGAGCCCCCCCCATCCACGCCGCTTCCCAACCTTCATCTCCTCCTCATCCAGGATCTCCATGAAGCCGTCATCGTCCTCCTCGCCCATGGAGCAGGTCAGGGAGCAGCGCCGCAGCGCGATGGGGCTCTCCCCTTGGGGGACGTTCTCCTTCTCGGGGGGGTCACACTGGGGGGACACCACCAGGATGGGGCCAGCCCCACACCCGCCCTGTTTGGTTATGGAGCATCCCCATCACCCCCCCCACACCCAGGGGTCTCCCAGCACATCTGGAGCAGTGGATCCCGGCTCAGCATCACCCCCATTCCCATTGCCCCCCCCCAGGACCCCCCCATCCCTCTTACCATGAGGTCGGGCGCGGAGCCAGGTCTCTGTGTGAAGGGGTCCTTGTCCATGGCCCCATCGCTGGGGGGAGCCCGGCTGCGCCCCCCCGGCCTCTGCGGCTTCTTGAACACGAACCCCTCCTGTTGGGGGGGGGGGGGCACACGGTGTTAACCCCCCCCGGCCCTGCCTCCCCCCCCCCCCATTGCCCAGCCTGCACCGTGCCCCTCACCGTGGCCTCGGGCTCCCTCCTGCTCTGCTCCCTGCCCCTGTGGGCGCAGCTCCTGTTGAATTCCCGGCTGTGGGAGATGTTCCTCAGGACCGGGCTGGCCCCAAGCAGCTGCGGCTGTGGGGTGGGAATGGGGGGGTCAGAGGGGCTGCAGAGCCCCTGCTCCATCCGCATCCCCATCCCCATTCCCATGCCCATCCCAGCAGGATCCAGCTCAGCCCTAGGACTCACCGGCAGCGAGTGGATCCTCCGGATAGGGAGCTTTGTGCTGCAAGAAGCCGGGAAAAGAAGGGATTGAATGGGAGAAGATGCTCTGGATGGGGGGGGTCCAACCCGGCTCCCCAGGACCAGCAGAGCCCCCCCCCCTTGACCCACAGTGGGGTGAGACCCCCCCCGAGCTGTCACAGCTCCCCATAGAGGGTCGAAGGAACACGGATGGAGCCTGATGGGGATGCAGGGAAGGGAATGGGGGCACAGCCGGGATACGGGGGGGGGGGCACAGTCCCATTCACTCACTCTTCGAGCACTCTCCCCACCTCCAGCACTGCCTTCTCAAAGCTGTGGGGAGAAGGAAGCCGTGGTTGGGGGGGGGGGGCACCCCATAACCAAGCAGCGCAGACCCGGGGGGGGGGGGGGGCAGCCCCAGCCCTCCCCGTGCTCCCCCCCCCCGCAGTGCGTGGGGCTCAGCCCCACAAGGGGTTAAACCCCATCTGGCCCAGGCCGGGGTCGCGGCCCCACTCCGGGGTGGTCGCGGCCCCCCCCCCCCGCGCACACAAAGGGCCCCGCTCTCCACCTGTATGCAAATGGCCCCGCAATGGGGCATGGGCCGGGGCCAGATGGGACACCCCCCCCCCCGTCACCATCTGCCCCCCCGGCTCCATTCACCCGCACATCTGCCGCGCCCGGCCCTGCCAACGGCAACCGGGGGGGGGCAGAGCCCCGCACCCTGCGTGGGGCTGGGGGGCAGAGCAGCACCGGGACCCCCAGAGCTGGCCGGGGATGCTGGGAGCCAGGGGGGGCTCAGTACCCTCACAAGGCAGCTGCCCCCCCAAAGATCCCTCCATCGATGTATATGTGTAACCCCTGTCCATACATGTATTTACATATATATCCCTCCTCCATATATCTCCCCCCATCCATACTAACATACCTCCCCATCCATACATATATCCCTCATCCCTGTATCTCTCCCCATCCATATAAATCTTTATCACCCTGCTCTATACATATATATACACCCCCCCTCCATATATATATCCCCCCTCCATATAAATCTTTATCTCCCTGCTCCATACATATATATACACCCCCCCTCCATATATATATCCCCTCTCCATATATATATCTCCATCCATATATATATCTCCCCCTACATATATATATAATTTCTTATATATCTCTCCCCCATCACCATATATATATATATATATATTCCCCCCCGTCCTATATTCCCCCCACCTCCATGCCACCAACCCCGGAAGAGCACTTGGCCTCCCCTGGCAAGCAGCACCCATGGGCTTCCTGCCTGCCCCCGCTGCCAGCCCCTGCCTGCAATGGGTGCCCCCCCCCCAGCACACGATGGGGTCTCCCCCCCCCGCCCATAGCAGACGTGGGGGGCACAGCGGGAGGCTCAGCCCCACTGAGGCTGCCGGGGCACTGGGATGGGGTAAAAGGGGGGACCCGCGGGGGGACACGGGGCTGGGGCACTCACACGTCCTCCAGCACGGCAGGGTCCTGCTCCGGGGGCGAGTCCGGCCCCAGGCCTGCGGGAACAAGGGCAGGGGAGCACCGGGGGGGGGTCAGACCCCATTGGACAGAGGGGACCCCCCCAGCACCCCCTCAATAGAGGGGTCCCCCCCAGCGCCCCTCACTCACCCGCATCCGACGAATCGGAGGAGACGGAGCCCCGGGGGCTCCCCCCGCCCCGCTTTTGGGGGGTCGCCCCCCCCACCCGCCGCTTCGGGGTGTCCCAATGGCTGCAGACACAGCGGAAAGGGGGGGGGGGGTCAGCCCGCGGGGACCCCCCTGTGCCCCCCTCCAACCAACGGAGGTTACGGGGGGGTCCCAAACCAAACCCCCCCTCGGTACCCGCTCACCTGCCCAGCCCCGCCAGGTTGTCCATGTCCAGCGCCAGCGTGGTCACCGGGGAGCTCACCGGGACCGGGGCTGCGGCTGGGGCTGTGCCCGCCCGGCCCGGCTGCGCCCGCCCGCCCGGCTGCGCCATGCGAGACCGGCCCGGAACCAAGGAATTGACCCTGCCCCGGAGGGAGCCGCGGCTGTGCCGGTCCCGCGCGCGGGGCCGGGGCCGGTACCCAGGGATGGGGGGAGGATGCCGGTACCGGGGGATGGGGGCTCGGGGGGGACCTCCGGGGGGGGGGGGGGGGGACGCGGGCCCGGGCCGCGCGCGCTGCCGCCGCCCCTATTTATATTCGAAAAATAACAGGGAGCGGCGGGGCGGGAGGCGGGGGCGGCCCCGGGACACGGGGCAGGGCCAAGGGGGGTGGGACCGGGGGGGGCACATAGGGAGGGGACATGGAAGGGAGGGGACAGGGACACTTAGAGGGGGACATGGCTGGGGGGGCATGGAGGGGTGCGTGGCTTGGGGGGGGTGAAGTGGTGCATGGGTGGGAGGGACATGGCTGGGATGATGTGGCTGGGGGGGCAGGGAGAAGATGGGGGGGCACATAGGGAGGGGACATGGAAGAGGGGGACAGGGACACTTAGAGGGGAACATGGCTGGGGGGGGCATGGTGGGAGTATGGCGGGGGGCATGGAGAGATGCATGGCTTGGGGGTGCATAGAGGGGGTCATGGCTGAGACACGGCTTGGGGGGCACATGGAAGTGTCCATTGGGGGGCACGGGGGGGCATGGCCAGGGGGGCATTGGGGGTGCGTGGCTGGGGGGGTGTTGAAGGTTGCAGGGATGGGGACATGGCTGGGGGCACATGGAGGGGGTCATGGTTTGGGGGGGCACTTGGGGGGATGCATGGTTGGGGGTGCACGGTTGGAGGGGGCTCAGCTGGGGAGGGTGGGGGGACACAGGCGGGGGCCTGTGCACAATGGTGTGACCTGGGGGGTCCCAGTGCTCTGACACAGCCCCCCCCCATTCCATCCCATCCCCATCCCCATCCCCATCCCCATCCCATCCCCAGCCACGTGCCACCTCCTGTCTGAAGCAGGGATCGGGTCCCTTACGGCTGCCCCTCGCCCTGCTGCCCCCCCATGCCAAAGCCACTTGTCACCGTGTGCCACCGTGTGCCACCAGTGCTGCCGAGCCCCAGACCCGCTGCCCTGACCCCGGCCTGGCCCCCACCACTGGTCCATCCCGGGGGGGGGGAGGTCTCCATCGCGGCGGGGGCTTCCCGGTGGGAAGCGGCAGGAATGCGGGGTGGCTGCGGCCTGGGTGGCCGCCCCGTGGCCGCCGTCCATTGTCCCGGCCCCATTCCTGCCTTTCAGATGGGAAAGAGAGGAGGAGGGAGGGGGAACGGGATGGAGACCCCCCCCAGCCAGGGCAGAGGCAGGCGGGGAGGATGGGCTCCATCAGCTCACAGACCCCCGCCATGGCTCTGTGCAAGGCAATGGGGGTGCCGTGGCCATGGGGGTGCCCCATGGAGGGGTCAGGCAGCCCTTGGGGGGGTCCCCGGCCCTCCCAGTCACTCCTGGGTGGCTGCGGGACGTGCTCCATGGCCGCCAAGGGCTTTAATTGCTTCCAGGCACACACAGGATGGGCCGGGAGAGCCCGAGCCCACCCCACGGGGGGATGTGGGATCAGGGGTGACCCCGGAGCCCCCCTCCATGGCCGGGGTGTGGGGCCCGCTGTGGGGGGGCTGCAGGGGCTGGCTCCCTTTAATGGTCACACAGCGGGAGCTGCCATGAGGATGGCTCTGATGGATGAGGATGAAGATGAGGATGAGAAGGGGGTGGGGCTGTTGGCAGTGGAAGGCTGGGATTGGGGGGGCCCCACAGCATCGCACCCCAATGGGGCCTCCCTGAGCCCCTCACCCAGCCTGGGCTGCCCCAGTGTGGGACATCCCCCCTCCCATTAGGATGTAATCCCACATCATCCTGCTTTCCCTCTGCTTCCACTCCCAGCCTGGCTGCTCTGGGTAGGGCTTTGCTCCAGGAATCCCGAAATCTTCCAAGAGCTCTTTCCCCCGGCCATGGAAACCGTGTTTTCTGCCTCAAAAATCCTTCCAGCAAATCCATCCATCCGGGTTTCACAAGTCTTTATGGCTGTGGATGGGGGGGCTCTGTGCTGCCCAGGGGGTGACCATGGAAGGACCCTGCTGCTCTCGGTGCTGGCACCGGGGATGGGATGATGCAGGGGTGCTGGAAGCAGGAGCCTTGTATCAGTGCTGGCTCCTCATTGTTGATCCCAAGGGATCTGTGGGCAGGATTGCATCCCTGCCTGTGGCAGGGGGGTGGAACTGGTTGACCTTAAGGTGCTTTCCAACCCAAACCATTCTATCATCCCGTGATGGAGGGCCTGGATCCATCCTGTTGGTGCCCTGTGGTTGGAGGATGGAGCATCCTGGTATCCCCAGTGTCCCCATGGTCCTGTATGCTCAGCACACAGCAGAGTGCCCAGCGTCATCACCAGCACTGCCGAGCCACCAGCTCTGGGGGTCACCCCCTCCCCAAACCATGGGGCACGTGGAGCTTTGGGAGCCTTGGCACCAAAACTGAGGGATCTGAAACACTTTTGAGGGCTCCGAAGTGGGTGAATGGGGGAGCACAGGAGGAGGAGGAGGAGGATGCTGTGGCTGCCCCATCCCCGGCAGTGTTCAAGGCCAGGTTGGACACAGGGGCTTGGAGCAAGCTGCTCCAGTGGAAGGGGTCCCTGCCCGTGGCAGGGGTTGGAGCTGGAGGAGCTTTAAGGTCCCTTCAACCCAAACCTCTCCGGTCCGGGTGAGCTCCGCCCTCGGGACCTGCGGTCGGAGCCCTCCCCACCCCGGAGCATCCTGGCTGCGGGAGGAAGCGGCACAGGGCGGCTCCGGCCCCTCCCTTCCTGTTCTGCTGCTCTCGGTTCCGCTGCTGCGGCACCGGGGCCGGTGCTGGGCCCGGTTCCCCCGCGGGGAGGAGGTCGCGGTCCCTCGCACCCCGCTGGGTTCTTAGGCCGGCAGCGCACCCGTTTGGGGTTGGTTTTATCTGCAGCGAGGAGCGGGCCGGGGCTGAGCCCCTGGTGCTGCCCGGGGATGGAGCCGCGATGGGGCTTATCGGTGTCCCCAGCAGGCACCCACCCCGGTATCGCTGCCCTCAGTGCCCTAATCTGCCCCTTCCTGCCCGCTCCTGCCCGCTCCTGCCCGTGTGCGGTGCTGGAGCAGCCCCATGGGTGCTGGTGCCGCTGCCTTCCCCCAGCCGGGATGGGTCCTGCTGGAGCCCCGCGCTGGGAGAGGCGGCTCGGCTGACCGGGGGGTGCTGAGCAATGTCCGTGCTCCAGGCTGAAGGGCGGCTGGAGGTGCTGCCCCGGGCCATGGGCACCCCAAGCCTGGGACCTGGCCCTGCCGCTGCTGCTGGGATGGACACCAGCGCTGGGACCGGCTCCTCAGCTGGGATGGATCCTGCCTGGGGTGGACACCGTGGCTGGAATGGACACCATGGCGGGGACAGCCCCTTCCCCTGTCCCATCAGCTGGGCACGGTGGGGACCGGGACACAGAGCCCCTCACTTGTGAAGCCCTTGTTCTAACCCTCTCCATCGCTCAAAGATCCCAGTCCCCCATCGCTCAGGACCCCCAGGATAACCCCCCTTTGCTTTAACGCCCCCATTGTTCAGGACCCCCCCATTTCTCTAAGTCCTCCAGTCCCCCATTGTTCATGACCCCAGGAACCCTCTCACTGCTCAGAGCTCTCCCAGTCCCCCATTGCTCAGGACCCCCAGGACCCCCCTGTTGCTCAATCCCCCCCATTGCTCAGCATCCCCCATTGCTCAGCATCCCCCATTGCTCAGCATCCCCCATTGCTCAGCATCCCTCATTGCTGAGACCCCTCCGTCGCTCTAACCTCCACACACCCCCATTGCTCAGCATCCTCCATTGCTCAGGACTCCAAGGACCCCCCCAGAATTGCTCAACACTTCCTCATTGCTCAATCCCCCCCACTGCTCAGTATCCCCCCCATTGCTCTAACCCCCACAGCCCCCCATTGCTCAGCATCCTTCATTGCTCGGGACCCCCAGCACCCCCCCCATTGCTCAGCATCCCCCCCATCACTCAGCCCCCCCCAGGCCGCCGTTGCCAGGCGACGCCCGGCGCTCCCGGCATGCCCCGCGCGGCGGTTGCCATGGCAGCGGGACGCGGCGGGGATGGCGGCGGGCGGCGGTGAGGCCGCGCTGCGGGCGCTGTACGCGTGGCTGGACTCGGTGCCGCTGTCCCGGCCGCGCAGGAACATGGCCCGAGACTTCAGCGACGGCGGTGCGGGGGGACGGGGCACGGGGCACCGGGTACGGGAGGGCCGCAGCCCCGAGGGGCCCGCCCGGCCTTGCAGGCCCCGCGGTGAGCGCCGCCCCGTGCCCCGCAGTGCTGGCCGCCGAGGTGGTGAAGTTCTTCCTGCCCGCCCTGGTGCAGCTGCACAGCTACGTCCCCGCCAGCTCCACCGCGCAGAAGCTCGCCAACTGGGGACACCTCAACCGGTACCGCGGCGGCAGCAGCCCCGGCCCCACAGTGTCCCTGCCCCACTGCACCCTCCCGGCCCCACAGTGTCCCTCTGTGCCCCTCTGTGTCCCTGCCCCACTGCACCCCCAGCCCCACAGCACCTCCCCTGCTCCACAGCGTCCCTGCCCCACCGTGTGTGTCCCTTTCCCACAGCAGCCCTCAGCCTCACAGCACCATCCCGGCTTCACAGCATCCCCTGCCCGACAGCACCCCCTGCCCCATAGGATCATCCCTGCCCCACAACATCCCCCTGCTCCACTGCACCCCCCTGCCCCATAGCAATCCACTGCCTCACAGAGTGTCCCTGCTCCATAGAATCATAGAATAGTTAAGATCATCCAGTTCCAACCCCCCTGCCATGGGCAGGGACACCTCACACTAAACCATGGCACCCAAGGCCTCATCCAACCTGGCCTTGAACACAACCAGGGATGGAGCATTCACAACCTCCCTGGGCAACCCATTCCAGTGCCTCACCACCCTCTCAGTAAAGAATTTCTTCCTTAGATCCAATCTAAACTTCCCCTGTTTCAGTTTGAACCCGTTACCCCTTGTCCTGTCACTACAGTCCCTGATGAAGAGCCCATCCCCAGCATCCTTATAGGCCCCCTCCAGTTGGGACCCTCCTGAGAGCGCTATGGGGCAGGGGCTGCTCTCCTCCCCGCCCCCCTGGCTGCCCATTCTCGCCCCCCCAGGAAGGTGCTGAGCAGGCTCAACTGCTGCCTGCCGCAGGATGTGATCCGGCAGCTGGTGCAGGGCCGGCCGGGGGCGGCTGAGCAGTTCCTGCTGCTGCTGCGGAGCAGGATCCAGGAGAGGCTGCGGCAGAGCAAGGTGGGGCCTGGTCGGGACCGGTTTGGGCTGAAGAGAGCTTAAAGCTGATCCAGCTCCAACCCCTGCCACAGGCAGGGACCCCTTCCACTGGAGCAGCTTGCTCCAAGCCCCTGTGTCCAACCTGGCCTTGAACACTGCCAGGGATGGGGCAGCCACAGCTTCTCTGGGCACCCTGGGCCAGCGCCTCAGCACCCTCACAGGGAAGAGCTTCTGCCTCAGAGCTCATCTCAGTCTCCCCTCTGGCAGGTTCAAGCCATTCCCCTTGGCCTGGCCCTACCTCCCTTGTCCCAAGCCCCTCTCCAGGTTTCCCGCAGCCCCTTCAGGCCCTGGGGCTGCTCTCAGCTCCTCATCACTGCCATGGAATTTGCCCTGGGAAGGGCAGGGAATGAGGCAGGGATTGAGGCAGACCCATCCCAGCCCTGCCTTGGGGCTGTGAGCTCCTGCTCCCAACCAGCCCCTCCTGCTGTGGCTGCAACCCCCTCATCCCAGCGCCCTGGGCACACTGGGGTGCCTGTCCCCCATTCCCTGCCCATTGTGGCCCCCCCATGGGGTGACCCCCAGCTCATGTCCAGGCCTGACAGGCGTTTTCCTGCCCTCTCCATCAGGATCCGGGTGTCCCGGCAGTGCTGGGAGAGCTCAGCTACATGGAGACAGGTACAGCGGGGGGGCAGGGCAGGGGCCCATATCCCACCCCTGCGCCCTGACATTCCCGATCCCTTCGGGGCACACACCCCAAGAGCGACCCTGCCAGCCCTGGGGGGCTGCTGGAAGGGGGTGTCCCCATGGAGGGGGTCAGATCCTGCTCTAACTCCTCTGTTATCCAGGGGACTCCAAGGCAGGAGGAGGCTGCACCCAGGAGTCTCCCAAGGCTGCAGGGTAAGGGCAGGGATGCTCCATAGGGATGCTGGAGAGGTGCTGGGGGGCTTGTGCAGGGATGGGGCTCTGTGGGATGTAAGGAGCAGCCATGGCCCGTGCAGCTCCATGAGTGATGCTGCGAGGGGGTCAGTGATTATCTCAGTGTTCCCATTTCCAATCCAGGGCTCAGAAGCCTCCCCCCGGGCACAGCACCGTGAGCCTGCAGCAGGCAGAGCAGGAGAAGGTGCTGCTCCTGGCACAGGAAACCATCCAGGTGAGTGCCCCGGGCTCCCCTTTGCCTCCCCACCCATCCCCTGTCACCCTCCGGGGCTGCATCCGGCTCTGGAAGCACCCGCGGGTGTGGGACACTTCAATCCGTGATTCCCAACTGATCCCAATCCTCATCCTCTCTGCCCGGTGATGAGGGTGACACTGAACGGGCACAGACCCTTTGCGCGCTGTGGCCCTTCAGGGCTGTGGCTCTCTCTTGCCTAAAATCGAGCTTTTTCCACTGGAAAACATGGTTTAAGATGTAAAATTCCAGGTGCTGGGAATCCTGGGCTGTGTTTGAAGGTATTAGCTGGATGTGGGGGCTGGGAGCTGGAATAGGGACCCCAAATGTGGCCCCACAAGGTCCTTGCCTGCCTCAGTTTCTCCCTGTAAGAGGTGCTGGGTGCCACTGGGTGACCCGGGCTCCCAGTTCCCCATCCCGGAGCGGGCGCAGGGCCCTCGGCCGGGCCTCCCAGCCCCGATCCCTGCTGGAATGTCGCTCAGATCCTGCAGCTCAAGGTGCGGAGGTTGGAGGAGCTGCTGCGCCTCAAGAACGTACGCATCGATGACCTGAGCCGGCTGCTGCGGGAGGCCCAGCAGCGCTGAGCCGCCTGCTCCCAGTGCTCCCCGTGCTTCCCAGTGCTCCCAGTGACACCAGTTCCAGCAGGGACTCCCAGGACAAGAGCCAGAGGTAGCACACGTGGGAGTGGGAATGCGCTGCCCACCTCGGGGCACGGCTCTGATTCATCCCATCCTTCCCATGCCACGGATGTTGGGAATTAAATATCCATGATGTTGTTTGGAGACCCCCTGTGAGGCTGTGAGGGGATCCTGGGGGGTTGTTTCCCAGTGGATCTGGTGCTGGAGTGGGATCTGCAGTGTTTGGATGTCACCTGGCCAGAGGCTGGGATTTAATCCCATTCCCAAAGCTGTTTGGTTCTGTAATCCTTGAGGAAATCCGTGCCTTGGAAAGGGTCTGGGTCGGGCAGCCCAAGATAGGCTGGGATGGGAATGTTGCCAGGAATGGGAATGTCGCCATTCCTCCCTGGTGACATTCCCATCCCTGGTGACATGTCACCTCCCTGGGGACGCGTCTTGACATTCCCTGCTGTGCCCAGGACACCTTTTAGGGTGAAAGCCAGTTGGGTTTTCCCATTTTTCCCACATGAGGATGTGGTGTGTCCCATTCCGGGCCGAGCCGTGTGCAGGGTCACACAGTGTCACGCGTTGTCACGTGTTGTCATGCGTTGTCACGCGTTGTCCCCCACTACTTTAAGCTCTCTGGCAGCTGTCGGCTGCTCCCATTCCCAGCGGGCGGACGTGCGCCTCCGAAGGGAACGTTGTCGCAATGGGGACAGGCTCCAGCTGCTTTTCCCACCCTCTATTCCCCCAGCAGCTGCCAGATCCCGCCATCCCTCGGGACACGCGGCCCTTTCCCGTGCTCCGGTTCATGGGGAGACGTGATGGGAGCTGCAGGAGATGGGATGGGATTGGGATGAGGACAGGATGGGATGGGTTTGGATGGGATGGGTTTGAATGGGATGGGGTGGGACAGGAATGAAGGGGATAGGATGGGATGTGGGATGGGATGGAGTGAGCTGGGATGGGATGAGATGAGATGGGATGGGGAGGGAATGAGATGGGATGCGACAGGGTGGGATGCGGTGAGATATTGGGTGGGATGAGATAAGGTGGGGTGGGATGAAATGGAGTGGGATGGGATGACATTGGATGAGTTGAGATGACATGGGATGGGATGAGATGGGATGGGATGAGATGACAAGGGATGGATGACATGGGATGGGATGAGATGAGATGGGATGGGATGAGATGGGATGGGATATGGGATATAGGATATGGGATGGGATGAGATGGGATGGGATATGGGATATAGGATATGGGATGGGATGGGATGGGCTGAGCCATCTCTGCCCAGCTGCCCTGCCTGGGCCCCAGCCCAGTTCCCAACACCCTCCAACCTGCCCCATGGAGCCGGGGTGAGCCAAGGGGTGACAGGGACAGCAGGGACATGGCTCCTGCGCCACATCCACCCTCCGTTAACCGGCCGAGGGCTTCAGCTTCAGCACCGGTGCCACCGGGGCTGCCCCCGGCCGCCCCCCCCTCCCCCCCCGAGGGTTCCGCTGCCTGAGCCCTCAGTGCCGCCTTTTGCCTGTTTTAACTTGAATTAACCCCAAACCGGGGGGTTCATCCTGAGAGGTTCCCATCCATTCCCACACCTTCGGAGGCTCCGGCCTGTAGCGACACATCGTCTGGCTTGTCGCGACATGTCGTCGCGCTGTCGCGATCGGGGCCTGGACGGTAACAATGGTCACGTGTTGCCATGGCAACCGCATCACTCGATAAAGGGGGTACCCCCTCCTCGCCCCTACCCTCGCCGCTCGCTGCCCATTGGCTGTCCCAGCCCTTGGCCCCGCCCCTTAAAGGAGACCCGGTGGGCGTGGCTTGGTGGGCGTGGCCGCCAAAAGTGTGGACCAATGGGAAAGCGCGGAGGGTGTGTCTGGGCCAATGGGAGGGGAGGGGGCGGGTCCCGGTAGTGGGAAGCGGGGAGCCGGGAGCGCGGCGGCGGTGACCTGGACGCACCGGGCGGGGTGAGCCATGGGGAGGGGGGGGGAAACCGGGCACGGGGCAGCGGGGCCGGGCGGGACCCTCGGGGCGGTGACACCGGGACGGGGGCGCCCCGAGGGGGTCCCGATGCCCCGGTCCCGGCGGGTGCTCTCCCGGGCCGGTCGTTAGCCCATGGCCGTGATGGGAGCACCGGCACCGGGGGCCCAGCCCCGCGTCCCCTCCTGCAGCACCGGGGCTGGGGGGGACAGGTGGGAAACACCCGCGGCGGGCCCGTGCGGGTGATGGCGGAGGCAGATTGGGGCCACCGGGAGGGGTGGGGGGGGTGTGTCTGCCGGTTTGGTACCGGGGGGGCCCGGGGGTACCGCGTACCCCGGGGCTCCGGCATTGACCCCCTCAAGGGCAATGGGAGCCCGCGGGCCCCGCATCCTGGATGCGTTCGGGTGTTCCCGGTGAATCCCGGGTGTTCCCGGTCCGCACTGGGGCTCCCGGCGTGGTTTGAGCCTCAGTTTTGGGGTGCCTGGACCTGAACCCCCGGTTCGGGGCAGGGGGTGAGCCCCGGTGTTCCCCCATCCCGGCCCTGGTGTCCCCCAGTCTCGATGGGACCCCCCGTTATCGGGGGGGGGGGGCACAGCCATCCGCCAGGCCGGAGAGAGCAGCGATTCCCATGGGAAAGCCCAAGGAAAGGGATGTGGGGGGTTCCGTGTCGGGGTCTGCGCTGTTCCCACTCAGTTCAGGGCTCACGTGGCAGCTCCCGGAGCCTCCATGTGGAGCGGGAACGGGGAAACTGAGGCACGGGGTGGTTTTGGGTGCGAATCCCCCCTTTCCAGGCAGGAAACCCGAGAGCTGATGGCGCAAGAGCCCGGGGCTGGCTCGGTCACACCACGGGCTCCTCCTGCTGCCCGCACCCATCGGGGCTCTGCCTTCTCCTGCCCATCCCTGCCCATTCCCTCCCCAGCTCCGGAGCAGCGGCGATCCCAAAGGATGGCCCCTTCCTGCCCGTGCCTTTGAAGTGCGGCGCAAGGACGATCCTGCGGGGCCTCATGGCCACGGCCAGCAAGGGTGAGTCCCGCACCCCTGTCCCTTGTCTCCGTGTCCTCTCCCTGCCCTGGTCCCTGCCATGGGATCCCTCTGCCCGCCCCATGTCGGAGGCTACTGAATCCCAAGGGGATGCTGTCACCCTTTTCCCACTGCAAGCCACAAGTGAGCATCCCCCGAGGGGCTTATGGCGGGGGGGTCCTTTGGGTACCACCAGCACCCTTCAGCCACGGTCCCCCGCGGGGCCCCCCACAGCAGCGCAGCTGCGGGATGTGATGGGTGCCGGGTGCTCCCGATGTCTCCCAGCCCAAAGGGCTCTGGAAGCACCGCACCGGCTCTGGATGCTGGGTGGAGGGACCCCAAAGTGCTCTGGTGTGAGGTGCCCCGTGTGGCAGCACCGAGACAAAGAGTGAAGAGGCTCTTTGTGCTGCGCGATTCCACCTCCTTTGTGTGCTCCAGCCTCCCTGGCTCCTTCCTACTGCTGCATCCCGCGGGATTCCCTCCTCCTGCCCCGCTTCCCAGCGGGATGAGGGCCGGGCGACTGGTCCATTGGTGGCAATGGCAAAGGCCGGCAGGTTGCCTTGCTCTGGGAATCTTGCTCCCAGCGGCATTGGGAAGAGGGGTTGGGGGTCCCTCAGTGCTTCCCTGCTCCCAGCTCTGCTTCCCTGGGAACGCTGAGACCCGAGGACTCTCATTCCCTGATGGAATCCACTTCCAAGGCTTGTGATTCCTATTGGCACGTGTGACACAGGCACCCCCCCACTGTGGGTCAGACCCCCCCTTTGGGCCAGCGGGTCCCGGTGCCCCCCCGCCATGGCTGTGGTGGCACCCGAGGTGACCTGGGCAGCTCCCATGGTTTCCAGGCAATCCCTGTTGTCCCCTCGTGATCCAGGGCTCGGGGCCCCTCAAGGTCACCGGGATGCGGGCACTGATCCGGTTCCCGGGACAGCTGCTGCGGATCCCGGCTGCCTCCTTCCCTGTGCTCCTGCTCTCCAGAGGGTGTCCGGGCCGGATTCCCTCTGGATACCTCATCCCGGGCGCCCCCTCCAAGCACTGTGTGACAAAGCCCCACGGTTGGGGTTTTCCCTGCCTGTTTCCTGGCAGGAATTGGGGTTTGGCTGCTCCGAGCCTGGCGCTGCCGCTGGGATTCCCGATGGCAGCCCCGGGCTGGGAGCTCGCCCATCACCGCAGCTCCTGCCCTATGGGATCCATGGGCTCACCCTGCCCTGTGGCACCGGAGGGGCTCAGCTTGGCTGGGGGCTCCCTCTGTGTCCCCTTCCCCATCGCCATGTCCTGGTCTCCTGTTCTATCCCTGCGTGCGGGGAAGGGATTGCTGCTCCCGGCTGGACAAAGCCGGGTCATTAAATCCCAGCGATTCCCGGCACAAAGAGCCTCTTCTTTAGGGAGACAACAATCTGCTCCCGGCTGCTGCCAGATGGATGCTGGCGGCCGGACCGGGGGGGGGGCTTGGGATGTGCTGAGGAGCAGGAGGAGGGAGAGGCTGGATTCCCCTTGGGAGCTCGCAGATCCCATTGCAGAGGAGTCTGTGGGGACCTCGCTGTCCCCAGCTTGGTGCCTGCCCTCGCAGGGATGATGCAGATTTGGGTTTTCCCATGGGATTTGCTTCCCTGGAGAGCCCTGTGACGTGCGGGATCCCTTCCCTGGGGATGCTGCCCTTGTCCCATCCATGTCCCCTTCCTGTGTACCCACTCATCCCACTCCTCTGTGCTGAGGAAGTCATGGGAATGAGCACATGGTGCTGAGCACAGGGGTTGGATGGACCCCAGAGCCTCTGGGCATTGCTGGTGGCAGATCCAGGCTGGGGATGTGGAGCTGGGGATGTGGAGCTGGGGATGGAGGTGGAACTGGGGACATGGGGCTGTGGATAGACCTGGGGATGTGGAGCTGGGGACATGGGGATGCAGATGTGGGGATGTGGGGATGGGAATGGAGGTGGAGCTGGGGATATGGAGCTGAGGATGCGGATATGGGGCTGGGGCTGTGGGGATGGAGCTGGGGCTGTGGGAACGGGGATGTGGAGCTGGCGATGATGCTGTGGACGATGCTGGGGGTCCGTGCACGCAAGGGGTGACCCCGGCCTCCCTCTCCCCCCTGTGCAGGCAGCAAGGCCAAGGGGGGCTCCGTGCGCTTCGCCCCGGCGCAGCCCCCCGAGGGCTCCCACGGCCACGTCCACTTCGAGGAGCAGCTCCACGATTCAGCCGTGATGGTGACGAAGGAGAGGGACGGCAGCTTCCTGGTGAAGGTGGGGGGGTCCCGGGGTCGCATTGCTCCATCTCCATTGGCTTTCCGGTTTGGGAATGATTCTGGCCCCATTGGAATAATGGCAACGGCCCCATTATCACCGTGGTTTACCCAGGGAGGGCCGGGAGCATCCCGATAACCCAGGGCCTTCCCTGCAGGCGGCTGTTTGCTCCCAGTGCTCTGGATTCACCCATTTAACTCCCAGTTCCCTCCTCTCCCAGCAATGGAGCAGGTTTGGAGGGTCCCCATTCCTGATGGGGCAAACTTGGGGGGCCCCTGGTCCTGCTGCACGGGGGGGGGAATGTGGCACCATCTCCTGTGCCCTGCTGTGGGGGGATAGGGCTGAGCCGTGGGTGCTCACTGCTCCCATTGCCACGTGCGGTGAGCGTGGGCCGAGGTCTGATGGTGGCTCCCAAGCGGGTGGTGACAATGGGGACAACCAAGTCATCGTTTAATGACACCGATGGATTCATCCTGGCGCGTGGCAGGTTCACAGCCACGCACACACAAGAGCTGCCAGCCCCATCCTGCAGCTCTGCATCCCACAGCTCCACAGCCCCGCATCCCACAGCCCCGCATCCCCGCATCCCACAGCTCCTCATGCGCTGCGAGCTGGACCAAAGGGAGTGGGGCTGGAGCACCACAGGGCTTTGGTGGCCATGGCTGTGATGGGCACCTGGAGCTGCTTTACCACGGCTTCACCCATCCCTGGCAGTGTCCAAGGCCAGGCTGGAGCAACCTGGTCCAGCGGAAGCTGTCCCTGCCCATGGCGGGGGTTGGGGCTGGATCTAAGCCCCCTTCAACCCAAACCATTCCATGACTCCATCCCCTCCATCCCGCTCCGGAGCACCCGGCGGCTCCACGCTGGATGTGGAGCTCCCCCAGCTCTGAGTCAGTGCCTGGTCTCGGGTGGGTGTTGGGATCCCTCCCTCAATCCGGCACGGAATTGCTTAGCAATTACCGGGCTGTGGGTGGGATGTTGTTGTTTTTTTCCCCCCGTGCCGTGCACCGGCACCCGGCACCGCACGTGCCGTGCCAGGAATGGGAGGGGGGCTGCAGCTCTTCCCTATGGATAGGTTTGGGATGCACCCCCCATCCTGTTCCCTGTGGAGGGTTTGGTGCAGTGGGTGCGGGATGGGATCATCCTCATCCCGGCTCTGCCACAGGGAGGGTTTGCCGGTGCATCCGGAGCACTGCGGCGCTTCGGGAGCCTGATCCTTCCTTCCCAAAATGGCTTTGTATGGAGACAGCCCTGGCTCTAAGGGCTCTGCTTTGCATCACAGCAGTGGAGAGATGACATTTCCAGGCGGGCTCTTGGGAGCATCCTGGCTTTGAGAGGCCGGGAGCAGCGGCTGAGCTCATGGATCATGCGTTGTTATCCCAGGGAACAGCCCCCCCTTCCCATGGATGCGGGGTGGCTCCCGGGGGGGGTGCGATGTGGACGGGAATGGGATCAGACAGGACCGTGGCATCGTGGGACCTCTTCCCATGTCAGACCATGGCCCGACCCCGCCGCGTGCCCCCGTTCCAGGTGGGATTCCTGAAGATCCTGCACAAGTACGAGATCACCTTCCTGCTGCCGCTGCTGCGGAGCCCGGGGGGGGAGCTGTGCCCTCTGCCCCTGCCCAGCCTCAACCTGCGCCTCACCGGCATCACCCCCCTGCCTGAAGGTAAAGCCTGGGCCCCCCCATGGGGCCCCCTTTGTCCTCCTCCTGCCCTGGGGGAAACCTGGAGAGGGGCTTGGGACGAGGGATGCAGGGACAGGCCAAGGGGAATGTTGGATGGGATACAGGGAAGTTCATTGTGAAGGTGGGGGGGCATTGGCAGGGGTTGAATGGAGGAGCTGTGGCTGCCCCATCCCTGGCAGTGCTCAAGGCCAGGTTGGACACAGGGGCTTGGAGCAAGCTGCTCCAGTGGAAGGGGTCCCTGCCCGTGGCAGGGGTTGGAGCTGGAGGAGCTTTAAGGTCCCTTCATCCCACCCCATTCCATGGCTCTAACTCCATGGGCGAGGGCTCCCCCAAGCACTTCCCAATCCCAGCCTCCTTCCCCCCCAGGTGCTTTTCCCAGTGCCCATCCCTGCAGCTTTACCCCGTGGCGAAGGAATCCACGTTGTTTCCATTGTGCATCCCAGGAGGCTCCCTCCCCACCCCATGTGCTTCAAGAGCAGCTTTAGTGGCCTTGGAGGGCAGGATCCTGCTGAGCAGAGCCCGGACACGGGGGTAGTTTTAGCTCTTGCTCTGCCTGCGCCTTGCCTGCACCAAGGGGCTGCTGCAGGAGCCAGGGCTCACCTCTGCCTGCCTCTGGAAGCATGGAATGGGTTGGGATGAAGGGACCTTAAAGCTCCTCCAGCTCCAACCCCTGCCACGGGCAGGGACCCCTTCCACTGGAGCAGCTTGCTCCAAGCCCCTGTGTCCAACCTGTTCCTCTGCCTCCTCCTTCCTCCCCATCCTTCCTCATTCCCATCCCGGCTCCCTCAGTCCTGCTCAGTCCATCCCATCCCATCCCATCCCTGCAGCTGTTCTCCATCCCCTGCAGCCCCGCGTCTCACCATTACTCATCACCTGCAGCTGGGAGGCTGAAAGCTCTTTTATCCCAGATAGGCATCCATCACCTGCGGATTGGTGTGGGTTTGGATCTGTTTGGGATGTGGGAGGTGAGCAGTGGATGTGGGTTGGTGGCGCAGAGCCCACGGGCTGGTGGGGATGGGGACGAGGACAGGGTTTGCTCCAGGAGGCACCAGGCTCATGCCCCAGCCTGGCTCTGGTTTGCAGTCCCCTTGTCACCAGCACTCCCATAGGAGCAGGAATGTACCCGGTGATCCCTATGGAGCAGTTGGGACACCCAAGTGTCACCCTGGGCTCGGTGGCAGCCGTGCTGGGGACACCTCAGCTGGTCCCATGCCAGCAGCTCCCGTTGGCACATCCCATGGGAGCCGTTTCCCACATCCCTGTCCCCATGGGGCTGCGCCTCCCCTCCCGGTCCGGGCCTGCGGCTCTTCCCGCGCTCCCGCTGGCTCCAGCCCAGCAAAGCACTCACAGCTCCGTTTGTTTGGAGCTTCCCACCTCGGCCGGGCTTGGAGCCAGGGAAGCTGCAGGGAAAGGAGCCCTTTGGGAGCCATGAGCAGCTCCAGTGGGATCTGGTGCCTCGTGGAGTCTGTCCTCAGGGTTCTGGTGATGGGGACGAGGGGGTCTTGGAGGTGCCATTGGCTTGGGGGATGCTCAGTGGTACCCTCAGCCTGGCACCGGGAAGAGCAGCATCCCCGACACCTCCCCTGCGTCTCTGTGGTGCTTCAGCGCGTGTCAGCATCCTTGTGCCTGCCTCGTGGGTGGGGAAACTGAGGCACAGGGATGGGGATGGAGCCCGGCAGGGAAAGGGATGCAGGGAAAGTGCAGGCAGCGGAGGGAAGGTGCAGGCAGGGAAGGTGCAGGCAGCTCTCTGAGCCCCTTGCCTCTGGCCTAGGTTACAGCGTGAAGTGCGAGTACACGGCGCACAAGGAGGGGGTGCTGAAGGAGGAGATGGTCCTGGCCAGCGAGGCCGGCGAAGGAGCCACCATCAGGGTCGTGGTCCAAGCCCGTGTCATGGGTAAGGGGCTGCTGGGGCCGGGTGTGGGGTGGCAATTCCTCCCCGGAGCAGCTGGGAACAGGCATTGCTGATGGGCTTGGCAGCAGAGACCTGCTGGCTTCTGCTGTGGTGGGGAGCTGGGGATGCTCCCTGCATCCCATGAGCCTGCCCCATGCTCCCTCCTTCCCAACCCAGCTCCCACCATTTCCCCCAGTTCAGCCCCCACAGCCATTTCCCACCAGAGAAACTGCCTAAACTGGATGGTTTCACCCCAAAATCCCCATCCCAAGGGCAGAGGCTGTGGAGTCTCCCTGGTGAAAGGGCACATGGAGCAGAGCTGCAGCGGCTGGCTTGGGGGTATCCCTTGTCCCCCCCATCCTCACCCCATCCCCACTGGGGTCCCCCCCCTCCATCCACAGCTGCTCATTAGGCAGCGGTCATTAATGATTATCCTTTCCCCCGCTTTGCTGCCTGATGCTTGATTGATCAGAGCCACGTTTCGCAGTTCTGCCCCCCTGCATTGTGTGACAGTGGCTGCTTCCACCAGCATCTTCAGTGGGGCTGGGTTTGGGGTCCCCATGCTGGGTAGGGCTGGGGGTTCATTCCTTGTGTCCCCAGCACCTTGTCACACCGGGGCTGAGCATCATCTGCACGCAGCCACAGTGTGCAGCATCCCCACATCCCCATCCCCTTGGGTACCAGCATCCCCTTGGGTACCAGCATCTGCTTGGGTACCTGCATCTGCTTAGGTACCAGCATCCCTTGGGTACCTGCATCCCTTGTGTGGTGATGGTGGGAGGGGGGACAACCACCTGTGGCCTCAAAACACCCCAGAAGGGTGAAGCACGCCCCATAGGCCAGCATGGGGGTGCTGTGGCTGTCCCCCAGCTGTGTCCCTGTCCCCCTGTCCCCTCCCTCCCGCAGACCGGCACCATGGCACCCCGATGCTGCTGGATGGGGTGCGCTGCATCGGCGCGGAGCTGGAGTACGACTCGGAGCAGAGCGACTGGCACGGCTTCGACTAGAGCCTGACCCCCCCCGTGAGGATGGAGCCCACATGGAAACAGGGACAAATCCCACCCCAACCCCCCCCGTGTCAATGGGGTCACCGGGAGCTGGGGGCCCCCAGTGCCGGAGCCTCGGGGAAGGGACCCGCTCGCTGCCTCTGGCTCTCTTGCTGCTTTCCCCCCCGCTTTCCTCCCCGGAGCACCCCAGGAAAGGGACGTTTGGGGGTGTTGGAGCCCCTCAGGGCCAGGTTTTGCCTCTTGGGGTGCGGAGCAGAGCTGGACCAGGGCAGGATCTGGCAGTGCAGGGGGTCAGGTCCCCAGGGCTGCCCCTGGGACAGAGCCTGTCTGTGTGCTCGTGTTGCAGCCATCGCCTTGGTCTTAGTCCTCTTATCCTTTCCCCCTCCAGTTTCCCTTTTTTCCCCTCCAGTTTCCCTTTTTTCCCCTCCAGTTTCCCTTTTTTCCCCTCCAGTTTCCCTTTTTTCCCCTCCAGTTTCCCTTTTTTCCCCTCCAGTTTCCCTTTCCCCCCCCCCCTTTCCTTGTTTTTCCACCCAGGAAGCCCCATGGTACACAGACCAGGAGCAGTGGCTCAGTTCTGACAGCAACAGGAGGCTTCATGTGCCTATATATATAGATATAAATATATAGATATATATATACATGTATGTGTGGGGGTTAAGTACAAACCTATAGAGGTAAAGAATAAACTGGAGCGGGGGGGGGGCTGGAGCCCAGTTTACCCCCATTGAACCCCCTGGGAGCACTGGGGCTGATGCTGCAGCCCCGTTAAACCCTATGGAGGATGCTGGGGGGACAAGGGACACCCCAAGGTCCCCTGTAAGGGTACAAGGGGCTGCATGAGCCTATCCCTGTGTGGGGATGGGGATGGGGATGATTCCAGGTGGTTCTGGATGGGGTGAGGGGCTTTGTGCTGCCAAGTCCCATTCAAAGGGGGTCTGGGCCCCCCTCTGTGGTGCTGTCCCCCTTGTCCTGTGTCCCTGTTCCCATCCTCACTGGGCTGCACTTGGGGGATGACAAAACCCACCTGTATGAGATAGAGATGGGTCCAGAATGTGGTGCTGGGGCCTCAGGGGTGCTCTGGGGCTTGGTGGTGGCCACAACCCACACTTGGGGGGCAACCTGAGCCCGCGGTCCATTTCCTAACAGCCAAATCCCAACCCATTCCTATGGGAGGTGCCAGCACCGGCTCCAAGAGGAGCATCGTTGGGCTGTCCCATGAGTCGAGGCTCTACAAGAGGGGCCTGGTGGCAGCTCGGTGCCTGCCTGCTTCCTTGCACCCATGGGTGTCCCAAGGAACCAGTGGTGTCCCAGAGCACTGATGGGGTGCCTCGGAGCACCCATAAGTGTCCTAAAGTACCTGTGGGGGTCCCAAACCACAAATGGGTGTCTTGAAACACCAATGAGCATCCCCAAAGTACCCATGGGTGGCCCAAAGCACTAATGAGTGTCCCAAACTGATGAGTGCCCCAGAACACCAGTAGATGTCCCAAAGCATCTGTGGGCATCCCAAAATACAAATGGGTGTCCTAAAACAATGGGGTGTCCCAGAGCACCCATGGGTGTCCCAAAGGACCAGTGGGGTGTCCCAAGGGACCAATGGGGTGTCCCAGAGCACTAATGGGGTGTCCCAAAGGACCAATGGGGTGTCCCAGGGGACCAATTGGGTGTCCCAAGGAACTTATAGGGTGTCCCAAAGGACCAATGGGGTGTCCCAAGGGACCAATGGGGTGTCCCAGAGCACTAATGGGGTGTCCCAAAGGACCAATGGGGTGTCCCAAGGGACCAGTGGGGTGTCCCAAGGAACCAATAGGGTGTCCCAAGGGACCAATGGGGTGTCCCAGAGCACTAATGGGGTGTCCCAAGGGACCAATGGGGTGTCCCAGAGCACTAATGGGGTGTCCCAAAGGACCAATGGGGTCCCAAGGGACCAATGGTGTGTCCCAAGGAACCAATAGGGTGTCCCAAAGGACCAATGAGGTGTCCCAAGGGACCAATGGGGTGTCCCAAGGAACCAATAGGGTGTCCCAAGGGACCAATGGGGTGTCCCAGAGCACTAATGGGGTGTCCCAAAGGACCAATGGGGTCCCAAGGGACCAATGGTGTGTCCCAAGGAACCAATAGGGTGTCCCAAAGGACCAATGAGGTGTCCCAAGGGACCAATGGGGTGTCCCAAGGAACCAATAGGGTGTCCCAAGGGACCAATGGGGTGTCCCAGAGCACTAATGGGGTGTCCCAAAGGACCCATGGACGTCCCAGAGTGCCCGCGCGGGTCCCGGCACGGCTCAGTTGGCGAGGAAGTCGATGGTGGCTCGCACGGTCTTGGCGGTGCTGATGTCCATGGCGGTCACCTTGATCTCGGTGTCCCCGAACTGCATGGAGGCGCGGATCTCCCGGCGGGCGCCCGCGGGCCGGCCCAGCTCGTCCAGCTCCAGGCTGACGGTGCCGCACTTGCGCACGCCGGGGTCGGTGATGTAGAGCGCGTCGTCGGAGGCGCTGCAGTAGATGTTGATGATGGTCCTGCGCTGGCCCGGCCGCGCCGGGCAGTAACTGCGCTGCACCACCTCCCCCAGCGCCACCGACTGGTCCACGGCCACGAAGCGCTCGAAGACGTCGGTGCACCAGGCCCGGCCGCCCTTCACCAGCAGCTTCTCCCGGGGGTGCTTCCCCTCCACGAACTTGTTGAGCACCCCCACGCCGTAGGAGAGGGGCGAGCGGCGCACGCGCACGATGGTGGGGTCGAGCCCGAAGAGCACGGCGCCCTTGAGGATGGTGAGCCCCACGTCCTGCGGCACCAGCACCCGGCACGCCGCGCCCAGCGCCGCCTGCACCGCGCCCTGCAGCATGGGGGACTCGGCGAAGCCGCCCACCAGGAAGAGGAACTTGATGCCTTGGACCTCGGGCTTCTTGAGGAGAGCGTCTGGGGAGGGAAGGGGACAGCGGGGAGGAGTCGGGGCTGTGGGGGAGCTGCGGAGTCAGGGAGGAAAATGGGGTGGGAAGGACCTTGAAGGTCATCGAGTCCAGCCTTTGAGAGCAAGGCCAACCATAGAGGACATCAGGTCCAACCATTAAGGTCAAGTCCAACCGTTAAGGTCAAGTCCAAGCATTGAGATCAAGTCCAACCACTGAGATCAAGTCCAACCATTGAGATCAAGTCCAACCACTGAGATCAAGTCCAACCACTGAGATCAAGTCCAACCATTGAGACCACCAAGTCCAACCATTAAGATCAAGTCCAACCATAAAATTAAGTCCAACCATTGAGATCAAGTCCAACCATTAAATTAAGTCCAACCATTAAGATCAAGTACAACCATTAAATTAAGTCCAACCATTAAGATCAAGTCCAACCATTGAGGACGTCAGGTCCAACCACTGAGATCAAGTCCAACCATTGAGACCACCAAGTCCAACCATTAAGATCAAGTCCAACCATTGAGATGAAGCCCAACCACTGAGATCAAGCCCAACCATAAAGATCGAGTCCAACCATTAAATTAAGTCCAACCATTGAGATCAAGTCCAACCCCTGAGATCATTAAGTCCAACCTTTGCCCCTACCCCAGTGATGGTGGGAGGGTGTCAGGATCCCCTGGCACAAGGGGACCCCCTCTGCAATGCCTGCTCCCACCCCTCAACACACCCAGTGTGAGCTGGCCCTGCCCATGGCTACGGGATCAGTAGCAGGTACAAGAAGGTGCTCAACAAGAAGAGCCCCATCCCTGGCAGTGTTCAAGGCCAGGTTGGACACAGGGGCTTGGAGCAAGCTGCTCCGGTGGAAGGGGTCCCTGCCCGTGGCAGGGGTTGGATGAGCTTTGAGGTCCCTTCCACCCAAACCCTGCTGTGATTCCATGATTCTTCCTTTCCAACCCAAGCCATTCCCTGATCCCATGAAGCCCTACCGATGTGTTTGATGATCTGGCTGATGGTGGGCTGGAAGAGCTCGCTCATGGCCTCCGGGGACATCCGCAGCATCCCCTGGGACGACCACTTCACAAAGTTAACACTGGGGAAGCAGAGAAGAGCCGGGGTTGCCCCTCACCAAAGGCTCCCCCCTCGCAGGAGCAGAGCACCCCAGTTTAGAGCACCCCAAGCCCCGTCCCCCCCGCCGGGGCCTCACTTGCTCCTCTTCAGCGCCGTCTCCACGTTCTGCCCGCGGTGCTTGCGGTAGAAGTCGATGAAGGAGAAGGGCAGGGAGATGTTGAGGGCGCTGGCACGGGCCGGGGCGGCCGCTCGCTTCCGCGCCTCGAAGGCGATGGTGAGGTCGACCCAGGCCGCCGGGCGCTTGGCCTTGAACGTGGAGATGAAATCCGCCCCGAAGATGTGGCACAGGAGCTGCTCGAAGGCCAGGTCCACCCCCACGGCCCCATAGGGACCCCCTGCAGAGCCAGAGGGGCGGATTGGGCAGTGTCCCCATGGCAAACGCATCCCCATGGCCCCCATCCCCATGTCCTCCATCCCCATGTCCTCCATCCCCATGTCCTCCATCCCCATGTCCCCCATCCCCATGTTCCCCATCCCCATGGCCCCCATCCCCATGTCCCCCATCCCCATGTCCTCCATCCCCATGTCCTCCATCCCCATGTCCTCCATCCCCCTGTCCTCCATCCCCATGTCCTCCATCCCCATGTCCTCCATCCCCCTGTCCTCCATCCCCATGTCCCCCATCTCCCTGTCCTCCATCCCCCTGTCCTCCATCCCCCTGTCCCCCATCCCCATGTCCCCCATCCCCATGTCCTCCATCCCCATGTCCTCCATCCCCATGGCCCCCATCCCCATGTCCTCCATCCCCATGTCCCCCATCCCCATGTCCCCCATCCCCATGTCAAACGCATCCCCATGTCCCCCATCCCCATGTCCCCCATCCCCATGTCCCCCATCCCCATGTCCCCATCCCCATGTCCTCCATCCCCATGTCCCCTATTCTCATGTCCCCCATCCCCATGTCCCCTATTCCCATGTCCCCTATTCCCATGTCCCCCATCCCCATGTCCTCCATCCCCATGTTCCCCATCCCCATGTCCCCATCCCCATGTCCCCCATCCCCATGTCCCCCATCCCCATGTCCTCCATCCCCATGTCCCCCATCCCTGTGGCATCCCATCAAAGCCCCTGTTTGGGGTGTTTGGGGTGAAGCAGGGTCAGGGTCAGGGTGGGGGTGCATGGGGAGGCTCCATCCCACAGCCCAGCACCACCCGGTGCTGTCCCGCCTGGCACAATGGGCTGTGACCCCGGTGGGTCCATGGCCCCAGCTTCGTGCGCTGGGCCACAGCTTCTGACCTTGTCCCACTCCGCAGCACCCATGTCCCATCCTGTCCCCCTCCTACCCAGCACTCCTGTCCCTGTCAGCCCCATCCCTGCACCCCTGGCCCACCTGAAGCCCCAGCCCAGCACCGCTGTCCCTCTGTCACCCCTCAATGCAGTGTCCGTGTCCCACCTGAATCCCTGCCCCATCTGACCCCCTGCTCAGCACCCCGTCCCACCTTGTCCCCCCAACCCAGTCCCATCTCTCTGTCACCCCCAACCCAGCATGCATCCCACTTGCCCACCCCAGCCCAGTTTCACTGTCCCACGTTGTCCCCTCCAACCCAGCATCCCTGTCCCTGTGTCACCCCACAGTGCAGCGTCCCTGTCCCACCTGAATCCCTGCCCCATCTGACCCCCAAGCTCAGCATCCCTGTCCCACCTTGTACACCCATAACCCAACACCCAGGTCCCACTGTCACCCACATCCCAGCATCCCTGTTCCTTGTTGTCCCTGCATCCAGCATTCCTGTTCTAACTTGTACCCCCATAACCCAACACCCAGGTCCCACTGTCACCCACATCCCAGCATCCCTGTTCCCTGTTTGTCCCTGCATCCAGCATTCCTGTTCTATCTTGTACCCCCATATCCCAACCCATCCCACTGTCACCCCATCCCAGCATCCCTGTCCCTGTTTGTCCCTGCATCCAGCATTCCTGTTCTACCTTGTACCCCCGTAAGCCAACACCCCTGTCCCACTGTCACCCCATCCCAACATCCCTGTCCCACCTTGTCCCTCATCCAGCACCCCAGTCCCACCTTGTACCCCCATAACCCAACACCCATCCCATTGTCACTCCCATCCCAGCATCCTTGTCCGACCTTGTCCCTCATCCAGCATCCCTGTCCCACCTTATCCCTCATCCAGCACCCCTGTCCTACCTTTTACCCCCATATCCCAACACCCATCCCATTGTCACCCCATCCCAGCATCCCTGTCCCCCTTGTCCCTCATCCAGCATCCATCCCCCCTCCCTGCCCTTCTCCTTGCTGTCACCAGGTGGCGCCACGACCCCACCGGTGCCACCGAGGGGGACCCCCCCCCCCCCCCCAAGCCCCTTCTGATGGGGTCCCCCTTTGGGGTGTCCCCCTCACCTGATGCTTTGTAGAGCTCCTTCAGCGTCCCCTGTGGCTTCTCGATCTGGTGCACGGTGAGGTCCACCGTGCCACCCCCGCAGTCAGCCACGATGTACCTGTCCCCTATGGGCAGTGCCAGGGGCTGGGAGGGGGGCCTGGGTGCCCCCCACCCCATAGCCCATCACCCTGCATCCGGCCTGATTCCCTGGGATACCCACCCCATGGGCTTGGAGCAACGGGCACAGCCCGTTGCTCCAAGCCCATGGGGTGGGTATCCCAGGGGATACTTCCCACTGCTCCAAGCACATGGAATGGGTGTCCCAGTGGATCCAATGTGGATTGGGGGGGGAATAGGGATGCTTCATCTTCCTTGGCATCAACCAGATGATGACGTGATGGCAACAGAGCTCAACAGCATCACCCCCATGCAGGACCCTTCTCTTAGGGCCCCCTGGCGGGAAATCCCACCCCTATTCCCATCCCAGCGTGATCCCAATTGTGCCCCTCCATGGATCCATCCCCTCTCCTACCTGCCTGCATTTCCGACCAGAGCTCCCCCATTCCCGATTCCACCAGGAATGTGCGGCTGTGGCGGGATCTCCGGAGCTGCTCCCGCGCTGAGGGATACAGTGGAAGGGACAGCATCAGGATGGGAGGGGGTCAGGAGCATCCCTGGCATCCCCCCATGTGCGTTGGGAATGCCATGGTGGGATGCACTGGGAGCACTGGTTGTCTGTTCCCTCCCAACCCAATGCAGCGCAGCCATCCCGCTGCTCTTCCCGTTATCCCACAGGATCCTATGGGATCCCACCTCACCGCATCCAGCCCGCAGTGCCCTTCCCTCTTCCCTCTTCCCGGGTGGAGTTTCCTCTGCTCCCCCCATCACCAAAGCACCCGGAAGGGCAGGAGCTCTTTGGGAAGGTGGGGTTATCCCGGCCTGTTTTCGGCATCCTGGGATGCACACGCAGCACCAATTCCATCATCCTCAGCCCCGGGATGCAGCTCCATCAATCCGGATGTGGACCCAGCCAGGACAAAGGCAGGAGCCACCGGATGATCCCAGCTCCAGACCACACATGGGGAGAGCATTCCCAGGGGCGGCTCCATGGGGGGGATCCTCTCCCCATCCCGATGTTACGGCATCGACCAGGGAGGTCGGTGTGGGATCGGGAAGCCCGAGGGCTCGGCCCCTATGGAGGCGCTGGGGTGGTCAGGGCCAAGAGGAGCTGCTGAGAGGAATTCAGGGTAATTCCAGCTGAGGCAGCAGAAACGGGAATGCCGGGAATGGGAAGAGGAGAGGCGGCCTGGGGAGGGCCAAGGGAAGGTTGGGCTGATGACAGGGGCTAAGCCCATGGTGAATGCACGGCTCGGATGGGCTTGAGAGGGGGGGATAGGGGGGAAAAGTGGGAAGCAGAGTCCATGGGCTCTCATTTGCTCCCTTGGCACAAGGCCCCGCTCATCCCTGCCTCAGTTTCCCCATCAGTTGGCGATGCTGTGGGTGCCTGTGCTGCTGGATCCAGCCCTTCCCTGTCCTCGCCCTGGGGCTTTTCCCTGGATCAGCCTCATTTGATGAAGTGCCGGAGAAAGGAAAATGACAGGGAAGGGGCTGGGAGAGTGGAAAAGGGCTCGGAGCGGAGGAGCCAGGACAGAGCCATCGCTGCTTCCCCAGCTGCGGTTCTGCTCCATCCCCGATGCCAAGCAGGAGGCACTCGCCGGGGCCATCATTCAAACCAGGTCCCTGCCCCGGGAGCTCACCGGGATGCTCATCCCTGCGGGAATGCCCCCCCCGGAAGAGCAGGACCTGGCCCTTGGGCTGTGGGACCACCCGGATCGGTGCATTCCCGGCCTGGAAGGCAGCCCCCGCAATGGGGTCATCCACGGTGCTCATACAGGGACCCCGGGGTCCTCAGCCCCCGTCCCCCCGCGGCTGCCGGGATGCGAGGCGGGGCCGGATCCGTGCTCCCGCTCTCCCGGCGCCCGGGGCCGCTCACCCTGCCGGAAGCTGGACTCAATGCGCTGCTCCGGAGCGCGCCCGGTGCCCGCGGGCTTGCAGCTCAGGTCGATCAATTGATGGAGCCGCAGCTTCCTGCAGTAAATGGAGGCGGCCTCGGGCTCGAGCGCGATCAGGAGCTGCTCCGGGCTCTCCGGGGACACCAGCCCGGCCTGCGGGGATAGCGGGACATGGGGATGGAGACGGGCACATCCCATCCCTGCCCATCCCATCCCTGCCCATCCCATCCCTGCCCATCCCACCCCTGCTCATCCTATCCCTGCACATCCCATCCCTGCCCATCCCATCCCTGCCCATCCCATCCCTGCCCATCCCACCCCTGCTCATCCCATCCCTGCCCATCCCATCCCTGCCCATCCCATCCCTGCCCATCCCATCCCTGCCCATCCCACCCCTGCTCATCCTATCCCTGCCCATCCCATCCCTGCACATCCCATCCCTGCCCATCCCACCCCTGCCCATCCCATCCCTGCACATCCCATCCCTGCTCAACCCATCCCAGCTCATCCCACCCCTGCCCATCCCATCCCTGCTCATCCCATCCCTGCACATCCCATCCCTGCTCAACCCATCCCAGCTCATCCCATCCCTGCCCATCCCATCTCCCCTGCCCACCACGTTCCTTCTCATCCCATCCCTGTCCATCCCATCCCTGCCCATCTCATCCCATCCCTCCTCATCCCATCCCACCGCAGCCACATCCCTCACCCTGTAGGCAGCCTCCCGCATGAACTGCTTGGCCGGCTGCTTCCAGATGGCCGGCACGGTGATGACCCAGCGGATCGCATCCCGCTCCGGCAGCGCCGGGCACTGGTCCTTCAGCTCCTGGTGGGCAGGAAGCAAGAGCTGAGCCCCGCCGGGATGGAGCCTCATGGATGGGCGGTGGGAAGCAGCTCCCTGTGGGAGTGGTTCCCTTGCGGGGAGGCAGGGGAGGGCTGTGATGGGGCGATGGCGCCGGCGGTCCCGGTCCTACCTGCACCGCGTGCTGCTTGAAGAAGCGGAGCGCGTGGGCAAACACCTCCAGCGCCTGCATCTTCTTCCCATTGATGGCTTCCAGCTCCGTGTTCATGGAGAGGTCCTGCAGGAAGGGCAGGCACAGTGAATGGGGTGTGCTGGGTGCCCAGAGGAGCTGGGGCTGCCCCATCCCTGGCAGTGCTCAAGGACACAGGGGCTTGGAGCAAGCTGCTCCCGTGGAAGGGGTCCCTGCCCGTGGCAGGGGTTGGAGCTGAAGGAGCCCTAAGGTCCCTTTCACCCAACCCATCCCATGCTCCATGCTCCATGCTCCATGGCTTACACTGGTGCTGTGAATCTTCATCTTGAACTTCTCGAAGTAGAGCCACTCGCGGGCCTCCTCGGGGTCCAGGTCATGGTAATAGTCCCTGGCCGTGTACCCGAAGCTATGGAAGGCGCCGTCGGGGGTCAGCAGGAGGCTGGTCGGGGTCTTCTGGTTGGCCACCCCCGGGTCCCCTCCTTCCCATTTCCTGCAAACAGGAGCCGGTGAAGCTCAAGGCTGGAGAACGGGTCCAGCCCTGCTGTGTTCATCCAATGGCAGCACCCAAGGGGACACAGAATGGACCAAGATCCCCGGCAAGGCCATGCATGGAGGTTGTGTTGCCCCCTCAGGGCTCCTCTGCACTCACCCAGCTCGTCAGAACAGAGCCCTAATGAGGAGATGCTCATGGATGAAGCAGAAACCATCTCCTGGGCTCCTTCCACCCCCCAGTGATGCTGCGGGGTCCCCCTGCCCAGCCCGGCTCCATCCCTGCCTCCCAGCAAGGTGACCTCCATCCACACTGGGCAGAAGGGGCTCCGGGTGCTCCTCACCTCATCATGTGGATGGCCTCGGGGTCGCTGCAGAAGCTGAAGGCGTACCCGCTGGATGTGGTCCCGAAGTCGATGGCCACCACCACGACGAAGGATGCGGTTTGCTGGGAGCGAGCCTCGCTCCTCTGGAACATGAGGGAAGCCCTTAGGGATGGGCTCTGTCCCGAGGGCAGGCACCCAAAGAGGGCTGGATGCTGCCCAAAACCCGGGAAGGGGTTAATGCTCCCTGGACCAGGGCAAGGGATGCGCTGATGCTGCGGTTTGCTCTGCTGCCGACAGCACGGGGCAATTCCCTCTCTTGTACAGCTCCAGATCATGGAGCAAAGGCTCTGCTGGCCCCAGGCTCCATGGGGATGCTCTGATTGCTCCTAAAGCTCCATGGGACAAGGGATTTGGATGGGGCTTGGAGCAAGCTGCTCTAGTGGAAGGTGTCCTTGCCCATAGCAGGGGGTTGGAGCTGAAGGAGCTTTAAGCTCCCTTCAACCAAACCATTCCATGATTCCATGGTTGTATTTTCAGCTGAGATTCCCCAAACCCTTCCCTGCTCCTGATCTCTGCTCAAGGAGCCTCATCCCACCCCATGGATCCCCCAACCAAAACCCTTCCTGTCCCAAATGCCTCTGGGGGCTTCTTGCTCCTGCTTCCTACATCCGATGTTTTCCCGGCCCCACTGTTGCTCCCCGTCCCTCGTCTCCTGGCTGGCGATGACGGATGGAGGTGCCAAAGGGACCGTGAAGTCACGGTGATCCCTGTATCCATGCCGGAGCCTCCCAAGCGTGCGGGACAGACACGGGAAGCTAAAAGCCCTCATTAACTTTTAACACATCCCGCTTTGCCGGGTGCAGGAGGCAGCCGGGCGTGAGGAGAGCCGGGAGGAACACGGGTGAGGAGCTTGTCTCCGACATGCCACAAGGACAGGAACCGGCTCCGGCACGCTCCCTGCCTCCATCCTTCCTCCCATGGGATGTCCATGGGAGCGAGCTGAGGCCGGAGACTTGCAGGGAGTTAAACCTAAACTGATGCTGGTGTTCCTCTGGCTCCTCTCCTGCCACCTCCATCCCACCAATGCCATGCCTAAAGGATGTCCTGGGGTCAGGCTGACCCGTCCTTGGGCTGCTGTTGGGGATGGAAACGGGGATGGGAGGCAATGGGGGGTGACCACTGACAGGGGGAAGACCAAGGGGGGGCAATGCCATAGGAACAGACCCAGGGACCCCCCCGTTCCTTACCGGTGACTGGGAGGGCGTCAGTGGAGCGATGCTGCAGCTATCATGGGGTGTCCCTGGGGAGCCGGGGGGGGACGGCGTGGGGCAGCGCTCGCCATTGGCACCTGCGGACACAGAGGGACAGGGATGGGGATAGAGCAGGACCTGGATCCTCCTTGAGACCCTTCCCTTAGGGGATGGCAGCAGAGAGCATCCCCTCAATGGGATGGAGACATCCCGATGGGTCATGGCCACTGATCCCAGTGGGATTCCTACAGGGCAGGCCTGGGCATGGGGGGTTCAACCACGTGTAAGGAAGGAGCCAACCAGAGCTGGTTAAATAGCAGATGAGGAACCCCTTGGAGGTGTCAGAAGGAGCTGCAGGAACCAGTTACCCTTGGTGTTAGCACTGGGGAGCTCATGGGCATCCCTCTCGCTGGCTATGGGGGTGGAGGAGGGCTCCAGGAGTGAGGGATCTTCTCCTCCTCTGTGGCCTGGGGACATCAGCTCTTGCTCAATGGGAAGCTGCCCCATCCCTGGCAGTGCTCAAGGCCAGGTTGGACACAGAGGCTTGGAGCAAGCTGCTCCAGTGGAAGGGGTCCCTGCCCATGGCAGGGGTTGGAGCTGGAGGAGCTTTAAGGTCCCTTCCAACCCGAACCATTCCATGGGTGAGGGGGGCCTGGTTGTGGTTTTGGGGGGGTTCCATGCACTGGCATGGGCAGGATGTGGTGATGAGACACGGGCTCAATGCCTCCTCCATCACCACAGAGGAAGCAGCACATGGAGCAGGAGCCATCCTGAAGCCAGGGACCTGCCAGCCCATCGCCCCTGGAGACCCCCTGATGCTCTGTGCATGGAGACACTTCCCCTGTGGAAGAGCCAACCCAGGTGGGATGGATCGTGCCCCGTGCCTCGGAATGGGACCTGGGAAGGGAGCATCCGGGTCTGATTCCTTGGAGCTGGCAATGGAAGTCAGGCCTGGAAGCCCGTGATGTGCCTGCAGCAGTGAGGGACACGGGGGCTCTCCAGAGCTGCCTGTTTTGAACCACAGCAGCCTCCTCCCATCCATAAGGGGCTAATTCAGCTTGGCAAGGGCCGCAATGGATGCCAGCAGCAACCAGCGTGTATCCATTGGGAACAGGGGGAAAACTTGGGATAAGAGGTGCTGGTGGGGCACTGATGCAGAGCAAGTGTCCGTCTCCTCCTCCTCTTCCTCGCCCTCTGACACCAGCCACCTCTGTGCCTCCTCCATGACCCCACCAGCGCCAGGACCTTGTGCTGGATTCCTGGTTATTCCCAGCTCTTCCCGGTGTGCCGGCCCCATGGAGCCGCCTCCGCTCCCCCTGCCACATGGTTCCAATTAGCAGAGGGGGAGTAATCACCATGGACGGGCTCCAGCTGCTCGGGGGGGGGGTGGGGGGGTGCTGGTGGAGCCGGGCCGCCTTTCCCAGAGGTTATGGATGCACTGGGAATGGGATGTGGGGTCCAGGCAGTGACACGAGGCCACCCGACCACCCCCTGGCTTCCATGGACCCACGCTCTGGGCTTGTGCCCCAGCCGGGCTGCTCCGTGCTGGGATCTGGGCAATAGGAGCAGGGATAAGCAGGAGCCAGCTGAGAGGTTTGGGGCTGGAGGAGGCTCCTGCATCTTTCCTCATGGAAGCAAAAAGCTCCAGCCCTCCTTTACCAGCGGGTGTCCGGGCAAATCCACCCCAGCTCCCACTGCAACCACTTTGCACCAAGGGAGCATCCCGGTGCATCCCTATTTAGCTCCCTAAATCCCTCTGGCAGCACGGAAGCCCCAGAGCCTGCACTGGGGATGCTCTGGGACCCCCAACAGCAGCAGCCATGGGGCTGGGGCTGGACTCGACCCCCCCATCCTGGTGTTGGGCTTCCTCTCCTTGCCCGGCCAGGGCTGCATCACTTGGCACATCCCGGTGCCAGGATCCTGCTTTATCCCGCGCCCCCCCTTCCCGGCTGCTCCCCACCAGGATGCGCCTCCGGTCCCTCCATGCTCCATAAGTGCCTTTTGCTGTATCCGTGTCCGTGCCATGAATATTTGATCCCTGACAAACAGGGATGTCCCTCGGGAGGTCTCTGTGCCAGCAGCGGGGGGAGGCCGGAGCCCCCCCAGTATGTGTGGGGGGAAAGCATCACCCAGGTCAGGCAGGGAGATGAGCCGGGCTTGGAGACCCATCCGGAGCGGAGCATCATTCCATGGGTCTGGAGCCAGCACCAGTGTGTGGGTTCTGCACTAACAGTGATTTGGGGGACCCCCTTGGAGCTTGTTCTTGCCATCGCCTCCCTGCTCAGGCTGGTGCTGGCAGGGTCGGGGTTCCTCAATGCAGATGGTTCTGGTTACCCCCGTGCAGGAGCAGCGCTGGGGGCTCCCCATGGGAGGGTGACTGCGGTGGGGCCCTGGATGTCACACAGACAATGGGGAGTGATGGGGACAGGGACCCCCCCAGCTCCCTGGGCCCAGCCTTACCCAAGCGCAGGTTCTGCATCCCGGGCTCCAGGAGCATCGCCATGGTGGGCTCCTCTTCCCGGCGGCTGCAAGAGAAAGGGAGGGATGATGGGATGAGGGATTCCATCAGGGACAGGAGGCAGGACACGGGGAATGGCTTTAACCCAGCAGAGGAGAGACCTCAGTGCTCAGAGGGGTGAGGAGACCCCGTGGAGACCCGGGTTAAAGGGGATTTAAAGCTCCTCCAGCTCCAACCCCTGCCACGGGCAGGGACCCCTTCCACTGGAGCAGCTTGCTCCAAGCCCCTGTGTCCAACCTGGCCTTGAACACTGCCAGGGATGGGGCAGCCACAGCTTCTCCATTCAACCCCTTCCCATGTCCCCTCACCTTCCTTGTATCTCGTCCAACTCTCCCCCCTGGCAGGTTCAAGCCATTCCCCTTGGCCTGTCCCTACAGGCCCTTGTCCCAAGCCCCTCTCCAGGTTTCCTGCAGCCCCTTTAGGCACTGGAGCTGCTCTCAGGTCTCCCCTTCAGGAGCCTTCTCTCCTCCAGGCTGCCCCAGCCCAGCTCTCAGCCTGTCCCCAAAGGCCTGACCAAGGCCACACCAGGGCCCGGAGATCCTTTAATGCTCCCCTCTCACTGCCCGGCTCCGGCTGCTCCCATCCCACGGAGCCACGGGCTCAGGACCAGGCTGAGCTCATCGGGAGCGGCCTCGGTCCTGGCCAAGCCAAACCCAGCGCTCGCTGCCGGACCTGAGGCTGGGTCCTGCCCTCGACACCTCCCCAGGGGCGCTATGGAGGGGCTTTTCCTGGCCAAATGATGCTGTGATTCCATGGCCCAAACCGGGCTTCCCGAGAGGCTGTGAGGGTCCTGCGAGGGGTTCTCCCCTCCAACACTGGGAATTCGGGTCTCCTCCAACAGGAATCCTGCCCAGTGCTGAGCTTGCATTCCTGGTGTCCGTCTGTCCTGCACACCCCTTGTGCTGCTCCAGGGTTGGGAGGGATAACTCCAGTTCTGCCTCCCCAGCCCAACGGGGCTATGCAGGGATGCCCTTTGTATCCCCATCCCTAGGGTCTGAGCTCCCAGCGGAGCCTTCTTGCATCCTGCAAGGAGGCAGAAGCAAGACCTTGGACTGTGGTGAACCAATGGCTTCATTGCTGCCCCTCCAAGGCCATGGGAAGGTCCGGACAGACATTCCAGAGCCATGCAGCCCATCAGGATCCAGGTCTCATTCTGCTACCTCCATCCCTGAGCTGCCACCCCCTGCCTGGGGTCCCATGAGGAATACGAGCAGCCTCAGCCCACTCTGGTGGTGGTGGCAGCAGAACAAGGGACCGAGGTGTCCTCCAGCCCCACAAAGCGGATTCATCCCCCCCTCTGGAGACCCGGCCTCTGCACCCAAGGCCAGGGCACTTCTGAGGTTCGGGGGCACCCCATGGGCCTGGCATCCCACAATCCCGGCTGGAGGACGCAAGTGGATCCCTCGATTCCCATCAGCTGCATCAGTGGAGCCCTGGTGACCTCCAGCCCCATCCCTGGGCAGTGACCACACTGTCTGCACATGGAGCTGCCTGTACATGGGGCTGCCTGACCCTCAGCTTCCAGCTCTGGGGAAGGATTCCGGTGGATCCCAGTGGATCCCCGTGCTCACTCCAGCAGTGTTTTTGAGGACTTTCCACCATTTTTGCCTCCGCAGGGGCTCATGGAAACAGAGAAAGGAAACAAGTTTGGGATGGACTCAGGGCGGCAGCGCCGGGCAAGGGACAGGCGCTGGGGGCTTGGTGTTGATGTCGAGCATGGGATCATTTGTGGGATTCATCCCATTCCCGCTGCCATCGCGCGGCTCCGGCTGGGATGTGGGAGTTGATGGGATGTCCCTTGTGTGCCTTACCCAGGCACGGGCAGCCACAGCGCCTGCCCGGTGCTGGCGCTATCCCTGTGCCCCATTGTGGTATCCCTGATGGGACCCCAGGATGGGGACACGGGGCCCTCCAGAGCTCAGGAGGGTCCCAACGCACCAACCCCCTCCCACCAGCGCCCGTGTCCCACTGGGGACCATCCCCTGGCACCCCCCATCCACACTGCGGGGGGCCAGGGACGAGCCGGTCCCCGCTGGCCCCACACCTCGGGCTCTGCCTGCGCTGGTCCCCGCTCACCTCTGGATGGGACGGGTCCGGGCCCCTCCGCGCTCCGACGACGCCCGCGGGTGCCGGCGGTGCCGAGCGGCTCCGCTCCCGCTCCGCGGCCGCTCCCGCCCGCAGCGCCCCCGCTCCCGCCTCCCTCCGCTTCCCCCGCGCCTTCCTCCCGCGCCCGGCCCAGCCTCCGATTGCAATTCCAGCTGCTGCAGAGGTGGGAGCGGGAGGAGCGGTGAAACCCGAACCCCGCGGCGCTGCCTCCGCGCCCGGATGCACCCCGAGGGGGGAAAGGGACCCCGAGCATCCCGGCTGGGAGGAGAGGGGGAGCAGCGGCACCCTCCACCTCCACCCCATCCGCTTCTGTTTGTGTCCCCACGCACAGCCCCGTTTCTCCCAGTGCTGGCTCTGGATGTGCCAGGGAAGCAGGAGGCAGGCGGGGGCTCATCCTGCGGCTCCCAAAGGGCCACAGACCAAGAAGAAACCTTCCAGGGAGGGCTCAAAACCACAAAGAGATCAATGAGATCGTTTGGATCACTGAGATTGATGGGATTATTTGGATCATCAGGATCAGCTGGGTCATTGAGAGCATTTGGATCATCGAGAGCATTGGGATCATTGAGATTACTAGGATCATTTGTATCACTGAAATGACTGGGATCATGAAGATTGTTGGGATCATCAAGATCACCAAAATCATTGGGATAATCATTGAGATCAGTGGGATGATCATTGAGACCATTGGGATCACACCTATGGACCACACACGTGTCTGTCCCGCTCACTGCACCCCTCCTGCCCGCGCATACACACACTTACCTGCCCACTCGCTGCCTGCTCCTTCCTCCTCTTGCCATGTCCTGAGTCCCTGATCCCAGTTTGGGACTGGGAAGAGCCTGGATGTGTGCTGGGCTCACTGCAGGCAGCTCCTGCAGGCAGGTCAGGCAGGAGGGATGGGGCTGCAGGTGGTCGCTGTGTGTGCACACATACACGTACGAACATGCATGGCCATGGCATGCACACACACACGTATGTGCATGCTGCACCCTGGGCCAGCTGGACAGAACAGGTCCAGGCAGGCAGGGCTGCAAGTGCCCATTGTACTGGAGCTATACTGGAACTGTACTGGGGTTGCAGTGAGGCTTTACTTTGGCTGTACTGGGCTGAACTGGGGTTGTACTGGGGATTTAATGGCACTGGACTGGGACTTTACCAGAGCTGTACTGGAGATGGACTGCGGCTTTACTGGAGCAGTGTTGGGGCTATACTGTGGCAGTACCAGGGCTTTACCTGGGCCTGTGCTGAGGCTTTGCTGGGTCTGTACTAGGGCTGTACCGAGGATGTACTGAGGTTGTACTGGGGCAGTACTGGGGTAATGCTGGGTCTGTACTGGGGCTTTACTGAGTCTGTACAAGGGTCTGTACTGGGCAGTACTGGGGTTGTATTGGGTCTGTACTGGGGCCATGCTGAGGCCGTACTGGGGCAGCACCGGTGGGGTTGAGGTGTGGGGCAGGCACTGGGAGGTCTCAGCCCTGGAGCCGGGGAAGCTTCTGGAGGCAGAGCAGGAGCAGGAGCAGGAGGAGGAGGGGAGGGAGGGGGCTCCGCCTGTGTTTGCTTCCCTGGCTCCCGGACAAGGATGAGGTAGCGCTTTCCGGGAATTGAGGCAAGGCCCATGGAAATGCCTCCGTGCGACCAGAAACCGGGAGCGGAGCGGGAACCGGAGCCCGTGCCCTGCCCGGGTGACAAAACCGACCCGGGGCTGGTGTGTGCCCAGCGGTGGTGCCCGGTGCTGTGCCTGGGGACAGCAGCCGTGTTCCCATGGCTGGGAATGGGGCAGCCGCCGGCGGGCAGAGCAATCCCTCCTGCCCACTTGGCCCAGTTTGCCCTTCAAAGGCAGCATCTCCTGGGGTGAGCAGGGAGCTGGTCCCTCCTGTGCCGGGACCTGCAATCTCCACCTTCCTCACCATCATCACCTCCCATTGCCAGGCATCCCAGCGTAGGGCTGGAAAAGCGGGATGGGACCAGGGCAAACTGGGCTGAAGGAAGGTGCCACAACTCAGCCAAGGTCTTTGTGACCTCGCTGCCAATGGATCCCATGGGAAAGGGGGTGCTGGCACACCGGGAGCAGGAGGGAGCACACCCAGGCTGGGAAGGGCCGGTCGCTTCCTCCGCACAGCACAGCCCGTGCCTGTGGCCAGAGGGGACAGCTCCGGCCAAATTCCCAGTTTCCCATCCATTGTTGGCCATCCCAGCATTCCCCGCTGTTCCCAGTGGAGCCACAGCTCCTTTGGGATGCTTTTGGTCCCTCTGTGGTGCTGCCCCCATCTCACTGCGCTCTTGTTCCCTACTGAGGAGGGATTTAGGTTGGTGGCTCCTGCTCCAGTTTCCCATGGAAACCACGGGGATAGGGAGCACTGGAGCTCAGGGAGCATCTGTGATGGTTTTGGACATGGTTTGGGTCAGGCTGTCAGCAAACCACAGCCTGTGCCTCAGTTTTCCCATAGAAACTGCTGTGCTGGGCAGGAGGGTGCAGAGATTCAGTTCTTATGTGCTGCATCCCATCAAGCTCCCTGTGGCTCCCTCATACACCCCATATCCTGCCCTCCATGCCTTGGGGTGGTGGTGGGGTTGAGCTGCTGCAGCTCCAGTGTCTCCCTGGGTGATGCCAGCCAATGAACCCTCACCATGGGGCTGATCCCAGAGTGGGAACATCCCATCCACTCTCCCTATGGACACCAGGACACCCCAGACTCCGGGTGCTCAGTCTCAAGGAGACGATGTGGAGCGGTGATCCCCCAACATGATCCACACGGTTCAGCCATGATGCCCATGGCAGGGGGCTGGAACTGGGTGAGCTTTAAGTTCCCTTCCCACCCCAACCATTCCATGCTTCCATGATCCACCCATCCCTCCTGCATGACTGATGTGGGGAGCCCCACAGGCACTTTACACACACACACAGAGTGACCACAGCCTTACACAGCCCTGCACAGCCACCACCCTTTCCTGCCAAGCATGCCCTGCACACGCATGTGTACTCGCACATATATGCTCATTCGCACATGTATGTGCACTCACGCACGTATGTGCACTCTCACATGTATACGCACTCACACATGTATGTGCACACGTGCCCTGGCTTCCCCTGCGGTGCTCACCAGAGCTTTCCTCTCCCAAGCCCGGTGCTGTCTCCTGGCCTGTGCCCGTGCCAAGCTTCCTTCCCGGCCTCTCCCTTCCCCTGCCCGCACACAAACACCCCATGGGGGTCCTGCCAACCCGAACGGACACCCGGAGCCTCATCCCAGCCCTGGGGCCAAAGAAACACGGAATGGGTTGCGTTGGAAGGGACCTTAAAGCTCCTCCAGCTCCAACCCCTGCCACAGGCAGGGATCTCTTCCACCGGAGCAGCTTGCTCCAAGCCCCTGTGTCCAACCTGGCCTTGAGCACTGCCAGGGATGGGGCAGCCACAGCTTCTCTGGGCACCCTGGGCCAGCGCCTCAGCACCCTCACAGGGAAGAGCTTCTGCCTAAGAGCTCATCTCAGTCTCCCCTCTGGCAGGTTCAAGCCATTCCCCTTGGCCTGGCCCTACAGGCCCTTGTCCCAAGCCCCTCTCCAGGTTTCCTGCAGCCCCTTTAGGCACTGGAGCTGCTCTGAGCTCCCCCTTGCCCCGGAGGAGGACGCAGCAGCCGCAGCCGCGCTGGGGGCGCGGGCTCTGTCCCGGCCCCGCTCCGCCGCCGCCGCTCTGCCGTCTGGAACGCATTATCCAGGCGGGAAAGCGCCTTGGAGCTCCGAGCGCTGCTCCCCCTCCCCGCTCCCCCGCTCCCGCCAGCGCTCAGCGAACGCTTCCTGAGCTGGGTCAGCGGGAGCGCTGCGGGAGAGGGAAATAAACCTGGAGAGAGGGCCCGGAGCGGGGGCACCGGCACCGGGGCTGCGCTGGGAGCGTCCCCTCCCTGCGTCCAGCTGGGCCCAGCTGGGCCCTTGTGCCCTCCTCCATCCCTCTCCAGTCACAGGCCCCATCTAAGTGCCCCTAAATCACTGCTTAGCCCAGAGCTGGGCTCTCCCTGGAGCACCCATGGGTGGGCTTCTGCATGTCGCAGTGCTTGGGACAGAGCACATCTCAGTGTCCCAGAGCATCCCACAAGCCTGGATCCGTTTAAACAGCGCTGCTGGGTGAGGCCAGAGGGATTTGGGCTGCTTGGAATTCCTCCAGGATCCCACACCCCGGTCCCGGCCGGCTGCTGGGATGGGGGCTGCATCCTCAAGCACTGGGGCATCGCCATCAGAGGGGAGAGGAGGATTTGAGATGAAAATGGCTTTTCCCCTGCTCTCACGTCCTGAGCCCGCCCCCAGCCTTGTCCTGCTCACACGGATCCATCCGTGCAGTGGGAACAGGGGGGGCTCCCGCGGGCCTCCCGCTCCGCTCCCGACGTTGATGTGTCAGGTCCTGGTAACCACGAGCAGGGAAACGGGGATGAGCCAAATGGCAAAGCGCTGTAGCTGCGTTGTCTGCAGGCGGGAGCAGGGAGCGGCGCTGGGGGCTCCGCATCCCCCTCCCGGCACCCGGGGGAGCTCTTGGTAACGCGATGCAGGCGAGAGCCGTGTCGGGGACATCGGCTTGACAGCGGCCGCAGCGCCGTGTCCTGCTCCGAGCCTGGGGAGGGGGGGTTTGTACCCACACAGCGGCCAAGGGCGATGTCCCTGATTTGGCTTCCAGCACTGGGGATGGAGGGGGTTTTGGGGGGGAAAAGGTGCCTGGATGGGGGGGTCCTCGTCTCCCCGGTGGTGACAGCCCTGGGGTGTCATCATGGAACCATGGAATGGTTTGGGTTGAAGGGACCTTAAAGCTCATCTGGCTCCAACCCCAGTGAGGCCTCTGCTAACCCCACACCTCAGAGTATGAAGCTCCAAAGTTCCTTTGCTGCACAGCGTGGGGTATTTAGAAGCTCCTCTAAATATGTGGGGCTGATGGGACCCAGTGTGTCCTTAGGACCGTGGATCAGGATGTCCTCGGAGCAGCCCGGGTGCCTGCTGTGCCCATGCACCAAGTGCTGTTAGCAAGGGTGCTGAGGCGCTGGCCCAGGGTGCCCAGAGAAGCTGTGGCTGCCCCATCCCTGGCAGTGTTCAAGGCCAGGTTGGACACAGGGGCTTGGAGCAAGCTGCTCCAGTGGAAGGGGTCCCTGCCCGTGGCAGGGGTTGGAGCTGGAGGAGCTTTAATGTCCCTTCCAACCATTCCATGATTCCATGGAGCATCACCTCAAGCCAGGATGGGGCTGTCTCAGCTTCAGGTCTGGGGTCTTCCTTCCCTTGGGAAGAGGTGAGTGCATCGGTGCTGTCTTCAGACAAAGCAAACCCTTGGGTTTAGGCTGAGCTGGCCTTAGGGTCTGGCCATGCCAGGACCCGCTCTGTTGTGCTGCAGCAGTGATAGGGGTGGCAGCGATGCTTCAGGTCCCCAGCGCATCCCTTGGGGCTGCAGCAGCTCCTGTCCCCCATCCCCAGCTCCATGAGTGCTGCCGTGTCACATCCCATTCCAATGGACATTGCTGCTCGTGGTGTCACAGGAATAATTTAAGGCCTTTTCCCAGCGGAACCCCCCCGTCTCGCTCCGGAGCTAATGAAGCGTCTGGGATCAGTGACTCGAAACATTCCAACATCCCGTTCCCGCATCGCCTCCATTTAGAAGTCAGGTTTGTGCAGCTGAGAGTGGGTTTGCACTCGGATGCTCCCCGTGTGCGCGTTCAGGGGTCCTGGAGATGCGATTCCAACCCAGAATGGGTTCGAGTGAAGCTGCAGCTTGGCCTGAAGCTCTGCTCCCAGGCACAGGAGCCAGCAGCAGGCCCTGGGGCTCTGGGCTCCCCCCGGGGGCTCCCACAGCTGCACCGGGGCAGGGGAGGCTCTGCTGTGGGTACAGAGCAGGACTGATCCTGGGGCTCCCTCCTGGTGCTCGGCCCTGCAGCATTCCCTTGTCCTGTGGGGCTCTGCTGCCCTTCCTGTGCTGAGCCCCCTGCCCTGGCTCAGGGCCCCTGCCCCTACCAGCAGTGCCTGTCCCATCCCGTCCCATCCCATCCCATTCCATCCTATCCCATCCCATCTCATCCTATCCTATCCTATCCTATCCCATCCTATCTTATCCTATCCCATCCCATTCCCATCCTATCTTATTTTATCCCATCTCATCCTATCCCAATGCATCCTATCTCATCCCATCCTATCTTATCCTATCCCATCCCATTCCCATCCTATCTTATTTTATCCCATCTCATCCTATCCCATTCCATCCTATCCCATCCCATTCTATCCTATCCTGTCCCATTGTATCCTATCCTATCCCATCCCATCTTATTCTATCCTATCCCATCCCATCCTATCCTATCCCATCCCATCCTATCTTATACTATCCTGTCCCATCCTATCCTATTGCATCCCATGCCATCCCCATCCTATCCTATCCCATCCCATCCCATCCTCTCCTGTCCCATCAAATCCTATCTTATTTTATCCTATCCTAACCCATCCCATCCTATCCTACCCTATCCTACCCCATCCCATCCTATCCTATCCTATCCTACCCCATCCTATCCTATCCTATCCTATCCTACCCTATCCTATCCCATCCCACCCCACTCCAAGGCCCCCCCCCCCACTCCCTGCACGAGGTCTCACCCCCCCCATCTCCCCTCCTCTCTTCCCTCACTGCTGAGCTGAGCAAAAGCCACCCCAGCCGTGGGGGGCACCACTGGGACCCCCTTTACCAAACCCCCCCCCCAGCTGCACCCCCCTGACCCCCCCAGCTCTGCAGAGCCCAGCACCGGGGCAGGAGGAGCCGGGGGAAGCTGGGGCCCCTCCTGGTCTCACCGGAGCCTCGCACCAGCCCCATTGCCAAAGCCAACATTGACCCAGAGCTGGAGCAGCCGGAGCCCAGGGCTGGGTGACACCGGTGTCCCACCAGTGATGGGGATGGGGGAACGACACACAGTGACCCCCAGTGTCCCACCAGTGATGGGGATGGGGGGGACACAGTGACCCCCAGTGTCCCACCAGTGATGGGTGCAATGCGTGTTCCTCACCTCCACCCAGCTCCAAGCAAAGGGAATGGGATTCCGGAGCTTCCGCATGGATCAGCCCCTGTCCCTCCAGCCGCCAGGAGCCCCCGTTGGGAAGCTGCTTCCCAGTTCCCCCCCTCCAAAGTGAACCAGCCTGTGCTGACTCAGGTGCCAGCGCTGAGCTGGGGCTTGGCCCTGCTTTTCCAGCCCATATCCCGTGGGAGCAGTTCTGTCTTTATCCTTTCCTTCCACCCCTCACCCCTGAGGGCTGAGGAGAGGCTTGGTGGGGGGGATACAGGGGGATTGAGCCCCTCCTCATACCCCCCTTCCTCCCGCTTCCAGAACCATCCATCCCAGGAGAGGAAACCCACAGGCAGTTTCGCAGGGGGGGAGCAGGGATCTGCTCCCATTCCCTCTGTGGGGCTGGATCTGGGGCACTGGGGAAGCCCCTGGCACATCCCTGATTTATGGCCCCTCTCCCCAGGGATGTTTTCCTCTCCCTCCCACAGCCCACACCTTGGATTCCTGGGATGCCCCCGGGCAGCTCCTTATCCCTGCGGTATGCGGCCAGCCCGCATTCCTCCGGCCGGGGAGCTGCCTCCCACATCTCCCCTTGGGATCCGGCTCCACCAGCACTGGGGAGCGCAGACGGACACGAGCCATACCGGCACACACCGGCACACAGCAACGGACACAACGGATAACCCCATGGAGCAAGGCTGGGAGAGCTTTGCCCCTTGGAGGATGCTCATCCATAGGAGGATGCTGGTCAACAGGAGGATGCAGGTCCCCAGGAAGATGCAGGTCCCCAGGAGGATGCAGGTCCCCAGGAGGATGCAGGTCCCCAGGAGGATGCTGTTCCCCACGAGGATGCAGGTCCCCAGGAGGATGCAGGTCCCCAGGAAGATGCAGGTCCCCAGGAAGATGCAGGTCCCCAGGAGGATGCTGTTCCCCACGAGGATGCAGGTCCCCAGGAGGATGCAGGTCCCCAGGGGGATACAGGTCCCCAGGAGGATGCAGGTCCCCAGGAGGATGCAGGTCCCCAGGGGGATGCAGGTCCCCAGGAGGATGCTGTTCCCCACGAGGATGCAGGTCCCCAGGAGGATGCAGGTCCCCAGGAGGATGCAGGTCCCCAGGGGGATACAGGTCCCCAGGAGGATGCAGGTCCCCAGGAAGATGCAGGTCCCCAGGGGGATGCAGGTCCCCAGGAGGATGCTGTTCCCCACGAGGATGCAGGTCCCCAGGAGGATGCAGGTCCCCAGGGGGATGCAGGTCCCCAGGAGGATGCAGGTCCCCAGGAGGATGCAGGTCCCCAGGGGGATACAGGTCCCCAGGAGGATGCAGGTCCCCAGGGGGATACAGGTCCCCAGGAGGATGCAGGTCCCCAGGGGGATACAGGTCCCCAGGAGGATGCAGGTCCCCACGAGGATGCAGGTCCCCAGGAGGATGCAGGTCCCCAGGGGGATGCAGGTCCCCAGGAGGATGCAGGTCCCCAGGAGGATGCTGTTCCCCACGAGGATGCAGGTCCCCAGGGGGATGCAGGTCCCCAGGAGGATGCAGGTCCCCAGGAGGATGCAGGTCCCCAGGAGGATGCTCATCCCCATCCTGCAGCATGCTCACCCCTCCCTCCCTCCCTCCCCGGGATCAGGCCACGGGGCTGTTGGCACCCTGCGTTTTCACCCATTTCCTGACCTCTTCACTTGTTTTGGCTTCCCCATCAGGTTCCCCTTTGCAGATGGGCACCACCCTGGGGAGAGCCTCAGGATGGGGAACAGGAACTGAATGGGCTCTGCTCTCATGAGCATCAGGCAGAGGGATGAGCATCAGGCAGCCCCTGCGTGCCCAGCACCCTGCGGGCAGCTGATCCAGCCCAGCAGTGAGCTCTGCCCTGCCCTTTGGCTTGGCTGGACCCATGAGAGGCATGTGGGGTGCAATCTGTGGGCTGCTGGGGGGGCTGAGTGGGCACAGGAGCGCCTGCAGCACCTCTCATGGAACCATGGAATGGGTTGGGCTGAAGGGACCTTAAAGCTCCTCCAGCTCCAACTCCTGCCACGGGCAGGGACCCCTTCCACTGGAGCAGCTTGCTCCAAGCCCCTGTGTCCAACCTGGCCTTGAGCACTGCCAGGGATGGGGCAGCCACAGCTTCTCTGGGCACCCTGGGCCAGCGCCTCAGCACCCTCACAGGGAAGAGCTTCTGCCTAAGAGCTCATCTCAGTCTCCTCTATTGATGGGTTTCCACGGGTATCTGGGGTTTCACCACAGCATTCCCAAACCAGCCCTCCCAGAGGGGTTCCCAGTTTCACACACCGGGACATGAGCATCATCTGCTCCAGCTTTCAGGAGGAGGCTCCAGAGGGGCCATGGAGAGCCTGGATGAGGACCAACCAGGAGCAATTCACCCCTTTGGGGCAGGGTCCGCATCCAGGCTCTGGGGCAGGTGCCTGGATCTAAAGTAAAGGGAAAATAGGATGAAAGGATGCAATAATTGGGGTGTGCAGCAAGAGGGGCAGCTCCGGCTGACTCCAGAGAGGGACCCGACAGGTAAATCCATGGGCAATTATATCCTTATCATTCATGCACCCACCCCTTATGTGCCTGTTAGTCCAAGGGTGAATTTTGATCTGGGGTCTTCCAACACCTCCTTGGGTTCCTTCTCCATCTCCATACCTGGGCAGTTCTTATCCCATGGAGTCGCAGCTTCTGCTGATGCGTTGGAGCCTCCTCGTCTCCTGCTTCGTGCTCCTGGTGCTCTCGGGACACTACAAACACCGGGACCCCGGGCAAACCCGGCAGCAAGCGGGCCGTGAGCCTGCTGTCAGCATTGCTGCCGCTGGGGACATCGCACGGCGCTGGGAAACAGCCAGGGAATTCCCGCAGGACGAATCCATCCCAGCCCGTGCAATCCACAGCACTCAGGGAGCAAATGAAGCCACTTATCCAGGAACCACCCGATAGGAACTGAGAGGGATTCATCCTATTGGAAAATCCCTTCTTTAAGCTAAATATGAGCTCTGAACACCCCCCTTTGCCTTCATGAAGCCCTTCCTGGCACTGCACGGAGCACAGTGAGATGTGTCAAACTGTGCCTGTTCTCCACAGTGCCCCATCCATGGGGACCATCAGCAGGCACAGCAAGGCCAGGTTGGACACAGGGGCTTGGAGTAAGCTGCTTCAGTGGAAGGGGTCCCTGCTCGGGGCAGGGGTTGGAGCTGGAGGAGCTTTAAGGTCCCTTCAACCCAACCAAGGCTGGGATTCCAGGGTTCCATGAATGAACAAGGATAAAGCCTCTGGGTGATCGGTTGCTCGGGGAGGGGGGCAGCAGCAGCATCCCCATCCCCACAGGCACCGGGGGCTCGCGGGGTCCCAGCAGAACTCAAGACCCTCTTGGGGTGCTGTAGGGGTGCCCCGGGGCTGGACATTGCCCTGCTTTGCCTCTGGCCCAGCGCAGGGTCAAGGGTGCGGTGCCAAGGCACCACTAACCCATGCCAATGGGTGCTGCCAGCCCCTCTGTGGGTCCCCAAACCAGCCCGGAGCAACACAAGGCAAGAACCAGCTGAGGCTGCAGCCACTTCCTAAAAGCAGGGGCAGGGACAAAGCCCTGAACAGGGAAGTGATGTGGGTTTGGGCTTCTCACCCCCCCCATAAACCATCCCGGGGTGGGGAAGGACGCTCACCATTCCCGATGCTGTGGCTCGGGCGCCCGCACCGCAGCCACCGGCACTGCCAGGTAATGCCTGGGATGGGGACACTTGGGACAGAGACTGCCCATGGGGTTCGTGCTGCGGGGCTGCGGTGGGCGCGAGGGTGGCACTGGTTTCTCATGGGGTGGATGGTGCTGGAGGGGATGCGGTGGTGGTGGGAGCATCTTCCAGGGGCTGAGCCTCATCTGGTGTCTGCTGGGGATGGGGAAGTCACACAGAGAGCTCCAGGTTCCGGTCCAGGGCTGGGGATGCCTTTGGAGAGTGGGATGCAGCCGACCTGCACCCCTCGGGGCATGATCCTGGGTGAAAGAGATTGGCAAAGCCTTGACAGCAGCAGCGAGAGGGTGGTTTGGGAATGAGATGCTTCTGCCATGTGTGGAGGATGCAGTGATGGCCTTTGGGACCAGACAGGATCAGTGCCAGGGCAGTGGTGGAGCAGGGCTGGGGTGCATCTTTGCGCTGGGAGATGGTGGAGGCTGGAGGGACCAGCACCAGATGTTTCCCTTCTTCCCGCTCAGCCCCACTTTGGCCCCATTCCTATGGCAATGGGGGATTTCCTACCAAAGCCTGAGGAATTGGTGACCTGCTCAAAGCTGTCAGAGGAGGGCACGGAGCTGCTGCGAGGGCTGGAGCAGCTCTGCTCTGGAGCCAGGCTGAGAGAGCTGGGCTGGGGCAGCCTGGACAAGAGAAGGCTCCTGAAGGGGAGACCTGAGAGCAGCTCCAGTGCCTAAAGGGGCCATGGGAAACCTGGAGAAGGGCTTGGGACAAGGGATGGAGGGATGGGATCAGAAGTAATGGCTTCCAACTGGAATAGGGAAGAGTTGGATGGAGTACAAGGAGGGTGGTGGAACATTGGAAGGGGTTGAATGGAGAAGCTGTGGCTGCCCCATCCCTGGCAGTGCTCAAGGCCAGGTTGGACACAGGGGCTTGGAGCAAGCTGCTCCAGTGGAAGGGGTCCCTGCCCGTGGCAGGGGCTGGAGCTGGAGGAGCTTTAAAGTCCCTTCAACCCAAACCATTCCATGGCTCCATGATTCCAAGCCAGAGCTCTCCCTTGCTGCCACGCACAGGACCCTTGCGAGGACTTCGCTGGGTGGTGGCAACTCCTGCTCAGGCTGAATGCGATGCAGAGGAGACCCTAAGAGGCTCCTTCCCTGTGTAACCTCCTCTTCCCTCACCCGGTCCATCCCCGGTGTCAGCGCTCAGCGCATCCTGCTCTGTGTGCTCACGGTGCCTGTCCCGGGCCACCACCGCCCTGAGCACGCGTCCCCCCCATCCCCATTGCAAAGGGGTTTGGTCAGAAACCCCACCTAAGGCCTTCGTGCTGTTGATTGAGGAGCAGCAGGGCCCCAGCCACAGCCTCTGCCCTGGGGGCTGGGGCCCATCCTGCACCAAAGGTCCCCAGAAACCCAGAAACCGAAAGCGGGAGGAAGGGGGCAGAAACGAAACCCGGCGCCGGCAGGAGCAGGACCCGGTGCTGAGCCAGCGTTTCCTTCCCCCTGCACCCTGCCCAGGGCTATTTCTGGCCTTTCACCCCCCCCGCCCCCCCAGTGGTCACCCAGGGGCCATTTCGTGGGCCCTGGGTGCTTCAGTTTGGTCTCATGGAGCTTCGGAGCCTCCCAAAACCAAGGGAGCAGCACAAATACAGAGCAGGTGTTGGGAATAGGAGGTGTTGGCGCATCCCTGAAGGAGGAAGAGGAGCCAAGAGCAGCCTGGTGCCATAGGGAAAGGTTGCCAAGATCTAAGTTGGACTCAACCCATTGGATGCCCCAACCTTGGCAGTGCTCAAGGCCAGGTTGGACACAGGGGCTTGGAGCAAGCTGCTCCAGTGGAAGGTGTCTCTGATGAGCTTTAAGATCCCTTCATCCCAACCCATTCCATGATTCCAAGGTTTACCAATGACGTGTTGACATTCCCAAGGCCTTTGGCCACCTCTTCTTGTTGGCAGGGTCCCCTCTGCCCAACGCTGACCTTGGAGACCAGCACCTTGCTCCCACCATCGCTGCGTGCTCCTGCCCTGCCTCTGCCCCCCAGGACCCCCACCAGTGCCCGGGGTGCTGCCATGCTCCTGTGCCCATGGCTCGTCCTCCTGGCCAGCCTCATCCTACCAGGTACAGGGCTGGTGTCACCACCGTTGCCTCCTGCCCCACTGCTGCCCAGAGCCCTGCAGTGGCCCTTTGCCTTGGGTTGCACCAGGGATGGGGTGGGCATCATGGGGACGGCCAAGGCATGAGAGAAAGGGCAAGGACATAGAGAACAGGGGGAGGAAATAGAAATGAGCTTTTGAAGAGCCAGGATTACAAATTCACCCTTTTCACTGGTTATTTAGGCCTTTGCTTTTCCAATCCACCCTTGCCTTGTGCTGCCCCAGATCCACCTTTTCCCCATCATCTCCCGCTCAGATTTCCTCCTGATCCCACCCCCCCATTCTCCTCTCCCAGCTCTCCCCCCCCAAGCCCCTCTTTGCCTATTCCAGCACCTCCGGAGCTCAATGTGGCCCTGGAAGGTCCCCGGAGGGGAGCAGGGTGCCATGGACCACGCGGCACAACCCCGCATCCCTCTGCCCCTGTCCCACAGCGCTGGGCTCTTGGGGTGTCACCTACCCCCGATCCCTGCGGGGCATCAGCGGCTCCTGCGTGGTGATTCCCTGCTCCCTGAGCTTCCCGGAGGAGGTGGCTGCCGACGATGGCCTGGTGGCCATTTGGTACAAGGACTACAACGACCAGAAGACGCTCGTGTTCCACTCGGCAGCGCAGGAGGTGGACGCTCACTTTAGGGGCCGTGCCCAGCTCCTGGGGGACCCCTTGGCTCGGGACTGCTCCCTGCAGCTGCAGGGGGTGACGGCGGGGGACAGCGGGCCCTATCGGTTCCGCTTTGAGATCGTCAACGGGGACCGGTGGTCGGCGGCGCAGGATGTGGTGCTGAGCGTGTCGGGTGGGTGGAACTGCAACCCCCGCCTTCCCCCATCTCCCTTCCTGCCCATCCCATGGGGACCCCCCCCGTGCTCTCCATCCCCAGAGGACCTCGAGAAGCCCAGCATTGCCGGCAGCGAGGAGCAAACCGAGGGGCAAACGTCCACCTTGGAGTGCTCCGCACCCTACGTGTGCCCACTGGGAGACGTCGCCCTGCGCTGGGAGGGCCAGGACCCACAGGTCTCGGTGTTGTCCAGCCGGGTGCAGATGGACACGAGTGGGGTTGGGCACTACCTGACCCTCACCACGTCCTTCTCCTGGAGGGACCACTCCAAAAGGCTGCTCTGTGAGGTCTCCTATGGCTCCAGGAAGGCGGCCAGGGAGGTTGTCCTGCGGGTGAGACGTACGTGGGGATGCTGAGCGTGGTGGGATGGGGACTGCCCTGCCATGGACACACCACCCCGGTCCCCCTCCTGCCACCCAGTGTGCCTCTTCATCCCTTCCCGGGGCTCCTTTGAAGAGCCAGACCAAGGCTTCCTCCACGTTATCCCGTACCCCCATGGCTCTCCATGCCCACTGTGCCTAGAATCCCAGAATGGTTTGGGTTGGAAAGGACCTGAAGATCGTCCAGTTCCAACTCCCTGCTCTGTGGTGGTGCATCCTCTTTGCGGCCAGCATGGCAGCTTTTCCACCCATCCCATCCCATCCCATCCCATCCCATCCCATCCCGTCCCATCCCATCCCATCCTATCCCATCCCATCCCATCCCATCCCATCCCATCCTATCCCATCCCATCCCATGGCATATAGGCAGCAGGACAGGTTATGGATCCCATCATGCATCTGCGGTGCCCATTGTGTTCGCCTGTCCCCTTGCAGACACCCCTAAGGACACCCAAGTGTCGATGAACCCCTCCGGGCAGAACATCCGCGTTGGTGACACCGTGTCCTTCACCTGCGCGGTGGGCAGCAGCCACCCCCCGGTCTCGCTGTACCGCTGGTACAAGGATGGGGTGCCCATGGGCACCGAGCAGATCCTGACCCTGCGAGGGGTCCGCCGGGAGGACTATGGGCAGTACCACTGCGAGGCCGAGAACGCCGTCGGGGCTGCTGTGGCGCCTGCTGTGATGCTCTACATCTTCTGTAAGTGCCAAAGAGCTTGTCCAAGGATGGGGCGCTGATGGAGCAGGGCCATGGGAGCAGGAGGGAGTCCACCCAATGAGTCCAGACTGGTGTGGGCAGGGGCTGGCACCAAGGTGGTTGGTACTGGCTGGTGGTCTGGGAGCCGAGGAGTCCATGGTTGAGGACTGCGATGAATCCATCACAACACATCCTTCTTGGCACAGGGTTTTGGTGAGCCCCAAAGGCAGGACAGGGAGGGATTTCCAACTGCTGTGAGGGAATTGGGTTGTCAGAGCTCGTGGGGGTTCAATGGGTCTTCCATCAGCAGAGACAAGCCCCAGATCACTGCATTGCCTGGGAGACATCCCACATCAGGGTCCATCTTCCCCGGTCTGGAGATGCTGGTGTTGGTCTGCTCCCCGCAGAGCTCCCCCAGGCAGACTGGGAGAGGTGAAGGGCACTGCCATGAGCTTTGTCCCTGTGGCAAACTGGCTTTAACCTGCCCGAGGGGAGACTGAGATGAGCTCTTGGGCAGAAGCTCTTCCCTGTGAGGGTGCTGAGGCGCTGGCCCAGGGTGCCCAGAGAAGCTGTGGCTGCCCCATCCCTGGCAGTGTTCAAGGCCAGGTTGGACACAGGGGCTTGGAGCAAGCTGCTCCAGTGGAAGGGGTCCCTGCCCGTGGCAGGGGTTGGAACCGAATAAGCTTTAAGGTCCCTTCAACCCAACCCATTCCATGATAAAGCCAGAACCTAAACGGAAGCGCAAGGCACCGCTGGTGGCTGGGCACAAACTGAGGCTCAGAGGAGCTCCCGCCTGTGCCCAGGCTCTGCCCTGTGCCTTGGGGGTGCTGGAAGCTGCTCTGCTGCCCCTGAGCCCCTCCTGACCGCGCTCCCACCTCCCTCAGCCGCAGTCGTCTCAGTGAGCCCCGCGGCCGAGGTGCGGGAGGGCACGGCCACCACCTTGTCCTGCGACGTCCCCGGCCGCGAGGGCCAGGACCTCAACTACACATGGTACAAGAACGGCGCCTGGCTCAAGGAGGGCTCCGCTCACACCCTGCTCTTCCACCACGTCACCGCCAGCGACACCGGGTACTACTGCTGCAAGGTGACCAACGACCGGGGCAGCGACACCTCCCCGTCCATCAGCTTGAGCGTGACGTGTGAGTGCCCAGGGACCCCATGAGGGTCCCTTTGTGCCATGGGCTGTGCAAGAAGCCCAACTCAAACCTCTTCCCGAACGCCTTGTGTCCGGTTGGAGGTGGGTGTCAGTCCTGCTGGGTGGATGCTGCTGTAAGGGCAGCACCTCCTGGTCATGAGCTGTGTTTGGAGGTACCAGTAAGTGGTATTTGCTGCCTCATGGACCTGTCTGCTTGTCGCAGTGTCTCCCGCTCCTCCATACACACCATAAGCTGCAGGGAGGTCACTAAGTGAGAACCAGCTATGATAATAACAGCTCAGGAGCTTCTGGAAGTCAGGGGGGAAATCAAACAGCGCTGGGTTTAACCTTGACATTTCAGTGAGTAAATGCAGCCACTTTACGTAAGGGAGAAAGCAGCTCGGAGGAGAAGCCAGGGTTGGACGTGACCTAAAGGGACCTTGTGGGCTGGAACTGGATGAGCTTTAAAGTCCCTCCCAACGCAAACCCCTCCATCACCGTGTGCCCTCCTCTCCCCCCACAGACCCCCCCCGGGCCCCCACCATCACGCTCTTCCAGGAGGCCCACGGGGGCCGGTTGGCCATCATCCACTGCGCCGTGGACAGCTACCCCCCGGCCACCATGGCCGTGTACCGCGACGGCACCTTGGTGGCAGCCAGTGGGTCACAGGCGGCCCCGCAGCAGCGGTTCAGTGTCACCAGCTCCCGCAACACCCTGAGGCTGGAGATCCATGGAGCAGGGCCCCGGGACAGCGGGGAATACCGCTGCACCGCCAGCAATGCCCACGGCAACGCCAGTGCCACCAAGGTCTTCGTCGCCCGTGGTGAGTCCCATTGCTGTTGGTGTGAGGGCAGCTCTGAGCTCCTGGCCATGGGTCATGGGGCTGGGGCTGTTGGGGCTGTTTCTGCAGCCCTGAGCGCTGGAGGGACCCGTGTGGCACAGGGACATCGGTGTCTTGGGGACCATGTGGTGGCAGTGCCCTTTGTGCAGCCCTTCTCCACCTTGGGGGGTCAAAGCTGTTTGCAGAGCTAAAGGTGCTCCTATAGGTTTCAGTATCTATAGCAGAGTTTGTCCAAGCTGTGCCTTCTCTGTCCCCACAAGCACTCAGTGGTGCACATCCGGGCTCCTCCTGCTCCATCCCTCAACACTCTGCACGCCTGGGCTCCCCCAGCATTGATGGTTTGGGGGTGACGGAGGCAGCAGCCGTGGAAAAGGAGGAGGGAATAGTCCCCCAGAGCCATGTCCAAGATGAACATCCCTTAGGATGCCTAAAGGAACCAAACCAGCCGTCAGGGTCCAGCTCCAGAGAGTTTGGGTGCTGCAGTGGCTGGTTGGGGTCCATTTCAGACACAGGGGACTGAGGCTGCCCTGGGAGCATCTCACTTGTCCAAACAGGGGTGAAGGCTCAGGAAAGGCTGGTGGCAGAGAGCTGGGGTGAGCAGCTCCAGTGGAGACATCCCAGATGATGTCCAGCATCCCCAGGGAACATTGCCTACCAAAGATGCAGCCATTGACACCCAGAGCTCCTGCAAGGGATGGGGCTGCCCAGCTCCCTCCTTAGAGGGAGGCTGAGTGTGGGGCTTTGGCTGGATGGAGCTAGGGGAAGGGTGAAGGATGCAGAAGAGGATTCCCTTCCATCCAGGAAGAGAACCTATCCCAGGAAAGTGCTGGAATTCCCAGGAAAGTGCTGGAATCACCAACCCTGGCGGTGTTCACACACCGTGTAGGCAAGGCCGTCAGTGCTATGGGTTAGTGGTGGCCTTGGCAGTGCAGGGAATGCTTGGACTTGATCTTAGAGGTGTTTTCTGACCCAGCTGATTCCACGATTCTCTTATCCCCTCCATCCCTTTCCCATCCCTCCCTCAGCCACAGAGGTCCTGATCCAGCCCTCGGCGGAGGTGCGGGAAGGGGCAGCGGTGACCCTGACGTGCGCGGGGCCGTGGGGTGCTGCGGAGGACGCGCTCTACGCCTGGTTCCGCAACGGCAAACGGCTGCGGGAGAGCCCGGCCCCGGCCCTGCGGTTCCGCTCCGTCCGCGCCGAGGACGCCGGCGCCTTCCAGTGCCGGCTCCGGAGCCGCAACGGCAGCGACGAGTCCGCGGCCACCCCGCTCCGTGTGCTCTGTGCGTGCTGCTGAGACCTGCTGCGGGTCCTGGGGTGCTGCTGCGGGTCCTGAGGCTCTGCTGCGGGTCCTGGGGTGCTGCTGCGGGTCCTGAGGCTCTGCTGCGGGTCCTGGGGTGCTGCTGCGGGTCCTGGGGCGATGCTGCGGGTCCTGGGGTGCTGCTGCGGGTCCTGGGGCGATGCTGAGGGTCCTGGGGCTCTGCTGCGGGTCCTGGGGTGATGCTGTGGGTCCTGGGGTGCTGCTGCGGGTCCTGGGGCGATGCTGAGGGTCCTGGGGCTCTGCTGTGGGTCCTGGGGTGCTGCTGCGGGGCCTGGGGCTCTGCTGCGGGTCCTGGGGTGATGCTGTGGGTCCTGGGGTGCTGCTGCGGGTCCTGGGGTGATGCTGTGGGTCCTGGGGTGCTGCTGCGGGTCCTGGGGTGCTGCTGAGGGTCCTGGGGCTCTGCTGTGGGTCCTGGGGTGCTGCTGCGGGGCCTGGGGCTCTGCTGCGGGTCCTGGGGTGATGCTGTGGGTCCTGGGGTGCTGCTGCGGGTCCTGGGGTGCTGCTGAGGGTCCTGGGGCTCTGCTGTGGGTCCTGGGGTGCTGCTGCGGGGCCTGGGGCTCTGCTGAGGGTCCTGGGGCTCTGCTGTGGGTCCTGGGGTGATGCTGTGGGTCCTGGGGCTCTGCTGCGGGTCCTGGGGTGATGCTGTGGGTCCTGGGGTGCTGCTGCGGGTCCTGGGGTGCTGCTGAGGGTCCTGGGGCTCTGCTGTGGGTCCTGGGGTGCTGCTGCGGGGCCTGGGGCTCTGCTGCGGGTCCTGGGGTGATGCTGTGGGTCCTGGGGTGCTGCTGCGGGTCCTGGGGCGATGCTGAGGGTCCTGGGGTGCTGCTGCGGGTCCTGGGGTGCTGTTGCGGGGCCTGGGGCTCTGCTGCGGGTCCTGAGGCTCTGCTGCGGGTCCTGGGGTGATGCTGTGGGTCCTGGGGTGCTGCTGCGGGGCCTGGGGCTCTGCTGCGGGGCCTGGGGCTCTGCTGCGGGCCCTGGGGTGCTGCTGCGGGTCCTGGGGTGCTGCTGCGGGTCCTGGGGTGATGCTGTGGGTCCTGGGGTGCTGCCAACAATGGGGGTCCTTGGGCTGGGGGCTCTGGTGCTTCCACCATGGGGTCTCCACCATCACCGCTGGGCACAGCCAAGGAGCTCTTGGAGATCAGCGTGTGGAGAATCCCCCTTTGCAGCTAAATCTGGATTTTGGGAGGGGAAATTCGGAGAATCCCCAAATTCCCAAGACCCAGGGGTTTAGAATGTCCTGTGGAGTTTCAGAATGTCCAGGGACCCTGGCGCCTGGAGGGTCATGGGATGCCCAAGAGCTGCTTGGAAAGCAGCAATCCTTTGGGATCTTGGGGCTCTCCCAACCTTGCCCTGCTCTCACCAGAGGTGTTTTAACCCCGCAGTCCCACCAAGGCAACCAGCGATGAGCTCCTTCCTGGAGACCCAGGGCGGGCGCATGGGCATCATCCAGTGCACTGCTGAGAGTGACCCAGAGGCCAACCTGACCCTATGGAGAGGAGACGAAGTGATAGCCTGCACATGGGGCTGCCCCATAGCCCCCAGCCCCAGGGTCCAGGCCACCTCATCCTACAACAGCCTGAAGGTGGAGATCCAGGATGTGGTGTTGGAGGATGAGGGCACCTACGTGTGCTGGGCTGGGAACACGGAGGGCAACGCCAGCACGACCATGGACTTCCGAGCTGAGAGTGAGTGTGCTGAAGGCGCAGGATGGATCCAGGTTCCTTGGGCAGTGCCTTGGAAAGGAGAGGGTGGGAAGGGAATGCCGGGGAAGGAAACAAGCTCATGGTGATGGTGGCAGGAGAGAGGGAGCAGAAATGGGGACATGCCCATGAAAATCAGGTATCAAAGAACACGTCTTGAATGAGATGCTGTGCACAAGACATGGTGGGAGGATAGAGTGAAGTTAAAGGGGGGCTGCTAAAAGATGGAGCTCTTCCAGCCCCTCCAGCTTCTCCTGATGGGTCTGAGGTCTCCTCCATGGCCATAGTTGAGGGTTCCAGCTGAGATGAGTTCCCATAGATCATCATCCCTAGGCTGGTGAGGTCTGGGTGCTGGTACCCACCACGGACTCCTGCAAGGTCCCGATCCAGCTCACAGCCATCTCCATCATGACATTACAGGAGTAAGGATGCACTTGGCATCTCCTGGAACAGCCACAGAGTCCCTTTGGTGGCTGAGCAGCCTCAGGAGGGGTTGTTCACCCTGACGCTGCCTCCATTCCCTGCCTGCAGGTGCCAGCGTTGTTGTAGTTCCATCCACATCCGTGCTGGAGGGTGATGCTGCCAACCTGACGTGCCAGCTCAGCACCAGCTCCACGGCTCTGCCCACCTTCACCTGGTACCACAACGGGCAGCAGCTCACCGAGGGCTCAGCTCCATCCCTGGTGCTGCAGCGCGTGGCCAGCGCGGATGCGGGGCTCTACCACTGCAGAGCCACCACCAACAGCAGCAGCAGCAGCTCCCCCAGCGTGACCCTGGAGGTGCTGTGTATGTACGGGGTTATTATATTGGAGCTGTAGCTTGTGTCACCATAGAACCATGGAAGGGTTTGGGTTGAAAGGGACCTTAAAGCTCCTCCAGCTCCAACCCCTGCCATGGGCAGGGACCCCTTCCACTGCAGCAGCTTGCTCCAAGCCCCTGTGTCCAACCTGGCCTTGAGCACTGCCAGGGATGGGGCAGCCACAGCTTCTCTGGGCACCCTGGGCCAGCGCCTCAGCACCCTCACCCATTATGGTGACTCTTCTTCTCCTCTGCCTTTTCCTTTTCCTTTTCCTTTTCTTTTTCTTTTTCCTTTTCTTTTTCCTTTCCCTTTTCCTTTCCCTGTCCCTTTCCCTTTTCCTTTCCCTGTCCCTTTCCCTTTTCCTTTTCCTTTCCCTTTCCCTTTTCCCTCCATCTTTCCATTTTCTTTTTTCCTTTCCCTTTCCATTTCTCTTCTCCTTCCCCTTCCCCTTTTTTCCTTTTCCTTACCCTTCTATTCCCTTTCCCCTCCCCCTTTCTCTTCCCCTCTCCCCTTTTCTCTCCCCTTTCCCTTTTCCCCTTTCCCTTTTCCCTTCCCCTTTCTCTTCACCTTTCCCCTTTTCTCTGCCCTTTCCCTTTTCCCTTCCCCTTTCTCTTCACCTTTCCCCTTTTCTCTGCCCTTTCCCTTTTCCCCTTTTTCTTCTCTTCCCCTTTTCCCCTTCCCTTTCCCTTCGGAACGGGATGCGCCTTTCCCCTCTCACCCCTGCACTCCCGCGGCAGTCCCCCCGTACCAGCAGCAGCACCCGCTCAGCACCACCTCTCCCTGCCCAGACCCCCCGCGGGCCGTGCTGCTGACGGCGCTCCTGGAGGCCCAGCGCGGCCGCGTGGCCGTGTTCCGGTGCTCGGTGCGGAGCAGCCCCGCGGCCCGCCTGGCGCTGCTGCGCGGCCCGGTCCTGCTGGCGTCCAGCGGCGGCGGCGGCACCAGCGCCCGGCTCCGCGTCTCGGCCGCCCCCAACGCGCTGGAGGTGGAGATGCGGGAGGTGACGGCGGCGGACGAGGGCAGCTACCGCTGCACCGCCAGCAACGAGCACGGCGCCGCGGAGCAGAGCCTCTACCTCCGAGTGCAGGGTGAGAGCCCCGCGCATCGCGGCTGGCGGCGGCAGGGACGGGACCTTTCCCATGTGGTTCCTGCTGCTGTCGGAGGGAAGGGATGGGGTGGGATGGGACGGGGTGGGATGGGGTGGGGTGGGATGGGGAGGGATGAGATTTGGTGGGGTGGGATGAGATGGGGTGGGATGGGGTGGGGTGGAATGGGATGAGGTGGGATGGGGTCGGATGGTGTGGGATGGGGAGGGATAGGGTGGGGTGAAATGGAATGAGGTGGGATGGGGTGGGAAGGGATGGGGTGGGATGGGATGGGGTGGGATGCAGTGGAGTGGGATGGGATGGGGTGGATGGGGTGGGATGGGATGGGATGGGATGGGATAGGATGGGGTGGGATGGGATAGGATGGGGTGGGAGCAAGCTCCGGTGCTGTCAGTGGTGACAGAGAAATGTCATTGCCGATGATAGCCTGAGCTGCAGTGTCCAGCTCCCCAGTGACCCAGTGGGAACCATGGGCTGAATTCATGTTTTGGGTTGGGATCTGGCCCTTGCAGTGATAGATCCAATGGTGCTTCCATGGAGGTGTCCACATAGGAGCTGGTGTCTGTGCTCCCACCCAGTACTGCTGGATCCCACCCAGGCTTTGGGTGGTGCTCTGGAGACACTGACTCATCCCTGTACCAGACACCGAAACACCTCAGCCCCATCCCTGGGCACCATAAGTGATGGATTTGTGGGGCAATGAGCTAATGGGGACAGGGAGCAGCACCCTTCTTAAGCTGAGGCCTTAGAATCATGGAATCACAGGTTGGAAGGGAACTCAAAGATCATCTGGTCCAACCTTTCTAAGCAAAGCATGACCTAGACTAGATGATCTGGCCCAGCACCCTGGCCAAAGGCAGATAGATACCTTAAACAGAGAACTTCATGCAAAGGGCCAGCCCCAGGACTGCCCAGGCCTCCCTGCTCAGAGCAAGAGAAAATCCATGTGGATGAGGTCCTCAGTGCCATGGCTTAGTGGTGGCCTTGGCGGTGCTGGGGTGATGGTTGGAGCTGATGACCTTAAAGGTCTTTTCCAACCTGGTTGATTCTAAGAGCCCCAGAACACGCTGCGCTATGATGGTGCACATCATGGAAGTGGCATCTCCCCATGCTCCAGCTGCCCGAGTCCTCGTCTCTCCATCCTCGGAGGTGCTGGAAGGGGACGACGTCTCCCTGACGTGTCAGACGGCCGCAGAGCCGCAGGATGACACCGTCTACTCCTGGTACAAGAACAGCGAGCGGCTCCAGGAGACCCCTGACAATGTCCTTGCACTGCCCCACGTCACCAGCACTGCCGCTGGCTCCTACCACTGCCGAGCCCGCAGCCCCGCGGGGACCAGCGTGTCCCCGGCCATCGCCCTGCGCGTGTCCTGTGAGTGCAGCCTCCTGGGGCTGAGGTGGAGAGAGGTGTGCTGTGGTGGGATGGGATGTGACTGAATGGGATGCGGTGGGATGGGACAGGGTGGGATGGGACTCACCACCCTCAGCTGTTATGGTGTCTCTTCTTCCTCATCATCCTGCCCTTCCACTTCCCCTTTTCCTTGTCTGAAACCCTTTTCCTTTTCCTTTCCCTTTTGCCAGGGATGAGATGGGACAGAGTGGGATGGTGCCAGGGATGGGATGGGATGAGGATGAGATGGTGCTAGATGTCAGATGGGACAGTGGTGGGATGGTGCCAGGGATGGGATGGCACTGGGGATAGGATGGTGCCAGGGATGGGATGTGATGGGGTTGGATGGTGCCAGGGATGGGATGGGACAGGATGAGATGGGATGCAGTAGGATGGTGCAGAGGATGGGATGTTGCTGGAGAGGGAATGGTTCCTGTTCTCTAAGGAGGCTGCTTTACCCTCTGCAACGCCCGTGCAGATCCGCCGCGGGTGCCGGTGCTGGCGCTGCTCCTGGAGCCCCCCGCGGGGCAGCAGCGGGCGGTGCTGCAGTGCTCGGTGGACAGCAGCCCGCAGGCAGAGCTGGCTCTCTTCAAGGACCAGGAGCTGGTGGCATCCACGGCGCTGCCCCAGCCCAGCGCCCGGCCACGGCTCCGCATCAGCTCGGCCTCCAACACGCTGCGGGTCAGCATCCGCCCCGTGCTGCTGGAGGACGAGGGGCAGTACCTGTGCTCTGCCAGCAACGCCTACGGCAACGCCAGCACCACGGCCAACCTCACCGCCGGCAGTGAGTGCTGGGGGTGGAATCGGGGGGGATGGAGCTATGGGAGCAGTGGGGAGAGGTGGGTTCTGGTGTTATGGTGAAGAGGGGAAGGCAAAGCACTGCTGGAGGATGCTCAGGGGGGAGGGAGGGTGTTGTGGTTTAAACCCAGATGACAGCTCAGTACCACACAAAATGAAGCTGGAATGGGATGGACAGCACAGAAATGGAGAGGAAGTGGGGGGAGATGAGTGTTTGTGGGGATGGGGGTCTATGGCTGTGTCAGAGCTGAGTGTATCCCCCCACACATGGTGAAGGAGGAGCAGCTCCTCTTGGAGAGGATGTAAAGGACTGGCTTTGCCGTAGGATCGTAGAATGGATCATCCAGTCCCAGCCCCTCCGGGGACACCTCCCACTGGAGCAGCTTGCTCCAAGCCCCTGTGTCCAACCTGGCCTTGAACACTGCCAGGGATGGGGCAGCCACAGCTTCTCTGGGCACACTGTGCCAGAGCCCCAAGCAAAGCCCTGCACAGGACCAGCTCTCCCACCAAGCACCCCAGCACCCTCCATCACCTCCATCCCACCCTGAGCATCACCTCCTTCCCCTCCTATTGCAGCCACCAGGGTCCGGATCTCCCCCTCCCCGGATGCCCGGGAAGGTGATGCTGTCAACCTGACCTGTGTGGTGGAGAGCAGCGGTGTGGAAGTGCTGAGCTACAGCTGGTACAAGAACAAGGTCTGGGTCAGCAGCAGCTCCTCCCCAGTTCTCTCCTTCCCCAGCATCACTGTCAGTGATGCTGCCTCGTACCACTGCAGCGTGCGGACCCCAGTGCGGACCCACAGCTCTGCACCCATCACCCTCAGCATCCTCTGTGAGTCCACAGGGAGCCTCATGCCACGGAGGGGGTGTCCCCAGCACCCTCCTGGGGCAGGGAGAGCCCTTGGTCTGTCCATTGGCGGATCCTCTTGGTTGGGACACGGTGTGAAGGGATGGGAGGCTTGCAGGCTTGGCTTGGCTGTGTTAGACCCCTGGTAAGCAGACCTGGCCATGCAGCCCCACAGCATAGAATCATGGAATCATGGAATGCTTTGTGTTGGAAGGGACCTTAAAGCTCCTCCAGTTCCACCCTTCTGCCTAAGATCTATGGTTTTGAGCGTCAGGTTTGCAATGGGACCGCGGATGCTGCGTTGCTGCCAGTGGAGCATCCCCTCCCCAGCTCACAGCCCAGCACCTGGGGATGCTCTGACTCGCTGAGGCGCTGCTTATCTGCAGCTCCTCCTCTTTCCTTCCCGCAGACCCCCCCCGGAACCTGCAGATGAAGGCCTTTGTGGAGAGCAATGAGGGGACCGCAGTCATCCTCCTCTGCACCGTGGAGAGCAACCCCCTGTCCGAGATCACCCTGCTCAAGGAGAGGCTGGTGATGGCCTCCAGCCCGGCCATAGGGGGGGACCTCCCCTGGCACAGCAGCCGCGTCTCCCCCTCTCCCAACACGCTGAGGCTGGAGCTCCGGGAAGCATCCGAGGAGGATGAGGGCGAGTACGAGTGCAGGGCACGCAGCGCCCTCGGCAGCACCCATGGGTCCCTGCCCCTCCGTGTGCAGGGTGAGTCCGGCTTTGCCATGGGTTGGGCAGGGGGGCAAGAGGCTGGAGACCCCCAAGCAGATCATTGTGGGCATGGGGAGATGTAACCCTTATAAGAAGGCGGTGTGGGATTTGGGGGTATGGCCCAAATAAGAGGGTGGTGTGGGCATCGAGAGGTAGGGACCAAGCAAGGGGGTTGGTGCGGGCATCAAAGGGATATAGCCCAAATAAACATTGCCATTGGGCAAGCAAAGCACCACAAGGGGTCAGGATAACGTGAGGCTGGTGGAAGGACAGGAAGATGCTGCTGGCTATGGGGCTGGCCATGCACCTTGTCCTCACAGCCCTGTGAACGGTGGCTTTGGAGCCAGGCAAGCCGAGGAGGGCAGGGGGTTGGAACTGGATGATCTCAAGCCCTTTCCAATCCAACCCATTCCATGATTCCACGATTCCTTCCCTGCAGCCATCAGGGTGCGGATACATCCCTCGGCCGAGGTGCTGGAGGGGACGGACGTGGCTCTGACCTGCTGGGACGCGGGCGCTGGCCCGGGGACCGTGTACTCGTGGTACAAGGACGGTCGCTGGGTGCCGGGGGGCCCCGGTGCGCGGCTCCTGCTGCCCGCCGCCCGCCGCTCGGATGCGGGCTCCTACGGCTGCGAGGCGGGGCCGGGGCTGCGGGGCCGCCGCTCCCCCCCCGCCGCCCTCCGGGTGCTCTGTGAGTGAGGGGGTCGGGGGGGGCACGGGGATGGCGCTGTCGAGGGGAGGCTGTCGGGCCCACGGTCTGTGTCGCCACCTGGTGACATGTCGAGATAGGGGTGTGCATGGAGACACCGGACCCTGGCATTGCGGGGGGTCCCTGGGTGCTCCCGGGCATCACACCCATCCCTTGTCCTCCCCACTTCATCCAGCAGCGAACCCAGCCCCCCCGAACCCCGTTTGTCATTTGGGGAGGGGGGAAACACCGTCCTTGCCATTGTAGATGCTCCCCGAGACCCGTCCTTCACCTCCTTGGTGGACCCCCGGGCCGGGCAGCGCACCGTCCTGCTCTGCACCGTCGACAGCGTCCCCCCGTCCGACATCGCCCTGCACCACGGTGATGGCCACGCACCCCTGGCCTCCACGTGGGGCCCGTCTGACCCCCGTGTCACTGTCGAGGCAACCCCTAACTCCCTGCGCGTGGGGATGGGGGCTCTGGAGCCGGGCGATGCAGGGGTCTACGTCTGCTCAGCCAACAACAGCTTCGGCACCGCATCCTCATCCCTGCGCCTGGATGTGGGAGGTGAGGGTGGGCCTGAGCCCCAGAGCGGGGTCCTGGTGGGGTCCCCATGGGTGGCTCTGGGGAACCCTTGGGTTGCTGCTGTCCCCAAGCCCTGGGCACTGTCCCTGCTCTTCCCCAGGGCTCACGGTCACTGTCGAGCCCTCTCCAGAAGTGCCCGAAGGCTCCACCGCCACCATGACCTGCTCGGCCACCGCCTGGGTCGGGGAAGGAGCCAACTACACGTGGTACAGGAACAGCCGGTGGCTGCTGGAGGGACCGTCCGGCTCCCTCGTCCTCACCCACGTCAGCAGCGCGGACACCGGCTCCTACCACTGCCGGGCGAGCGGGACACGGGGCAGCGTCACCTCGGCCCTGCTCAGCTTCAGCGTGCTCTGTGAGTGCCCCCATGGGGACAGGCCATGCGGTGCTGAGCCCTGACGTGCTGGGTGCATCCCATCCACATGGAGGGGCTTCCTCCTCTTATAGAACCCTGGAATGGGTTGGGTTGGAAGGGACCTTAAAGCTCCTCCAGTTCCAACCCCTGCCACGGGCAGGGACCCCTTCCACTGGAGCAGCTTGCTCCAAGCCCCTGTGTCCAACCTGGCCTTGAACACTGCCGGGGATGGGGCAGCCACAGCTTCTCTGGGCACCCTGTGCTGTGTTTCACCATCCCACCCATTCTGGTGTCTCTTCCTCCTCTCCCTGCCCTGCTCCTCTCCCTCTGGACCTGGGGAAGGGGCTGTTGGGGTTTCATCTGCCGGTGACCACAGACACCCCTCAGAAGTTGGATTTGGAGCCAAGATGCTCTGATCCAGGGGGAATCTCCTGTTGGAAAGGGAAAGAAGGGCTGGGGAGGGTGCAAATGCTCCCGACTGGTGGAGGGATGCGTTAAGGATGGAGACCAGCGCCGGGGTCACTTCCAGCCCCATCTCCCCCCCACAGACCCGCCCCGGGACGTCTCCATCAGCACCCTCCTGGAGAACCGCAGCGGGCGGCTGGGCCTGGTGCAGTGCACGGCCGAGAGCCACCCGCCCGCCTCCATCGCCCTGTACCGCCGGGGGCAGCTCCTGGCCGCCAGCGGCACCGCGGCCGCCGCGCCGGGGCTCCGGGCCCTCCCCTCGCACAACGCCCTCCGCCTGCAGCTCAGCGAGGTGGGGCTGGAGGCGGCCGGGGACTACGTGTGTGTGGCCAGCAACGCGCTGGGCAACGCCACGGCCACAGCGCGCTTCGATGTGCACAGTGAGTGCGTGGGGACCCGGGGGCTGTGGGTGGGGATGGGAGCCATCGGGCGCTCTGCTATGGGGATGGGACCCCGGGGGCTATGAGTGGGGATGGGACTCATAGGGCGCTCTGCTATGGGGATGGGAGCCATAGGGTGCTCTGCTATGGGGATGGGAGCCATAGGGTGCTCTGCTATGGGGATGGGAGCCATAGGGTGCTCTGCTATGGGGATGGGAGCCGTAGGGCGCTCTGCTATGGGGATGGGAGCCATAGGGTGCTCTGCTATGGGGATGGGAGCCATAGGGTGCTCTGCTATGGGGATGGGAGCCATAGGGCGCTCTGCTATGGGGATGGGAGCCATAGGGTGCTCTGCTATGGGGATGGGAGCCATAGGGCGCTCTGCTATGGGGATGGGACTCATAGGGTGCTCTGCTATGGGGATGGGAGCCATAGGGTGCTCTGCTATGGGGATGGGAGCCATAGGGCGCTCTGCTATGGGGATGGGACCCCGGGGGCTATGAGTGGGGATGGGACTCATAGGGCGCTCTGCTATGGGGATGGGAGCCATAGGGTGCTCTGCTATGGGGATGGGAGCCATAGGGTGCTCTGCTATGGGGATGGGACCCCGGGGGCTATGAGTGGGGATGGGACCCATAGGGTGCTCTGCTATGGGGATGGGACCCATAGGGTGCTCTGCTATGGGGATGGGAGCCATAGGGTGCTCTGCTATGGGGATGGGAGCCATAGGGTGCTCTGCTATGGGGATGGGACCCCGGGGGCTATGAGTGGGGATGGGACCCACAGGGGGCTGTGAGTGGGGATGGGAGCCATAGGGTGCTCTGCTATGGGGATGGGACCCATAGGGTGCTCTGCTATGGGGATGGGACCCATAGGGTGCTCTGCTATGGGGATGGGACTCATAGGGCGCTCTGCTATGGGGATGGGAGCCATAGGGTGCTCTGCTATGGGGATGGGACCCCGGGGGCTATGAGTGGGGATGGGACCCACAGGGGGCTGTGAGTGGGGATGGGACCCATAGGGTGCTCTGCTATGGGGATGAGACCCATAGGGTGCTCTGCTATGGGGGTGGGACCCCGGGGGCTATGAGTGGGGATGGGACCCACAGGGGGCTGTGAGTGGGGATGGGAGCCATAGGGTGCTCTGCTATGGGGATGGGACCCATAGGGTGCTCTGCTATGGGGATGGGACCCATAGGGTGCTCTGCTATGGGGATGGGACTCATAGGGCGCTCTGCTATGGGGATGGGAGCCATAGGGTGCTCTGCTATGGGGATGGGACCCCGGGGGCTATGAGTGGGGATGGGACCCACAGGGGGCTGTGAGTGGGGATGGGACCCATAGGGTGCTCTGCTATGGGGATGGGACCCATACGGTGCTCTGCTATGGGGATGGGACCCATAGGGTGCTCTGCTATGGGGATGGGACTCATAGGGCGCTCTGCTATGGGGATGGGAGCCATAGGGTGCTCTGCTATGGGGATGGGACCCCGGGGGCTATGAGTGGGGATGGGACCCACAGGGGGCTGTGAGTGGGGATGGGACCCATAGGGTGCTCTGCTATGGGGATGGGACCCATAGGGTGCTCTGCTATGGGGATGGGACCCATAGGGTGCTCTGCTATGGGGATGGGACTCATAGGGCGCTCTGCTATGGGGATGGGAGCCATAGGGTGCTCTGCTATGGGGATGGGACCCCGGGGGCTATGAGTGGGGATGGGACCCCGGGGGCTATGAGTGGGGATGGGACCCACAGGGGGCTGTGAGTGGGGATGGGACCCATAGGGTGCTCTGCTATGGGGATGGGACCCATAGGGTGCTCTGCTATGGGGATGGGATCCATAGGGTGCTCTGCTATGGGGATGGGACCCAGGGGCTATGAGTGGGGATGGGACCCACAGGGGGCTGTGAGTGGGGATGGGACCCATGGGGGGATCTGCTGTGGGGATGAGGCCCCTGGGTGCTGTGAATGGGAATGGGACCGATAGGGTGCTGTGCTATGGGGATGAGACCCCTGGGTGATGTGAGTGGGAATGGGACCCACAAGGGGCTGTGAGTAAGGATGGGACCCAGAGGGTGCTGTGTGTAGGGATGGGACCCATACGGTGCTCTGCTATGGGGATGGGACCCCGGGGACTGTGAGAGGGGATGGGATGCCTAAGATGCTGTGAATGGGGATGGAACCCATAGGGTGCTCTGCTATGGGGATGAGACCCCTGGGTGATGTGACTGGAGATGGGACCCATAGGGACCTCTGCTATGGGGATGGGACCCCGGCGTGATGTGCAGAGGGATGGGACCCTCAGGGTGCTGTGCAGGGGGATGGGACCCCGGGGTGCTGTGAGTAGGGGTGGGACCCCTGAGGTGTTTGCTGGGGGGCTCCATGGGGAATTGTGCCTGGAACATCACCGTGGATCGATGGGGATGATGGGCAGAAGCAGAACTGGGTTGAATCAGCCACGAGCCTTTAGGTGGAAGGGAAAAAGGAGGGTTTTCCTGCGGGAATTGGGCATTTCCTTCCAAGGAGCTTTCCTCGCAGCAGCCCTGGTCAGGAGGAGGCTGAAAGGGCTAAAACCAGGCAGGAAATGGGAGATGTGGGGAGACGCAGGAGGATCATAAATAAGTGAGGAGAAGTTGGTTTGGGTTCAATAGACAGAAACCGTGGTGCTGGTGCTTGCTGGGGTGCTGGGTGCCGGGTGCGCTCCCCCACCCTGCCGTGGGGACATGGTCAGGGGGAAGCAGGAGCAGTGAGCATCCCATGGGGTCCCCATGGAGTCCCAGTGTGGTGCTCGGACCCCCCCATGGTGTGCCCTTACCCACCAACGGGCTGTCCCCAGCCTGGGGACCTGGCATTGGTGCCAAGGGGGGTCCGGCTGCCACAGCCACCCCCCACGGACCCCTCCACCCCTCTTTGGGCTCCCCAAAGCCTTGGGGGTCCCATAGACACTGTGGCGGCAGCCATGAGGTGGCAGCCCCATAGCTGGAGGGCTCTGCCCTGGCTCCCCTCTGCCCACAGCCCTCAGCTACCTCCTGGCCTTCACCGTCCTCTCTGGGCTGCTCCTGGCTCTGATCTGCGTGGCTGCCCTGGCATTGCTGGCTGTGAGGATGTGGCCCCGGTAATGTCCCTGCACGGGATGGGGTGGGATGGGGTGGGATGGAGTGGGATGCAGTGGGGTAGGATGGGAGAACAGGGACCCCCGGCTGAGCTGGTCCATGGGGACGCGCAGGGGTGGAAAGTTCCATTCCTCCCTTCCAGGATAAGGAAGTTCTGGCGCTGGTCCGGTGCTGAGGACACCTTCGAGCTGAGAAGCCAACAGGAGCAGACGCAGGTTAGGGACCTGCTCTGAGGACACCGAACCCTGAGCACCCGCAGGGTGTCCATGGGGATGTGTCCATGGAAGCAGGGAAAGGGCAGGAGGAGCAGAACCCCACAAGGACCAGGGTTATCCCTTACAACTCATCCCGGAGCTGCTTCACAGCACGCGCAGGGCTGATCCTTCTGGGGATGCTCCTCGGGCTCCACCACGGGCAGAGTTTTCCCAACCCATCCCAAACCTTTCCCAGGTGGATGGAGCTTCTTGACCTGGTGGCTCTCTAGCCCAGGAGCAAGCGTAGCCGCTGGTGCTGGAAGCGCACAGCCCCGAGCCGGCTCTGGGAGCAGCCCAGCGCCGTCTCCATCCCCTCTCCCATCATCCCGACCCCTCATCCCTCTCCGCCATGGAAGTTGCTCTGGCACCAGGCCCAGTTTGCGCTGTGACGGCACCGAGCTGCTCTCCAGCAGCAGGAACCCAGGGCAAAAACAACCTCCCGGGGGTGCTTCAAGCCTGGGGGATCCTCTCCACCCCAGCACCCCCCTGTCCCCCCCCAAAGCCATCACCCCCGGTGTTGCTGCCCTCATGTGTTATTCCTCTGCCTGGAAATAAAACCCGGATCAAGGCGCAGCTGGAGTGGGATGGGATGAGGTAGGAAAGGGGTCATTGAGCGTTGGGAAGGGGGGAGAGCCCTGGGGAACCGGGCTGGTTCACCCCTGTGTGTGATCCCCTTCCCGCTGTCCCCCCTGTGCTGGTCTGGGGGCACTGTGGAGCAATGGTTTGGGCTCAGGACACCGGGAACACGGTGGCTTTGAGCTCTGGAGCCAGACTGAGAGAGCCGGGCTGGGGCAGCCTGGAGAAGAGAAGGCTCCTGAAGGGGAGACCTGAGAGCAGCTCCAGTGCCTAAAGGGGCTGCAGGAAACCTGGAGAGGGGCTTGGGACAAGGGATGCAAGGATGGGATGAGGAGTTCGGGCTTCCAGCTGGAAGAGGGAAGAGTTGGATGGGATACAAGGAAGTTCTTCCCTATGAGGGCGGTGGGACATGGGAACAGGTTGAAGCTGTGGCTGCCCCATCCCTGGCAGTGTTCAAGGCCAGGTTGGACACAGGGGCTTGGAGCAAGCTGCTCCAGTGGAAGGGGTCCCTGCCCGTGGCAGGGGTTGGAGCTGGAGGAGCTTTAAGGTCCCTTCCAGCTCCAACCCTTCCATGATTCCATCATTCTCTCCACGCTCGGGGGCCGCCCATGGTCCCTGCACCCCATTTTCCTGCTGAGCCCCTTGTCCCCAGGCCAAAGCGTCCCCTCGGTGCCCAGGGCAAGGCCGATGACGAGGAGCAGCCCTGTCCCGTCAGCTGGAGGCGGGGTCTTTGCCCCCCCCAAGGGCAGCGCTGCCGTGTCCGTTCGGTCCCGCCGCCGTTAGGGGTCACCCTGCGGCCGCCGCCGCACCGGACAAAGGCTCCGCAAGCGGCCGGTGCTCGGAGCACGGAGCTGGAGCAGAGGGGCTGATGGGGGGGGGGAACTCGGCGCTCACGTGGGTGCTTAATCCCCGTTATCCGCCTGTTCTCCTGTGCCGCAGCATCGCGCTGCGGCTGCCAGCACCCGCTCCGGCTGGAGATGGGGCTCTGGGTGATCCCCACGTCCAGGCAGCCAAAACCATCCCAGAGCCGTGGAAGTGATGAGGGGCAACGGCAGCGGGGGGCAGCAGAACCGGTGTGGGTGTCCGTGGGACTGGTCCAGCCTGGAGACTCCATCCTGGCTGTGGAGGATGCTGGGGAGCCAGCTGGTGACCAGGGATGTGGTGGTTGACTGGGGATGCAGTGCGTGACCAGGTCCCCTGGCTCCGGAGCAACCGTTTGGAAGCATTTGGCACAAGCTTTCCAAAAGCAATTCCTGCGGGCAGGTACCTCCAGGTGTGGAAAACCAGTTCCCACCATCCAGGGGTTCCTGCAGCACTGGGAGATGCAGACACCAGTTTGGGGATGTTACCCACAGGGTAACCCCTGGGTACACTCCCCTGAGCACCCTGCAAGGGCCTGCACTCTGTGTCTGGGATGGGGCGGGATGGGATAAGATGGGACGGGATGGAGGGGTGGGATGGGAGAGGCTGGGATGGACGGGATGGGGTGGGATGGAAGCAATGCAGAGCCCATGGGTGACAGGAAGGGTGACAAGCAGGCATCCCCATCCCATTGCAGCAGCCACTACCTCCTCACTGAGCTCCCTTGGAAGCATCTGGCAGCAGCGAGGTTGAACCAGAGAGAGGAGTTCATGGAGCTGGCCTGACCCGGGCAGGTCCATCCCTCCGGCTGGAAATCACCTTTCCAAGGTCCCTCCATGGCAGAGCCTCATCCCACCCGCATCCTCCTCCTCACCACTGGCTCCCACGTGCATCAATTCCCTTCCTCCCGCATCCCCTCACCCCGGAGCTGATGGATCCTGCCTGACCCCCCCATGGTGGCCGGGCTGCTCCAGCTGGTGCCTCCTCTCGCTGTGCTGGGGGGGACAGGGCAGATGTTGGCAGCTGGAGTGCACACGTTGGGCCCCGTGAGCTGCCAATGGCTTCCTGTGACAGATGCTGGCTCTTCCCAGCAGCGCAACTGGTGCAGACCGGGGCTGGGACAGAGAGAGGGTGAGGGGATGGTTCCACTGGTTACAGAACCTGCATCCAACCTGGAGCGAGGGCTCTGGGCAGGATGGGGCAGAGTGGGAACACCGAGGGGAGCTGAGGGATTGCTCTGAGCATGCAAAGAAACAGCACAGGAGGGACGTGGAGCTGCTGGAGCGGGGCCAGAGAAGGCCATGGAGATGCTGCGAGGGCTGGAGCAGCTCTGCTCTGGAGCCAGGCTGAGAGAGCTGGGCTGGGGCAGCCTGGACAAGAGAAGGCTCCTGAAGGGGAGACCTGAGAACAGCTCCAGTGCCTAAAGGGGCTGCAGGAAACCTGGAGAGGGGCTTGGGACAAGGGCCTGTAGGGACAGGCCAAGGGGAATGGCTTGAACCTGCCCGAGGGGAGACTGAGATGAGCTCTTAGGCAGAAGCTCTTCCCTGTGAGGGTGCTGAGGCGCTGGCACAGGGTGCCCAGAGAAGCTGTGGCTGCCCCATCCCTGGCAGTGTTCAAGGCCAGGTTGGACACAGGGGCTTGGAGCAAGCTGCTCCAGTGGAAGGGGTCCCTGCCTGTGGCAGGGGTTGGAGCTGAAAGAGCTCTAAGGTCCCTTCAACCCAAACCAGGCTGGGATTCTAGGAAACCACCTCCCTGATCCGCATGGATGGGGTTGGAGATGTGGGAGGCAGCAGCAGGGACAGGACCGGGATGCACACGGGCCTTAATCCAGCCACAGGGCTGCAGGAACGCTGCAGCAGCGATTACCTCCGGGCCCTCTGAGCTCCTTCTCCTCCCCTCTGGAGCCACACACATTAAGCCAAATCCTCCCGTCACATGGTTTAAAGGCAGAGGAAGGGAATAAGGGCAGGTCAGGAGGTGAACTGGAGGCCAGGGCTTTGCCACAGGGCAGGAGGAGCGTTCAGGAGCGCACTGGGCATTTCCCCTTGGATCAATCAGTGTGCGCTTTGCTTTGCTGTGCAGTAATCCCGGGAATGGCGGGATCACGCCGGGCAAGGCTCAGTGCCCTCGCCCTGCACGGGCAGAGCTGTCACAACAACGATGCTGATGCCTCTTGGCGGTGGTTGGTGCTACTCTGGAGGCTCAGAGGTCAGGGATGAGCTGGGGGTGAGCCGTGGTGTGATGTCCCTGTGCAGATGTGGCCATCACCCCAGCCTCAGGCCTCGGGCTCTGTGATGGGATCAGCTCTGAATGCCAGCTCGCTGGTGGGGGATGAGGAGGGCTGGCAGGGTGGGAGATGTGGGGCAGCACCGTGCCTTTGTGCTTCCCGAGGATTGCACCTAATCCCAAACTGCTGCCAGCCAAACACCCCATTCCAACCGGGCATCCTCCCCAGCCAGGGCCATCCCCCTCCATCCCATCACTGGGGCTTCCCGGACGTTCAGTGCTCTCTGTACCATCTCCTAAATCCACCCCTCTTCTTCCTCACCATCATCGTCAATGCAGGTTGGTGGCAGCAAGGCTTGACGGCTGTGACGGGACACCCCAACCTCTGCAGCCCCCTTCACCCACACCAAACCCCCATGTGCTGTGGAAACCAGGGCACAGGGCTGGTCTCTGCCCTCTCATGGCCATGAGGGTCCTGCCAAGCCCCCCAGGAATGAGGTCTTGGGGAGTGGGAGCTGCCCCACGGAGGCTGCTGGAGCATCCCAGCCCCATTGCAGAGCCCCAGAGCTGTCCCTGCACCATCAGGATCCCCCTGCAGAGGTTTATTGGGGTCCTTTGGGGGCCACCTTGTCTGCTGGGAGCATCAGCTCAGCCAGAGCTGCCACAGGAGCCCCCACCCCATGCAGGAGGTGTGACAAGGCCCCCAGTGCTGTTAATTTGGTGCTCATTAACTGGAATTGCCTGTGTGAAAAGTGATGGGTGCCCAGGGCACGAAATGGGCTTGGGAGACGATTCCACACCCTGGGAAGCAGCTGGATGGGGGGAGCATAATGGGGGGACACAGTGACTGGGGGGACCTCCTCCTCCTTGCCTTCCCTGTTGGATGCCATCCCAGTGCCCTCTGGCTCATCCCAGCTTGTGGCTCTGCATCCCTCACTTGTTTGGGCTCTGCTGTGGAGGCTTCCAGTGAAGACACTGGGCTGGGGACACCCGTGTCCCTGCAGCCTCGGCTGTGGGGTGGCATCGGCCATGCCAAGTTCCCTAGTAGTGAAATCAGGGGGGGCTGCGGCTGCATCAATCCCCCCCCGGCTCCTGTGCAACCCTCAGAGGGTAAACTGAGACACCGATAACCCGGTGTGATGAAGCTGGGGGTGCTGGGGGGCACCCCCATCCCCTAAACCATGGTCTGGGGTCCACCGTGTGCTGTGCGGTCCTGGGGACCCAGGGACCTGGAATGGGGGGGATATGTGTGACATTACCGGGAGCCAGGATACCAGAGATGGGTGGGATGGGGGATCCCAGCAACCGGGATGCTTGGAGGACGGGATCCAGGCAGCGGGGTCCCAGGAGTGCGGAGGGATGTGAAGGATCCGGCCCCGTCGCTCCCCGCATTGGGGCGGCTCCTGCGCCTCCAACTCATTTGGGGTGCGGAGCCCCGGGGGAAGAGGCAGTGCCGGGGGGGAGCTGGACCGGGGTCCCCGGTGCCGGCGGGTTCCTCCGGTGCGGGGTGCCGGAGCAGCCGTGCCAAAGGGAGCTGCGGTACCGGCCCGAGCTGATTTCGTTTGATTTCCTATGGGTTCGTTCGATTTCGTTTGTTCCGAGAGGGGCCGGGCCGGGGGCAGCGCACCCGGGGCGGGGGGAGCCCGGTGGGGTGTGCGGGTGGCTGCAGCCCCGGGGGGTGTCCCCACCTTGGGGTGTCCCCAACCCGCCCGCTCCCGGGTCTCCCCGGTGCTCCCGGGCTTCGCTAACGAAATCAGCGCTATCGGAGCCAGGACGGGGGGGACACGAAGGGGTGGGCACCCCCAGGAGGGCCCGGAACGAGGGGTACCCCTGGGAACCCCCAGCATCGGTGGGGATTCCGGTGGAGGCGTCGAAGCCGCCCGGTGCTCGCCTGTCCTGCACGCGTCCATCGCCGGTGTGTCCGTGCACAACCACGTGTGTCCGTGCACCGTTATGGGGTGTCCGTGCACACTTACCCGTGTTCGTGCACTGTTATGGGGTGCTCGTGCACCGTTATGGGGTGTCCGTGCACGGCTCTACTGGGAAACCGGACAAGCTCTGGATGCAGCTCCTCTGGGTGCTTTAAAGCAAACAATTAATTAATTAATTAATTAATCAATTAATCAAACAAACAAACAAAGACCCCCCCCAACAACCACCCCATTGGAGGGAAGCGGTGCTCGGTTAAATGGAGCTCACACGCGGCTGCCCCGTGTCCGTGTGTCCGAGCACACTTACATCGGAGCCGCGCACACTTATACCGTGTCCGTGCACAGCTACACCGTGTCTGCACACTTAGACGGTCCGAGCACAGCTACACTACACCTGTGCGCATTTACACTGTCAGAGCACACTTACAGCGTGTCCGTGCACACTTACACTGTGTCTACAGACACTTACACTGTGCCGTGGACACTTACACCGTGTCCGTGCACATTTGCACTGTGTCCGTGCACACTTACACTGTGTCTACAGATACTTACACTGTGCCGTGGACACCTACACCGTGTCCGTGCACACTCACACCGTGTTCGTGCACACTTACACTGTGTCCGTGCACACTTACACCGTGTCCGTGCACACTCACACCACGTCCGTTCACACTTACACCGTGTCCGTGCACACTCACACCGTGTTCGTGCACACTTACACCGTGTCCGTGCACACTCACACCGTGTCCGTGGACGTTTTCCCCGCGTCCACGCATCTTTTCCCCGTATCCCTGCATAATCCCCGCGCGTTTTCACGTGGCTCCTCCCTATCCATGAACAGCCCCGCCGTGTCCCTGCACAGTCCCTCCCGTGCCCATCAACGTTACCCCGTGTCCCTGCACGGTTCCCCCGTGTTTTCACACGGTTCCCGGTGCCCGCTCCGTTTCCCCCGTGTCCTTACACAGTCTCCCCGTGTCCATGCACACATCCCGTACCCGTTCCCCCTTGTCCGTTCCCGTTCCTCGTGTCCCTTGTCCGTACCCGTTCCCGTCCCCCTACATGCAAAACCCCCCTACCCGTTCCCCCGTACCCGTTCCCTTTTCCCCCCGGTCCCCGGCCCAGGCCATGCTACCACGGCACCGGGGACCTTCAACATCCCTTGGGGACCCTCGGTAACACCGGGAATCCTCGGTAGCACCGGGGGCCGCGGGGCTGGGCCCTGGCTCTTCGCCGTGAGGATGAGGGGGGTTCCCCGAGCTTGGCGGCTCCACTCTCGGTGAACGTTTCCATCCCCATTGCCCGGGCCGGGGCCCGCAGGCCGCCGATGTGGGCCGTGGGCCCGGGGAATCGCGGCCGCACCGAGCCGAGCCGAGCCGAGCCGCACCGGCCCGGCCCTCCGTTACCTTGGGTTCCAGCGAGCAGGAGGTGCCGGGCCCGCGAGCTCCGGGGCCTTTCTCCAGGGCGTAAACCGAGAAAATGAGGGAATACCGGGATTTTTGGTTTCGGACCTTCACGGTCCCGGAACGGGGGGAGTCGGCAGCGGCTGGTGGCGGTGTCGGGAGGCGGCGAAAGGCTGGAACCGCGGCTGAAGCAGCGGCTTGAACCGAGGCTTGAACCGGGGATAAACCCGGGGCTGCTCCATCCGGGATGGGCTTCCCGGGGTCGGTCCTGCTCCGTACGGCCCGGGAGGGAGAGAGAAAATAGGAGCAATAAAGATAATAATGATGATAACAATAATGATCACGATAATAATAATTATAATAATGATAATGATAATATTGATGATAATAAAGAAGAAGAAGGAAAACGAGGAGAAGAAGAGGAAGAAAAGGAGAAGAAAGAGGAAGAAGAAAAGAAGAAGGAGGAGGAAAATAACAACGCAAATCCAAGATCAACAACGCGAATACTGACAGAGGAGCAGTATAATTTGTTATTGTTATTAATAACAATTACCACTGCGGGATTTAGGATGCTGCATTTCCCTTCCGCTGCCCCCTGAGATCTCAGACCCACGCAGAGCAAACCCCTTCCCCTTTACCATTAACGCCCATCACGGGAGAACCGGGCCGGGGCGGCGGGCCCGGGACTCACCGGGGCTGCGAGGCCGGTGCTCGGGCTCGGCGGAGGGAGGAGATTTCGTTAAGAGGCGGCTCCCCCCCGGTTCCTCACTGGAGACCGGCCCGGAGCCGTCCCCAAGCGTGAAAGCGGTGCCTGGGCCCTGCGGAGGGACTTTGGGAGAGGGGGTGCTGTGGGTGGCGGTGCCTGATCCCGGTTTTCGTTAGGAATCGTTTGCTCAAAGTCACAGGAGCCAAGGCTGGGAGCGGAGCCCGGGCCTGGCCGCAGCTCCGGGAGCGGGGAACAGCGAGCGGGGAACAGGGAGCGAGGAACCGAGAGCGGGAAACAGGGAACCGGGAAGGGGAAGCAGGGAACCGGGAGCTGGGAACCGGGAGCAGGGAACCGGTTGCAGCCTCCAGTCCCTACCCCAAACCGGCTGCTCCATCCCGCTCACCCTCGGCCCTTCCTCCCGCTCTTCCCTCTCTGCCTTTTCCGTTTGTTTTATTTTGCTTTCCTACCTTTTAATCTGATTCCCCCCCATCTTTATTTCCCTTTATCCCCTTTTATTCCTCCTCTTTATTTTTCGTGTTTCCCCCTTATTTTCTTCCCCCTTTACTTTTCCATTTCCCCTTTTAGTTTTCCCTTTTGTTTTCCTTTCCCCCGTTCAACTTTCTTTTTTTCCATCTTCTCCCTCACCCCTTTATTTTCCTTTCTCTCTTTTTTCTCATTCCCCTCCTTTTATTTTATCTCTTCCTTTCCTCTATTTTCACCCTCTCCGCTCTGTTCCCGTTATTCCAGGACGGGCAAAGGCCGCCGCAGGCACGGACACTCGGGCCCACCCCGGCCCAAGGGCAAATTTGGAGGCCTTGAACCCTCCGGCGTTACCCGAAGCCCGACCCTGGCTCCGCCGGGCTCTTCCCTGATGGAACCGGCCCGGCCCGAGCCCCCCCGGTACCCCCCTCTCCGGCCCCGGTGTCGGGGGTGTCGGACCCCCGTGCGCTGGGGGTTGAGCTCTGCGGATGCTGCAGCAGCCAAACGATAGATTTCAATTCACCATCAATCACAACCGCTTCCATTTGAGGGGTCGGGCTGAGGCCAAGAGGTGTCCGTCCCCCCATGTGCCTCCGTTTTTCCGCCGTTTTCCCCTTTGGAAACGGGGAGCCCCGGCCTGGGACGGTGCCCGGGGCCGCGTCCGTTCCAGCTGGGCACGGAGAGCCGCTCACCCCGTTCCTGGTCCCTGTGCTGATACCGGAGGCGGCCGGGGGGCCTGCGGCTGCCGAGAGCAGGGAGGGGGTTCGGGGCTCCCCCGCTGCCCGATCCCGGGGAGGCGATGGAGTAACTCCGGTAGCAACGGGGACCCTCGGCCTATAGGGCTGAGGGGGGACACGGTGGGAAGAGGGACAGGATCCCCTCGGCACTCCGAGGGGATCGGGCAGAGCCGGTACCCGGTTATCGCTTTATTCGTTTCCACCGGGGCTGAACCTTCCGGTGCTCCCCGCGGTGACCGCTCCGACAAGGGGATACCCTCGGTCCTGGGGCTCTTTGTTTACCAACCGGTGCCGGGGACCGGGAGAGCAGGAAATTGCGTCTGTGAGGGCCGTGAGTTTGAAGTCGCTCCCTGGCTGCCCCCGAACCTCTCCCGCCGTGGCGGGGCTCGGCCGCCCGCTTCCGGGGCCGGGGATGCGCAGCGGAGCGCGGGCAGGGGGGGGAACGGGCCGGAGGAATAAGGACCCGTCGCTTCTCCGGTCCCACCCCCGGCCGCTTCCTCCGCAGCTCTCTCCTCCCCCTAAAATACCCCCCCCTCCGCCTCTCCCCACCTCCCGGTATTGGTTTCCCCGCACACGAATCCCAGCGCAGCGCGGCGAGATCGGGCACAGGCGGCTTCTCCCCGTCGGCACCGGCACCGGCGCCCCATGGAAGGGCAGCGGCGGCGACCGGAGCGCCTGAAGTTCGCCCGGAGCGAGGTGCGGCGGGAGGCGGAGCTGGGGAGGGGGCTTCGGGGGGGGCTTTAACCGGTTGTCAAAGTTTTAAACTCCTTCTTACCCCCCTTGCCCCCTCTCGGGACTCTCCGAGGGGCCCGGGACCCCCCCTCCTCGGTGGTGGAGCGGGGAAGGGGGCTGCGCTTGAAATGCCAGCCCCCCCCCCGGTGGGAGAGAGCCGGTTCCGCCGCCGACAGGCGGGAGGGCGACGGCCCCGGGGGTCTCCGGCTATGGGGGTGAGCCCCAGGGAGGGGGGCCGAGAGGGGCGGGGAGGGGAAGGGGTCTGGGGGGGGGCTCCCCTCCACGCCCCCCCCGCCCAGCCTCGCCTCCTCTCTCCCTTTCCCTCTGTCTCCTTCTCTCCCTCCCGATGTTCGATCCCGCCGCGGCTCCCGCAGGGATGAGCGATGGAGGGGCCGAGCCCGGCGGGAGCCCCGTCCTGCGGGCCGAGCCCTCCGCTACCGGGCGGGCCCGGGAGAAGGCACCGACCCGGGCGGAGCTGGAGAGCGCCCTGCGCGGCGGCGGCGGCTTCACGGACATCCCGGGAACGTCGTCGGTCAGCCCCGGCTCCTCCAAGGAGCGCGCCCCGGACAGCGAGAGCCCGGCGGGAACCGGCGAGGCGGATTATTGCCGCCGCATCCTGGTGCGAGGTACGGGCAGCGGCCCCGGGCCCCGCTTCCCACCCCGGGTCACTCCCGTCCTGCGCTCCCCGCCGCCTCTCGGGTCCCCGCTTCCCGCCGCTGCTGACAGCGGGATGAGGAACCCCGCACCCGCCATCCCCGGCCCCGCTTCCAGCCCATCCCCTGCCGCTCCCGGGCGCTGGCCGGCTCCGAGCCCCGGCCTCCCGGCCCCGCCGCCACCGCGGCTCCCCCCGCTCCGCTCCGTGCGGCGGGCCCGGTCCGCAGCCCGCTCCGCCGTGCGGCTCCGGGGCCGAGCGGAGACCAGGGTACGGGGCCGGGGACCCCCGGGGGGGCGCGCGGGCAGCGGGAGAGGGGTGCGAGCGCTCGGCTCCGCTTTTAAACCGCTGTCGCAGGAGAAAAGCGTCATGGAGCGGCGGCGGGAGAGGGGTTATATACATATATATTTATGGTATTTTACCCTTTATAATGCCATTCGCTCGCCCGGGGATGAGGGACCCAACCGGGCCGGTGAGCCGGGACCCGGGACCGGTGCATTCCGCCCTCGACCACCCTCCACCGGCCCGCGGCTCTCTGGGTTTGTGGTGACCCCCCGAAGCTGAGGGTCTGCGGCCGGTGCCGAGTGCTCCCCGGTTCGGGGCTGCAGCGCGGCTCCGTCCGGCGATGCTCGGCGATCCGGTCCCCCCTCTTTCGCCTTCGTTTCCCAGCTGGGGCCCGGGGAAGCTCCGCGGCCGCTCGGTGACCAGCGCCGAGGCCGCCCGGCCTTTGCTCCGGCGCCGAGCCCCGCGCTCAGGCAGGGACCGGAGCCGCGGCCCCGGCTCTGCCGTGTCCGTTCTCCGTGCCCGGGGCCGGCAGGGACTGAGCCGGGTCTGTTTTCGGCCTGGCACGGCTCGGCTCAGGCATCCCGGCGTTGCAAACAGCATCGCCGCTCACAGAAGCCTCTCTCCCGACTGTCGCGATAGGCGCCTGCCGCCGACAGCGCGGTTGTTGCAGCCTGAGCCCTCCCTGGGCACCTCGGCGGGGGTGCGGGTGGCTCTGGGGTATCCCGGGATGTCCCCAGGGTATCCCCGGGGTCCCGGTGGTCGCCGAGGCCCGGCCGGTTGCCGCATCCTCGCCGGGGTCAGGCTGGGGTCAGGCCTCTCCTCCTCCAGCCCCGTCCCCACCGGGGCCGCCCCGACGGGCCCGGCCCGGGGGGTCCCTCCCGGAGCCCGGCGCAGGGTGCCCGCATCTCCCGGCCCCGGGGACCGGCGGCTCTCACCATCTTACTGCAGCCGCCACGGCGCTGACAAAATGGTGGCGGGCAAGAAACGCCGCCAAGGAACGGGCACGGGGCTGGGAGTGAGCGGGGGGACACGGCGGGGACACCCGGTCTGGGGGGGACAGGGACCGACGGGGTCCATGGGGTCCTGCTCTCGGGAATGGGTCGGTGCCGGGCACCAGTTGGTGCCGGGGATGCGTCTCCAGGTTCCTGTTCTGCAAGGTGGTTTTATTATTACTATTGATTATATATATATATAAGATGCAATGTACATATATTATATATTATACATTATACATGATATACTATGTATTATGTATTATATATTATATATAACATGTTTTCCGAGCTAGGGCTGATCCCGAGCCATCTCCTTCCCTCTCCAGCCCATCCCCGGTGCTCACCCACCATGGCTTTGGTGGGTACCGGGGCTCTCGGAGCACCCTCCGCCTTCACCAGGGCCCAGTTGGAGGAAGTGGTGGGATCCTTCATGCCCTGGCGTCACTGAGGGGGTCCCCGGCGCTCCCCCAGGCTCGGTACAGGACTGTACCGGGGTCAGGCCGGTGAGGGACGGAGCCTTCAGCCTCCGCCGTGGGGCAGCCGTGGCCGCCCGGCCATCCCCATCTCATCGAGGCGGCAGGGACGTTGCACACGGGTACAACCGGAGGGTGCGGGTCGATACCGGATCGGTCTTTACAGGGGATTAACAGGACTTGGACCAGGTGAAGGAGCCACTTCAGTGCCATTGCACCCCCGGGGCGGCTGGAAAAGGGGGTTCAGATCGTGGGGTGCCCCCCCTCCACCTCCCAGCTCGGAGCCCGAGGGCCCACGGTGCTTTTTGGGGTGCTATGGGATCCTGTGCTCCCTCCCCGCTGTTCCTGTGGGTACGGGCTCTGCTGCACGTGTTGATGTGCAGGATACGTCCCTCTCGGCCTGCTGCAGTGCGGGCTCTGAAATCGCTGCTCCCCAAAACTTGCCCCTGCCTGTCCTGCCTTGTGTTCTGCTGCCGTGGCGGAGGAGAGATGGATCCCAGCGGCATCAGCCCTCTTTTGGGGGTCATTCCCAAAGCTTGTCCTGGGTGCCGTTGGGTGCAGCCTCATCCCCAATATCTGGATGCATCCCTAAGGCCCCACTTAAGGGCTGTTGGAAACCCCTGGGTGGGAATTATGGGTCTGGGATCGACTGGGGTCCAGTAGGATCCCGGATGGGGGAAGGCTCCCAAGATGGGGTGTCTCATGGATGGCGGTGTTGTGGCCTTGCTGGCCAGAGGGGATGGCTCTGAGCCCTCCAGACCCACATGGATGGGCAGCAGGGAAGGTCTGCGCCGTGCAACAGGGCTGTGGCGAGGGGCTGCAGCAAGGGTTTTGCCTCTCCTATGCCAGGCTGGCACCATGGGTTGTGTCCCCATCCCTTCCTATCCCTTCCCATCCCTCCCCACCCCTTCCCATCCCTCCCCACCCCTTCCCATCCCTCCGAGCTGTGTCCAGCTGCTGGGAAGGGTGGAAATAACAATAAATAATACCCATAATAATGCCCACATCCTGGAGGGGCCCAATCCTGCGGCTGCGGCTGCAGTGGGAGCGTCTCCATCAGCCCTGGCTGCTGCTGCTCTGGGAACCGTGCCGTGGGCATGGATGTGGTCCAGGCATCATCTCTATGCGTGCTCTTCCCTTGCAGACTGGTTCCCTGATCCCACCAGGGATCTCCCATCCAAAGGTATCTCCAGTGCACCAAGAAGCCCTTTCCTATCCGACAGCTCCATGCTCATCCCTGGGGTTTGGGGGTGCAGATCGGAGCCCGAGGGTACCATGATGTAGGGTGGGATCTGGCTCTGGGATTGGGGTCCCTATCCCATGTCTGTGCTTGTTCCCCACTCCCACCGTCCCCCCACTGTCCCCACCATCCCCACACCAGCTCCATCATCCCTTCCCAGGCTGCTCCTCACTGTTCTCCCCCTTCCTGCCCCAGCAATCCCATAATCCCTTCATGTCTGAGTCAGCCCAAAGGACAGAAAGCAACTTATCTCCATCCAGAGCTGCTGGGGAGCTTGGCTTCCTCTGGGATTGGGAGCCAGCAGCCCTGGAAGCAGGGCACGGAGCCCACAGTGGTTTCTGTGGCTGGAAAGCCACTGGGAAGAAATGGGGAGCTCTGCAGCTTCCCAAATCCAGGCTTCGCTCCGGCATTGGAGTTGCTTGAGGAAAGCTGGCACGAGGGATGAGGAGGATGAGGGGTTTGGGGTGGTGGGAACACAGTGGGCAATAGCCAAGGCTCATTCTAATCCCTGGTGCCACATCCCGGCCCATCGGGACACATCCCAACCCATGGGACAGGATTCCCAGCACCTTGGGGCTCCAGGGGTTTTCCTGGGAACGCTCATCCTTTGTCAGAGCTCCTTTGGAAGGTCCATGAGCAGCATCCCATGGTGTGGGCTGATGTGGGAGCTAAACCCTCCGGTGTCCATGTCCCCTTACTGAGCCAGGGCTGCTCTTGAAGGAATTATCCCTACAGTGGGAATGATTCTGGAAAGAAGGGAATGGTGACAGGCACTTTTCCCAGTATTCCAAAGAAAGGGCATAAATATGAACTAAAATATGTTTTTAATTCAAATAAAGCTCTAATTCCAGCCGTTCCTTGGTATTTACCATTTTCTTTGCTTTCTGGCTCTTGGGAATGGTTATTCCTGGGACTAAACACTTCCTTTCCCTAAAAACCTTTCTGGTTTCTATTTATCCCCTTAAAACCCCCAAATTATTCCCACTTTTTACCTTTCCCTGGAGGTTATAAACTCACAGCATTTGGGGCCAGGGGAGATCCTGAATTATGGAATGTCACCTCATTCCGCTCCAGTTTGAGGGATTTTGGGAGTCACTCTTGCAGCGAGCTCAGCACCCAGCAAACGCCATTTTGGACCATTTTCCCAGTCCTTTTCCTCCCCAGGAGTCGTTTTCCTGATCCTTTTCCCTCGCTTCCCTCGCAGATGCCAAAGGGACGATCCGGGAGATCGTGCTTCCCAAGGGCCTGGACCTGGACCGGCCCAAGCGGACGCGGACGTCCTTCACCGCGGAGCAGCTCTACCGCCTGGAGCTGGAATTCCAGCGCTGCCAGTACGTGGTGGGCCGGGAGCGCACGGAGCTGGCGCGGCAGCTCAACCTCTCCGAGACCCAGGTAAGGGCCGTGGTGGGACCAGCCCCGTGGGCTCCATGTGTGGTGGTCACCAGCGTGGGGAGGGAAGGAAGGAGCAGAAATGGGGCTGGGGGGGGTGAGCATCCCGCATCCATGGGGATGGATGGGGCTCGGTGCTTGCTGGGAGAGAGGGATGCTTTGGAGTGTGTCCGGTGGGAAGCGTGCGTGGTGCTGCGTGGTTCTCCATCCATCCCTTTCTCTTGAGGTGGGGTTTAGGGTTGAGGGGGGCTCAGGGCAGCCCTCAGTGGGGGACCCTGCACAGCTTCCCAATGGGAAGCGTCCCCTGGCTCCACTGGGAGCCTCTGGGAGGCTTGTAGGAGGCAGGAGGGTTTCCACAGGGATCTGAGGTCCTTATGGAGCACCCACAGGGTGGCAGGGTGGATGAGTGGGGTTGGACATGGGATACGTGCTGTCGGGATTGGGTGCTTGGCTGCGTGTGAGCTGGATGGATCTCACCTGGATCCTGCATCCCTGTCGCTCCCCTGTCCCTGTGGCTTTACTCTCCTGCTCCCAGATGGATGATCCATCCATGGGTGTGCCATGGGGACTATCCCTGTGGACCCTGAGCTTGGGTGGGCACCTCTTCCCCTTCCCAACATTCCCAGCTCTGTGGGGAGGGATTTTCCTGGTTCTGCTCCAGTGACGTTTGGCCGGTGTGGAGGGATATGAGCTTGGGAGAGATTGGAATGTTGATGTCTGTAATAGAGGCTGCAGTGCAAACCAAGTGGGAATGATGGAATAACCCAGCCAGCCCAGTCTGCCCCTCCTTGGCCACTGAGGCTCCTTTGGAGGCAGCTACATGGATCCATGGATTCAGATAGGAAGCAAATCCAGTATTCCCAGACCTGCCCTGGCTCCAGCCTCCCGCCTGTGCCAAGGAGCTGGTTTTGGAGAGCCCCTGTTGCTCTGTGGTGCTTTGGCCCTCACCATGCATGGTCCTGCGATGGGGAGCATGGAACAGAATTCCTCTTGGATCTGTTGGGAGCAGAGTGGATGGGTTTTGGTCAGGAGCAGGTTTTGCTTGGTGGGAGAGGTGCAAGGAGGTGCTGGGATAAGGAATAAAGCACCATGGTGAGCTGGATGCTGGATAGGGGTCCCTCTCCCTGGTGTCCCAGCCGAAGCCCTGGTCCCAGTGCCACCTCCATGGAGCCGGAATGGCTGCATTAATCCCTCTCCATAGGGACTAATGTCCGCTTATTTCCTGCTTGCTCACTGCCTTCATCGCTCAGTGAGCAAATTCACACCCATGGACCACGTCTGTCTCCTCTCCTCTTCCCTCCTCCTCCTGCATCCTCTGTTTTCCCATCTCTCTCCTTCACCTCTGTCTTACTGAATCCCTTCCCTGCTCTTCACAGCTTTTCCTTCCCTGCAGCAAATTCCCAGTTGTGCCTTCCTGGATCCCTGTCGCTTCCCAGCCACCACCATGCCTGGGATCGGTTTCCCTCTCTCATTAATGGGTGCAGGCCCCCTTGGACCACGGTTTCGGGCTCTTTGCACACTCAGGTATCACCTTGGTCCTTCACCATCCATGGGATTCCTTGGTCATTGCTGGTGACCGCAGGGCTTAGCAGGATGGGACATTGTGTGACTCCATGCAGCAGGATGTCCATGTGGCTTGGCGATGGGATAATCACCACCAGCCACTCCTGTCCCACCAGGTTCCTCCTTGTCCATCAGTTTGGATGGACATTTGCAACAATTTTGGGTACTGTGGGGGTTTTCCGGCCAGTGTTATCCAGGAGCAGCTCCCAGGACATATGGGACCTGCTCCATCTCATACTTGGTGGATTCCCAACCAGCAGCATCATGGCTCTTTCCTGGTTATTTGCCTTGTGCCCACGGTTGGGGTGGTGGGATGGATCCTTCCCACGCCCTCACTGGGTTATATCATGGTTTCCAGATTAGGAACCTTCCCCTCCCAGCTCCTCCTGACTTTGCTCTTTGTCGGGAGCCTGGATGCGATGGGAACCCACCGCATCAGCAATTCCACCGCGGATGGAGAGGAAAGGGGGCACAGAGGGGCTGCTGCAGCGGGGTTTTAGTGCCTGTGGATGTTCAGGGGAGGGAGGATGATTCATCTCTGCTCTTGTGTGAGAGCAGGGTGATGAGATAGGAACAGACACGATGGCATCGCTGCAGCCAAGCATCCCTGGGAGTGGGTTCTCTGACCAGGAAACCCCACCAGAGCAAGAACCACCTGAAGATCCCCTGTGAGCCTCTTGTGCTGCTTTCCTGGCATCAGATCCTGCTTTCTGGCAGGCTTGGAGGCAGGGGGCGATTGCCTGATGTGCTGACAGAGACACGGGGTCGGGGTTTGGGATATGAGATATGGGACACAGGGACACGGGACACGGGACACAGGACATGGAGGAGTTATGGAGTCACTCAGGTGAGGATGAGGAGGGTGCTTGCATCCGCCCCAGCTCTCTCCAGGGATCCCTGTGCCTGTTCTGCATCACTGGAAGCTGCCCCAGACCCAGCCCAAACCCCTCGAGCCATGGATGTGGTTAGTGGTAAATGAATTCAATTAGCCTGTGGAATGTGCTTTCATTAACTTGCCAAGTTAATGAAGGCAAGGTTATCTCACCCAGGAGACAGATACATCCTGGGTGAGCTCTGGATCAGCACAATCCATCCTCAATCCCGTGCTCCCAGAACTGGCTTTCTCTGGGCAAAGCATCCCAATGGGGATGAAGTTCCCCTTCTCAGCGCCATGGAAGGTGGAAGGCAGAGAGGAGCTGGAGGCAGAAGGACCACAGAGGAAGGAGAATTCCCCTGATCGCCCGGCAGGATGGGAGGCGGGATGGGCTGGATGAGGGGATTCGCTCCCTGGGGCAGGAGTTCAGTGCCAGGCTCAGGTTCAAGTGACCTTGTGTCTGTGCCAGCTCTTCCTGCCCTCATTCCTGCCAGGACAGAGACCTGATACAGCAAACAAGGGCTCCTTTGGGGGTCTGGGTACCCAGGAACTTGGCTGCACCCAGCTCTGAGCCTTGTCCCTCTGCCAGGAGGTGGTTCACCCATTCCCAAAGGCAGGAGCTTGGGATATAAAGGGTGTCCTCGACCAAGGAGGCCATGCCCAGGAGCGCTGCTGCCAGCTCTTGGACCCATGCACCTCCTGGAACATCCCGGTGAGCTCTGGGGCTCCTGTGCAGCATTTGTAGAGGGATGGTGGGGTACGGAGTGGAGCGAGGGCTGAGCATCCTGCTTGTTTGTAAGGGCAAGAGCAAAGCAAGGGCTTTGTTATAAGAGCTTGAAGGTCCCATTCCATGATTCTTGCTTGCCTGGCTGCTGGAAATCCCATGGGATGCTCCCGGTGTTCCCCCACCGTGATGAGCCCCATCACAGCAGGCCTCACAGACCTCCATGGAGACAGACTCTTGAGCCGTCCTTGGCAGAGGCTCCCACGGCTCCATCACTGCTGGTGTCCCACAGCCCCGAGCGTCCTGTACTCACAGCACAGAGCCTGCAGGTCTGTGATCCCCCAAAGCACATGTGAGGCAGCAGCTGAGGCAGAGGAGGGGTGGGAAGCTCTATTTATAGCCCAGCAATTAAGATGACGCTGTTAAAGGTTAATCACACCTCGAGATGTGATCAACCACCAGTCAGTCCTGCAGCAGGAGAGCAGCGCAGCCATGGCTGAACCCAGGTTGTCCTCTCGTGGGGAGAGCAGCAGGAAAGGAGGAGGTGAGAATCATAGAGCCTGGTGGTGGGAGATGTGGGCTGGGGCTTCCCCAAGGCACAAGAGGCAGGTAGGACCCTAGTGATGCTCTGCTTGCTCCTGATTCTTGGAGTCTCTGCAGTCCTCAAGGAAAGCTGAATTCCCAAAGCTTTGTTGGAAGCCCCTTTGTCAGACCATGCAGAAAATGGGGGTGTCCTGAGGAGGATTCCATCCCTGCATCCTTCCCTCCATCCCTCTGTTCCTCCATCCCTTCATCCCTCCTGGAACTAGATGAGCTTTCCAAACCAAACCATTCTACGACTCTATGAACGCTTCAGCTCTAAATGTTGCGGGAGGGCTGGGTTTTCCCAGAACCATTCCCAGCTTTTCTCAGCACACTCCAATTGGATATAATTTAAGAGGAATTCTTTCCTAAAAGGACAGTCTTGATGGGAACTGGGTTTGGTGACAGCTCCCCAACGCTGGGGCGGGATCCTCAAACCCGATGCTCAGGCTTCCCACCCTCTAGCTGGGTGCTGGCCATTGGGTGGGATGGCCAGTGATGGGTTCCATGTCCCATCCATCCCAGGGAGCACTTCCTGGGAATGGGGGGAAATCACCCATCAGCCTTTGCTGGTGCTTCCAAGGAGACCAGAGTTGTCTCTACCCCATTCCATGTGTTGGAGGATGCTCCCTTGGGGACACCTTGCCCCAGGGCCACCAGGTTGGATGGTGGAGATCCCTTCACCCCCACCAGTGCATCCCTGCCTCTCCCCGCTCCTTCCTCTCATTTCCATCTGCAAAGAGCACTCGGGAGCTTCCCCTGCTGTGGAACCAATACCCTTAATTCCGGAGCAAAAGCAGGATGAGAGCACGCTTCTGGCTGGAGTCTGGGATCAAGAGGCTGCTCTGGGTTTGGGTTACCGGTGGGTCGGGGTCAGTTCCCACCTTGGACATTCCCAACACGTGGGCTGGATCTCATTGTGGCTGCAAGCACGGCCCCAGCCATGTCTGCCCTGGGCTATGGCAGAGGGTTTGGGGTGTGTGGTGCAGATGGGGTGGTCCCTGATGCTGTTGGGGTGCAGAGGGGCTGGAGGAGATGCTGAGGGCTGGTTCCATCCCTGTTCCTGCTGTGATGGGAAGAGGCAGCCGGGTCCTGCAGCGTTATGAAACCTCCGTGTGAGGCAGCTTTGGGCAGTGAGCCGATGGCTTATGCAATGCTGGGGCCTGAGCCTCCGCGAGCCCATGGACCCATTCGGGATGGAGGGAGGAGGAGAAGGAAGGAGGGTATCCAGGGTGCCAAGGGGAGACGTTGGTGCATCAGCTCGGTCCCACCTTCCCCCGCGCCGCGGCGGGCATCAGCTGATGGCGGCGGGAGCTAATCCCGGTGAGGAAAATGGCCTCGGCCGGCAGATGGGAATAGTCCCGGATGGACGGCGTTCCGGCGTGGGACGCGTGACGTGATGGCGCCGGGGTCAGCGCCAGGGCAGGGCTGCCAAGGAGTAAACACCATGGAAAAGCCATAATGTATTCCCTATGGCTTCCCGTGTGGATGCTGGCATCCGGGATGATGCTCATGGGTGTCCCAGGGGAGACTGAGAACCATCCCATGCTGTTTGGTGTTGGTGTCGGGATCCAGGATGATGCTCATGGGTGTCCCGGGTTGGATGAGGATCGTTCCCTACCGGGATGCTGAGGGATTCTGGGAGGTGCTGGCGTGACCAGGGTGGTCAGGGATGAGGCTTTGGCTTCCCGCTGGCAAGCTGTGATCCCTCAGGAGCGATATCCCACTGCTGCTCAACCACAGACTGGTAAAACACATCGGTTTGGCGCCACATAATGCGAGCTGAAGGGAGGGGAGGGTGATGGTGATGGACCTTTCCATCCCCCGAGTACCCAGGGAGCTCAACCTGTCCGTATGGGGTCTCCTTTGCGATTAACTGCTTGGAAATGACCCGTTTTGTGGCTGGGAGGTGTTGGATGCAGGGCAGCGATCGGGGCAGCATCCCGGCTCCGGAGAAGGGGCTCGGGAGCTCTCGGCTTGGCTCCAGGCACCTCCTGGTGCCGGTGCCCCGCTCCCGGCTCACCCAGCCCCGCGCCGTGCCGGAGCTGTGCCATGGCCGCGAGCCCCCGGCTCCGTGCCGGGAGCCGGGAGACACCGGGATCCCGCTGCCCCCGTTCCTTCCCTTGCCCGGAGCCGTGCCAGGACCCGCGGGGAGACGTGACCCGGTGCAGATGCTGCTGGGGAGGGGGGGGGGTCTGTGCACGTGTGGGTGCTCCCTGCACGCCTGTGGGGATGGCTCCATGTGCGCGGTGCCGGATGGTGCTGAGCGTTCCAGAGCGGGGCGGTTCTGTCCGTGTGCCCGTCCCGCTGCCTGTGCCGAGCGCCCCGAGAAGCCCAGATGCTCGCTGACATTTCCCATCGCATTCCCGGGCCGCATTCCTGCCTGCCCCCCCCCGCGCCGGGCAGAGATGGGAGAGGCCGGGCCGCAGCGAGGAGCGTCCCGAGGGCTCCCGGAGCAGCTCTTGAGGATGGATCCTTCCTGCAGGGTTGGGGGGCTGAGGGGGGGTCACTGGACCGCCGGCAGCTCGGTCAGGGCATGGCAGGGACTCTGTGTCCTTGTGCGTGCATTTAAAGTGCAATCAAACGGTGGAAAATAGCGTTGAAAACCAAGAATAGAAATGAAAATCTAATTAAAAGAGTCGAAAAGAATAGAAAATAGAATTAAACCCAGAACTGGATAGAATGGAATGAATAGAATGGAGGGGATGGAATAGAATGAATAGAACAGACTAGAAAAATAGAATAGGATATAATGAAAAGAAAAGGGAAGAAAACGAATGGAAAGGAAAGGAAAGGAAAGGAAAGGAAAAAAGGAAAAGAGGAAAAAAGGAAAGGGAAAAGTAAAAAGAAAGGAAGGAAAGGAATTAATAAAGTTAAAATAAAATAATAAACACAATAAAATACAATAACATCGAGTGAATAAACCGCCCCCACCACGCAGGTCAGACAGAGAGGATGCTGCGGCGGCACGGCCGGGGGGATGCAGGATCTCTGTCCCGGCTCTCCCAGGGCTCTTCCCGCTTCCAGGCTTGTGTTTCCCGAGTGGCTGCTGGCCCTGGGGACGCTCTGGCTGCGGGAGGAGCTGTTGGGAACACAGGGAATTGCTGTGCTGCTTTCCCGGTGGCCGTCAGTGCGTCCCATTGTCCCTCTCCTTGCTCAGTGCTAGGGCAGCGCCGGCTTTGGGGCTGCTCTTGGGGGAGCGGAGGGGAACGGGCCGGGGGGGAGCTTTAGGGGGAAGAAGAGAAAATACCAGCATTTAGATAATGATATATGCATATTATAGATGTATTTTACATATATACATAACATATATGTACCTTATATATATAGAGTCAAGCTTTACATCCCTGCCCCAGCGCTGTGGCACCGGGCTGAGACCAGCTCCACTGGGACCCTCCTCCCAGCAGCTTTGGGATGTGTTTGCTGTGAATTCTCTTTCCCTTGATCCCTGTAACTGGGAATGTGATGGGAGGCACGTAGCAAAGGATGAACTTCAGCCCCAGGTCCTGGAGGGGCTGAGCCCTCTCGTGTATTGCTGGTGACAGCAGGACCTGTGAGGAGGAGATGAGAGGGTGATGGGGTGAGAAGCTCCTTGGTGCCGGAGGTGAAACCAGCTGAGTTTCATACCATACACAAGGAAGCACAGCCTGAGATGACCAAGCAGCAGGTTCCAACCTTCCAATGGCTTTTCCACCCACTATGCAGCTGAGGCTTCATTCTCTTGATCATTGCTAGATGAACACCGTGTCCAGCCTCTCCATCAGCAAGGAAAGCGTTGACCTTGCACCAAGCAATAGGTATCTTCAGCTTCTGATGTGGTGAAAAGAGTGGATGGAAACACAATCTTGTACGTGGGACCTGCAGCTATGGTGGGTCAGGGAGATGCTGGTGGTGTTTTATTGTAGGCTGAGGGCTGTTGTGATGAGTCCTGAAGGCTTTGGGTGACTCTGCCTGTTTGGGACAGACCTGTTATGGCACTGAGGTTGTCTCCTTCATGTTCTGCTGGTACTGCAGGTCCTGTTCTATAGCACCTAAAGGTCCTAGGGGACCAGCCATAGAATTGCCACAGAGCCACAGGATGGTTTGTGTTGGAAGGGATCCAACCCCTGCCACGGGCAGGGACCCCTTCCACTGGAGCAGCTTGCTCCAAGCCCCTGTGTCCAACCTGGCCTTGAACACTGCCAGGGATGGGGCAGCCACAGCTTCTCTGGGCACCCTGGGCCAGCGCCTCAGCACCCTCACAGGGAAGAGCTTCTGCCTAAGAGCTCAGCTCAGTCTCCCCTCTGGCAGGTTCAAGCCATTCCCCTTGGCCTGGCCCTACTTGCTCTTATAAAAAGCCAAAGTCCCCCATGCTCAGTACCCAGACACTGAAGCAGAAGTGATGCTGACCCTGAGCAGCACTTTTCTCTGCAGGGCTGGGCAGAACAGGGATGAGCATCCTTTTTGGTTGGTGTTAGTTAGGAATTCCATGCCTGTGTCCCAGCTGGGTACATTTGGACCTTGTTTTGTGCCTATGACATGGAATCATAGAATCCCAGACTGGTTCGGGTTGGAAAGGATCTTCAGATCACCCCATTCCAACCCCCTGGTACATACATGGACACCTCACACCAGACTTGTACCTATAATGTGCTACCTCTGCCCACCCTGATGAGGAGTCCTCTGCTCTTACCAGCCTCCTGCTGCAGAGCCCAAAGCAGGATCTCCAGACCCAGAAACAGGAGAGGATTCATCCTGAGATCCCTCCCACCACTCACTCACCTCATGGAAAGGGTGACATTAGTTGTGATCACAGTAACGGGTCAGACACAGCTCACGCTTATCCCCACACCTCCAGCATCAGGCTCCTCCTTGTGTGCTGCATCTCCTGGGGCTGTCACAGTCATCTCCTCTATCCTCTTACCCTCTGCCCTCTGAGAGCTCCCTCCTTGCTGGTGAGCGCATGACCTCCCATGTCCTGCTCCTCCATCGCATCCAGATGCATCTTGTTGTCTCTTTGTCTGCATCCAGCCTTGACCTGGTGGGTCTGACACGTGTGGTCCTGGGTCCCACAGCCCCATGCAGGGGATTTGCAGCCACCAGGAGCTGCGGGTTCTTGCTGGGCCTCTTATAGAGTAGGGGGAGGCTTCTCCTCCTGAGTGATCCATCTGGGTATTGGCCTTTCTCTTCATTCCCAGGGAATGGATGTCCTTGTTCCCACTTTCTCCTTCACCCCCAGCACGGTAGGGAGCTGGAGGTGGCTGGTTTCATCCCACAGCCCTTCAGTTATCAACCAGATGGTAACTGAGCAACAAAGCATTGCCCACACGGCTACGCTACCTCCTCCATAGATGCTGAGATGTGGTACCCACCAGCATGGTCCTCCCTGCCCTTCCTCCGGGCTGGAACAGGGAGGGTGTCACTGCACATCCCAGTTCACCCAGTGACTGGGATGAGGAGGAAGGACATGGAGCTGGTGCCATCCAAGCTGACTTTGGCAAGCGCTCGCTATGGATGAGTTTCATCACTTGAGCAGAGGACTTGTGGTTGGAGGAGGAAGTGACCGAGGGGAGACGTGGGGGACGCTGCTGGAAGAAGGATCAGGGCTGGGGGGGAATTACTCATGGATTTGTCCAGGGCTGTGCCTGGCTGAGCCTATTTCCATCTCCATGAGAGGAGCTTGATCGTAATGGGGGATGAAAAGGACATGGGCCTACTAATTACTGACAAGCTGAGTATGAACTTCAGCCATGCAGGCAGCTGTGACCCTGCCCTCTGATGTGGCACCACAAAGCTCATGTCAGTCTACGAGGCACGAGGAAGCCTGATTTAGAGCAGCACGCTCAGACTGGCTCGTGGTGTCCTGGGGTGATGGGTGCAGAGGGGAAGCACAGGGGTGAGATGAGGATGATCAGGAGGAACCCAATGGGTGCTCTTCTGCTATGGGCTGTATTGACAGCCCATTGCTGGCAGGGGGTTGGAACTGGGTGAGCTTTGAGGTCGCTTCCAACGCAAACCACTCTGGGATTCCATTATTCTGTCCTGTGGCCTCCTCTTGTGTTAGAAGCTGTGAATCAGGGCACTTTGCAACGCAGGGGCTGCGCGTGCCTCAGTTTCCCTTTGCACTGAACCATGATTTAGTGTTAGGTCCATGGCTGGACTCAACGATCTTAAAGGTCTTTTTCCAAGCTAAATGCTTCTGGAGACCCCTGAGCAGCCTCGGTGGGTCCCTGAGACCCATCAGCATCTCAGGGTACTTGGAGGGGATGCACTCAGACACCAGGGCAGGTGGAGGGAAGCTGGTGGGGGCTTCCCAGCCCTGGAGCTGGGGTGAAGGAAGCAGGGTTGGGTTGGATTGGGTTGGGCTGGGTTGGGTTGGATTGGGTTGGGTTGAGTTGGATTGGGTTGTGTTGGGTTGGATTGGGTTGTGTTGGGTTTGGTTGTGTTGTGTTGTGTTGGATTGGGTTGTGTTGGATTGGGTTGTGTTGAGTTTGGTTGGGTTGGGTTGGGTTGGGTCAGGTTGTGTTGAGTTGGGTTGGGTGTGTGGCTGTGAGGCGTTGGAGCACCTTGGTTTGGGGCTCAGGGATGGAGATGGTCCTCATCCAAGAGCATGGGCTCCAACACATCCCTCAATATCCACCCACAGCGAGGTGAGGCTGGGACTGGGAAACACTGAGAGATGCTGAGTTTGCTCCATGGGTCATGGTGTTGGCTATGGGAAGGGTGGTGCTGGTGCCACCTCTGCTGTGCAGGGGAAGGGGCAGCTTCTGGGCACTTCATGCCCATCCTCAAGGATATAATGGTACTGATGGGGGTTTTGAGCTCCTGCTCTTCCAGAGCTGGCTTTGGGGATGCTCCGGGTGGAGGGCACTGGGGCTGTGCCTTTCCCTATGGACCAGTGTACACCAGATGCTCATGGAGATGCACAGGGTTGTGGGGCTCTGCAAGTCCTGTGCTTTGGGCTCTGAGGTCCCTGGAATTCCACAGCTCCAGTAGGTCCCCACCAGAAATCTGCTGATTCTGTATTGGGTCTCCATGCCCTGGGACATGGGAATGTCCTTAGGAGCTTCCATGCGGGACTATGTGGATAAGCGGAAGTAGGACATGGGCTGGCAGAGACCCATGGTCCCAGGAGGTTTTGGCTCATTCCCATGATCTTCTGCTGCTCCTCCTGGAGCATCCCCGTCCTCCTTTGGCTTCCCCCACACTCTTATATCCCTGGCAAGGGGCTGGGGGCCTGGGACCTGCCCCCTCTCCATTAGCTCTGCACTGTGGGTCTGTAGTGCTGGGGATGCACAAGGGCTGTGTCACTGGTGACTTTCCTGCCCCACGGAGCTCCCGATGGATGAGTTCCAGCCCTGCTGCTCCGGGGCAGAGGGAACCAAGCCTGTGCCATGTCTGGGGTTACCCTGGGGTGTCCCAGCAGCATCCGACTCATCCCCACTCGTGCCATCGCCTCCCGCCATCCGCCAGGCTCTAACCCGAGTGTCTTCCCATCCGTGTCCTCCCCTTACCTCCATCTCCATCCGTCTGTCCCTCATGCTTCTCTCTGTCTGTCTCTGCCTCTCCTACCCCTCTGCTCTGCCAGGGAGGGACAGAAGCGGGGAGCAGTTGCAGGGGGACAGGAGCCATGGGCTGGGGACCGGGTCCATGTCCCATCCGTGTGGGTCAGGGGTGTCCTATGAGCTCCTTGCTGCAGCCAGAGGCAGGATGGGGATGTCCCCAGCTGGACTGGGGTGCAGAAGTGGGTCTGTGTCCTGTGTAAGGCCAGTAGGAACCACCCTGTCCCCTAAGGCATTCCCCTGCACCCTAGAAAGGCCAGGGACACTCTGCCCTGTGTCTTGACCTGATGAGGGAAGGGTTTGCAGATGGGAACACAGATTTGGGGTTGATGACCCCACAGCAGAGAACCCAGCACATCCCATAGCTCAGCATCCCTCGAAGAGCAGGCACAGGGCAGCGGCTCAGCCCCATGCTCCTGCCGCTGGGCTCCTACCCTGGGGTCTCACCCCTGGGCTCCCATCCCCAGTGGTCCCATTCCAAGGTTCCATCCTTGGGTTTCCAGACCCAGGGTCCCATCCCTGAACTTCCACCCCCAGGCTTCCGTCCCTGGGCTCGTGGCCCCAGGCTCCCATCTTTAGGCTCCCATGGCCAGGTCCTATCCCTGGGCTTATCCCGATGCTGCCATCTCCAAGCTGGCTCCTGTGCCCAGTGTCCCATCCCCAAGCTCCCATTCCCAGGGTTCCATCCCCAGGGTCCCATCCCCGGCCTTCCCATCCCCAGGGTCCGATCCCTGAGCTCCCATCCCTTGGGTCCTACCTTGTGCTCCCATCCCTGGGTTCCCATCCCCAGCCTCCTGTTCCTGGGCTCCCATCCCAATTTGCCCATTCCCTGTAGGCAGCAGTCCCTGTATCGGGGGTGGATCTCGCCGGGCTGTGTTTTAACACGTCTTTCTCTCCTATCTCTCACTCTCTCCCGGTTCTCGCCTCTCTCCCGGCCCCCCCGCGCTCTCTTTCCGTCCGTGCCTCTCTGTGTGTCCCCCCCCTTCCCCAATCCTTCCCATCCCGTCCCCCCCATCCGCAGGTGAAGGTCTGGTTCCAGAACCGCCGCACGAAGCAGAAGAAGGACCAAAGCCGGGACTCAGAGAAACGCTCCGCAACCACCTCCGAGTCCTTCGCTACCTGCAACATCCTGCGCCTGCTGGAGCAGGGCCGGCTCCTGCCCGTCCCGGCCCCCCCCAGCCTCCTCTCTCCCACCTCCCATCCCATCGCCAGTCCTACGGGCAACGGATCCGGGCTGGCCACGCCGGGAACCGCGTCCCCGGGGCTCAGCGGCGGGAGCAGCCCCCCCGCACCGGGAGCCTTCGGCCTGCAGGTCCCGTCTCTCGCCTCCTCCTCCTCGTCCTCGTCCTCGCCCTCGCCCCGGCTGCCGGGCTCCGCGCTCTGCTTCGGGGCGCCGCTGCTGGGCGGCCTCCACGAGCTCCCCGGCGCCTACGGACTGGGCACTTCCGCGTTCGAGCCTTACACGCGCCTGGAGAGGAAGGACAATTCCAGAGGCAGGGAGAAGCCGAGCCCTTAAAGCCAAGCGAGGTCAAAGAGGCTGCCCCGAACCCACCAACCCCCCCCGGCATCCCCTCCCCTGCACCCCACGTCCCGCACCGGGGGTGGTTCGGATGTGGGGAATCATGGATCACCCGCCCGGGTGTGAGTGTGCACACGTGTGAGCGCATGCATGTATGTGACTGCACATGTATGTGAGTGTGCATACATGTGTGTGAGTGTGCACACGTGTGAGTGCATGCATGTATGTGACTGCACATGTATGTGAGTGTGCACATGTGTGTGAGTGTGCACACGTGTGAGTGCATGCATGTATGTGACTGCACATGTATGTGAGTGTGCGCATGTGTGTGAGTGTGCACATGTGTGTGAGTGTGCACATGGGTGAGTGCATACATGTGTGTGAGTGTGCACATGTATGTGAGTGTGCATACATGTATGTGAGTGTGTATTAATGTATGTGACTGTGTACACATGTATGTGAGTGTGCACATGTGTGTGAGTGTGCACATGTGTGAGTGTGCATACATGTATGTGAGTGTGTATTAATGTATGTGAGTGTGCACACGTGTGAGTTCATACATGTGTGTGACTGTGCACAGGTACGAGTGTGCACACATGTATGTGTGCACACGTGTGAATGTGTGTGCACATGTATGTGACTGTGCATTCATGTATGTGAGCGTGCATACATGTATGTGTGCACACGTGTGAGTGTGCATACATGTATGTGAGTGTGCACATGTATGTGACTGTGCATACATGTACAAGTGTGCACGCATGTGTGTGAGTGTGCACGCCCCATCCACACCGATACAGCCGTGGAGGCCACCCTGAAGCTCCTTGCCCCATTGCTGATGCTGGACCTGGTCACCCCTGGGGGGGGTCCCTGCGTGTCCCGTGTCACCGGTGCTGCCCCATCCTGCATCCCTCATCCCAATGGATCTGTCAGGGCCGTGTTCCCCCTCTCCAGGTATCTCCCATTCGGGGTCTGGAAGGCGATGCTGTGGTCTGGGCTGTGCAGGGTGGGAGAGGAGCAGCTCCTGGGGGGACACTGGGGGGCTGCTGACGTCCCCATGGTCTTTCAGTGCCTCTTACAGACGGGTCCCTCTGGGCTGTCACCCGGTGCTGAAGCCCCAGGAGCAGGAGGGGGACACCCCAAAGGCACTGGTCTCTGTCCCTGCCTGGCCATGGCACCCTTGGGCCTCAGTTTCCCCACCTGCAAAGGGCTTTGTGCTGATGACTTGGAGCATCCCAGTGGCTGGTCCAGCTCTCCCTGCACTGCTCCCATGGGATGCTTGTCCTCTGACGGTGGAGGACCAATGGTGCTGGTGGAGTCCCAGTGACCACCCTGGCTCATGAGACACCCCCAGGCTTGTCTTGAGCTAAACCATCCTGGTTTGGTGCTGTCCCACCATAGCAAAGCCTCGGGGATGCTGAGGAGCCCCTGACTCAAGGACACCCACCAAGGGAGATGCAGACGTGTGGGCATTTGTGACACTCTGGGTCAGGTCAGGGGGCTCTTTGCCATCAGCGGGTACCCAAAGACCCCTCCAGCCCCATCCAGGGGTGCTGGGTGTTCAGTGCAGTCACTGCAGTGAGCCCCATCCTGAGCACAACCCCTTCCTATTGCTCCCATCACCCAGCAGAGCCATGGGGCACCCTCTGTTGCTCTTCCCACCCCAGGACCCTGATCCCAGAGGGTGAGGATGGCTTCCCACGGGGCAGGATTCAGCCTTGGGTGTGCGGTGCTGGGGCTTCTCTCAGGATTGGAGATGTTGTGAGGGGAATGAGCTCCGTAGGGTTGATGGTGGCCTTGGAGCTGTGGTGGCTTCACCATGGCAGGATGCTCTGTGGTGGCATCACCTTGGTGGGGTACCCTGCAGTGGCTTCACCATGGCAGGATGCTCTGTGGTGGCACCACCTTGGTGGGGTACCCTGCAGTGGCTTCACCATGGCAGGATGCTCTGTGGTGGCATCACCTTGGTGGGGTACCCTGCAGTGGCTTCACCATGGCAGGATGCTCTGTGGTGGCATCACCTTGGTGGGGTACCCTGCAGTGGCTTCACCATGGCAGGGTGCTCTGTGGTGGCATCACCATGGCAGGATGCTCTGCAGTGGCTTCACTATGGCAGGATGCTCTGTGGTGGCATCACCTTGGTGGGGTACCCTGCAGTGGCTTCGCCATGGCAGGATGCTCTGTGGTGGCATCACCTTTTGGGATGCTCCATAGCACAGCGCTGGTGTGACACCCGCTCATGACACTGCTGTGACAGGAGCAGGGTGATGCCCTGAGCCCCCTCCCATCACCCAGGAGCTGCTTTGGGGCTCATCCCCCCCCCCCCCAGACCCCACCCCACGGGGCTCCCGCATCCCCCTGCTGCGGTTTGATGTCACACAGCCACAATCACCATGGACTGACCCCCAGCCTGGCCCAGGGGTGCAGCCCCCCTGCCCTGTCCCTATGGGGGGGGGACACATCCTGCGTGTGCCCAGGATTGTGCAGGGAGATATTTAAAATAAAGGATTTTATGGAAAGCTTCGGGTGAGTTTGGTTCCTCCTTGTTCCCGTGGGCTGGGGCCATTCCGCTTTCCTGGAATGTGGGATTTGATCCTCCTGGGGTGCTCAAACCCTGACTTCCCAATGGCATATTTGGATGAGGGGTGGGATTTTGGCAGGACAAGAGCCTTTTCCCTTCTCTCATCACTTCATTCATGTTTGTATCACTGTTCTTCATCCCTCCCTGCTCTGCAGCCCTGGTATGTAAAGATGAGATGGGGGAATCCTGCTCCCCCCCAACTCCCTTTGCTTTGCTTTTCCTTATTCTTCCAGCTGGAGCTGCTGAATTTCCCAGCTTATTCCCAGTTCCTCCATCTTGGCCTCACTGGGAGGAAATGGTCTGGTCCGATGGAGAAGTGATCACTTTGCCTTCATGGATGGAGGAGGTTCGGGGGCATCCCCAAGGCAGGTCCAGTTTTATTGTTGAAGGAGCCCCCAAACCCTGGGAATTCTGGGATGCCCAGGTTTGTTTTCCCACCTCGGAGCATCCCCATGGTTCTCCTGCATACTCCTCCCACTGCTCAGCACCCAAAGGGAGAGGTAGGAAGTGAGGCCATGGAAGTCCTTTCCATGGATTTAACCCCAAATGCTGCTTTCCCAAAGACCCCAAATCTGATCTGAAGCTGCTGCTGCTCCAAAGCTGCTTCTCCCAAAGCCAACAAGCCCACTGAAGCTGTCCCAAGGGATGTGGGGGCCCATGGGGATGCTGGCTCTGCTCCCCCCCAACAGCTCCTCCCAACTGGTACAAATTGGGGGGAAAAAGGAAAATAAAGGGAAAACAGAAGTCCTGGATGCAAAACTTTAAGGAATAATGTGGGTTCTTATGGGTTTAATGGCTAATGAAAGTCATGTCCTGCCTCCTGCCTCCTCCTCCATCACCTTCCCTCTATGGCTCTCCCGGTGCCAGAGACCTTTGGCATTTGGAATCCCCGCCCATTGTTTCCTGCTCCCCCCATCCCAGTTCATTGGTGACCCCCTCAGGAGGATGCACACTTGGGGGCACCTCCAGCACCCCCTCATGGCCCCCCCGGCCCATCTCCCCCTCCGCAGCTGCCCCATGCAGAGGCCCCGCTGTCCCACCACCCATCACCCCCATGTGAGCTCCCCACGGACATCCACAGCCTGAGGGTGGCTTGGGGGATGCAGACCCCTCACCCCCACCCGTACCTGGCCCCAAACTGCTCCCATCCCTGCCCCTGATGAGGCCCCAAACTCTGCCTTTGCCCCAATCCTGTCCCCACACCAGCCCCATCCTTGTCCCTTCCCCAATCCCATCCACCCCTGCCCCATCTGTATCCTCATCCTTGTTTAGAATCATAGAATCATAGAATAGTCAGGGTTGGAAAGGACCTTGAGGTCACCCACTTCCAACCCCCTGCCATGGGCAGGGACACCTCACACTAAACCAGGGCACCTAAGGCCTCATCCAGCCTGGCCTTGAACACCACCAGGGATGGAGCATTCACAACCTCCCTGGGCAACCCATTCCAGTGCCTCACCACCCTCTCAGTAAAGAATTTCTTCCTTAGATCCAATCTAAACTTCCCCTGTTTCAGTTTGAACCCGTTACCCCTTGTCCTGTCACTGCAGTCCCTGATGAAGGTTCCCTCCCCAGCATCCTTGTAGGCCCCCTTCAGACACTGGAAGCTGCTCTGAGGTCTCCATGCAGCCTTCTCTTCTCCAGGCTGAACAGTGCCAACTTTCTCAGCCTATCTTCATACAGGAGGTGCTCCAGTCCCTGATCATCCTCGTGGCCTCCTCTGGACTTGTTCCAACAGTTCCATGTCCTTTTGATGTTGAGGACACCAGAACTGCACACAATACTCCAAGTGAGGTCTCACGAGAGCAGAGCAGAGGGGCAGGATCACCTCCTTCGACCTGCTGGTCACGCTGCTCTTGATGCAGCCCAGGATACGGTTGCTTTCTGGGCTGCGAGCGCACACTGCAGCCGGCTCATGTTCATTTTCTCATTGACCAACACCCCCGAGTCCTTCTCTGCAGGGCTGCTCTGAATCTCTTCTCTGCCCAACCTGTAGCTGTGCCTGGGATTGCTCCGATGTTTCCATCTCCATCCCCATCCCTACCCCCATCCCCATACCTATTCCCATTCCCATCTGTATCCTTACCCCTATCTCTTTCCCTATTTTTTTCCCTATCCCTATCCCTACGTCTATCCCACCCCCATCCCTACCCCTATGCCTATGCGTATGCCTATCCCCGTACCTAACCCTGCCCAGGTCCCAATCCCTATCCGTATCTTTATCCCTATCCCCACACCTATTCCTACCCCAATTCATATCCCTATCCCAATCCCTTTCCCTATCCCTATCGTTACTTCTGTCCCCACTCCCCCACCTATTTCTGTCTCTACCCCTATGCCAATCCCTATCCCCATCCCTACTCCATCCCTATGCAAATGCCTATCCCCATACCTATCCTTGCACTAATCCCAATCCCTATCCTTATCCCTATCTCTATCCCTATCCACACACCTATTCCTATCCCAACTCCTATCTCTATCCCTATTCCAATGCCTGCCCCCACACCTATCTCTATCCCCATCCCTACCCCAGTCTTTACCCTATCCCTATCCATACACTATCCCTACACCCATCCCTACCCCTACCCCTATCCCCACCCTCCAGCCACCCTCACCCCGCACCCCGCTGTGGGGCTGGGCCGCTCCCTCCCGCTGTTTACAGCCAACACGGGGCCGGTCCCGCTGGCGGGGCGGCACCATCGGGCCGGGACCGGCTGCGCCCGGGGCCAGGGGTACAAATCCCGGCATCGGGACCCGCACCGGGACCGGGACCCGCACCACGACCATGGCCACGGCCGCCACCCGAGCGCCGGTGCCCGCAGCCCGCGAGCAAGCTCTGGCCGTCACCCGCGACTACAGCCGCAGCCCCCGGCTCAGTGAGTGCCCCCCGAGCTGCGGTCCCCATGGGTGCTCCGGGGGTGGCTCTGAGCTCTGAGCCCTGGGGACCCCCATTTGCTAACGGGGGGGGGACACGCTTGCAGGGGGCTGTTGTGGGGCTGTCACCCCCCCGCTTGGGGCTGGGGAAGGTGGGGAAGGTATCGCTGCCCCCAAGGGCTGTGGGTGGTGGGGCTGCGGCTGCTGGGTGCTATGGGTGCCGCTTGGGGTGATGGATCCCGTAGTGACCCCCTTGGCATGGGGGACACACGCAAACCCCCGTTGTTGGTGCTCCGGGACTCCACGACCCCAGTGTGGGCTCCAGCACGATGTGGTGGCCCCATGGGTCCTGCCAGGGTGTCCTGAGGTCTGTCCTGGGGGTCATCATCCGTGTGGGGAGCTGGGGGACCCCCTTGTGCTGCTTCCAGTGGGGATGGGGGACACGGTGGGGACCCGTTTATGGAATGTGGCATTACCGTGACCTCCCTGTGTCCGTACCCCCGGATCAGGCGCTGTGCGGGTCTCCTTGTGCTGCACCCATGGGTGCTGGCGGCTCTGCCCATCCCGGCCCCCCCAGCGCCCCGGCCCCAGGCTCGGAGCCGCCAAGGACGCTCCTTGTGACCTTCCTTGTTCGCTGTCCCCTCCCTCGCCGGGAACCGGAGCCGCCCGGAGCTCGGCCGGTTCTGCCCGGCTCCCGCCGTGGCTGCCGGCAGCAGGGAGTCACCCATGGGTGACTTCTTCCCTTGGCAGGGCATGGGGCCAGGACTGGGGTCGGGTGCCAGGCAGCACCCACGGGTGATGGGTCACAGCAGCTTCCATGGGGTCCCAGTGTGGTCTCCCAGTAATGTGGGGACCCAGTGTGGAATGGATGGGTGGGTGGATGGAAGGGTGGATGGTAGAGATCCCAGCAGTACGGGGTCCCGGCTTGGGGTCCCAGCAACATGGGGCTCCAGCAGTGTGGGGTGCTGACAGTGCAGGGTCCCAGTGTGGCATCTCAGCAGAATGGGATCCTGGCAGCATGGAGCTCCTAGTGTAGGATGGGTGAGTGGATGGAAGGGAGGACGGTGGGGTCCCAGCGCGGGGTCCCAGAATGAGATCCCAGTATGGGCTCCTGGCGGCCTTGGGTCCCAGTATGGAGTACCAGTGTGGGCTCCCAGTGGCATGGGATCCTGGCAGCAAAGGGTCCCAGCAGTGTGGGGTCCCAGCACAGGGTCCCTGCCTGGCACTGAGCACGGCAGCAGCCACACGATCCCCACTACAGCCCAGTGCCCGGATCCATGGGCAGCAGGGGGTGAGCAGGGCAGGCAGGGGAAGCGGCAGCAGCAGGAAGAGCAGGGGCAGGGGCAGCAGCAGGGGCAGGGGCAGCAGCAGGGGCAGGGGCAGCAGCAGGAGCAGGCAGGAGAAGGGCCAGGAGCAGGAGCAGATAGGGCAGGAGCAGAGGCAGGGGCAGGAGCAGGAGCAGGAGCAGGAACAGCAGAGTTCTCCCAAGAGGCAGGACTGGGATCCACAGCCGCTTCCCAGTGGACCCGTTAGCACAGTGAGTGGAAGAAGCACTTCCCACCTCCTGGCCCCCAGCTTGACCCAGCTGCATGGGAAACATCCCAGCCAGCAATGCGCCTGCCTGCACAGGGGCTCGGAGCTGCTGGCACAGGGGGTGCCCCACGGCCTGCCCCATGGTCTGCTCTGCAGTATGCGTTAAACTCAGTAACTGCAGCCTGGGAGCAACTTGAGGGCTGAGGGGTAAGGGGTGAATGGATGGAAGAATAGAGGATGGAAGGATGGATGGATGGATGGATGGATGGATGGATGATGGATGGATGGATGGAGGGATGGATGGATGGATGGATAGATGGATGGATGGATGGATGGATGGATAGATGGATGGATGGATGGATAGATGGATGGATGGATGGATGGATTGATGGATGGATAGATGGATGGATGGATGGATGGATTGATGGATGGATGGATGGAGGGATGAAACAGGAGGTCATGGGCAGCAGCCCACTGGCACAATGGCTGTGCTGTGCGATCACAGCCTGATAAGGGCAGTTTGGTGGGACACTTCTTGGCTTCTCCTCTGCCATGTCCCAGCCAGCCCTGTTATCCGTGATGCTCATCTCCTGCCAGGACTCTGCACTGGGTCTGGGCATGATGCCAGCCCCAGGCTGGGGATGGTGCCTTTGGGAGCTGTGTCTGGTGGGGTTTGGGATGTGGCATTGCCCGCTGGGGATGTGGGAAGCAGGAGAGGAGGGATCAGGGAGATCCCCAAGCACTGGGCACCCTGACATGTCCCTGCTTGGGACTGTGCTGGGCAGGGGCTGGGTGCTGAGTCTTGGGAGGCTGTGCCCTCAGTCCAGATCCCTCCAGGCTTCACACAGGAGCCGCGGGGTGATTGAGGGGGAATGAGGGGATTGTGGGGCTCGGGGAGGTTGCTGGTGATGGAAAGCCAGGATGCTGGCAATAGAGACGTGGACTTGCTGCTCCCGTGGCCCTTTTCCCGTCTCACCAGCACCTCACTCACTCCCCGGCACTGCCGCTGCAGCATCCCAGCACTGCCAGTCATGGATAACCTGGAGAAGAGGCTGGGATCCCATTGCCTTCCAGACCCCTGGGAAGCAGAGCTGGCCTGGTGTCCTTGCTGTGACTAGAGGAGATGGTGGCTGCTGTGGGCTCGTGGGGCTGATGGGCTCCTGGAGCTGCAGCCATTGCATGTCCATATCCCACTGCCGGCTGAGCCCAGCCAGGCTGGTTGTGCCCATTATCCCAGGCTGGGAATCCTCCCATCCCCACAGCATCATCCCCACCCCCCGACATGGTGCAAATGCTCTGCTCCACACCATGCCTCACTCCCCAAGCCGCGCATCTCCCCTCTCCATCACTTCTCCATCGCTTTCCTCCTGGGGCCGCCCTTCCCTTAACCCATCTGGTGCCTCCATCACCCGTCAGCATCCCGGCCGCGCTCCTTCCCCCACCAGCCCTGTTTTGTCTGTGGCCCATAGAGCAGCGCCAGCCCCACAAATGATGTGTTTTGGGGCTCGCTCGTTGCCTTCACGCTTGGCTGCTCCTGCCTTTCTTTGCCTCCCCTCCCGTGACGTGCAGGTGTGTATGGGAACCCTCGGCCGCCGGGCCCTAATTAGTGGCATAGAGTGTGACCCCCCGCCGGGCTTTTCACCGGCTCTGCCGCGCTGGGGCAGGCCGTGGGTTTGACAGCGCGGCACAAAGTGACCCACGGCACAATGGGCAGGTTGGGGGGGGGAGAGCGCGGTCACTTAGGGACCGTCGGAAAAGTCCCAGGGCAGCCCCGGGGCTGCCGCGCTCAATGGCGGGGGCAGGATGAGGCCGCCTGGCTCTTGGATGCGTCCCGATGGATGGTGCTGGGAGGGGAAGGGTTGAGGGTTGGAGCTCCAAGGGGTTGTGTTCAGTGGGTGGCACCTCGAGCATCAGCCTGGCACAGGAGGGGGGTTGTAAGCTTGGCACTTGGTGAGTGACGTCCAACGGGGATGTGGGATGCATCCAGAGCATCCCATGGCTGCTCTACCCTATGGGTGCAAGTAGGACTCCTGCTCCATGCAGGTCTCTGAGGGACACCAGAGACCCATCCTGGTGCCCCAGGGTGGCTCTGGACCTGCTGAAACACCTCCTCATCCCTGTCCTTGCTCTGGACCAGAGGATTTTTGGGTTTTACAGGGTATTTATCAGTCCCATTCCTTATCTTTGCTCAGTGCCCCTTCTGCCCACCCCATGGGCTTCAGCACACGTGTGGGGCTGATGGTGGGAGAGGGGTTGGAGACACCAATGGCTGTATGCAAACCCCTGGTGTGTAGTTTGGGATTGGGGCCTGTAGTTGGGGATAGGAGTCTGTGACTCGGGATAGGGGTCTGTAATTTGGGATAGGGACTGTGCAAAGCCCCTAGGTCAGTGCATGGGGACGAGCATCCCTCCCTGCTCACCCTCTCCTAGAGGCCAAGCTGCCCATCCCTGTGCAGGTGAGAGCACCTCTCTGCAGGACAAATTCACCCCACACCATCCTCCATCCCCTCCATGGGGAGGGCGATTCCCTCGGGAGCTTCCCACCACGCTTGGAGCAGGAGGAGGACGGGGCCGGGCTCCCATCCATCCGCTCCCTGCGGCAAACGGGGCTCCGGGAGCACTTTGGAGCAGAGCCCTAAGGCGTGTGGCGCGGTGACGGCCGCCGGCACTGACTGGGAGCAATTAGCGGCGGGTGTAGCTGGGTCGGGTCCCCTTTGTCACCGGGGCCGCGGCGGCGGTTACCGGTGCGTGAGCGTCAGCGCTAACGGAGATTGCAAGTGACAGGAGCTGTGAAGTTGGGGCTGGGGGTGTGGAAAGGCCACGGTGAAAGCCTTCTCCTTAGCTCTGCCCCCTGCATCCCGCTTCTCCCCCCGCCCCATCCCCGCTCCCGGCCGTGCCCCCCGCCATGAGCGGCCACCGCAGCCCACCCACCCCGATGCTCCATCCCCCCCGCCCCGGGCATCACAACTCAGCGGCTTCATTAGCGGAATTAGCGCTTTCCGGTGGCAGGGGCTCCCCCCACATCCCAGCCCTCCTCCTCCTCCTCCTCCTTCTCCTTCTCCTTCTTCTCCTTCTTCTCCTCCTCCTCCTCTTTCTCCTCTTCCTCCTTCTCCCCTCCTTCCCTCCTCCTCCTCCTCCTTCTCCTCCTTCTCCTTCTTCTCCTCCTCCTCCTCTTTCTCCTTCTTCTCCTCCTCCTCCTCTTTCTCCTCTTCCTCCTTCTCCCCTCCTTCCCTCCTACTCCTTTTCCTTCTCCTTCTCCCCTCCTTCCCTCCTCCTTCTTCTCCTTCTCCTCCTCCTCCTTCTTCTTCTCCTCCTCCTCCTCCTTCTCCTTCTCCTTCTTCTCCTTCTTCTCCTCCTCCTCCTTCTTCTTCTCCTCCTCCTCCTCCTTCTTCTCCTCCTCCTCCTCCTCCTCCTCCTTCTCCTTCTCCTTCTTCTCTTTCTTCTCCTCCTCCTCCTCTTTCTCCTTCTTCTCCTCCTCCTCCTCCTCCTTCTCCTCTTCCTCCTTCTCCCCTCCTTCCCTCCTCCTCCTTCTCTTCTTTATCCTCCTTTTTCTCCTCCTCCTTGGTCTCCCCAACCCTGAGCCTCTTTCATGGCTCTCGCTTGGGCTCACTGTTGTGATCTCCTTCTCTATCACAATAGAACCAATTCAATCACAACCGGTCATGGTGGCTCTGGTACCAGTACTGGCACTGGCCTTGCCTGGCTCCCCTTCCCGTCCATGAATGGATGGATGGGTAGGATGGAAGGACGGATGGACAGATGAATGGGAGGGATGGATGCAAGCGAAGATCCAGTGCCGTAGTCATAGGGCACCAAGCAGTGCTGCCAGAGGGTCGGATGCCCTCAATGGGATGAAACAGCCCAGCGCACTAGAAGGAAAGCCAGGAAGATCCTGAGGGATCTGTCAGCCATCAGGGCTGGGCTGCAGACCACTGTGCTCAGGGACAAGGGCCAATCCCCATGGCCATGGAACAATATCCCATGAGGGTGGCTGCCCAAGAGCTGGAGCTCAGAGCAGAAAAGAGCCCAACAAAGCCCTGTTTGTGAAGGAGCTGGAGGGGAAGTGGAAGGGGAATGGGCACTTTGGGAGTAAAGGAGACAAAAGGCGGGAGGTTGGCAGCAGAGGCAGCTCCAGGCTGCTGAAGGGTGACCAGCGGGAACTGGGAATAACTGGGTACCAGAGAGAAGGCCGACTGGCAAATTAGCTTGAGAGGTGGGACCATGTGAACCTCATGGGTGCATCAAGGCCAAGGGCAGGGTTCTGCTCTTGGGTAGGGGCATCCCCAATGCAAACCCAGGCTGGGGGAGACCGGATGGAGCAGCTCTGGAGCACATCTTACCCTGTGAGGGTGCTGAGGCGCTGGCCCAGGGTGCCCAGAGAAGCTGTGGCTGCCCCATCCCTGGCAGTGTTCAAGGCCAGGTTGGACACAGGGGCTTGGAGCAAGCTGCTCCAGTGGAAGGGGTCCCTGCCCGGGGCAGGGGTTGGAGCTGGAGGAGCTTTAAGGTCCCTTCAACCCAACCCATGCCATGGTTCTATGATAGCAGCAGTGGATGGTGCTGAGTGGGATGGATCCTGCCCCAGCACCCAACAACACGGGGGGTGGCGATGGTGGGAGCATCCCTGGCCCCACACTGTGTCCTTTCCCCTCAGCCTACAAGACTGTTTGTGGTGTCAACGGGCCCTTGGTGGTGCTGGACAATGTGAAGGTAGGACCCTGCCTGCAGGAGGGTGATGCGGGGACCCCTTGTTCTGGTCCCGGCTGCCATTGTGTGCCCTGTCCCCTCCTCCTGGGGTCTCGCATCCAGCTCTGAGCTCCCTCCCATGGGCACGCAGCAGCAGAGCCCCTGTGTCAGCTTGGACACACGTGGGGCTGTGCAGGTGTTGGTGCTTGCATTGCACAGGCCTGGGGACATGTGAGAGTGTGAGTGGCCATGGGACCTGCTGGCCCCTGTGTCCCTGCCTGAGCTCCAGCCCCTGTCCCTTTTCCCCGTGCCCTATCTCCAGCCCCATCATTGACCCTGGTCTGAGCGACACCACACAAACCCCATCCCATCCCATGCCCCCAGCACCGGGTGTCACCTCGGTGTCACCCTCCTGTCCCTGCTGCTGCACCCAGTGGGCTCACTTGGGTGGGCTCTGGGCACCCAGTGGGACCCTCGAGGGGCTGTGCTGCCCCGGGGTTCTTTGTATGGCCGCTTTCAGGCCAAGCGGGCAGGATGGAAATGAAGCAGCTCCATGAAAGAGCCAGGCCCTGGCGGGGGTTTCCTTCCCTCCCTTGTCCTTTATGGAAAGGTCTTTAGAGAGGAATTAAAGTCCAGAGCTCACAGTGCCCGAGCCGGCTCTGGAGGCCGGGAGCAAGGAGGAGAAGATGGAGACGGAAAACAGCACAGGGCTGGCTCATGGATGCTATCCCCAGGGCCAGGGGGCTGCAGAGAAGTCCCCTGCATCCACCCCAGGGTCCCGGCTGGGTTGGGACCAGGGGGTTCAGTCGGTACCTGGTACCCATGGGTGTTGGGTGCCCTCTGGCCGATGGTGATGACAGTGCGATGGGTCTGTCCGCTTCTGGGATGGGGGGAAAGGGGTTGAACTTGTGAGTGCTCAGGTCCTGGTGGGCCTGAGAGCACCCCTGGGGCAAGGGGAGCACCCGCAGTGATGGGGAAACTGAGGCACGGCACAGGCAGCATCCTCCCCTTGATGCCTCCTCCTGCCCGGGTGGGCAGCGGCTGCAAGGGGTGGTCTTGGTGGGGGAGAAGTAAAGCCCCCCCCCCCATCTCACCCTGCCCCTGTCCCTCCAGTTTGCCCAGTATGCCGAGATCGTGAACTTCGTGCTGCCCAATGGCACCAGCCGCAGCGGGCAGGTCCTGGAGGTGATGGGCTCCAAAGCCATCGTCCAGGTGAGTTTAGGGTGGTGGGGACGTGATGGGACAGGGGATGTGATGGGATGGGGACGAGGTGGGATGGGGACGAGGTGGGATGGGGACGAGGTGGGATGCGGACACAGGGCACTGCATGTCCTGGGCTCTGTCCTGGGGCTCTGTCCCCCTCCAGCGGTAGCTGCTGCTGCTGGCAGGACCCTTATCCCAGCTATTCCAGGCTGTGTCCTGGGATAGGCAGTGTGATTCCTGGCTGGTCCACGGCCCTTCGGGAGCTGTGCCGGGGCTGGTGGTGTGGCACCGGTGGGGATGGAGCTGGTGCCTGCTCCGTGCAGGAGCATCTGGGTACCAAATCAAAACGATGACATCTGCACTGCATCAGCAGGATGCAGGGAGCAGGCGCGGGCATGACCCCCTCCTGCTGGTCCCCATCCCGCTGTCCTCCCATCCTGTTGCCCCCCATCCATCACCCAAGCTGCCCTCCCAGTATCCCCAACAGGAAGAGCCCATCCGGGTGATGCTGCCACCTCCTTGGGTCCCCAGGTCCTGGCTTAGGACCTCCCGAGGCTGCCTCCTGCTCCTTCCCAGCAGGAAAACTTCAGACCCTAATGCCATCACACCCCCCCCCCCCCCCAGCACTCTATGGGGACAGGACCAGGGTGGGCAGCGTGTTCCTGGGGTACCCCCAACTGGGGCAGCCCAGTAGTGGGGTTTCACTAGGGCTGGTTTGGGGCTGTCATGCTCCGTTATCCAGGAGCATGGAGAGAACCATTATCCAGGCAGAAGAAGACCATTATCCAGGTCCTCTCCTGCCTGGATGTCTCTTCATCAGCCACCCATCGCGGTGTCTGCATGGCCAATGTGGTCAGTGAGCACCAAACCTTGCTCCTCTAATGCCACTCGGTCATCTGCAGCGCCCTTTTAATCCTATTAGGGAATCAGCCTCGGGAGGGGAAAAATAGGGATAAAAGGGGGAAAAGGGAGGAAAAAAGGAATAAAAGGGGGGGAAAAAGGTGCTTTTTGCATCCGCAGCTTCATTGGGGTGACCTGCAGGTACCTGCACCCATCTCAGTGCTGCGCCCCTCACCTGCCCGCGTACCTCTGGCATTCCTGGGATGCTCCCGGCATTCCCAAGCTGCCCTTTATCCCGGGAGCAGCACAGCTCTAATTAAAGCAGCGATCTGGAGGTTAATTCACATAAATGGTGTCAAATATTATACGGATCAAACCGCTCTGGGTTAATGCTCCAGGGCCGATGCATTAACAGAGCGTGGTCCCCCCCTTCCCCTGCTCCCTCCCCGCCAGGAGCCAGAGCCCCTCAGAAGGGGGTTTTCTTAACCCCAGGGCCTACCCCCTCTTTTCTCACCTCCTCCCGATGGGTTTTCGGGTGAGCGGATCCCGTCCCATCCCGGTGGATGGAGCTCCCCCCATTCCCGGCGCTCTAATCCCCTGTAATTGCCCCCCGCCGGGCTCCTGCCCCCGGGGTCTCCGCAGGTGTTTGAGGGAACATCTGGAATCGATGCCAAGAAAACCTCCTGCGAGTTCACCGGGGACATCCTGCGGACCCCGGTGTCCGAGGACATGCTGGGTGAGCATGGGGGTGCTGAGCCCCGCACAGCTCCGTGCGTGAGGGGGGGACTCCAGGCGCAGCCACACTGCGGGGACGTAGCACAAGTAGTTTGGGGGGGCTGAGCACATCCCTGGGGATGCTCTGCAGTCCCATCCAGTGAGTGAGATGGATGGAGAGTCACATCCAGCGTGGTGAGATGGTGATGGTCACCTTCATACAGGGTGGAAACATCCCCCTGGGTGCTCTCTGCTCTGTTATCCCAGGAGGAAAGGCTTGGGCTAGATTGGGAGAAGGTTTTTGGGTGAGGGCAGGAGAACTTTAGCCCATGGTTGTGCCGTTAGCACCTTCATTACCTTAACCTTAGGAGGCCTCTTGGGAGAGTAGCTCCAGTGCCTAAAGGGGCTCCAGGAAACCTGGAGAGGGGCTTGGGACAAGGGCCTGTAGGGCCAGGCCAAGGGGAATGGCTTTAACCTGCCCGAGGGGAGACTGAGCTGAGCTCTTAGGCAGAAGCTCTTCCCTGTGAGGGTGCTGAGGCGCTGGCCCAGGGTGCCCAGAGAAGCTGTGGCTGCCCCATCCCTGGCAGTGCTCAAGGCCAGGTTGGACACAGGGGCTTGGAGCAAGCTGCTCCAGTGGAAGGGGTCCCTGCCCGTGGCAGGGGTTGGAACTGGAGGAGCTTTAAGGTCCCTTCCAACCCAAACCGTTCCATGATGCTACGATCCTCCCCATCCCCGCTGAGCCCCGAGGTGCGGGCAAGCATTAGCACAAAAGGGGACTGTTCCCCCATCCCTATGGGGACCCCCACCCGGGCAGAGCCGGGTGCTGGAGCCCCCCCGGGGGCTGTTAAAGCCCCCCCATCAGAGGGCGCATCAGCCCCGGAGCAGCGCCGGGGCTCGCAGGGGTCGCTCCGGTCGCTGCGGTCCCCGGCGCAGGGACCCGGCTGCCACTCGGCCTCGCTCCCTGAGCATCTCCTGCCGTCTCCTTCCCCCCGTGCCGGCAGCGGGGAGCGGGCCGGGCCCTGCTGCAAAGGGCAGCGCAAAGGGCAGGCTGTCTGCATGCGGTGATGCGCAGACAGGTCCAGGCTCCCCGGCATCATGACCCCCCCCTCCCGTTCCTTTCCCAAGCAGATCCCTCCCTATCCCCGTGCAGGCTCCGGCTGTGAGTGCCCAGGATGGGATGGGAGCCGTCCCGATCCTCCCTGCCCCATATCAACCGGGGGTTCCCCCTCTTTTTGCCCCCACACTGGGTTGGGGTCCCCCAGAGCTTTGTCTCTTCGTGCCGGTGAGCACCAGCGTCACTGACCTTTCATGCTGCGTGCTCCAGCCCTGCATCAGCCTGATCTGCTCTGACAAGGGCGATGGCTCCTGCTCCGCTGGGGACCAGAAGAAGGTCCCATGGGGCAGCGGGTGGGATGCTGCGGGATGCAGAGTGATCGGCATCGATCCCACGGCTCGGAGCCGGTTGATGTGGCTGAGCAGGAATAGGGATGCAGAAGCTCTCTGGGAGCCTTGTACCCTCCTCAGTACCGCTTTTGGGGGGGGTCTTGGTATCACCCCACCTGCACAGGAGCTGTGGAACCCAGGGGGAGGTGATGGAGGGTGGCTTGGGGGGGTCTCTGGGTACTTGGCTCCACGTGCTGGCATCTTCCTGCCCCAGGGGCTGTGGTGTCACCCATGGGAGCAGGATGGGATCCCACAGCCATGGGCAGCAGGGTGTTCCCAGGGACCAGCAGCTCTCTCCTTGCAGGTCGGGTCTTCAATGGCTCTGCAAAACCCATCGACAGCGGTCCCCCGGTGATGGCTGAGGACTTCCTGGACATCAACGGTGATGGCTCTGGGTGCTGTGGGAGGGGACCCAGCTCCATGGGGGGTCCATCCCTCCCCATTGGGGTGCTCTGGGTGTGGGTGCCTCATTTCCCTGTGCTGTTCCAGGCCAGCCCATCAACCCCCACGGCCGCATCTACCCCGAGGAGATGATCCAGACCGGGATCTCTCCCATCGATGTGATGAACAGCATCGCCCGCGGGCAGAAGATCCCCATCTTCTCCGCTGCTGGTCTCCCCCACAACGAGGTGGGTCCCCGTGGGGTGCTGAGCCCCCAGTATGAGGCAGAAGAGGAGGATGAGGATGGAAGAGGAAGCATCTGGGAGGGTTGGAGACTCTTCTGCATCCCTCCTCTCCCTGCTGTGCTTTGGCTCCATGCTCAGCTCTGCTTACAATGATGGGCCAGACCCACACTGTTGTGGTCCCCCATCCATGCAGTGTGATGGGCTGGGGCATCGCTACCCCGTGCCTCAGTTTCCCCATCACAGCAAGAGATACAGCAAAGCCCATCCTGGGACTCCTCCGCTGCTCCCTCCCATCTCCATCCCCTGCCCTCAGGGGGCCAGATCCTGGTCCTGGGGGTGCTGTGAGCCCTCGGGGGGGTCCATGTGCTGTCCCATGCCCTGCAGATCGCAGCACAGATCTGCCGCCAGGCCGGGCTGGTCAAGAAGTCCAAGGACGTGATGGATTTCCATGAGGACAACTTCGCCATCGTCTTCGCGGCCATGGGGGTGAGCTGGGGCAGGACAGCCCCGAGCCCGCGGTGCATGCATGGGCTGTGTGGGCAGCCTCGCTCCCTGCATCTCCGCATCCCTGCCTCCGTTTCCCCATGCATGCACGGAGCCAGCCCGCTCCTGCTGACCACGGCTCCCCCGCTGGGGCAGGTGAACATGGAGACCGCTCGCTTCTTCAAGTCGGACTTCGAGGAGAACGGCTCCATGGAGAACGTGTGCCTGTTCCTCAACCTGGCCAACGACCCCACGTGAGTCAGTGCCGGGGCTCCAGCGTGTGCTTCTCCTCCTCCTTCCTTCCTCCTTCTTCTTTCCTCCTTCCTTCCTCCTCCTTCCTTCCTCCTCCTTCCTTCCTCCTTCTTCTCCTCCTTCTCCTTCTTCCTTCCTCCTTCCTTCTTCCTTGTCCTCCTCATCATCGTTGTCCTTCTCCTCACTGAAGGACCCCCTGGGCCTGTTGGCAGTGAACGGGCAGGGAGCTCATCCCCCAACCCCACACCTTGTGGGTCCCCATCCCATCCTGAAGCACTGGGAGCCCTGAGTGGGCCATCACCCAGTCCCACCTCAGGGACCCCAGGAGGCATCCATGGGTGCCCATGGGAGCTGCAGGGGGCTCGGGAAGGGGAGCTGGGATGTGGGATTCTCGCTGTGCCCCATGGCAGCATCGAGCGGATCATCACCCCCCGCCTGGCCCTCACCACCGCCGAGTTCCTGGCCTACCAGTGCGAGAAGCACGTCCTGGTGATCCTGACGGACATGAGCTCCTACGCCGAGGCGCTGCGGGAGGTCAGTGCCTGCCCCCCGGCATCCATCCGGCTCCTCTGGGGCCTCCCTGTGTGGCTGCGGGTGAGGGCGGCCCTGTTGGGGTGCTCGGGGTGCCCAGGGTGTTTGGGGTGCTTGGGATGCTTGGGGTCTTCAAGAACCCTGGGGTTCCCATGGTCCTTGGGGTGTCTGGGATTCCCGGGGTGCTGAGGATACTTGGGGCATTTGGGATGCCTGGGATTCTCAGGGTGCTTGGGACACTTGGGGTGCTCAGGGTGCCCAGGATGCCTGGGATTCGCAGGGTGCTCAGGGTGCTTGGGGTGCCTGGAATCCTTGGAGCACTTGGGATGCTTGGACTGCTTGGGGTTTGCAGAGTACTTGGGGTGCCCAGGGTGCTGTAAGCAGTTGGGGTACTTGGGGTATCCAGGACCCCTGCGTCTCCCAGGGTACTTGGGGTACTCAAGGTACCTGGGATGCCCGTGGTGCTGTGGGTGTTTGGGGTGCCCAGGATACTTGGGATGCCTGGGATGCTCAGGGTGTTTGGGGTGTTTTGGGGTTCCCAGAGTGCTTGGGTTGCTTGGGATGCCCAGGTTGCCTGGGGTACCCAGGATGCTTGGGATGCCCAGAAGAACTGGATGAGCTTTAAGGTCCCTTCCAACCCAAATAATTCCATGGTTCCATGAATTGGGGCATTTGAGATGTTGAGGTGCCCAGGGTGCTGTGGGTGCCTGGGGCTCCCAGCATACTTGGGGGACTTGGGGTGTTCAGGGTGCTTGGGGTTCCCAGGGTCCTTGGGGTGCCCAGGGTGCTGCAAGCACTTGAGGCACTTAGGGTGCTTGGGGTACTAGGGATGCCCAGGGTGCTGGGGGTAATAGGAGTGCTTGAGATGCCCAGGCTGCTTGGGGCATTGGGGTGCTCAGGGTGCTGTGAGCACTTGGGGTGCTGGGGGTGCTTGGGATACTCAGGATGCCCAGGATACATGGAACACTTGGGGTGCTCAGGGTGCCTGGGGTACTGGGGATGCCTGGGGTGCTTGAGGTACCCGGGGTGCCCGTGGTGCTGGGGGTGCTCGGAGTACCAAGGATACTTGGGATGCTTTGGGGTGCTCAAGGTGCTTGGGGTGTTTGGGGTACCCACGATGCTGTGCGTGCTCGGGGTACCGAAGATGCTCTGGGTGCTTTGTGGTGCTGGGGGCGGTTTGCTCTGTGGTGCTGCCCCCAGCCCTCGCTCCAGCCGCATCCCGCAGGTATCAGCTGCCCGGGAGGAGGTTCCGGGCCGCCGCGGCTTTCCCGGTTACATGTACACGGACCTGGCCACCATCTACGAGCGGGCCGGGCGCGTGGAGGGCAGGAGCGGCTCCATCACCCAGATCCCCATCCTCACCATGCCCAACGACGGTCAGCGGCGCCCGGGGGGGCTTGGGGCATCCATCGGGAGAACAAAGCTCACTGGGATGCTTTAGGGTTATTCCCCCCTCTGGTCCCAGCTGGAGCAGAGCGCTGGGGTTCAGCTAAAGGATGCGTTGGGGGCACTCATTGGGGGGTGCAGACATGGGTTTGGGGTGCCCATGGGTGTGTGCAAGCCTAAACCAGGCAGTGCTCAGCCCAGTGATGGGGTAGTTACCTCTTGCTCAGCCTCAGGCCAGCGCCCATTCCCCATGGCCACGCTGCTCTGGTGACCCCCAGCGTGGGGCATGGCCATGTCCCATGCCTGGCCATGCAGCCAGCCCCAGTTTTGGGGCTCATCCCCCTTCATCGTCCCCCAGACATCACCCATCCCATCCCCGACCTGACGGGCTTCATCACCGAGGGGCAGATCTACGTGGACCGGCAGCTCCACAACAGGCAGGTTCGTTCCCGAGCCCATTCCCAGCTCACGTGGGGCTGGGAATCACCCAAGAGCACTGGGATGGGGGTGCTCAAAGTGGGGCAGCGGAGCCTGTGCCTGCATGGGGGAGCAGCAGGAGGATGCGTTGGGGTCCTCTCGCCCTGCAGATCTACCCCCCCATCAACGTGCTGCCCTCCCTGTCCCGTCTGATGAAGTCGGCCATTGGGGAGGGAATGACCAGGAAGGACCATGGGGATGTCTCCAACCAGCTGGTAAGGGATGGGCAGGAGGGGATGACCAGCGTCCCCCTGCCTGGGGATGGGATCTCGGTGCTCTTGGTCCTGGTGGCTTTGAGCATTTACTTTTGGCACCTTCATGGCTTGAAGGGGAGCTCTCGGGGGAGATCGAGGGTCCAGCTCTGGGGCAGCAGCACAAGAGGGACGTGGAGCTGCTGGAGCGAGGCCAGAGGAGGCCATGGAGATGCTGCGAGGGCTGGAGCAGCTCTGCTCTGGAGCCAGGCTGAGAGAGCTGGGCTGAGTCAGCCTGGAGAAGAGAAGGCTCCTGAAGGGGAGACCTGAGAGCAGCTCCAGTGCCTGAAGGGGCTACAGGAAACCTGGAGAGGGGCTTGGGACAAGGGATGCAGGGGTAGGATGAGGAGTTTGGGCTTCCAGCTGGAAGAGGGAAGAGTTGGATGAGATACAGGGAAGTTCTTCCTTTGAGGCTGGTGGGACATTGGAATGGGTTGAATGGAGAAGCTGTGGCTGCCCCATCCCTGGCAGTGCTCAAGGCCAGGTTGGACACAGGGGCTTGGAGCAAGCTGCTCCAGTGGAAGGGGTCCCTGCCCGTGGCAGGGGTTGGAGCTGGAGGAGCTTTAAGATCCCTTCATCCCAACCCATTCCATGCTCCCTCCTTGCTGCACTGTTGGGTCTCACGGGTGCCCTGATGCCCGTCCCCTCGCAGTACGCCTGCTACGCCATCGGGAAGGACGTGCAGGCGATGAAGGCGGTGGTGGGGGAGGAAGCGCTGTCTCCCGATGACCTGCTCTACCTGGAGTTCCTGCAGAGGTTCGAGAAGCAGTTCATCGCCCAGGGTGAGCCACCAGGGGCCCATAGCGGGGTTCGGCTCCGGATGGGGACCCCCAGCATCTCCCCGTCTCCTTGGCCCCCTTCTCCATGCAGGTCCCTACGAGAACCGGAGCATCTTCGAGTCCCTGGACATCGGGTGGCAGCTCCTGCGCATCTTCCCCAAGCAGCTGCTGAAGCGCATCCCCGAGAGCATCCTGGCTGAGTACTACCCACGGGAGACCAAAGCACCAGGGCAGGATCCGGCCACCACAGCCCTGTGACCCCCCCAGCCCTGGGGAGCAGCCTCATGTACCCCAAAACCCACATGGACCTGCCAAAGGTCCCTGTGGTGGGGCTGCAGACAGGGTTAGGTACTGGGAGGGTGGGTTCTTGGCAGTGGCATCCCAATGTGGTGAGGAACCTCTTCTCTTGCTTAATGAAACCAGTGTGGTCACCAACCCCATTTGTGCTTCCCATTTGGGCCATTCCCTCCCCATTCCTGGCTGCTCCTGGTCATAGAATCCCAGAGTGGTTTGGGCTGAAGGGACCTCAAAGCTCCTCCAGCTCCAACCCCTGCCACAGGCAGGGACCCCTTCCACTGGAGCAGCTTCCTCCAAGCCCCTGTGTCCAGCCCAGCCTTGAACACTGCCACAGCTTCCCCTTACAACCCGTTCCACCTCCCTCATAGTGAAGAACTTCCCTGTATCCCATCCAACTCTTCCCTTTTCCAGTTGGAAGCCCAAACTCCTCATCCCATCCCTACCTCCCTTGTCCCAAGCCCCTCTCCAGGTTTCCTGCAGCCCCTTTAGGCACTGGAGCTGCTCTCAGGTCTCCCCTTCAGGAGCCTTCTCTTGTCCAGGCTGCCCCAGCCCAGCTCTCTCAGCCTGGCTCCAGAGCAGAGCTGCTCCAGCCCTCGCAGCATCTCCATGGCCTCCTCTGGACTCGCTCCAACAGCTCCACGTCCCTCTTGTGCCTGGATCAGGGCTGCAGTGGGGTCTCCCCAGAGCACAGCAGAGGGGCAGGATCCCCCCTTTGCCCTCCCCTGGACCCCCAAAGGGAACCCCGAGACTTTGGGGTTGAAGCAGGAGTTCAGGTCTCGCTCCCCAGGGTCCCCCACAAGAACAGGGTCACTGTGGGGGTCCCCATCTGCATCCCCAGCCCTTCGTGCCCCCACCTGGGGCTCAGCTCTCCTGGGGGCTCCACGGGCACCAAGAGGAAGACTGCATCCCCATCCGGCAGCACTGGTGAGCAGGGGCTGCCCATGCCATGGATGGGTGTCCATGCACAGTGGGAGCAGGCTGGTGACATGGAGGGGACAAGGGACATCACAGCTCCAATGTGATCCAAGTCCCTTTATTTGGGGGTCTGGGTGCCATTTACCTCCTTAAATAGGGAGACTTGAGACTGCAAAGGGGGACACAACAGCCACCAGGCACACTGGGGTGGCAAAGGGTGGGTGCCCGCTCCGGTCCCATAGGGTCTTGTGCCAAACCCAGTTTGTAGCAGCTCCAGTCCCATCCCTGTCCGTGTGCCCTCAGCAGACACATGAGGGACCTGGTGTCCCCTCACTTTAATTAAAGCCCAGGAGGATGGAAGCTGCTGGAAGAGGAGGATGGGAGCTCATCACCTCCTCACCCATCTCCTCCTCACCCACCTCCTCCTCACCTATCTCCTCCTCACCCATCTCCTCCTCACCCATCTCCTCCTCACCCATCTCCTCCTCACCCATCTCCTCCTCACCCATCTCCTCCTCACTCATCTCCTCCTCACCCACCTCCTCCTCACCCATCTCCTCCTCACCCACCTCCTCCTCACCCATCTCCTCCTCACCCATCTCCTCCTCACCCATCTCCTCCTCACTCATCTCCTCCTCACCCACCTCCTCCTCACCCATCTCCTCCTCACCCACCTCCTCCTCACCCACCTCCTCCTCACCCATCTCCTCCTCACCCATCACCTCCTCACTCATCTCCTCCTCACCCATCTCCTCCTCACCCACCTTCTCCTCACCCACCTCCTCCTCACCCATCTCCTCCTCACCCGTCTCCTCCTCACCCATCACCTCCTCACCCGTCTCCTCCTCACCCACCTCCTCCTCACCCACCTCCTCCTCACCCACCTCCTCCTCACCCACCTCCTCCTCACCCACCTCCTCCTCATCCACCTCCTCCTCACCCACCTCCTCCTCACCCACCTCCTCCTCACCCACCTCCTCCTCACCCACCTCCTCCTCACCCACCTCCTCCTCACCCACCTCCTCCTCACCCACCTCCTCCTCACCCACCTCCTCCTCACCCACCTCCTCCTCACCCATCTCCTCCTCACTCACCTCCTCCTCACCCACCTCCTCCTCACCCACCATCTCCTCACCCACCTCCTCCTCACCCACCTCCTCCTCACCCACCTCCTCCTCACCCATCTCCTCCTCACCCATCTCCTCCTCACCCATCTCCTCCTCACCCATCTCCTCCTCACCCATCTCCTCCTCACCCATCTCCTCCTCACCCATCTCCTCCTCACCCATCACCTCCTCACCCACCTCCTCCTCACCCATCTCCTCCTCACCCACCTCCTCCTCACCCATCTCCTCCTCACCCATCTCCTCCTCACCCATCTCCTCCTCACCCATCACCTCCTCACCCATCTCCTCCTCACCCATCTCCTCCTCACCCATCACCTCCTCACCCATCTCCTCCTCACCCATCTCCTCCTCACCCATCACCTCCTCACCCATCTCCTCCTCACCCATCTCCCCCTTACCCAGCCATGGCTCCAGGCAGGGTGATGCCATCTCCCCTACCCCGGCTCCCTGCTGCCCCTGGCCGGGCGGGCGAGTGGCCGGGTCCTGGGGAGGCCACTGGCAACCCGGGGCCTGAAGGGGAGCCTGTCCCTGCTCCCTGGTGGGGAGCACCCGGATGGAGCCGCCCCGAGGTCCTCGTCCCCTGCAGACAGATGGGAGACGTGGGTGAGGGCAAAGGTAGAGCCGATGGGGACCCAGTGCTTGTCACCGGGAGGGACCACAGAGCATCCGATGGGGTAAGGGGACAGTGAGGGGACAGGGGTGGTGTCACCTCTGCACCAGTCATGGAGCCATGGGATGGGTTGGGATGAAGGGACCTTAAAGCTCCTCCAGCTCCAACCCCTGCCATGGGCAGGGACCCCTTCCATTGGAGCAGCTTGCTCCAAGCCCCTGTGTCCAACCTGGCCTTGAGCACTGCCAGGGATGGGGCAGCCACAGCTTCTCCATTCAACCCCTTCCAATGTCCCACCGTGCTCACACCGCTGATCCCACAAACTGACCCCGCTCCCTTGGGATGCTCTCCCTCCATGCAGAGCTCATCCAGCCCCATTGTCCCCCTCCCAAGCCCTTCCCCGAACCAGGATCTGGCCATTCTGCAGCCTCAGCATCGCTGTGCTCCTCTGGGTCCGCATCCAGGGCTCGGCGCCGGCGCTGCAGGATGGCCTCGAGCTGCTGGTCCTTGCCCTTGAGGCTGCTCTGCCGCGCTCCAGCCCTCCTGCTCGCCCTCCTCATGGCACCCTGGGGACCACAGCACACAGCGGGGGTGCTGAGCGGCAGCATCCAGGCACTGGGACACAGGGATGACAAGGGACAGGGGCTGCAGCTGGGGACACGGATGAGGATGCTCACCAGGATGCTCTGCAGCTCCAGCACCGCGCTCCTCCGCTTGCTGCCCATCACCGATGCACCCTGCAGGAGGAGATGTGGCCTCATCCTGCCCACCCTGGGGCTGCTGGTGCTGCCCAAACCCATCCCCAGTCCTTGGGTCCCCCCTGAGAACATCACTCCATGGGATGGGGAGCCCATGGTCCCTCCCTACCTGTCCCAGGGGGTCCCGGTCCTTTGCGGGCCTCAGGACCACCCCATTCTTTATCCGCTCCATCATCTCCTGCACAGCTCGAGCTTTGGCATCCTCAGCTTCTGGCTTGCCTGGGCAGGGAGCACCGCACTGAGACCCTGCGCACTCGTGGCAAGGCTCAGTCCCTGCCTGGGGGTCAGGAGATGCCACCTCCCTGCGGTGTCCCCATGCCCAGGGCCCATCCCTTGCTGCCAAACCCCACCATGACCCAGGGCTGGTACCACCCTGCTCATCCCCATCACATGCTGGGCAGGACCGGGGGTGCTGCGGCCTGTGCACCCTCCTTTAGGGAATGAGGGGCTCACAGGGTGCCCCTTCAATGGCACCAGGGCCTCCAACGGCACCAGGACCCCCCCATAGGGATGCAATGGGGCCCATGGCGGGGACTTACAGCGCTGCAGGTTCACCAGCCCCTTCCTCTGCCTGATGGCCAGGAGTGGGCTGGAAGGGAGAGGGGAGGTCAGAGCCTATCCGAGCTGCACCAGGACCCCCCCAACACCAGACATGGTGCCCAGTGACCCCATCCACATCCCATGGGGATGATGCCCAGGGATGGCGTGGGGACAATTCCCAGCATTGTGGGGTGAAGATTTCCCAGCCCAACTCATCTGCTATGGCAGGGACAGGCTGGAAGCCCCATGGCACCCACGGGGTGTCCATTGGTGTCACTTACTCCACGGGCACGGTGGGTGCAGGTGGTGGCAGCGGTGGTGGCGGTGGTGGTGGTGCAGGCACTGCGGGGGCCTGGCTCTGCAGCAGTGGGTCCTGGGCCAGCTTCTCCTGCAGCAGCCCCACTGCAATGGGGTGAAGTGGGGGCTGCTGCCCCTCGGAGCCTGAGACACCCCTTGGGCATCCCTATGGGCATCCCTTGGTCATCTCTATGGGCAATCCTATGGGCATCCCTATGGGCACCCCTATGGGCATCTCTATGGGCATTCCTTGGACACCCCTATGGGCACTCCTATGGGCATCCCTATGGGCATCCCTGTGGGCATCCCTCGGGCATCTCTTGGACATCCCTATGGGTATCCCTGAGGACATTCCTTGGGCATCCCTATGGGCAGCTCTGTGGGCATCTCTATGGGTATCCCTTGGACATCCTGACGGACATCCCTATGGGCATCCGTGGAGCTCCTGCCCCCACCTTCTTCCTGCAGCTCCCGCAGGCGCTGCTCAGCCTCCTGCAGCTGCGTCCTCAGCCGCAGCTTCTCCTCCTCAGCCTCAGCCAGGGCTGCCCGGGCCTCATCCAGCTCCTCCGGCCCTGGGCGCTTCCCCAGCTCCTCCTCCAGCTCCTGCACCTGCAGGAATAGGGGTGCTGGAGCTGGGACCACGGTGCTGGCCCTGCTGGGGACATGGGGGCTCCACAACCCACACTGGCCACTTGCAAGGAGCTTCAAGCTATGGTGAGAGCGATTCTTGGCTGGGTGGTGGCAGCTTGGTGGGTGCTAACCCTGAGTGGGGGCTCCCATTGTGTGGTACCCAGCCATGGGATCCGAAAGTGCTGGTGGAAACCCATGGAAGAACAGCCTGTTTGGGAACCAAGCATGGGATGGGCATGGAGAGGGTGATGGGGGTTTGGAGAACAACCTCTCCCGGTTGGGCACCAGCATAGGATGGGCATGGATTGGTGATGGAGGGGTCTGGAAGAACCTCTCCAGACTGGACATCCATGTGGGATGGGCATGGAGAGGGTAATGGGGAGGGAGGGTGGGTGGAAGAACAACAGCTCCATGTTGGGCACCAGCATGGGATGGGCATGATGGGGGGGTCTGATCCTGGTCACATCCAGTTCCTGCACCCAGAGGAACCTTCACCAGCACCACAGTTGTGCTATGACCCACCCCCATGTCACCCCCTGTGTCACCCCCATGTCACCCTGTGTCATCCCCATTGTCACCCCCATTGTCACCCCCATGTCACCCCGTGTCATCCCCATTGTCACCCCCATTGTCACCCCCATTGTCACCCCCTGTGTCACCCCCTGTGTCACTCCCATTGTCACCTCGTGTCGCCCCCCGTGTCACCCCTGTGTCACCCCCATGTCACCCCCATTGTCACCCCCATGTCACCCCCATTGTCACCCCTGTGTCACCCCCTGTGTCATCCCCATTGTCACCCCATGTCACCCCCATTGTCACCCCCATGTCACCCCCTGTGTCACCCCATGTCACCCACATTGTCACCCCCTGTGTCACCCCCTGTGTCACCCCCATGTCACCCCCATGTCACCCTCATTGTCACCCCCTGTGTCACCCCCGTGTCACCCCCATGTCACCCCCATTGTCACCCCCTGTGTCATCCCCATTGTCACCCCCATGTCACCCTCATTGTCACCCCCATGCCACCCCCTGTGTCACCCCCATGTCACCCCCTGTGTCACCCCCATGCCACCCCCTGTGTCACCCCCATGTCACCCCCTGTGTCATCCCCATTGTCACCCCCATGTCACCCCCGTGTCACCCCCATTGTCACCCCTCGGGGACGGCCCTGACCCGCTGGCGCTGCTCCCGCCTGGCCTCCTCCAGCGCCCGCGTGAGGCTCGCCACGTCCTGCAGCGCCGCCAGCAGCTGGGCGCTGGGCCCCGTGCCCTGCAGCAGGATGGAGCTCTGCCGCCTCGCCTCCTTCCCCTGCACCAGCATCTGCCGCGGGGACAGCGGCGTCAGCGAGCCCGGGCCACGACAAACGCCCTTTGCCGGGGGGAACGGGGTTTGCGGCCCTCGCCCTGGAGGCTGGGAGTGAAACCCATGGGATCCTACAGGGATGCTGGGGATGGACTCTTCATCAGGGACTGCAGTGATAGGACAAGGGGTAACGGGTTCAAACTGAAACAGGGGAAGTTTAGATTGGATCTAAGGAAGAAATTCTTTACTGTGAGGGTGGTGAGGCACTGGAATGGGTTGCCCAGGGAGGTTGTGAATGCTCCATCCCTGGCGGTGTTCAAGGCCAGGTTGGATGAGGCCTTGGGTGCCATGGTTTAGTGTGAGGTGTCCCTGCCCATGGCAGGGGGTTGGAACTGGATGATCTTAAGGTCCTTTCCAACCCTAACTATTCCATGATTCTATGATCTCATCCCAGGGAGCCATGAGGGGTGACCCCAAGCACCCCCATCCCCTTGGTGCCAAGCCAGTGGTGCCTGAATATTGGGGTGTCTCCATCATTGAATCAGAGAGGTTTGTGTTGGAAGGGACCTTAAAGCTCCTCCAGCTCCAGCCCCTGCCACGGGCAGGGACCCCTTCCACTGGAGCAGCTTGCTCCAAGCCCCTGTGTCCAACCTGGCCTTGAACACTGCCAGGGATGGGGCAGCCACAGCTTCTCTGGGCACCCTGGGCCAGCGCCTCAGCACCCTCACAGGGAAGAGCTTCCCCATATCCCATCTCCACCTACCATTGAGGGACACCGGCAGCAGCACGCCCCTGCTCTCCCACCCCATGGGTGCCTTCCCCCCCACCCAGCACCCATGGCCAGGGTGGCCGGGGCCCTGCCTGCACCTCATGGGCGAAGGCTTCCGCGTGCAGGCGCAGGTCCTGCTCCAGCTCGAGCTGCTGCATGGCCTCGCAGTAGTCCTGGCTGATGATGTGGGACACTGCAGGACAGCGAGGTCTCAGGGGGTCCACAGCGCCCCAGCCCCTCGGCACTGCCACCCCCGTGCATGGGGACACCCACGTCCCAGCGCCATTCATTGCTCTCCCCAGCACCGGGAGCTGCCGTGGGGCTCAGCACCCGTCTCACCTCTCTTGAAGGACCTCAGCGCCCGCTGGCTGGTGCCCAGGGCCGCCCGCAGGCGCTGCTGCTCCTCCTGCCCCAGCTCCAGCTGCAGCGGGACAGGAGCTGGGATCACCCAGGGGCTCCCACCACGGGAGCACCCCCAGGACATCAGGGAGGTGGTGAAGGGTCCAAAGGGGGGGGGTTCGGACCCCAACCCCTGAGCTCAGCCAGGAGCTGCAGGGATGAGCAGGGGGTGAGGAAGGAGGGCAAGGGCTGGGAGGTCCCATTGGGGGTCGCAGCGGGTACCTGGTCCTGCAGGTCCTGGTTCAGCCGCTGCAGCTCCTGGACCTGGCTGGTGAGGTCCTTGCGCTGCTCCAGCAGCCACGAGATCTTCTTCTGCAGGGCTGGGAGCAGCGCAGGGGATGCGGGGTGGGAATGGGGAGCACAGAGCCCATTCCTGAGGCTGGGATGCCACAGGGACCTCCCCAGCTCACCCCCATCCTGCTGGAAGCTGATTCCGGGAGGTGACCCAGGGACACACACGTGGCAATGGGGTGGGAGAGCAACCCCAGGACACCCGGGCTGTGCTCAGCACCCTTCTCCTGCCCAAAGCTGCCCTGAGCATCCCCCAAGGGTCAACCCATGGGAGAAGAGCTTGGATGATCCCAAGGGAGGGTTTGGCTGGAGGGGGTGTCCCTGAGGGCGCATCTCCATGTACTGACATACAAACACAGGCAGAAGTGGGAAACAGGATGGGAAACCGGGATGGGAAAGAGGGAAACTGGGCAGCAGCACTTTCAGTTCAGCTTTTCCCTTAGGCTTCAGATTCACTTTCTCCTGTTTATCCGGAACAAGGACCAGGAACAACCTAAACCCCAGGGCCAGGCTGAGCTGAGCTCAGGCAACACCGGGATGGGGCTGGGGCTGTGCTGCTTCTAGCTGGGGATGGGATGGGGGTAGGATGGGGATGGGATGGGGATGGGATCCCCCTGGCTCACCCTCAAGCTGCTGCCCATAGCACTGGGCAGGGTCAGGGTTCTCCTCAGGGGGCACCTCCTCGAGCAGAGCTTCAGGGGCTGCTGGGGCCAGGCTGAGCCTCTTCAGCTGCTTGTTCTCCTGCTTCACCTGGGGTGGGATCATGGAACCATGGAAGGGTTTGGGATGAAGGGACCTTAAAGCTCCTCCAGCTCCAACCCCTGCCACGAGCAGGGACCCCTTCCACTGGAGCAGCTTGCTCCAAGCCCCTGTGTCCAACCTGGCCTTGAGCACTGCCAGGGATGGGGCAGCCACAGCTTCAACCCATTCCCATGTCCCACCACCCTCAGAGGGAAGAACTTCCCTGTATCTCATCCAACTCTTCCCTCTTCCAGCTGGAAGCCCAAACTCCTCATCCTACCCCTGCATCCCTTGTCCCAAGCCCCTCTCCAGCTTTCCTGCAGCCCCTTTAGGCACTGGAGCTGCTCTCAGGTCTCCCCTTCAGGAGCCTTCTCTTGTCCAGGCTGCCCCAGCCCAGCTCTCTCAGCCTGGCTCAGAGCAGAGCTGCTCCAGCCCTCGCAGCAGCACCCCAATGGCACACTGCCCCAGCACTGGGTGCTGCCCTGGGTGCGCTGGGGATGCTGCGGGCACTGCGGTGCTGCAGGGTGACACTGGTGGGGCCGTGGTGCTCAGCCCTACCTGCGCTGCGTAGGCTTCAGCTCGCTCCCGGCACGTCCTCTCGATCTCAAACTCAGTCTCCAGCGCCGAGAGCTCAGCCAGCAGGGCCTGGGATGCTGCAGTGGGGCAGGATGGACGCAGGGACCAGCTCAGTGCCACAGCAGGGGTTTCCCACTTCTCCCTCCCACCGGCTCCATCAGCACCAGCTCCAGTGAGGGCTGAGGTCAGCCCAAGGCACAGGACCGAGGCCAGATGCGGCACTGGTGGGATGGGGCTCACCTTGCTCCAGCTCAGCCAGGCGCTGCCCAGCTTCACCCAGCTCCTGGCCATGGCAGGGATGCTGCTGGGGGGAAACACACACCTGGAATTCCATCGGCATGGCACTGCCTTGGGATGGCTTTGTGTGGGGATAGCATTGCACTGGCACAGGATAGCACAGGCATTGCAGTGGCACAGCACTGGCTGGGGATGGCATTGGCTTGGCACAGCACTGTGTTGGGATGGCTTTCTATTGGCATGGCATTGCATTGGCACAGCATTCTGCTGGCATGCCATTGGCCTGGGATGGTATTCCAATGGCATGGTGTTATGTTGGCCTGGCATTGCTTTGGCACTGCATTGTGTTGGTGTGGATTTGCTTTGGCATGGAATCGCAGTAGCACAGCTCTGTGTTGGTGGGGTGTTGCATTGGCACTGTGTTGGCATTCCCCTGGGATGGCATTCCATTAGCATGGCATCACATTAGCATGGCATAATATTGGCATTCCATTAGCACCGCATCGTGTTGGCACGGCATCGGCACAGCATTCCACTGGCATTCCATTGGCTCAGGGCTCCCGGCTCTCATCCAGCCCTGAGCCACCAGATGCTGCCGCATTGGGACCACTGTGACCGTGACACCGGTGACGGCACCAGCACCTGGCACAGAGCCGGGGCCGGACCAGCCCTGAGCCACCTCAGGGCCCATGGGCAGGAGGAGGGGATAAACCAGAACCCAGGCCTGGGAGCGGTACCTGCACCACGGCTGCCCCTTCATCACCATCACCATCATCACCACCATCGTCTTCCTCCTCCTCCTCCTCGCTGCTGCCCGACTCCAGGATGGCTGCAGAGGAACCAGAAGCGCACCAGGAGGTCCCCAGCACAGGAGGAAGCCCAGGAGGTGCCTCAGCTCTTGCTCTCCTCACACTGCTCTACAAGGAGAGGGGCTGAGCCCCCCCAAGCCCCCCCTGCACCAGGAGCTGGTGATGCCCCCGCTGCCAAACCCCCTGGGAGATGCTGGGAAAAGCCATTCCTGAGCATCCTGCTGCCGGTGAGACCAAGAGGTGCCTTGATGGGCTTGGCTGATGGGGGGCACCGGGACAGTCCCCAGCACCACTGAGCTTCCCTGCACTGAAGCAGCCCCATGGCACTGGGGTGAATGGTTTTGGGGGGTGAGACCCCACTGAGGGCACAGGGAGGAGCACGTCCCCATGGGACCGTCACTGGGGGGACTGGTGGTGCCCAGTGGTGGGGACTGGGATGCTCCATGGCTGGATGAGGGTCCCATGTCTCCAAGTGCTCTGGCATCCCCCTTGGTGAGGCAGGAACCCAGCCCCTGCCACCGATCCTTCCCCAGAACAGCTGGAATCTGGTGGGGAATTCCCTCTGGAATCTAATCCAGGCACCGGCTGCTGGGACCTCGCAATGCCGGCATGGGCTGGGGGTCCCCATGGCACCCACCGGGCACCAGGACCCCGCACTGGGACCCCACACAGGGACCCCAGCGCCACCTGTGGGGCTTGGATGTGCAAATGCTGCTCCCCAGGGCCTGGGCTCTTGCGAGATGAAGTTGTTTGAGCATGAAAACACCAGCGAAACACCCTAAAGAGGAGCTGGGACGGGCACCTCCTGCAGCCCTGAGCAGCAGAGGGAGGGATGGAGGGAGGGGTGATGGAGGGAGGGATGATGGAGGCAGGGATGATGGAGGGAGGGATGATGGAGGGAGGGGTGATGGAGGGAGGGGTGATGGAGGGAGGGACGATGGAGGGAGGGACGATGGAGGGAGGGGTGATGGAGGGAGGGACGATGGAGGGAGGGACGATGGAGGGAGGGGTGATGGAGGGAGGGACGATGGAGGCAGGGATGATGGAGGCAGGGATGATGGAGGGAGGGGTGATGGAGGGAGGGGTGATGGAGGGAGGGGTGATGGAGGGAGGGACGATGGAGGGAGGGACGATGGAGGGAGGGACGATGGAGGGAGGGACGATGGAGGGAGGGACGATGGAGGCAGGGGTGATGGAGGGAGGGGTGATGGAGGGAGGGGTGATGGAGGGAGGGATGATGGAGGGAGGGGTGATGGAGGGAGGGGTGATGGAGGGAGGGATGATGGAGGGAGGGGTGATGGAGGGAGGGACGATGGAGGCAGGGATGATGGAGGCAGGGATGATGGAGGGAGGGGTGATGGAGGGAGGGGTGATGGAGGGAGGGGTGATGGAGGGAGGGGTGATGGAGGGAGGGACGATGGAGGGAGGGACGATGGAGGGAGGGACGATGGAGGGAGGGACGATGGAGGCAGGGGTGATGGAGGGAGGGGTGATGGAGGGAGGGGTGATGGAGGGAGGGGTGATGGAGGGAGGGATGATGGAGGGAGGGGTGATGGAGGGAGGGGTGATGGAGGGAGGGGTGATGGAGGGAGGGGTGATGGAGGGAGGGGTGATGGAGGGAGGGGTGATGGAGGCAGGGATGATGGAGGCAGGGATGATGGAGGCAGGGATGATGGAGGGAGGGGTGATGGAGGGAGGGGTGATGGAGGGAGGGGTGATGGAGGGAGGGGTGATGGAGGGAGGGGTGATGGAGGGAAGGATGATGGAGGGAAGGATGATGGAGGCAGGGACGATGGAGGCAGGGACGATGGCAGGATGGGGGATGGACGGGTGGATGGATGGATGGATGGACAGAGGCACATCACACATGGGAGCTGCCAGTCCACCTAAATACAACCCCCTTGTCCTTCACCCCCTGCAATGGAGCTGAGTAGAGGTCAATCCCCCCTCCCACCCCAAGCCCAGTTCAGGGCCGGTTTCACCCCTTGCAAAGGCTCTGCGAGCCCAGAGGCCACGGTGACGGTCGCAGGGGACAACCAGATCCACTCCACCATGGGATGCCCACCCATGTGCGAGCCCATCGCATCCTTCAGCGCAGGGAAAGGACCTTACCTGTGAGCTGCCCAGTGCCTTCTGCAGCCCAGGCCATGGCGCGGGGCCGGTGGGACCCAGCACCCTGAGCTCAGCTGGGACCTGCCGCAGGGAAGTGAAACCCCGACGTCAGCAGTGACGATGGGGGCTGAGCACCCAGCTCCAGGCAGGGCTGGTCCTGCCCTGGCCACAAGGCAGGCTCAGGGGGAACTGAAACCCCTCCTGCCCCAGCTAAGAGCTGCTTTGAGCATGAAGATGCTGAGGCTGCTTTTGCATGAACTCAGCAGCAAGCACCCCCCTGGGCATCACCAACGAGTGCTGGGGTTGGAGGAGCTGCTGCGAGGGCTGGAGCAGCTCTGCTCTGGAGCCAGGCTGAGAGAGCTGGGCTGGGGCAGCCTGGACAAGAGAAGGCTCCTGAAGGGGAGACCTTAGAGCAGCTCCAGTGCCTAAAGGGGCTGCAGGAAACCTGGAGAGGGGCTTGGGACAAGGGAGGTAGGGATGGGATGAGGAGTTCGGGCTTCCAACTGGAAGAGGGAAGAGTTGGATGGGATACAAGGAAGTTCTTCCCTCTGAGGGTGGTGGGACATGGGAATGGGTTGAAGCTGTGGCTGCCCCATCCCTGGCAGTGTTCAAGGCCAGGTTGGACACAGGGGCTTGGAGCAAGCTGCTCCAGTGGAAGGGGTCCCTGCCCGTGGCAGGGGTTGGAGCTGGAGGAGCTTTAAGGTCCCTTCCAACCCAACCCATTCCATGGTTCCATGCCCTCGGCCTCCCCCCGCCTGGCGCCATTGGAAATGTCACCTCCCAGCTCTGTGACTCATCGGGCTCTGCCCTTTCCCAGCGCCGCTCCGGGATCGAGTGAATTCCTCTCCGCTCACTGCATCCTCCAAACACCCATGAAAATCAATGGGCTCCGTTCCCGTGGGATGCGGATGAGGCTGCTCCGAAGCCTCCGCAGGCAGAGATGCTTCGGAGGCAGCTCTGTATTAACGCTCACCTTGTAAGCGCTTCATCAAAGGAGTAATTCCAGCTCCTGTATAAGCCGGAGCTCCTTGCACACTCTTTACAGGTGGGTTCTGGAGCATCCTTGCCTCAGCCCTGGGAATAACGAGACATTTCAGATGTTATCCCCTCCATTTCCCGGGATTCCTGTGGTTTAGGGTAGGGAATGGGGTGCTTCGACCAAATCCAGCCCCAAACCTCTCATTTTAAGGCAGGAGATGAGCGTGGTCCTCGCAGCCCCCATGGCCTCACCTTCTCCCCCTGCAACCACAGCCCTGGGGGGGCTTTCCTGATCCTCTCCCTTGAATACTCACAGGGTTGCAGCTTTAACTGTTCCTTGGGTTTCATTCCCATCATCCAGGGAACAGGATTTACCTGGATGTGGCTCAGCTCAAGGAAATGGGTGTCAGGAACAGCTCCAACACCCCATGGTCAGGGAAAATGGGATTTGTCCACTGGAAAAGTCCAGTGATCCATGCTGGCTTCCTGGCTAAGTCCATGGCAACAAGGATCAAAGAGACTCCGGAAGAGGGACATTAAAGCTGCTCATCTTCCCCATGTGCATCCTCAACACAGGTTCAGCAGAGTCCTGGAGCTCTGCATCCCCAGGAAGCGCCCTCCATGGCATCCTGCTCCCTGCTCCAGGAGTTTTCCATCCCTCCTGCAGGATGCCCAGAGAGAAGGAACCAAGCTTCCGCCCCAGCCCAAGGCTTCTCCTCCACTCCTATCAGTGGCTCTGGGCTCTCACCCGCCCTGGGCCATCTGCCTGCGCCTGAGGCGATGGAAACTGTGAAGCACAGCTTGGAGCAGAGCTGTGAACACAGAGCCAGGAGCATCCCTGCAGCCTCCCCCGGCGCCATCCCCTCCTCCAGGCTGGAAACATCACGTTACAGCTTCAATATGATCATAGAATGGTTTAAGGAGGGGACCTTAAAGCTCCTCCAGCTCCAGCCCCTGCCACGGGCAGGGACCCCTTCCACTGGAGCAGCTTGCTCCAAGCCCCTGTGTCCAACCTGGCCTTGAGCACTGCCAGGGATGGAACATTCCCAACCTGTGCCAGCGCCTCAGCACCCTCACAGGGAAGGGATTCCCAAGATCTAGGAATGCTCAACCCTGTTCCTCAGGGAAGGAAGCAAAAGCATCACTGCAGCCCCAGGCAGCAGCAAGCCAGGGCAGGGAACAGGGGCCATCCCCAGCATCCCCCACCGTGTGGCCTTGGAGCAAAACTACAGCCCCGGAGCTGCTCTTCAGCTCTGCTTTGCTTCCAGTGCTTCTGCCTTCACTTTGCCAAGCCCCTAACACCAAGAGCCCTGTGGGGAAGCTACGCGTCTCCTGCCAGCCTGCATCTCCCCTGGGCTCCGAGATGCACCTCCTGCAGCCTCCAGGTCCCCTCAACTCCTTTCTCCTCCTCTCTTAGTTCTCTAAACCCATAAAACCCATGAGCATGCAGAGGGTGATGTCCCCATGGGATGGAGCCCAGCACGTGTGAGCAGCAGGGATGATGCTGCAGCAGCCGCTGGTAAGAACTTCAGCCATAACCTTTATTAGGGGAGCAGCTCTCAATCAGAAACCCCATCCTATCAGCTCACCATCAGCACACAGCCAGCGGCAAGGGGGGCTCTGCTCACCTTTGCCATCAGCCAAAACTGGCCACAGTGAGCCATTTTCCTAAGGAATTCCTCAAGAAGCCTTCCCAAGCCATGAAAGCGGAGCAGCACTGAACCCTGGCTGCTGGGTACCACAGGGACATCAACCCTGGCACAGGCTGGAGGTGAAATGATGGAAAAAGGGGGGTTTATAAGGAACAAAGAGCAAAGCTTCACCTCCTCCTCACTATGATCATCTGTATCTTTCCCCCTTTTGGGAAGGGGGAGGCCTGGGGAGTGCAGCAGCACCGGGAATGCCAAGAGATGACACCCAAGGGAAGCTGCGGAAACTCACTCTGTGCCTTGCTCCCCATGAAGAGCATCACTCTCCATGAAACACATTCCCAGGGCCAGACAGAAGTGGCCATTTCCAACACCAAAATCACCCAAACCACCATGTTGAGAGCTTCAGGTCACCTCCTCACAGCCACAGAGCATTGGGGGGGGGACACACCAGCATCCTCCAGAGCTGGCAGCTTCCCAGTGGGAATCCGTGGGGAGCTGGACACTTGGGTCACTTCATTCTCTCTTTAATGAATGGCTCTGTGTAAACCTCAGTTCAACGTCAAGCACGTCCTGCTGCCAAACTACCCCACGTGCCAGCTCCTGCTTGTAAAGCCCTGGTAGGTGACAACGTCTCCCAGGGGGGGCAGTGCCTGGGGGGGGAGCTTGGACCCTCCTTGTGCTCAGCTGGAACCAAACATCCTCCTTGCACACAGTCCTGGAGCTGGATGGAGCCCTGCCTCTGCATCTGGTACCTCCAGTCAGTGCCCAGTGCCAGCATTCCCAGCACCAATTCCCAGGAAAATCCTGCTGGGATATGTTTAGGAGGGATGGAGCGAGGCCTGGGGTCAGTGCTGCTGCCCCACAGCCCCCTGCACAGTCTGGGGCTGCCCCGCTCCTTCAGTGCAGCATCCCTGCTCAGTAGATCTTCTGTCGGCTGGGCAGGATGGCCTCCTTGATGAAAGAGAAGATGAGGAGGATCCCAGAGCGCTTCCCCCTCTTCCCTTTGGTGAAGTAGTTGGAGACCACGTCGTCTGTGGAGATAAGGGGAGCAAAATCAAACACCAAACAACACCCTGGGATGGGTTTGGTTTCAGGGCCTGAAATGCATGATCTGCCTTTAAAGCACCGGAGCTGCTCGTTTGATCCCATCTGGCTTCCTTTAAAGCATGGAAGTTGCAGGTTTGTTCCCATCCAGCTGCCCTTAAAGCATGGAAGTTGCTGGTTTGCTCTCATCTACCTGCATTTAAAGCATGGAAGTTGCTGGTTTGTTCCCATCCAGCTGCCCTTAAAGCATGGAAGTGCTGGTTTGCTCTCATCTACCTGCATTTAAAGCATGGAAGTTGCTGGTTTGCTCCCATCCAGCTGCCTTTAAAGCATGGAAGTTGCTGGTTTGCTTCCATCTACCTGCATTTAAAGCATGGAAGTTGCTGGTTTGCTCCCATCCAGCTGCATTTAAAGCATGGAAGTTGCTGGTTTACTCCCATCCAGCTGCCCTTAAAGCAAGGAAGTTACTGATTTGATCCCATCTGGCTGCATTTAAAGCATGGAAGTTGCTGGTTTGCTTCCATCCACCCTACCTGATGCTCCCATAAGCCACTGATAGGGAGCCCAAATCCTGAGCTCCCTGTTTTGAGCTGCAGGGAGAGCCCACAGAAAGCAACAGGGCCCCAGGGCTGGAGAGATGCAGGATGTGGAGCAGGAAGAACCTTTCCTTCACTCTGCTCACTCATCCGTCACCCTTTCCCTGCCTTGGCTTTGGAAGGGTTTACCCAACCTGCTGCACTCCGTCCCTGCTCCATGCAGCAGGAATGGGGTGTGCAATGGGCTGTGCCGAGCACAGAGCCCTGTGAGAGCCCAGCACTCACCTCCGGGCTGCACTGTGGAGGGCAGGACGTTCTCCCCAGCTGACAAGGAGACGAAGAAAGCAAAAGGGATTAACCAGAGGCAGAAGGTGAAGTAGGCAAGAACCTGCAGGCATAGACACAAGGCAGTGAGAGCAGAACCACAACACAGGCAGCACATCCTGGCTGCTGCCCCAGCCCATGGGACACCCCAAGTGTCTCCCTGAACCCACTGAGATAAAGGGCTCTGAAGGGGCAGAACTGCAGCTCAACCTCTCCCAAGCCTCAGGTGCTGAGATACTGTCCCACTGTGGAGCTGGGAAAGGGATAAATGGCACCCAGGAGCATCCATGGAAGGATGAAGGAGAAGCCTTTGCTCCTGATTCTGGGTTCCTGGAAACCTCCATTGCTCCCAACAACTCCCAATGAGAATTAAGGAAGCAGGATGCTGGTTGTGCTGCTTTGAGCCAGGAAATCCCCTTCACACTTCCAGGGGCTAAAAGGAAGAGGCAAGACCTGGGATTGCTCCTCCTGCCCTGGGATGGGCCACTGGGGTTTGGGGAGAGCAGAGCTGCTGCATCAGCCTCTCTGTGCACCCAAACGCTGGTTAAACTGCGTAAAAACCTACGGGTTTCATCAGTCTGATGGAGATTTTCTCTTGGTATTCAGAATCTGCACTAAGTGGCAGCTATTTTGGGGCCAGACAAGCCCCTTTGGAGAGTTTGGACCTTCACATGAAGATGCTGACAGAGAACTAGCGCATCAGAGAGATAAAAATACTGAGTGATAATTGCAGAAGGGAAGTGATTTGTGGTCAAAAGACATTTTAGATGATCTCATTTTCTATTGTCCTTGGGTTTAGCCCATCAGAACAGTGCAATCTGTGCTTTACACTCAGTGCTTTTAATGCCTTTGAGTGGCTGAGGAAGCCCCAAGCCCCATCCTAGAGCAGAAGCTGCAGCTCCCGTGCTGAGGGCACAGGAGCCCCGAGGGAAGGGCTGTGAGAAGCATCCTGAGCACAGTGGCATTTCCCAACCTCCAGCAGCTCCGCGTGGGCTGGGAGAGCAGGGATTGACTCCTTCCCAAAGGCCTCTCACCTCAGAGAACAGGTAATACTCCTCGGCGAAGTACTGGAACGCCAGGTAGTGATTGAATATAACCAGCACTGCAAAGGAGACAGCGCAGTCAGCGCGCGGCCAGGCAGAAACAGCACCAGCTCAGCCCAAAGGCGCTGCAGGAGGAGGAGGGAGCAGCTCCTGCAGCAGAGCCCCCGGGAGCCCAGCCCCTCGGTGCTGCTCAGCCCCTCGCACCCGCATCCTGCTGCTAAAAGACTTTCACAGCTCTGGTGTGAGCAGCACGAGCCCCATCCCTCAGCTCAGCCCCAAATCCCTTGTCCCCGCAGTGCCTTACTCGCCCTGGCCCAGGGGAGCCCAGCCTGACACTTGCTAATGCTGCCCAGAGCTGAGAGAAGCACAGAGCCCCCCGGGGCCCTGGCAGCTGCTGCAGGGAGCAGCTCCTCTGCCATGTGTAAAGCAAGTGAAGCTGAAACGCAGGCAGGCCGCGAGGGTTAGCGCTGGCCCCAGCACTGAAAACACCATTTAGCTCTTAAGAGGCACGAACTGGAGCTGCTTTTGCCTTTTAGCCAAGACAAGAAGACACCAGCTCCAGCCCAGGAGCCCCAGGGCAGGCAGGAGGCAGTGTCCCATGTGGATTTATCCTCCTCTCTTCATCCATCACCAGATCCAGACCCAGTCTGGCTGCAGAAAACACATCCCTATCTATGCCCCACGGGAGAACAAAGTGCCCAAGGCCAGGCTGGACACAGGGGCTTGGAGCAAGCTGCTCTAGGGGAAGGTGTCCCTGCCTGTGGCAGGGGTTGGAGCTTCAGGACCTTTAAGGTCCCTTCAACCCAAACCATTCCCTGATTCCATACTAATCCCGCCTACACGAGAGCTTTGAGCAGCAAAGGTGCTCCAGCTGCGCACAGACATGCTCTGAAATATGCATAAGGGCTCTCCAAAGTCACACTGGAAGATGCTGCCTGTTTGCTACTTCAGCTGTCACTACTCATCACCTGGAGCAGGGGGCTGAGGCCTGATCCATGCCCAGGACATGAGAACACGCAGGAGGCTCCGCAGCTCGCACGGGATGAAACCATTTGGCTTACTCAGAGTAGCCACAAACCAGTTTAAGTGGCAGAGCTGCTGGTGCTCCAGCCCAGCCCTCCTTTGGGGTCAGTCTATGACACAGCTCTGGCTGCTCATCAGCTGAGCACAGCAATAATGGAATGGTTTGGGTTGGAAGGGACCTTAAAGCTCCTCCAGCTCCAACCCCTGCCACGGGCAGGGACCCCTTCCACTGGAGCAGCTTGCTCCAAGCCCCTGTGTCCAACCTGGCCTTGAACACTGCCAGGGATGGGGCAGCCACAGCTTCTCTGGGCACCCTGGGCCAGCGCCTCAGCACCCTCACAGGGAAGAGCTTCTGCCTAAGAGCTCAGCTCAGTCTCCCCTCTGGCAGGTTCAAGCCATTCCCCTTGGCCTGTCCCTACAGGCCCTTGTCCCAAGCCCCTCTCCAGGTTTCCTGCAGCCCCTTTAGGCACTGGAGCTGCTCTCAGGTCTCCCCTTCAGGAGCCTTCTCTTCTCCAGGCTGCTCCATCCCAGCCTGGGTTTGTGCTGGGATGCCCTGACCCAGGGGCAGGACCTTGCCCTTGGCCTGGTTGAGCTCCATGAGGCTCCCACATTAACTCGTGAACGTGTCAGAAACTGATTTGCCACATTAAGGACGGGCTTTTGTCTCAAAGCTCTTCCTCCTCCAACCATCAGCTCCTTCTGATGGCAGAACCCTCCCACCTCTCACAGCCACTGTGCCACCAGCCTGCACTTACACCCTGGCGTAAAGACTTACAGGTCTTCTAGTGAGCTTCAACCCCTCCTGCTCTTTGGCCACTGACCACCCAGAACAGCTCTGCAGGAAGGACACTGGGATCTCACTCCCACAGCGCTGCTCCATGAGTTTGGAGCAGAACCAGAGCTGGGAAAGCCCAGTTTCCACCCCACAGCACCCAGCCCACAGTTATCACAGCCCCACCATAAACCACAATGACAAAGCCCTGTACAAAGCTCAAAGTCCTTTTGGAAGGCACGGAGGCTGCAGGAGCAAAAGCCAAATCTCTGCTGCCACCCAAAGCCCACCTGGGGATGGGGTGACAGTGTCACCCATGGGGAGGTGACAGTGTCACCCATGGGGAGGTGACAGTGTCACCCATGGGGAGGTGACAGCCCCACTCACCACAGGACAGGATGAAGTTGGAGGAGGTGAGCACGATGAAGGGGAAGGTCTGCAGCAGCCCAAAGTAGACGAGGTTGGTGAAGAGCCCCACTCCTACCATGAAGCCAGGGAACTGTTCAAAGAGGTAGAGCCCCACGAGCACAGCTGAAGAGAACTGAGGGAGAAAGTGGGGTGAACACGGGGGTGAAGGCAGCAGCACAGCCAGGAACCCTGCCATGGTCAAGGTGCCTTTAGTGCTGACAGCATCACATCAACCATGCACCTCCCGCTCAGCACCAGCCCCTTGGGAAGGATCCAAATGGAAACCCACCCAGCTGCGCTGGGACATGCTGTGGGTGCTGTGCCAGCCCCCTGGGGTGCTGGTGGTGAGGCCCCCCCCGTGTGTGCGCACAGGGACTTACCCAGATCATGTACTTGATGATCCTCTTGGTGACAACCGTGTACTCCTCGATCAGCTCCGCCAGGTAGTAGAGCCCGGCCGCTGCGGAGGGAGGTTGGGATGAGCAGGGATGGAGCAGGGATACAGGAGGGAACGTGGCAAACGCTGGTGCTGCCTTCAGCTGTGGGAGCCCCGCTCCATAAGAGACTAAGGGCAGGGGTGAACCCCATCCCTGCAATGCTCTGGGGACTCAGGGGACCCCCAATCTCTGGGGCAGCCACAGGACATCAGAGGCACTGATGGGACCCCCAGTCTCAGGGATACACAGGGGACCCCCCAAACTCAGGGTCTCTGAGGTCTCAGGTGCACCCAAGGAGCCCCCAGTTTCTGGGGTACCCAAGGGGTAACAGAGGCACCCAGAGGACCCCAATCTCAGGGGCACCCTCGGGATCTCAATGGCACCAACAGGACCCCCGGTGTCAGAGGCCTTCAGGTCACGCAGGGCACCCCCAATCTCTGAACTACCCACGGGATCCCCAGCCTCAGGCGCTCTCTGAGCTCTCGGGGGCACCCAGAGGACCCCAAAGTCAGGAGCTGAGGCCTAGGGGACAACCAAGAGACCCCCAACCTCAGGCGCTCTTTGAGGCCTCGGGGGCACCCAAGGGACCCCAACCCCGGGGGGGTCTCTGTGGGCACCCATGGGGCCCCCAACCTCCAGAGCACCCCCGGGGGGTGACGGACCCGCGCCCCCAACCCGGAGGCCCAAGCACCCCCCCCCCGAGCCCCCCGCCATATCGCGACAGCCCGCGGGAGGAGGCTGCGGCCTCACCGATGGCCAGGGTGACGAAGGCCACCTGTATGAGCAGGGACAGCCAGCTCAGCGCGTACATGAACCACATGGCGGGGCCGCGCCGGGGTCGGGGACTGGGCCTGGGCCTGGACCGGGGCCGCCGCTCCCGCTCCGGGCCCGCTCCTGCTCCCGGTCCGGCGGCAGCGGAGCTGAACACGCGGCGCCGGAACAAGAGAGATCACCCGACCCGGCGCGGCCCGGCCGCTGCACGGCGCCACAGCGACCCCTGCAGGCGCGGAGGGATCCGGGGGAGGGGGGGGAATGAAACTTGGGGGGACCCCGAAATGTGGAGGGACCCCTAAAAGGGCAGAGGGAACCTGGAATGGGGGGGGTATGGAAACACACAGGGCACCCACAAACAGTGTGGCACCCCCAAACGTTATGGAGCACCCGCAAACTGCACAGGGACCCCCAAACCGTACAGGGACCCTGAACTATACCAGGGACCCCCCAAAAACACACAGGAACCTCCCAAATCGCACAGGGACACCCGGCTTCACATGGACCCCCGAACCCCCATGGGGACCCCAAACCACACGGGGATACCTAGAAATGATTCAGAGACCCCCTGAAACCATACAAAGATGCCCCAGAACCTTACAGGGACCCCGAATTACATAAGGACCCCCCCAATACCATACAGGGACACCTCAAAACCATTCAGGGACCCAAAACCATACAAGGACAGCCCAAACCGTATGGGGACACCCAAAACTCTGCAGTGACCCCCCCAAACCTGTGCAGGGACCCCCTGCACCCATATAGGGACCCCCTCCATGTGTATAGGGACACCTCATACAGCTGTATAGGGGTTCTCGGTGCCTAAATGGGATCCCCCTCTCCAGCCATGCAGCTCCCCCATCCGTAGGGACCCCTTCTGCAGCCGTGCACCCCCTGAGGCTGTAAAGGGACCCCTGAATTCATATAGGGACTCCCTTTACCCCTATAGGACCCCACAACCCCTATAGGGACTCAGAAGCCACATGGAGGCCCTGGGGACCCCAAGACCCATGTGGGGACCCCTGTGTCCCTAGGGAGACTGCACACATACAGGAATCCCTCCCCTCCCCTAGGGATTGGGGTACACTGAGCTGTACTGGGTGTCACTGGCTTGTACTGGGATACACTGGGCTGTACTGGGTGTCACTGGGCTGTACTGGGATACACTGCACTGCACTGGGGTACACTGGGCTGTGCTGGGATACACTGCACTGCACTGGGGTACACTGGGCTGTACTGGGTGTCACTGGGCTGCACTGGGATACACTGGGCTGTACTGGGTGTCACTGGGCTGTACTGGGATACACTGGGCTGTACTGGGTGTCACTGGGCTGTACTGGGATACACTGGGCTGTACTGGGTGTCACTGGGCTGCACTGGGATACACTGGGCTGTACTGGGTGTCACTGGGCTGCACTGGGATACACTGGGCTGTACTGGGTGTCACTGGGCTGTACTGGGTGTCACTGGGCTGCACTGGGATACACTGGGCTGTACTGGGTGTCACTGGGCTGTACTGGGTGTCACTGGGCTGCACTGGGATACACGGGGCTGTACTGCGTGCACCCCCCGCAGGTGCTGGTATCCCCACTGGGGGCGGCCCAGCAGCGAGGGGTGGGCTCCGGGGGCTCTTTGTGCTGGTTCAAACTGACCTGCCTGGGTCTGCAGGGATGGGGCAGCGCAGCACGGCCCTGGCACCCCTGCACCCCCCTGCCTGACCCCTGCCTCCCTCTTGTACCCCTCCTGTACCCCCCCGCCTTCCCCCTGCAACCCCTGCACCCCCCTTCCTCCCTCCTGTGTCCCTCTTGCATCTCCTACATCCCCCTGCGTCCTCCCTGCACCCCTCTGAATCCCTCCTGCTGCCCCTCTGCTTTCCCCTGCATCCCTTTCGCACCCCCTATATCCTTCCTGCAGCCCCCCTGCAACCCCCTGCCTCTCCCCGGCATCCCTCCTGCCACCCTCTTGCACCCTTTGCACCCCTCATGCACCTCCCTGCATCCTTCCCGCACCTCCCTGCACCCTTGTGTCCCTTCTGCATCCGCTGTATCTGCCCTGCATCCTCCAGCACTCCCTTGCATCCTTCCCTGCATCCTCCCTGCATCCCTCCTGTCTTCTCCTACATCCACCTGCATCCCTGCTGCATCGACCTTCACCCCCTGCACCCCTCCTGCATCCCCCCGGCACCCCCCTGCACCCCTCTTGCATCCTCCCTGCACCCCCCCTGCATCCCTCCTGCATCCCCCCTGCACCCCCCTGCATCCCCCCTGCACCCCCCCTGCATCCCTCCTGCATCCCCCCTGCACCCCCCCTGCACCCCTCCTGCATCCCCCCTGCACCCCCCTGCACCCCTCCTGCATCCCCCCTGCACCCCTCCTGCACCCCTCCTGCATCCCCCCTGCACCCCCCTGCACCCCTCCTGCATCCCCCCTGCACCCCCCCTGCATCCCTCCTGCATCCCCCCTGCACCCCCCTGCACCCCCCCTGCATCCCTCCTGCATCCCCCCTGCACCCCCCTGCATCCCTCCTGCATCCCTCCTGCATCCCCCCTGCACCCCCCCTGCATCCCTCCTGCATCCCCCCTGCATCCCCCCTGCACCCCTCCTGCATCCCCCCTGCACCCCCCTGCACCCCTCCTGCATCCCCCCTGCACCCCTCCTGCACCCCTCCTGCATCCCCCCTGCACCCCCCTGCACCCCTCCTGCATCCCCCCTGCACCCCTCCTGCACCCCTCCTGCATCCCCCCTGCACCCCCCTGCACCCCTCCTGCATCCCCCCTGCACCCCTCCTGCACCCCTCCTGCATCCCCCCTGCACCCCCCTGCACCCCTCCTGCATCCCCCCTGCACCCCCCCTGCATCCCTCCTGCATCCCCCCTGCACCCCCCTGCACCCCCCCTGCATCCCTCCTGCATCCCCCCTGCACCCCCCTGCATCCCTCCTGCATCCCTCCTGCATCCCCCCTGCACCCCCCCTGCATCCCTCCTGCATCCCCCCTGCACCCCCCCTGCATCCCTCCTGCATCCCCCCTGCATCCCCCCTGCACCCCCCTGCATCCCTCCTGCATCCCCCTGCGTCTCTCTATATCCTTCCTGTATCCCTCCTGCTTCCCCGGACCCCCCAGCAGAGCTCCAACCCTGGAGGCCCCGGGCAGCACGAGTGGGTGCACAGGGGGGTACACACATGGAGGTGGGTGTGTGAGTACATGGGGGGTACATCTGTGTGCATGTGTGTGCATGTGTGTCCATGTGTGTCCATGTGTGTCCATGTGTGTGCATGTGTGTCCATGTGTTTCCATGTGTGTGCATGTGTGTCCATGTGTGTGCATATGTGTACGTGTGTATGTGTGTCCATGTGTGTCCATGTGTGTGCATGTGTGTACATGTGTGTCCATGTGTTTCCATGTGTGTCCATGTGTGTCCATGTGTGTGCATGTGTGTGCATGTGTGTCCATGTGTGTGCATATGTGTACATGTGTGTATGTGTGTACATGTGTGTCCATGTGTGCGCATGTGTGTCCATGTGTGTCCATGTATGTCCATGTATGTCCATGTGTGTCCATGTGTGTCCATGTATGTCCATGTGTGTCCATGTGTGTCCATGTGTGTGTCCATGTGTGTCCATGTGTGTCCATGTGTGTCCATGTGTGTCCATGTGTATCCATGTGTGTCCATGTGTGTCCATGTGTGTGTCCATGTGTGTCCATGTGTGTCCATGTGTGTCCATGTGTATCCATGTGTGTCCATGTGTGTCCATGTGTGTCCATGTGTGTGTCCATGTATGTCCATGTATGTCCATGTGTGTCCATGTGTGTCCATGTGTGTCCATGTGTGTGTCCATGTATGTCCATGTGTGTCCATGTGTGTCCATGTGTGTCCATGTATGTCCGTGTGTGTCCATGTGTGTCCATGTATGTCCATGTGTGTCCATGTGTGTCCATGTATGTCCGTGTGTGTCCATGTATGTCCATGTATGTCCATGTGTGTCCATGTGTGTCCATGTGTGTCCATGTGTGTCCATGTATGTCCGTGTGTGTCCATGTATGTCCATGTATGTCCATGTGTGTCCATGTGTGTCCATGTGTGTCCATGTATGTCCATGTATGTCCGTGTGTGTCCATGTATGTCCATGTATGTCCATGTGTGTCCATGCCAGCCTGCAGAGCCCCCGCTGCCCTTGCAGTCTGGCAGGGCCCTGCTGACCGGGGGGGCTGCAGCCGGGGCCCCCCAGATCCAGCCGTGGGGCTGCAGCAGGGGTCGAGGGGCTGTGGGACGGTGCCGGTGGGTGCCGGGGGGGGTGCTGGGGGGTGCCCCCTCGGGAAGCCCCTTCTGTGCTCTGCTCCCATCAGTGCTCCACTGCGTGCAGAGCATCCCTGGACAATCCCCATCCTCCTCCTGCCCCATCCTCCTGCCCCCATCCTCCTTCCCCCATCCTCCTTCCCCCATCCTCCTGCCCCCATCCTCCTGCCTGCATCCTCCTGCCCCCATCCTCCTGCCCCCATCCTCCTGCCTCCATCCTCCTGCCCCCATCCTCCTGCCCCATCCTCCTTCCTCCATCCTCCTGCCTCATCCTCCTGCCTCATCCTCCTGCCCCCATCCTCCTGCCTCCATCCTCCTGCCTCCATCCTCCTGCCTCCATCCTCCTGCCTGCATCCTCCTGCCCCCATCCTCCTGCCCCCATCCTCCTGCCTGCATCCTCCTGCCTGCATCCTCCTGCCCCCATCCTCCTGCCCCATCCTCCTTCCTCCATCCTCCTGCCCCCATCCTCCTGCCTCCATCCTCCTGCCTCATCCTCCTGCCCCCATCCTCCTGCCTCCATCCTCCTGCCTCCATCCTCCTGCCCCCATCCTCCTGCCTGCATCCTCCTGCCCCCATCCTCCTGCCCCCATCCTCCTGCCTCCATCCTCCTGCCTGCATCCTCCTGCCCCCATCCTCCTGCCCCATCCTCCTGCCTCCATCCTCCTGCCCCCATCCTCCTGCCCCATCCTCCTGCCCCCATCCTCCTGCCCCATCCTCCTGCCTGCATCCTCCTGCCTGCATCCTCCTGCCCCCATCCTCCTGCCCCCATCCTCCTTCCTCCATCCTCCTGCCCCATCCTCCTGCCCCATCCTCCTGCCTGCATCCTCCTTCCTCCATCCTCCTGCCTCCATCCTCCTGCCTGCATCCTCCTTCCTCCATCCTCCTGCCTCCATCCTCCTGCCTGCATCCTCCTGCCTCATCCTCCTGCCTCCATCCTCCTGCCTGCATCCTCCTGCCTCATCCTCCTGCCCCCATCCTCCTGCAGTTCGGGGCAGGCTGTGCTGTCGTGGGCTGTGTCTGCAAACTGGGCCGCTGGGACCCCCCAGCCACTGAGATCTGCTGGGAAGAGCCGGATTCCAACCGGTTCTGGAAGCATCTGGTGAGGAACAGTCGCTGAAATCCATTGGGAAGCTCCTTGGGGAGACGGTGACCAGGATGTGCGGGTTCGTGCCGGGAGGTGGTGGCAGAGCCGGCGGTGGCACCTTCCCCTCTCCCTGTGTCCCCCTGCCCCGAGGATTCCCGTTTTCCCTGTGAATCCCTTCTATCCCCTTTGGGGAGCTGCTCTTGTGGCTCCTGCCCAGTCCCAGGGGAAGCTCCGGCTGGAGCAAGGAGTGGGTTAAGGGGGTGCAGTTTTGCCTTTAGCACCCCAGTGTGAGCATCAGCACCCCTTGATGCTGCCGAGGGGCTGGGCACCCCAAGAAACCCGGGCACCTTGAGCACCTTAAGAGCCCTGAGCACCCCAAGTACCTCCCCAACCAGCATCCCCTGAGCATCCCAAGCACCCTGAGCATTCCAGGTACCCCAAATACCCCATGCACCCCGTGCACCCTGGGTACCCCAAGCACCTCAAGTACCCCCAGAGAATCCCAAGCACTCTGGGCACCCCTGAGCATCCCGGGTACCCCGAGCATCCCGAGCACCCCGGGCACCTTGGGCACCCCAAGCATCCCAAGTACCTCAGGCACGTCATGCACCCGAGGTACCCCATGCATCCCAATCGCCCAGAACACCCTGGGCATCCTGAGCATCCTATGCACCCCAATTTCCTCAGGCACTCCGTGCATCCTGGGCACCCTGAGCACCCCAAGCTTTCCAGGTTATCCATGCATCCCTGGGTTCACCATGCACCCCAAGTTTCTCAGGCATTCTGGGCATCCCAAGCACCCCAGCACCCTGAGTACCCCAGGGTCTCCAGGCACCCCACGTAGACCAAGCACCCTGAGCACCCCAAGGACCCTGAGCACCCCAAGCCTGGTCCTTACCCCTGCACCCCTAACACCCAGGAACAACCAGGCTGCACCCCAAACCACAGCACCCCCATCACCCCGCCCCCCATCCCGGGGTCCTCTGTGCCACGATGCCCCCATTCCGGCGCCTGCATCCTCGGGGGATGCTCACTGGGGTGATCTCCCCATGCTGGGGACCAGAGGGTGCCGGATGCAGCTTGGCGTGCACCCCAGTGATGGCTTCGGTACCCTCCCTGCGCCGCAGTGCCCGTGGCCCCGCGCTGCCCATGGGGCCGGGCTGCTGGGGCTATTTTCGGGATGGTTTTCCCATCTTTCCCTCTTTTCCAGCAGCAAAGCGGCTGCGAGGCTCCTGGTCCCGCTGGGAGCCGCCGCTCCGGGGCACCGAGGCGCGGGTAATGCGTGAGAGCACCGGGAGCCACCGGCTCCGCCGTCCCTTCCCCAGCTCCCGATGTGTCTGACGGAGCTTTGGGCTGCTTCCCCCCCCCGCCTCCTTTTCCACCTCCTTTTCCACCTCCCCGCTCCCGGCTCACATGGAACGGAGCATCCCGACTCCCGGACACCCCCCCGCATCCCGGCGGATCCCAGTTCTTGCTCCCCACCAGCCTCCCTGCATCCTTATGGATCAGAGGGAAGGGTCCCCTCCATGGATCCTGCCTGACACCCCTCAGCCCTCTGCATTTACATGGATAGGGATTTGTCCCCCCAACCCTGAACATCCCCATGGATGGGATTTTTGCACCCCAAACCACACACATCCCCATGGATGGAATTTTTCTCACCTCTCCCTCTCAAACCCATGTATCCCCATGGAAGGGATTTTGCCCCTTGAACTCCCACATCCTCCTGGACAGCATTTTGCCCTCAAACTCCTTGTATCCCTATGGATGGGATTTTGCCCCCCAAACCTCACACATTCCCATGGATGGGATTTTGCCCCCGAAATCCCACACATCCCCATAGACGGATGTTGCCCTTAAGCCCTGAGCATTGGGGCTGGATGGATGAGCTTCCCCCCTCCAACCCCTTCCCATCTCCCTGGATGGAAAACACCCCCAAACCCATCCCATGCATCCCCATCGATGCGATTTTGCTCCCTGAGCATCCCCATGGCTGGAATTTCCCCCACCCCCATCCCTACCTTTTGCCCTCCCCCCCCCCGGCTCCGGGGTCAGGCAGGAAGCGGGGGGGCCGCATTCCTTATGCATCCCGGCGCTGATGCGCGCTGACAGCGGCTGCGCCGGGGCGCGCTGCGCTCGGTGCTGCCCCGCTCCGTGCTGCGGCGCGGGTCGCGCTCCGGTCAACCGTGCCCGAGCGGCCGCTCCCGGCTGTCAGCGCCCCTCAGCCGTGATGGGAGCCCCGGCCCCGCGCACGGTGCGGGGGGCACCCGCGTCGCTGTGTCTGTGGTGAGGAGCGCCGGTGGCGGCTATGGGGATACAGGGAATGGGGGCACGCAGCAGGCATCGGATGGAGTCTGCTTCCCTGCTCCAGCTGCGGGGCACCCCTGTTGTGCCCATGGGGTGGTAGGGGGGCCAAATGCGTCCCTATGGGGTTCTAGGGGTGTCCAGGGTGTCCCCATGAAGGTGGTAGGGGAGCTTCGCGCATCCCCATGGGGCTATAGAGGAGCTCAGCACGTCCCCATGGGGTGGTAGAGGAGCCAAATGCATCCCTATGGGGTTCTAGGGGAGCCCAGCGTGTGCCCATGAAGGTGGTAGGAGAGCCCATCACATCCCCGTGGGGTGGCACAAGAGCCCCCCCCATGCCCTTGCCCCACACCGGCCCCATGCAGTGCTCCCAAGGTCCCCAGCCCATGGAGGCTCCTCCTGCAGGGATCCCATGGGGGCACAGGAGGTGGCGGGACCGTGGGTGGCTTCATGGCAAGGACACAGGGACACAGGGACACCGGGACACAGGGACACCGGGACACAGGGACACAGGGACACCGGGACACCGGGACACCGGGACACCGGGACACAGGGACACCGGGACACCGGGACACCGGGACACAGGGACACCGGGACACAGGGACACCGGGACACAGGGACACAGGGACACCGGGACACCGGGACACAGGGACACAGGGACACTGGGACACTGGGACACAGGGACACCGGGACACCGGGACACAGGGACACCGGGACACCGGGACACAGGGACACCGGGACACAGGGACACAGGGACACAGGGACACAGGGACACTGGGACACAGGGACACCGGGACACTGGGACACAGGGACACAGGGACACAGGGACACCGGGACACAGGGACACAGGGACACTGGGACACAGGGACACAGGGACACAGGGACATAGGGACACAGGGACACAGGGACACCGGGACACTGGGACACAGGGACACCGGGACACAGGGACACAGGGACACCGGGACACAGGGACACAGGGACACAGGGACACTGGAACACAGGGACACAGGGACACAGGGACACAGGGACACAGGGACACCGGGACACAGGGACACCGGGACACCGGGACACAGGGACACCGGGACACAGGGACACCGGGACACTGGGACACAGGGACACCGGGACACAGGGACACCGGGACACTGGGACACAGGGACATCGGGACACAGGGACACAGGGACACAGGGACACCGGGACACAGGGACACCGGGACACAGGGACACAGGGACACCGGGACACAGGGACACCGGGACACCGGGACACAGGGACACCGGGACACAGGGACACCGGGACACTGGGACATAGGGACATTGGGACACAGGGACACAGGGACACAGGGACACCCACAGGCACCCACTGGTGGCACCGCTCTGGATGTGCCACCAGGACCAGCTCTGCCTGTGGTTCCCTGGTCCCCATGGGGATCCCAATGGGGGTCAGGGACTGGGGCTCATCCTGCACCGTCTATGGCTCAGCACCCACAAAGACCCCCGCAGCGGGTGGGGGGCATGGGCGCCATGGGGGGCGTGTAGCCCCAGGGCATCCTCATCGCACACGGGTGACATCCCGCTGTCCGTGCGGCATCCCAGGGACCCACTGCACCCCGCTGCCACCCCATGGGTGCCAAGGGGACAACCGGGGCTTCCTCCCCATGGCCACAGGGGCTGTGGGGGGGACCAGGGCCCCCCATGACCCCGAATCCCTGTGGGCAATCCCTGTCCCTGGGGGCCGGGAGCTCCGCTTGCCTCATCCAGGGATTACCGGGGCCGGGAGCTGCCTGATCCCGCTTAGCGCCGGGCTTAGAGTCCCCTGAGGCCACCCGGAGCCGTCACCAGGGGCACGGGGGGGGGCACAAAGCGTGTGTGGGGCGGCAGAGCCGGCGTCACTGCGGGCTCCGTCCTCATCCAGGCCCTTCCCCATGCCAGGTACCGGGGCCTCCCTGCTGTGCTGGGGGATTCTCTGGTGGCTGCTAGGGCTCAGCACCCCCCTGCTCACCGGCTCTGCACCCATCGGGGTGAGAAGGGGCGCTATAAGGGGCGCTATAAGGGACACCCCAGTGTCGCACCCTGAGACCTCATCCCCGGGTTCAGCCCCATTCCCAGGGCACGCTGGGAAATTCCCAGCGCATCCCCATGGATGCAGGGATTTGGGGGTGCACCGGTTGTGCCCCTTCCTCCCAGCCCCATGGGCCCCCCAGATGCCACCGCCAGGGTGACCCCGGGGCGGCCCCAGATCCCTGCGGTGACCTGGAATGAAATCCCTTTGGGAATTCAGGATCCCACGGTCAGAGCCCGGCGCCGCAGCTCAAATGGGTCACGCGGGAGGCAGTGCCGGGGGGGGGACACACACGGGGTCACCCGCACCGCGGCCCTGCCACGTGCAGCCCCACACGCGTGTGCACAGCAAACACATGGGTGCCTATGGGCACACGTGGGGAAACTGAGGCACGGGGGGGGGAGCTAAAGGCACCCAAAGGGGGGCTGGGATGGAACAAAGAGGGGTGGGCCGCGGGGGGGCCCTGTCCTGGGGGACACCCCCCCCCCAATCCCTGCACAGGGATAACGGCACTCGGGGATGCGCGATCGGCTCTGATGGGCTCTGTCCCTGTTAATGTGCTGAGCACCCCCGCCTGGTAACGGGACCCCCCCATCGGGGGGAGAGGAGGGAATGGGGGAGAATGGGGGGGCTGGGAAATGCTGAGTCAGCAAAAGCAGCTGGAGGGGTTTGGGGATGGGGATGGGAACCCGCTCAGCACCTGGGTATTGAAGGAGATCGTGCCTGGGGGAGCCAGGATCTGTCCCTATCCCTGTCCCATTCCCATCCACATCCATATCCTCATCCCCATCCCCATTATCCGCATCCCCATCCCCATCCTCATCCCCATCCCCATCCCTGGACCCATCCCCATCCCTCTCATCGTGTTTGGATCCGGGATGGGAGAAGCCATTGCCACCAGCATGGGGATGAGGTGGGGAAGTCCTGGGTACCACAGCCCCCCCTGTGCCGCGTCCCCGTGTCCCACCTCAGCCCCTGCGCCACCTCCCCATCCCCTCTGCAGGCACCTGGCTGGAAGGTGACAGAGCTGGGGGCCAAAACTCCACCAACAATCCCCTTCCAATGGGAATGGGGCCAGGGATCAGGGTGGGAGCAGCCTGAGACAGCCTGGGCTGGGCATGGAGGGCGGGAGAAATGGAGGGTGGATGGATAGAGGGGTGGATGGAAGGAAGGGTGGGAGGATACGGATGGATGGATGGAGGGATGGATAAATGGAGGGATGGAGGGACGGAGGGACAGACAGACGATGGGCTCCGCAGGAACAGGCAGCAGCACAGACACAGCACCTACCACTCAGATGGACTCTCTGGGAATGGCGAGGGGTTACGGATCCAGAGGGATGCAGCTGGGCACCAGGAAGGACAAACGGATGAGGTCCTGGCCAGCGCCTTGTCCCACTGTGCTGGGTGCCGATGGCATTGAGGTGGCCCTGTCCTGACCCACACTGAACCGCAATGGGGATGGAAGCTCAGGATGGGTGCTCCCAGGTCACCCAAACCCCATCCCAACGTCTCCCATCCATGGAGGGAGGCCAACCCCTCCGTAGCCCCCAACCCCATCCCGCTGCTCACCAGCCTCTTTCTCCATGCAGGGTGCTCCTGGCTCAGCACCGCTCCCATTCCCAACGGCCGGCAGCAGGATGGATCCGGAGCCCCGGAACACATCAGATCCCTTCCAGGATCAGCGCTTGCACGTGGCGCCATGGGCGGTAGAGCAGGATAAACCCATTCCCGGGCACCGTGGTGGGGCTTCCATCCCGCCTCTGCCTCCTCTGCCTCCCACACTGGGTCCTGCAGTGGGTGATCCCGGCACCCATGGGATGCTCAAGGTGGTGACACCAGCCTCGGGTGGGCTCATGAAGCCGGGATCATCCCATATTCCCACGCTTCCATGTCCATTCTCCACCCCACGCCCATCCAAGACCCACAGCAGCTCCAGGGCTGGATGCTCCACTGGTGTCCAATGGGATCAGGGTGTCCTGGAGCATTCCCAGCTCCCACGCCCCGTTCCCGGGTGTCTGTGGAAGGGCTCAGTGGATGCTCTGGGTGGGAATTGCTCCTGGATCTCTGCATCTTACCCCAAGCCCAAGCGCCTCCCATGCGCCCAGGCTCCGGTCCAGCCGATGCCATCGCTCTTCCTGCTTGGATCCAAGGCACTGGAGCCACCACCAAGGTGGGGACAGGCTCGGGGACAGCCCCTGAGCTGGGTGTTGGGATGCAGCTGGGGGGCTCCCAGCATCACCCCACTGTGTCCCAGCGCCCATGGGGACCTCACTGTCCCATCCCATTGGACACGGCAGCGGAGCGGCTCCTGGCCCCGGTGCTGTCCCCAGACAGGCTGGTGCCACCCGGCTTAATGAGGGCACAGGGGCGGTGGGCTCGGGGCTGCTCACACCCCCCCCCCCCCGCAGCTTAACCCTTCCCCTGCCGCTCCCCTCTGGGTCGCTTTGGGGCTCTATGGGGGCTCCCTCTGCCCCCGCTGCTCCCTGCCCCCTGTGCTGGTGTTGGGGGGTCCCAGACGCAGCCCCCCCTCCCGGCTCCCACGCTGTGAAGCACTTGGGAAGGATGCGGGTGACCCAGAGCATCTTCGTCCCCCCGAGCTGGGGTGGACACAGGCCCTGTCCCAGCGGGAGCCCTGCAGCTCCCCATGGCCATTGGGCAGCCCCAGCTGTGGGAAGCGGGGTCTCTGATGGGGCACAGGGAACCCCCCAGCTTCAGGTCTCCCCTTGTGCCCCAAAGCACAGGGGAGCCCCATGAGGACTGGGGATGAAGGCGGGGGGAAGGTGATCCTGGGCTCCATTGGTGTCACCATCATCAGGCACCCCTGGACCAGGGACCGTGGGGTGGCCTGGTCTGTGCTGCCGTGGGAACCAGCCTCACGTGGGGACACCTCTGCCCATCTCTGTCCTGTCACCCCATTGTGTTATGGTCCTTTCTCACCTACTCCTTCCTGCCCTGTCTTCCCTCACCTCCATTGTATGTTTGTCCATCCATCCATCCATCCACCATCCATCCATCCATCCATCCATCCTTCCATCCACCATCCATCCATCCATCCATCCATCCATCCATCCATCCATCCTTCCATCCATCCATCCATCCTTCCATCCATCTGTCCGTCCACCCATCCATCCATCCATCCATCCATCCATCCATCCATCCATCCATCCATCTCTTCATCCATCCATTCATCCACCCACCCATCCATCCCTCCATCCCCACCTCTGCATCCTCTCTGCTACCCCATCATCCTGTCCATCTCTTTGCCCTTCTACTTTATCCATCCATCCATCCACGCTCTTCATCCATCTGCCCCTCCATCTTCTCTATCCATCCATTTGCTCAGCCATGCAGGTCTCCATCCACCCCATCATCCTCTCCATCCACCTTCCCTTCTGTCTTCTCCACTCATCCATCCATCCGCTCCATCCATCCACCCCATCATCCTCTCCATCCCTCTGCCTATCTACCTCATCCTTCCTGCCTGCCTGCCTGCTCTCTGTGTCCATGCACTTGCCTGTCTTCTGCCGCCATCCTCTCTTCCCTCCCCCCCCCGTTATCCTCCACCTTCCCACCCCTCCCTCTCCTCTCTAACCTGCCCCCATCACCCCAGCCCCAGCCTGTCCCCCGCAGAGCGCGGTGCTCGGGGAGGGCTCAGCCGTGATGGGCGCTGATGGCCGCCAGCAGCGGGAAAGTCGGTCCCTGCCTCTCCCCCAGGCTGTGCCCGCCTGATCCCGGCCCTCCACAGCTCCTGCAGAACAAGACCTCGGCCCCATCCCCATCCCATCCCATCCCTATCCCCATCTCATCCCATCCCCATCCCATCCCATCCCCATACCCATCCCATCACCATCTCATCCCATCCCCATCTCATCCCATCCCATCCCATTCCTATCCCCATCTCATCCCATCCCCATTCCATCCCATTCCCATCACCATCCCATCACCAGCCTGTCCCATCCCCATCTCATCCCGTTCCAATCTCATCCCATCCCCATCTCATCTCATCCCATCCTGTTCTGATCTCATCCCACCCCCATCTCATCTCATCCCATCCCATCCCATCCCATCCCGATCTCATCCCATCCCCATCTCATCCCATCCCTATCCCCATCTCATCCCATCCCATCCCAGCCCGTACCAATTTCATCCCATCCCATCCCATCTCATCTCCATCCCATCTCCATCCCCATCTTATCCCATCCCCATCCCATCCCATCCTATCCTCATCTCATCCCATCCCATCCCATCTCCATCCCCATCTTATCCCATCCCCATCCCATCCCATCCTATCCTCATCTCATCCCATCCCATCCCATCCCCATCCCCATCTCATCCCATCCCCATCTCCTTCAATCCCATCCCCATCCCCTTCAATCCCATCCCCATCCCCATCCTCATGCCATCACCATCCCCATCCTATCCCATTCCATTCCAGCACCATCCCTATCCCATCCCTACCTCTATTCCCATCCCACCCCCATCCCCGGGGCTCCCCAGGACTACGGGAAAAGAAGCACCAGGCTGGCGGGTCGGCACAAGGACCCGGGGCGGGCGGAGGGGCGGGGCAAGGGGACGCGGCGCAGGGAGCGGGCGGGGGGCGTGGCCTAAGGGAGACTCCTCCTCCAATGGGCGGTCCTCTGCTGACAGGGGCGTAGCCTATGGGGGCGTGGCCTCGGCTGGGGGCGTGTCCCGGCCGCGATGGCGGCGCTGTTCGGCGGCGTGGAGGGGTGAGCGGCCTCGCGGCGGGCGGGGCCCCCGCCCGTACCCCCGTACCCCCCGTATCCGGTACCCCCCGTACCCCGGTACCCCCGTACCCCCCGTACCCCGGGCCCGCCCCCCCCAGACCCCGCCTGCCCCGCGCCGGTACCGGTTGCCTGGGAGGGCGGGGCAGGAACCGTTCCTGGGCGGGGCAGGAACCGGTCCTGGGGGGCCTCAGCCCGCCCGCAGCCCCCCCCCCGGGCTGGGGCGTCAGCTCTGCCCCCCTGCCCCGACCCCTCATGGCCAGGGCCCGAGGTCAATGGGGCGGGATGGGGGGGTCAGGAGCTCCCCCCCCCCACCAGGGACCCCCGTCCCGGCGTGCGTCCCCCCCCCAGGGCCCCAGTTCTGGTCCCACACCCGCCCCATCCATGGGCCCCCTCCAGGGATCGCATCCTGGTCCCAGCGCCCCCGGGGACCCCTATCCTGATGTCCAGGAGCCCCCCCCGGTATTGGCCCCCCCCGAGGTGCTGGTGTGGGTGCCGCAGGGGGTCCCTGGGGTGGTGCAGATCAGGGCCATGGGGCTCAGCAGGGTCCCCCCCCGGGATGGGGGGTGCAGGGGTGATAGCGGCAGCGTCCCCCCCTCTGCAGCGGGGGCACCCACTCCACCGTGGTGGTGGTGTCTGGAGATGGCCGGATCCTGGCTGAGGCCGAGGGACCCAGCACCAACCACTGGGTGAGCCGGGGGGGGCGGCCCTGGGTGTCCCCAAGCCCCCAGGGTGCTCGGGGGGGATGCAGCCAGCAGAGAAGGGGTCGGGTGTTGCCAGCAGCGCATGGATGGGGGTGATGGTTTGGGGCTGGGATTGGGGTTGGGGGGTTCAGTGTCCCCCCTTGTGTCTCAGCTCATTGGCTCTGAGAAGCTTTGGGGATGGAGTTTGGGATTGGGGTTGGGATTGGGGGCTCAATGTGTTCCCCCCATGTCTCTGAGGTCATTGTCTCCAATACATTTTATGGATGGAGTTTGGGATTGGGATTGGGGGGGTTCAGTGTCCTCCCGTTATCCCTCAGTTCATCGGCTCTGAGAGGCTTTGGGGATGGAGTTTAGGGTTAGGACTGGGGGGTTCAATGTGTCCCCCCTTGTGTCTCAGGTCATTGTCTCCAATAAAATCTAGGGATGGAGATTGGGACTGGGGTTAGGATCGGGATTGGGGGGGTTCAGTGTGTTCCCCCCATGTCTCTCAGGTCATTGTCTCCGATAAACTTTGGGGATGGAGTTTGGGGCTAGGATTGGGATGGGGGGGGGAATGGATTCAGTGTGTCCTCCCTTTATCCCTCAGTTCATTGGCTCTGAGAAGCTTTGGGGATGGAGTTTGGGATTGGGGTTGGGATTGGGGGGCTCAGTGTGTTCCCTCCTTGTGTCTCTCGGGTCACTGTCTCCAATAAGATCTGGGAATGGAGTTTGGGATTGGGATTGGGGGGGGTTCAGTGTCCTCCCTTTATCCCTCAGTTCATTGCCTCTGAGAGGCTTTGGGGATGGAGTTTGGGGCTGAGATTGGGTGCTCAGTGTCCCCCCCCCTTGTGTCTCAAGTCATTGTCTCCAATAAAATCTAGGGATGGGGATTGGGGTTGGGATTGGGGGGCTCAGTCCGTCCCCCCCGTGTCTCTCAGGTCATTGTCTCCAACAAGCTTTGGGAATGGCTCTCGGGGTTGGGAATGGGATGGGGGCTCACTGCGTGCCCCTTGCGCAGCTCATCGGCTTGGAGCAGTGCCTGCTGAGGATCGAGCGCATGGTCAGCGAGGCCAAGAGCAAGGCCGGGGCCGACCCCCGCGTCCCCCTCCTCTCACTGGTGAGCCCCCGGTGCCCTCCCTAGGGATGCTCCCGCACCGTGTCCGTGCCCCCCTCCCCGCGGTGACCGGGCCCTCGCTGCACCGCAGGGGCTGTCCCTGAGCGGGGGGGACCAGGAGGAAGCCATCGGGAAGCTGCTGGAGGAGCTGCACCGGCGCTTCCCGCACCTCAGCCAGAGCTTCTCCATCACCACCGATGCCGTGGGGGCCATGGCCACCGCCACCGACCGCGGTAGGGGACAACGGGCCTGGGGACACACACACACACACACACACGTGGGGGTCCTCATCAGCTTGGACCTCGCAGGCGGCATCGTCCTGATCTCGGGTACCGGCTCCAACTGCAAACTCATCAACCCCGACGGGTCGGAGACCGGCTGCGGCGGCTGGGGCCACATGATGGGGGATGAGGGCTCAGGTGAGGCCGGGGGGGGGGGATGATGCTGGAGGGGGGATGATGCTGGGGGGGGGGGTCTCAGCCACGGCCGGTTCCCCCCGCAGCGTTCTGGATCGCGCACCGTGCGGTCAAGGTGGTGTTTGACAGCATGGACAACCTGGAGGAGCCCCCCCACGACGTGGGCTACGTCAGGGAGGCCATGCTCGACTACTTCCAGGTGCTGGGGGGGTCCCGAGCTGTGTTACAGGGTCCTGGGGGGGGGGTTTGGGCTTCATCCCATGGGTCCTGGTGGGCTCCAAGCTGGGTGCTGCGGTTCCAGAGGGCTCTGGGCTGGGTCCTAGGGGGGGTCTTGGGGGGCTCCAGGCTCCATGATTGGGGTCCTTTGGGGGTTCTGAGCTGCTTTGGGCTGCGCGATGGGGTTCGGGGGGGGCTTTAGGCTGGGGGTCAAGGTCGATGGGGGGGCTCTGGGCTGGGTCCTGGGGTCCCAGGGGGCTTCAGGCTCTGTGCTGGGGTCTTGGGGGGGTCCTGGCTGTGTCCCAGGGGTGCATGGGGGGCTCTGGGCTGCGTGCTGGGGGGGTTCCCCCTGTTTGGGGGTCCCGGGGGGTGTTTCACAGTGTACCCCCCCCTGCAGATCCAGGACAGGATGGGGCTCCTGCCCCATCTCTACAGCTCCTTCCAGAAGGCCAAGTTCGCAGGGTTCTGCAAGAGGCTGGCAGAGGGTACGGATACCCCGGGGGGGGGCAATGGAGAGGGGAGTCCCGTGTCCCCCATCACCCCATTGCCCCCCATCCATCGCCCCATCCCCAGGCGCTCAGGCTGGGGACCCGCTCTGCTGCCACCTCTTCCACAAGGCCGGTGAGGTCCTGGCCCGGCACGTGGCCGCGGTGCTGCCCAAGGTGCACACGGTGAGAGCGGGATGGGGGGCACCTGAATGGGGGGGAAATGGGGTGCGGGGGGGGGGGTCCCGGTGTCACCTCTCACCTCCGTACCCCCCTCCTCCCAAAGAGCCTGTTCCAGGGGGAGCTGGGGCTGCCCATCATCTGCGTGGGCTCTGTGTGGAAGAGCTGGGACAGGATGCAGGAGGGTGAGTGGGGATGCGCAGGGGATGCTGGGGGGTGCTGGTACCCCCGTAACGTGTGTGCCCCCCCCAGGGTTCATGCAGGTGCTCACCCAGGCGCGGGGGGGCGCTGCGGGACGCGGCTTCTCCCGGTTCAGCCTCCTGAAGCTGAAGCGCTCCTCGGCGCTGGGGGGGGCCCGGCTCGGGGCCCGCAGCATCGGAGCGGCTCTGCCCCTGGATTGTGCCGGCAACGTGGATGTCTTCTACAGCCACAGCTTCCAGTGACCCCCCCGGCGGGCAGGGAACGGGGCGGGATTGGGCAATAAAACGGTTGCAACATCCAAAGGGAAAGGGGCTGGGAAATGGGGAAGTGAGAGGGGGAATGGGAACACCCCGAGGCGCGGTGGGGCTGGGGGAGGATGAAGAACAGACCATGGGGGTTCCTGTTTCGGTGTCCAAGGAGGATGGGCTCCATGGCCGTGGGGCTGGGGTGATGCTCAGGGGCAAGTGGATCCATGTAGAAGGGGAGGGAGGAGGAAAAGGAAGGAGGATGCTGTTGGGATTGAACATAGAATCGGGATGAGGGACAGCCCTAACACCTTCCACTGGAGCAGCTTGCTCCAAGCCCCTGTGTCCAACCTGGCCTTGAACACTGCCAGGGATGGGGCAGCCACAGCTTCTCTGGGCACCCTGGGCCAGCGCCTCAGCACCCTCACAGGGAAGAGCTTCTGCCTAAGAGCTCATCTCAGTCTCCCCTCTGGCAGGTTAAAGCCATTCCCCTTGGCCTGGCCCTACAGGCCCTTGTCCCAAGCCCCTCTCCAGCCCCTCCAGGTACCATCTCCCCTGGCTTTCACATCTTACATTCCACGTCCTTGGTGCCGAGGCTCTGACCAGGCACAAACTCCCATGGGGCCGGTGCTTGCTGCTGTCCTTACCAGCGCGGTCACGGCCTGGACCACCCCATCCCATGGAGCTGGAGTTGACCAGGGACCTCCCCCTTGTCCATAGAGAACCCGCGCGCTGCTCCCTTCCCACACAGGTTTATTTCTAACAAGGCCTTTCCCAAATGTACAGCACGGGGAGGGGGGCGTTGAGCAGAAACCAAACAGAAACCAGGAAAGGGTGGGGGGAATCTGTGCTACTGCTACAGGAGTGAGCCCAGCCGAGGGCCGCCCTTCCCTGCATCCATCCCATCCCTGCAGGCTCCATCCCGGCCCCTGAAGGCACAGCACTGTACCAGCAATGGGAGCACTCACCCCAACACACCCCAGTGTTTGAGCCGGGCACCCATTGATACAGGCTCCTTGGGCAGGCAGCGGCTCCGGATGGATTAGGGCTGGGGTTGGGACCAGCAGCTGGAGCTGGGATATCCATGGAGCGCCGGAGCTCCCTCAGCTCAAAGCTCCACTCGCTCTTAGTTACGGGCCAGTAACCCCAGGCCCTGCCACCAGGAGTTAATGGAGCTGAACCAGGGTGAGGGCTGCTGAGAGGCCATTAGCTTCCATCTCCTCAAATCCCACAGGGATCCCTAATCCCGCTCCATTAACCGCTCTGTGTAGTCCAGGGAATGCCGGAATCAGCTGGGAGGTGAGTCCTGCTCGGGTGCCTGCGTTACTGGAGCCAGAACTCGGAGTTGCCCCTCCCCTGGGAGCTCTGGAGTTCTCTGGATACAGGTTCCTGACCCTGGATTCCCAAAGGAGAACCAGGAGCACCCGGGTGCTGGTTGAGGAGCTGAAGCCCAGCCAGATCCTGCCCAAGGGGAAGGAGATCCCCACGAGGGGAACTGGAAACGGGATGAGCTTTAAGATCCCTTCCAACCCAAACCATTCCAAGACTCAGCTTCCCTCGCTTCTCCCAGGGAGGCAGCTCCACACCAGCTCTCTCCTGCTCCCTTCTGGTCTTCCTGGGATTCACTTCCAAGGTACAACTGCTCCAGAGCTGCAGCTCGTCCTGCAGGACAAGCTCCAGATCGTGGGGCTGGGAATCTTTAAGGAGAAGCTGTGTTTTCCAGGAGCTGCCCTTCCCTTGGGATGGGTGGATGGATGCGTCTGCTCTTCCCTAAGAGCTCCCCCAAGCCGTGAAGCAGTGCATGAGTTAGTGTTCAGAGAGCAGCTGGGATGCGTTTGGGATTCACACTCCCACCTCACCTTCTCTTTAGCCAAGGGAATCCCATGCGCCGGGAGCAGGGAATGCCAGCGTTTGCTGGGGAGGGGACAGGGGGATCCCTATAAATCCTACTCAAACAAGGTGATGGGTTTGGAGCGCACACGGAAATGGGCCTGGGAAGCAGAGGGAAGTGCTGGGCTCCAGGACAGACCTGAAGGCCAGGAGTCCTGGGAAGCAAAAACTGCCCCCAAAAGGTGATAAATGATACAAAGGAGGAGTTAAAAAAGAAAAGGGGGGGGGAAAGAAGGTACTTGAAGCATAGAGGAAGATTCACCACATGGCAGCGGCTCCGCGCGGTGCAGAGTCCAGCTGGGGGCTGCTCCGCTCCCTCCATCCCCATCACATTCCCAAAGCAGGGATACAGTCCTTCCAGAGCCTGCCGGGGTGCTCAGTACTTCACGCCAGGCACAAACTCCTTGGCATCTGGATTCAAGTTGCTTTTGCTCTGGAAGAGAAGAGGGAGAGGGATCTTCAGTGGTTCAAACGCTGGTATCCCCCACACCAGCATCATTCCATAGGAGCCTGCGTGCTGAGGATGGTGCCATGGATATGACCCGGCCCTTGTGCCCTCACAGACCCGGAGATGGTGCTGAGAAAGTGCCAGCTCCAAGGGATCTATTCTCAGAGTGGGTTTTGATGGGGAGAACACAGGAGGATGTGGTGTTTGTCTCTCCCTGTTCTCGCTTTGGCACAGGGATGGGCTTGCTCCAGGACCAGTCTGTTATCATGGAATCCCAGCCTGGTCTGGGTTGGAAGGGACCTTAAAGCTCCTCCAGTTCCAACCGCTGCCACAGGCAGGGACCCCTTCCACTGGAGCAGCTTGCTCCAAGCCCCTGTGTCCAACCTGGCCTTGAGCACTGCCAGGGATGGGGCAGCCACAGCTTCTCTGGGCACCCTGGGCCAGCGCCTCAGCACCCTCACAGGGAAGAGCTTCTGCCTAAGAGCTCAGCTCAGTCTCCCCTCTGGCAGGTTCAAGCCATTCCCCTTGTCCCGGCCCTACAGGCCCTTGTCCCAAGCCTTTCTCACCCCACTGTCACTCAGGAACCCCTCAGGATCTCCACCCCCCCACCGGGGCCAGGTCCTGTGCTCACCACTGACCTCACAGCACATCCCTGCAGGTCCTTACCAGGATGTCCTCTGAACTGTGGCCATCGCACACCGAGAGCCCGTTCAGCTGCTGCTGCAGCTGCCCCATGCCCTGGGGCAGGTCCCGTGATGGGATGAACCAGTCCTGGTCCTCCTCCTCCAGCATCTCCTGGAAGCAGCGGTCGAGGAACTCCTGCTCCTGCAGCTCCTCCTCCACCTGCCCGGAGAGAGGCGTCAGTCACACGTGGGGAAGGGGCTGTGGACAAGGGGAATGGCTTGAACCTGCCCGAGGGGAGACTGAGCTGAGCTCTTAGGCAGAAGCTCTTCCCTGTGAGGGTGCTGAGGCGCTGGCCCAGGGTGCCCAGAGAAGCTGTGGCTGCCCCATCCCTGGCAGTGTTCAAGGCCAGGTTGGACACAGGGGCTTGGAGCAAGCTGCTCCAGTGGAAGGGGTCCCTGCCCGTGGCAGGGGTTGGAGCTGGAGGAGCTTTAAGCTCCTTTCCAACCCAGACCAGGCTGGGATTCCATGATTCTATGATTTCCTTTCTCCCCCAGCCCACGTTTGTGCTGGGATTGCCCCATTCCACTCTCACTGGAATGGAGTTTTCCACCCGGATCAAGGGGCACCCACTGCAGGAGCTCGGTGCTGACCCAAGCAGGCTACAAACCCTCTCAGACTCCAAGCGCCGGTGTTCAGGCTGCTCCTCTCCCTCCAGCTGAGCACACACCAAGGGAAGCTCTGGATTACCACAGCAAAGCCCAGCAGAAGATGATGGAGCCATCCCCATCCCTCTGAGAAAGAGCTGGCCAAAGGCACAGGGAGGGGTTTATTCCAACTTCATCCATCCCAGGTCCTTACAGGCAGATCCAACACTGTGTAGACGAGGCCCTCAGTGCCATGGGTTAGTGGTGGCCTTGGCAGTGCTGGGGAAGGGTTGGACTGGATGAGCTTAAAGCTCTTTTCCAACCTGGTTGATTCCATGATACAAACAGGATGCCTTCCCTTGAGCCACCATCCCCATGCAGACACATTCCATGGTGCCCACCGAGGGAATCCTTTGGCCCCTCAACTCCATTCCAGCTCAGGAACGCGGAGCTGGCACCACCCTCCTGGTCTTACCTGTCTGTTGAAGTCTTCTTCGTTCTCCATCCACATGTACTCTGCAAAGGGGTTGTTCTCCTTCTCATCGTGCCCGTTCACTACTTGGTCCTCTTTGGATTTGGGGCTGGATCCCGTCGTGCTGCCCAGCTCGGACCCATTCATCATTATGGACTGTGGGGAGGAGAACATGAGGGTGAGGAACCTGCCCCTGTCCCTCACCCATGTCCATGCTGGCAGGGGACAGCCCAAGAACCAGCAGCTTCCAGGCTCCTCTATTCAAGGCTATTCCCAGCTCCTTTCCCTGCTCCCTCGTGCTGGAAGCAGCACTACACCCCTGGCAGTGACAGCCCCTTCTTCTCCATGGGTCTCACCCATCAGGGAGAGTTGTGACCAGGGCTTGGGAAGGCCCCAGCATCCCAAACCCGTCCCAGCATCACACCCCCTTGAAACCCACCACAAAGCACACCCGAAGGCCACAACTGGGTTGTCCCTCAGCAACCCTCCAGCACCTCAGCACCAGAGTGCTCCCTACCCCACAGTACTCCAGTTTTGGCAGCACATCGCTCATGTCCCTTTATTTCTGCTGTAATTCCTTGGTTTTTAGAGGGAATTTCCTCAAATCCCTTTGGTTTGTGACATGGAGGTGGCCATTTCCTAAAGGAGATCTTTAGAGCCACAGTACCATGGCTTGAAGCAAAAGAGACCCTATGGGATCCCAAACCTCAGCTTCTGGAAGGTTCCCAGGAGCAGACAGTGGGAAGGATGCAGAGACGGAGAAATGAGACAGAATTCCATAGGAAAATCCTGTGGAATAGCAAAACTCTAAGGCCAACACAACCTGGATGAAAAGCATCGCCACAACACACTGGGACATCCCAGCTCTACGTTTTAACCTCCCCTGGTGAAGGATTTATCTGGAGCTGAGCTGCATCCAGCTCCAGCACAGCACTGGGATGAACAGGAGAGCATCCTGCGGGAGAGGGGCTGGAAAACAGGAATTCCCAGGGGAAAAAGCGCATTGGTTTGGTCTCAAGGAGGGAGAGAGCCGGGGAGCTCCCAGCAACAGCCTTTAGGTTCAGAGGAATCATGGAATGGTTTGTGTCCAGCCTGGGCTTGAACACAGCCACAGCTGAGAACAGGGGTAAGGTCCCTTCCCCCCGAACCATTCCATGATTCCATGTGGAAGTACAAACCCTTCCCACACCCCATTTTGGTGAGCAGCAGCTCCATGTACACAGCCGGGAGCAGAGGAGATGGTGCCTGGGGCTGGTGGCTCGGGGGTCCCTTCCTGGGGGTTCTGGCTCTCCGTGTTCCCTTAGGGATCAGTGGAAGCTGGAAGCAGGACGCTGAGCCCCAGATCGGGATCTGTTTTGTTCCACCTGAAGAACCTGTCCTGCAGGAGGAGCCGTGATGAAAGTCCTGCTCTGCTTACAAAGCTGGCAGCGCTCCGGAGCCAAGCCGGGCTCAACCCTTTCATGTCCCTGCTCCCGAACCACAGCACCCACAGCTCCCCATGGCCGTGGGTCCTGAGTCACCCACACCAAACACAGCGGGGAAACCCCCTTTGCTGGTCAGGAAGAGCTGCCAAGCTCCCATGGCTTCCCAATGGATCATCTTTGTGGCACTCCTCCGGACCATCTCCAGCCCGTCCGCATCATCTTTGTACAGCAGGGACCAAACCTGCTCGCAGCATTGGGGCAGGGTGGGACAGTGACACCTTCATCCCTATGGGGATGCCCTTGTTGATGCTCACCAGCATCCCATCAGCTTTAGCTACTGCAGCGAAGGCAGAGACAAGCGCAGCCTCCAGGGGGATGCTGCTCCTCTCCCAGCCTTTAGGAGCTCATGGAGGCTCTGAGAGGTCCGGGATGTGTCTTGGTGTTCCTAAAGCAGTGTTAGCCATGGCTGGACCCTCAGGAACTGCGCCTGCAACTCCTGGGAGAGGCTTGTCCCCTGCGAAGGGCCTTAATTCCCACCATCGCAGTCCTTTCCCTGCGGTTCTCACTCGGTTTTCCCTATCACTTTCATCCCCACCTCCTCTGTTCATTTAAGCCCTTCCCAACCTTCCCAAGCCATTCCTGCTGCAGCCAGAGGTTTCCAAACGGCCCCCAGCTCCTTCCCCACGTGCATTTTCCAGCCTGGCTCAATGGATGCTCTGGCCTGGGTGGCGTTTCTGAGTCAGCTCCATGGAATATGCATGGAGCCAGGGGAATTCTGCTGCTCTGCTGGGGCTGCGCAGCCGGGGCTCTGAGCATTCCAGCTGACAGAGACTGAGGAATCTGCCGCCTTATAATGAAGGTTTCTTGGATTTCTTCCTCTTTTCCCTTGGAAAATCAGGCAGATGATAAAAATACAAGGAAAGAAGCTTCGAGATGGGGAGCGGGAGCTCAGAACCCTCATCCGGAGCACACAAAGCACCTCCCAGGAGCTGCTCATCCCAATCTGGAGCACGGAAATCCCGAGGAGCTCCATGGAGCTGCTGCCCACGAGGCTGGAGGCGGCCGGGGAGGTCCCTGCTCAGTGTGCACAAACATCTCCTGCTTTCCCCATGCTCCCACACTCAGCTGGGGCTGGAACAGCAGCCGCAGAGGGAGGTGGCCTTTGGGATAGGTATGGAACAACGTGAAACGGGAATTCCACCTTCATTTGGTGTCTGGGTGATGCTCAGAGACACAGCACTCCATGGCTACAGGTTCCAGCCTGGCCTTGAACGCTGCCAGGGATGGGGCAGCCGCAGCTCCTCCATTCAACCTCTTCCAATGTCCCCCCACTCTCATGATGAACTTCCTTGTATCCCATCCAACTCTCCCCTCTGGCAGGTTAAAGCCATTCCCATTGTCCTATCCCTACATCCCCTGTCCAAAGCCCCTCTCCAGGTTTCCTGGAGCCCCTGCAGGCACTGGAGCTGCTCCATCCCAGGGGCAGGACCTTACACTTTAGATGCAAGAAAGGCAGAGAAGCTTCATGGACCAACCTCACACAACCGAGGAACTCCTGAAGGGAAAACCCTCCACGGGTCCCACTTTGGGCTGGTTTCACCCCTCTGAGCATCCCTCCCCAATGGCAAGTGCGGCAGGAGCCACGTTCCTGCCCTTATCCCAAAGAGTTAAGAGGGAGCAGGAGCAGAGCCGCGTGCTTGGCTCAGGCAGGGCCATCTGGACCTCTGCATCCTCCCAGAGCCAAAACCTCAGCAGAGGCTGCTCCAGCAGGCTCCGAGATGGGGAAAACTGCCCAGGCAGGGCTCCCGGCTCCAGAAATAGCTCCGGGACCCATGGAGCATGCAGAGAGCAGGAAAACCCACCCAGAGCAAGGCAGACTGCAGGGAAACCACCGACCAGAGCATGGAGCCAGGCTGGACCGGCCTGGAGCATAAAGAAACCGGGAGAGGGGCTTGGGCCAAGGGCCTGTAGGGACAGGCAGAGGGGAATGGCTTTAACCTGCCCGAGGGGAGTTGGATGGGATACAAGGAAGTTCTTCATTGGGGGGACATTGGAAGGGGTTGAATGGAGAAGCTGTGGCTGCCCCATCCCTGGCAGTGTTCAAGGCCAGGTTGGACACAGGGGCTTGGAGCAAGCTGCTCCAGTGGAAGGGGTCCCTGCCCGTGGCAGGGGTTGGAGCTGGAGGAGCTTTAAGGTCCCTTCAGCCCAAACCAGGCTGGGATTCTCTCTGTGCCCTTTCCCAGCTCTCCTCCTCCCCGCCTGCCCCACAGCTCCCAGTAGGATCATGGATGGGTTTGAACTCAACCTCCCCCCCGCAGCACTTTGGCTTCGGCATCACTCGCATTGCAACCTGCAGGTAATTCTTAGGAAGAAACCCAGTTCCCCCCCCTTCCCAGTGCAGAAACTCCCCATAGCAGAGAAACCGGAGCACGAGCAAACTGGTCCCCAACCCGGAGCCCAGGAGTGATGGATCAGGGGGACAAGGAGAAGAGAAGAGGGCTGGACCTTCCCACAGGCCACTCCTCTGCTCCTGCAAGCAGCAATGAGAGAAGGGAACTCCTCAGCCTCATTTCCCAAGGGAATGACAGGGCTCTGCCGTGTCAGCTCACACACATCCTCCTCCTCGTGTTCCACAGGTTGGGCCGGTTCAGCCCCACTTCCACCTCCTCCTCTGCCCACCTGCAGCCATTCCCGTGCCCTGATCTCCCTTTGCAGATAAGCTCCCTGCAATTCCAACCCCAGCTGCACCTTTTCCCTCCCAGCCTTGGCTTTCCGAGCATTCCCAGCTGGATCTCACTGGGGAACCTGGTGTGACAGGGCCTGGCTCCTTCTACCAGGCTGCCACTCACACTCCACCACCGCTCCCCTGCTCCAAAGCTTCTCCTTCCCATTATTCCACTGCCTTAGGTTTCATTCCCCACCATCACTGGAGCACGGAACTGGAGCCCCGCTGCAGACTTTGGGAGTCTCCCACCAATTCCAGGCCTACAAAGAGCGGATGTCAGCTCTTCCAGGGCTTGTCACGTTAGGCTGGCCTCCTGGCATCCCTCCTCCTGCTCCCTGGCCTGCAGCGCTCCATACAGATCTCCCTCAGTTGCTGAAGACCTGCATCCATTTCCATATCCAAGCCAGGGGATAATCTCATCATGCTCTGTTTGAATGCGCATCCACAGGAACAAGCTCCACTTCCCACAGGCACAAAGCCCTGCGAAGGCCCCAGGAACATGGAATGCTGCTGGAGCTGTGGCCAGGAGACACTCACGGACCTGATTTCCCTTTCAGCCTCAACCTTCCCCTTCTTTGAGCTGAGCATCAGCTGAACACCGGGGCATTATCAGCGTTGTTCTCAGAGCGAAGCCAAAACAGCCTTGGAGCAGTGAGCAGGGACAGAATTAACTCCATCCCAGCTGGAACCAGGACAAGCTGCTCCAGCTCCAACCCCTGCCACGGGCAGGGACCCCTTCCACTGGAGCAGCTTGCTCCAAGCCCCTGTGTCCAACCTGGCCTTGAGCACTGCCAGGGATGGGGCAGCCACAGCTTCTCTGGGCACCCTGGGCCAGCGCCTCAGCACCCTCACAGGGAAGAGCTTCTGCCTAAGAGCTCAGCTCAGTCTCCCCTCTGACAGGTTCAAGCCATTCCCCTTGGCCTGTCCCTACAGGCCCTTGTCCCAAGCCCCTCTCCAGCTTTCCTGCAGCCCCTTTAGGCACTGGAGCTGCTCTAAGGCCTCCCCCAGCCTGTCCAGCCCAGAGGCAGGACCTTGCCCTTGGCTTTGTTGAACTCCATGAGGTTCCCACCTCTCCAGCACATTCAGGTCCCTCTGGATCCCATTCCTTCCCTCCAGCATGTGGGTCACACCAAGCAGCTCTGCGTCAGGGCAAGGCAGGGGCAGTGACAGGGAAAACCCAGGGCTCTGCAGTCCACAGGAGCAGCTTTACCTCTGTCTGCATGGAGGCACCACATTCCCTATAGGCACATCCCAGGCTTCACCCCATCGCTTCTCCTCCAAGCAGGGCTGGGGAAGGGAAGCACAGAGTGGCCAAGGGGGACAGGGCATCCATGGGGATTCAAGCTGTGTTGTGGGAGCTCCACCAGCTCTTGCTGCTCCCAGAGCCGCTGTGGCTGCCCCATCCCTGGCAGTGTTCAAGGCCAGGTTGGACACAGGGGCTTGGAGCAAGCTGCTCCAGTGGAAGGGGTCCCTGCCCGTGGCAGGGGTTGGAGCTGGAGGAGCTTTAAGGTCCCTTCCAACCCAAACCAGGCTGGGATGATTCCAAAGAAAGCATGGACACTTTCAATGGTATTTTCCATGTATTTCCACCTCAGTGCATCAGGATCCCAACTCACACAGCCAAAGCTCTGCACAAGATGCCCCTTCCTGCAGCGTCTTCAGCTAAGAAGGAAGAAGGAGCAGAGCCCATGGTGTGTCCCATGGAGCTGTCGCCACACCAGACACTTCCCTACCTGGCCAGGAGGCTCCTGCAGCAGCACCAGGCGTGTCCCCGCACGCCGGGGCTGAAACCTGAGGAACCAGCCCGTAACTGAATACCCAAAGGGCAGGAGCCAGGAGCCGGCTGCTCCATGGGGAACCTGCTGGTGCCGTATCCATCCCCTGGCAATGCCGCCGGTAGGGACAACGACCCCTTCGGAGGCGGATCCTACCCGTGCGCTGCATCCCGACCCTCCACAGCACTGACTGGGCTGGTTTTCGGGGGACAAATGGGATAACCTGGCTTCCAGCCACCGCAGCCGGCCGCGACAGCACGTTGGGATGCCTGACTCCGGGTCTGGAATCCCTCTGCAGCAACGGCACCGTACGGGAACACCGAGCCTGTCCCCTGTGTGTCGTATGGGAGCGGGTCCAAGGGGATTAGGGAGGGAGGACCCATCTGCCCCCGCCCCACGGCTGCGCTGACCGCATCCCTCCCCACACCGGGGGTACCCCCTCCTCTGGCCCCACAGACCCAGCCCAGGAGCCTGCTGGGGGCCGGGGAGTACCGAGCTCCGCAGGCCGGGCCCGGTGAGCCTCGTCCAGCGGCCTGCGCCCTACGGAGGCTCCCCCTCCCCATGCCCGGTGCTGCCGGGGCCCGGTGCGGCCCGAGGCCTGCGCCCGTCCCCCCGTTACCTGCGGCCGGGCCCGGCCGGTGCCGCTCCGGGCCGCGCACCCTCCGCTCCCGCTGCTGCGCCCGCCCAGTGTGGCGGAGCCCCGCCCACCCGCCCCGCCCTACGGCGTCCCGCAGCCCCATTGGCTAAGCTCTCCAAGAGTCCCCGCCCCCCCTCCGCGCTCCTCTAAAGATGATTGGTCGGAAGGAGTTGCCAGCGCGTCGCGATTCCACCAGCCTGCTGTCAATCAAGCTCTTAGCACCGCCCATCTGTGCCGCAGTCTCATTGGAGACCCGCCTCCACCTCCGAGCAGTCGGATTGGTTAATCGCGAAGGGCCGGATTGGTCGGACTCACGCGTCGCCCACGTGGTGTCAGAGAGGCGGGGCCTCGCCGGGGTGGGCGGAGCCAGGCCGCCATGTAAATAACCACATAGCCCCGCCCCGTTCTCCCTCACCTTGATTGACAGCCGCGGCTTCCAATAGGAAGAGCCGTCACAAACCCCCCGCCCCGCCGCGTGGGGAGCGCTGCTACCGAGGCGCTGATTGGGCCGGTGGATGTAAACACATCGGAGGGCGGGGGATCCCGGCACGCCCGCGGTCACGTGGCGGGCGCGTGGCTCCGGGCCCGGGGTGGGGGGGCGAAGTACGTGGGGGGGGGGGGAACGGGGGGGGTGTGTGTGTCAAAGGTTGGGGGGGGCACCGGGGGAGGTCACTGGGGATGGGGGGGGGCATTGGGGTGCGGGATGGGGGGGGGGCACCGGGGGGGGTCATTTGAGGGGGGGACCGGGCGGGTGTCACCGGGGGACACCGGGGTATGGGGGGGGACACCGGGGGACACCCAGCCCCGCTCCCACTGTTGGTGAACCGCAACCGGGTCCCCCCCGTTCCGCCCCCCCGTTCCCCGTCTCCGTGCCCTCCCCGTCCCGTCCGTCCCCCCCCGTCTCCCCCCCCCGGTGACGAGCCCGGGCCGGTCGCCAGCCCCGCTGCGGGCGGTGCCCGCGGGCACGCAGCGGCTGCCGGGCCCCGCGATGCCGGCGGGAGACAGCGGCGGGGGCTCCGCGCCCCGCAACCGGGGCCCCCCCCGGCCCCCCAACCCCGGCTCCCTGCCCCTCGACCCGCTCGGACGGTGAGTGCCCAACCCCGGGGGTCCCGGTGCCCCCGCCCCGCCACCGCTGTCCCCAGTGCGCGGGTCTATACCCCCATGGCATAAAGGGGGTGACCCCAAACCCACCCTCCAATGGGGGATGATGGCACATTGGGGGGGTCCCCATGCCGGGGGGGGGTTTAAAAGCCCCTGGCAGGAGGCTCCATCCTGGGGGAGGCAGGTTTGGGGTCCACCGAGGGATGCTGTGTGGTCCAAGGACCCCCAACCTTCAGGTTTGCCCCCCCCCAAGTTTTGGGGGGGGTGGTTAGGTGCTCAGACCCCAACTTTGGGGTCTGGGATGGGGCCATCGGTGTCCTGGATGGCCTTGGGCACGTCACTGGTGTGCCCTGCGGGATGGGGACATGAGCCATAGAGTGAAGCACAACCTGCTGTGCTGGGGGGGGGCAAAGGGGGGCTCTCTAGGACCCCAGCCCAGTGTGTAGATGGTTCCACCAGCCCTATGGCCACCATGGTCCCATTGCTGCCTGGAGCCACCACCTATTCCCAACCTCATCCATAGGGATCTGGGTGCTGGGATCAAGGGACGGACATCACAGAATGACCCCAAGAAGCCACCGGGATGCCCCCAGCGCCCTGTTTGGGATGTAAGACGAGTGGTGGTGACAGGCCCCTGCTTCCATGCACTGTAACGTGGCACCCTGGGGACAACTGCCCCCCCCGGGTGGCAGATGGCTCCTTGTATGGCTGGGGACCGGCTCTGCCACCAGCCAGGATATAAATAGCCCGTGGCCAAAGGGTCTGATCCTGGGGGGGGTGCTGAGCATCCCCCCCCCGGCACAAGGGCATGGGCCATTGGGTCCTGGCCATGTGGATTTTGGGGAGTGGGAGATGCTGGGGGGGGGGTCTGGGGGTCCCCAGGACATAGGGATGTCCCCATGGCTCAACCCCAGCACAAGCAGCCCCATGGATTGGGTGTTGGACCCCCCTGGACCTGCTGATCTGTGTTGGATGTGGGGGTGCAGGTCCCCCATGGACCTGGAGCTCCCATGTACGGGCAGGACGAGGACCTGAGCTGTTGGGGGGCTCCTGGGTCACTTTGGGGTCTGACAGGACCTGGGTGATGGGACAAGATGGAGCTGGCCCCCCAGCTCCATCCCGGGCTCCGGAGGGGGGATGATGGGAATGGGACAGGACAAGGGCAGCCCCACAAGGTCAGAGAAGCAGGAATGTCACCAGTGCTGTCACACAGCGCCCGCCCCGCTGCCAGTCACACACGGTGTCCTGTGAGGACCGGGATGGGCCGCACGTCCCCTGTGCTGTCCCATCCCGCTCCATTAACCAGCCCTGTCCCACACGCTCCTCTTTATCCCTTCCTCCCTCCTGCCCATCGTATCACTGCTGGTTTGGGTGGATTTGTGCTGTTTGGGGGTATTGGTGGCCAAAGCAGCACCCAAAAAGCCCCATTCCGGGTCCTTTTAGGAACCAGAGGAGGGAACTGGGGACCTCTTTGGACTGGGAGAGGAAAACCTGATCCTGAGAGGAGGACCTTGGAGATTTCCTGGTTTTCCCCCTATTCCAAACCCTGAAAACCCCACTCCAGACCCAAAACCATCCCTTCTTGTCCCAAAGAGCTCTCCTGCACCAAGGGATCCCCCAGCACCACCTCTCACCCCATGCACTGTGGGCAGGGGTGGCCTGAAGGGGACACCGATGTGGTGCTCTTTGTGTCTCCCTCATGCTCAGCACAGCCCAGGGCTAGCATTGAGAGGCAGGGAAAGGGCCCTGGGCGGAAGGATGTGGCCCTGGAGCTCAGTTACATCAATTGCTGTGGCTTTTAAGGCGGGTGTCACCAGGAGGGGCACTGCCAGCACCAAGGGTCCTGTCCTGGCTCCCAGTGCCCCAGCTCCGGAGCTGTCCCTCGCTCACCTGGGGTGTGGAGCTGCTGGAGCAAGGCCAGAGGAGGCCATGGAGATGCTCTAGGGCTGGAGCAGCTCTGCTCTGGAGTCAGGCTGGGAGCTGGGCTGGGGCAGCCTGGACAAGAGAAGGCTCCTGAAGGGGAGACCTCAGAGCAGCTCCAGTGCCTAAAGGGGCTGCAGGAAACCTGGAGAGGGGCTTGGGACAAGGGCCTGTAGGGACAGGCCAAGGGGAATGGCTTGAACCTGCCAGAGGGGAGACTGAGATGAGCTCTTAGGCAGAAGCTCTTCCCTGTGAGGGTGCTGAGGCGCTGGCCCAGGGTGCCCAGAGAAGCTGTGGCTGCCCCATCCCTGGCAGTGTTCAAGGCCAGGTTGGACACAGGGGCTTGGAGCAAGCTGCTCCAGTGGAAGGGGTCCCTGCCCGGGGCAGGGGTTGGAGCTGGAGGAGCTTTAAGGTCCCAATCCAAACCATTCCATGATTGTGACCTTACTTTGAGCAGGAGCAGCGCGTGTCAGAGCTGAAGGGGTAACGACAGTTTGGGATTACTCAGCACCCTCAGGAAAAGCCGGATCCGTTGTTGTTTTCCCACTCTGAGATCCCCTATCCATGTTCACATATTCAGGATGGAGTTTTACATCCTTGTCATCCAGCTCGTGTTACCATTAAATGGATCCAACCCTTTCCCATGAGCCTGGCAGAACGCCCTGGGGCCACTTCACTTGAGACCTGCAAAGGGCAGGTCCCAGAGCTCAGCTCTGGGCACTCTCCATCAGCTTGGAAAGGAGTCAGGAACATGGGGAGCCTGGCAAAGAACCAGCAAACACCTAAAAAGAGCTGGATTACGGAGCCTGTGCAGCATCCCAAGGGCCTGAGTGCCTCAAGCTCTTATGAACAACAGGAGTCTTATTCCAATCCCTGTGCATCTCCCAAATGCCTTACTTTTATAATGCTTTGATCCAAACGCTCCTTTCCCAAAGAGTCAACAGAGCAGGAATCAGGCACAGCTCATGCTTGGGATGCTCCTAAACCCACATTTAAGGCTGTCAGAATTCCATGATGAAAGCTGATCCCATCCTTTAGTTTCCAACACACCTTCCCTTCCAAAGTGCCTTGTGAGTGCAGAGCTTCCGACCGAGAGTGGCAAAACACACACAGGTTGTGTCATTGAGCTGTGAATTGGATGCAGAAGCTTAGGAAATCCAGCTTCCAGGATGATCCCATCTTCTTCCTTGCCCTTGCTGTGCTCGGTGGGAGTGATGGGATGCTGTGGTCTGCAAGGGTTGCAGGACTGGATGGCCCTAAGCAGGTTTGGAACCTCCAGCTCACTGTGATGTGCTGCAGAGAAACCAGAACAGGTTTGGAGACAGCGACCAGTGACTTGTTCCTGTGTCAGCCTCGAGCCCAGCACCACTGAGTCACCTGCTGGGTGTATGTGGGATCTCCAGACACAAACACCCAAGTGGATTCCAAGCTGGAGAGATCCATGTGGATCTGAGTGGATGGGGGCTGATCATCCCACTCCCACTGAGCTAAACTGGGCTCCTGCTGTCTGCCACATTGAGAGCTTCCAGCAACACTGGATCTGCTCCAGCACCCAGGCAAAGAGCTGGGCACAGCGAATCCCACCAGGTTAGGTGGGAATGTGGGTCTGCTGGAGGCTCTGCAGGGGCATCTGGGTGGGCTGGATCCAAGAGGTGGGGCCAATGGGATGAGGTGCAACAAGGCTCAGTGCTGGGTCCTGCATTTGAGGCTCAACAACCCCATGGAATGCTTGGGGAGGAGTGGCTGGAAACTGCTCATGGAGAAGGACCTGGATTGATGGAGCTGAACGTGAGCAGTTTGTGCCCAGGCAGCCAGGAAGCCCCCAGCATCCTGGCCTGCATCAGCACCAGTGCAGCAGCAGGGCCAGGGCAGGGATCATGCCACTGTGCTGGGCACTGGTGAGGCTGCACCTTGAATCCTGTGTTCAGTTCTGGGCCCCTCACTACAAGAGGCACTGGAGTGGGGCCAGAGAAGGGCATGGAGCTGGAGCAGGGCCTGGAGCACAGTGTGATGGGGAAGGGCTGAGGGACCTGGGGGGTTCAGTCTGGAGAAGAGAAGGCTCAGGGGGGACCTGATGGCTGCCTACAAGTGCCTGAGAGGAGGATGGAGCCAGGAGGGGCTGGGCTCTGCTCCCAAGGAACAAGGGATGGGACAGGAGGAACCGGCCTCAAGCTGCACCAGGGCAGGTTTAGATGGAGCTGAGGAACAATTCCTGCCCCAGAGGGTGCTCAGGCATTGGAACAGGCTGCCCAGGGCAGGGCTGCAGTCACCGTCCCTGCAAGCGTTCACACCCTGTGGAGACGAGGCCTCAGTGCCATGGGGCAGTGGTGGCCTTGGCAGGGCTGGGAGCTCGCAGGGCCACCTGAGGTGAAGTCTGTATTTGAGGCCCCTGACTCACTGTACCCCAGGGCAATCAGCCTGTTTGAGGTACCAATATTAACACTGCTGCTCTCAAAGCAAACATCCTTCCTGCCAGTGCATGGACAACCCCTGAGTCACTGCCTCACAGGACTCCTGCTCCGCGGTGGTTTTCAAGGGATAAACTGGGCCAGCCACAGGCTCCTGATCAAAGCCAGGATATCCCAGGAAGAAACCGAGCAGAGGGAACCATACCTTTAGCTGGGGCTGAAGGGTGAACTTGCATGAACATGAAGTGGAGCCATTGCTACTGGAAAGGAGAATTCCAGGAGCTTGTGGTGCTGTTGAGGGAGGCTCAGGAAAAGGAGGAGTGGGAAAGGGGAGAAAGGAGGCTGCTCAGTACCCTCTTGTCTCCCTCCATTTCTCCCAGTGCAAATGGAGGAGGAAGCGCAGGTGCCCTCAGTCCAGCTCTGAGGTAAACGGTGCTGAAGTGCTGGCCCAGAGAAGCTGCGGCTGCCCCATCCCTGGCAGTGCTCAAGGCCAGGTTGGACACAGGGGCTTGGAGCAAGCTGCTCCAGTGGAAGGGGTCCCTGCCCGTGGCAGGGGTTGGATCTGGAAGAGCTTTAAGGTCCCTTCAACACAAACCAGTCCATGGGTTCTATAAAACACAGCACCACAAGCCCATGACAGACACCAGACCCCCAGCAGAGTAACAATGAGACAAGAAGAAGCAGGATAACACAGTGATAAGAGAAATAGCGGGTACAATAGACGCAATACAGCACCCCGACAGAAACCACCTCAACCCTTACCTCAGCCACTCATCGCCATCATGAGCCACGCTTATATACCAGGGAACAGACCCCCATCATGCTTTGCGGTAAGGGCGGGCAGTCCCCCTTTGCGCATGCGCACAAACCACCCCTGAAGCCAGCCCACGGCACCGTGCCCACACCCGTCAGCACCGGGGGGGCTCAGTGCGCATGCGCTTGCGTTTCCTCCCTGAGGGCCGCGGTATCCCCCCTGAAGGCCGGTCCGGCCCGGAGCGGCGGCGGTGGTGACGGTGGCGGTGGCTGGGAGGGATCGAGCAGCGGAGGGAGCGAGGCCGATGGCGGCCCGGTTGTGTCCTGCCGGAGGTAGGAGCTCGGTACCGGTCCCCGGCACGCTGCGGTTCTGAGGGGACGCACGTAATGGCGGCGGAGGGCGCACGGCGCCGGCGCTTTCCCTCAGCCCCCCACGGCGGGGCCTGCAGCAGCCCCGCGGTCGCGGCGGGGTGTGGGAAGCGGGTTCGGCTCGTCCCGGTGCGCTGTTAGCAGCGGGCTGTTGTTGGCGGTGCAGCCGGAGCCTTGGCTCGTTTGAATGTTAATGGGCTGATAAAGCGGCGTGTGTTTGCTCAATCTCGGCTTTTATGTGGTGGGTGAGATAGGGAAAGGCTGCTTGGTGCCTGCCCGTGCCTTGGCTCGGCCTGGCTGCGTCTCAGTGGGAGCTCAGGCTAATAAAGTACGTAAATGTACCGTGTTCCCCTAAGCAAAGCTACTTGGTGGTGTGGAAATAGAGGTTTTGGGTTTAAAATCAGCTGTTGTATGCAGTATTATTCACCTATATCCGCTATAAAGGTTACTTTTCATCCCGTCATCCCTGAAGAGCTCTGGATGGGGCTCATTTCCCAGCACCACAGCTCATGGGTTAGGTTGAAGAGGTGGTTTTCCCATTTCTTGGTTTGGGAGATGGGAATGATTGAGCTGAGATGGTCAAAGTGACTGAAACGGCACCAAAAATCCGTTTTCAAGGCAAAGGGTTTAGCAGTGGAGCATGCTCTGGGTCGTGGTGGTCACCCATGGACCTCCTGTGTGTGACGTGACCGCTTATTGCACCTCAGACGCGTGCTGCTTTAGTGGATTGGCTCAGTTGTGGTGATTTTAACACAATAATGCAATATGGGTTGATAAGTTGTTAGTGGTTTTTTTTTATCTGTAGGGTTATTTAACAGTATTGAGATGCTTAAAGCACATTGTGTCTGTTGAACCCCACCAAACAACCAGAAACCAACCCTAAACCCAACCATCCCTCCTGGTTTCCAGCTCAGAACTTATGTGGAAACATGTGTTCACTCTTGGGTTGTGTTTTTCTCACTGGTATGTGACTATTCAATAGACATTTGAAAGGTTATATCTGTGATGTGAGGTCTTGAGGAGGGTGGATGTAACAGTGAGTTCTTCAAGAGGGTGGATATAAGAGTGAGGTCATTGTTTTCCCTATAAAAAAGACACTTTTCAGGCACAAGAAATATCTTTAATTGCATTTTTTTTCCTCCATTTAAAAGAAATAAATCCTCTGGCAGCACAATCCCACTGAAGGGTGGAGGATGGAAGGGACTACACTGAGTTTCATCTCCGACTTCTATGGCAACTGATGCAACTGAGGCATGTTTATCCCAGGGTGGGGTTCCCCAGTGCTTCCAAGACTCGCTGCTCCCTGTTCCACACTGGATTCCTTCCCTTCCTGCTTCCCAAGTATCCTGCAGGTTGGGTTGGGGCTGAGCTGGTGTCAGTTCTGTCCAGATGAGGAGCTGTATGAAGCAGAACACTGGGAGCTTTTAGTTGTGATTCACTTCTGAAGGTAAATAAAATGGTTTCTTCTTTGTTTGCCATCAAGTTAAATGTTCTGCATGGAGTTTGGGTGCTTTTAGTGAGTTTTAGGGGAAAATATTGCTATTTGCTTTGTCTGTGGTATGCTCAGAGGCATGAGGGGTATAAATGTGCTTGTGAAACAGCAGACAGGATGTGGCCTGTTCTAGATCTGACATGGGAAGTGAAAACTGAGGAAGGCCACTAGATTTCTGCTGCTGACGTGCCATGAAGGCACCAAAATGTCCTTTTGAACATGCTAAAATGCCCTTTTTTGGGCTCTTTTTAGGACTGACTTGCTGAAAGATGTGTGATTTCTCTTTGTGTGTGTCTCTAACCCTGATGCGTTGAACCCTGTGGATGCTGGAACGGAACAGAGGCTTTTTGGAGCGTCCCATGGAGGATGTGACCTAGGGTGGCTCTGCCTGGGATGGAGTTAGTGCTCTGTGGGCTTGGGGTGGTCACCACCAGTGTCCTGGCTCTTGCTGAGCAGGGCTTGCACCACCTCAGTTGCACCCTGAGAGCGGGCAGGAGGCTGGAAGGTCCTCAGCTCTGACCTGGACCAGCTAAAGGGATGTTCCATCCCATGTGACCTCCTGCTTGGGGGTGAGAACTGTGATGGAGGAAGAAGCAGAAGGCGGCTTTGACTTCTAAGGTGGTTGTTGCTTTGGGCACTGGTTTGCCTGTGGGAGAGGTCAGTAACAACCGCTTTTGCTTTGCTGGGGTGGTTTTTCCCGCTTCATGCATTGGATTGTTTTTATCATGGACCCATGTGTTTTCTTGCCTTTGTGCTCCCTTTTCCCCCTGTCCTGCTTGGCTGGGCAGTGGGGTGAGCTGGCGGCTCTGTGGTCAGCACATCTTGGTCCTTTCCTCTCTTAGTGAGAAGGTTGTGATGGGACAGGTTTGGTTGCAGAACGCCAGATTGAACTTACTCCTCTGTAGCTGCTACCCTGAAGCAGCAGCTTTCAGCCTCTGCTGGGTTGTGTTCCCTGGGGAGCCTGTGATAAAAGTGGTGCTTTGAGCCTGCTCCGCTGTTTGGCATCTTCATTCCATCAGCCCAGACCTCCAGGAACCACCCCCTGAAGACCAGCAGCAACTACACTTTCTCCTGGGATTCATCTACCAAGCCTGTTGTGATGGTTCATTGGTCTCTCCAATGTCCTGGAGTAATCAAAGGTGTGAAACTGGGTTTGGTTTTGACTCTCTGTAATGGTAACAAGCGTTCCTCTGCTACCAGTGCCCTGCACATGCTGCCACCTCATCCACACTCAGCTCTTGTGCTGTGTTGTCATCTGTCCTGTGCTTTCCAGGCCTGTGTTTCTCAAAGGAACTGGATCTGAGAATGACATCGTGGCTAAACCAGTGACTCAGTGCAGGCATCTCCTGTTGAAGGTGGATGTCCCCTCGAGCAGGGTCTGGTTGACTGGTGGCAAGTGGAGCACTTTGTTTGTCACCTGCAGGAAGTGATGGAGGTCAACAGCAACCTGCAGAGATCCAGGTAATGTCCAGCACCCAGAAAGGTCCCACTGGGAGAGAGAGGTCCTGTTCCAGAGCTGTCAGGTGATGCCCCGGATGCAGCGGAAGGGCTGAGGATGCTTCTCCTCCTCCTCCAAATGAAGATCTGCTGTGGCAGGAATTGGATAATGAATGCTCCAACCAGGAGTAGAAAGTGTTTGAGAAGGGAAGGGAATAATTATCAAGGAAGATCATTCTAAAGGCTGGTTTTGCCATAAAGCAAAGTAAAGCAAAGGGATTTGCAGAAGAGATCCAGTTCTTGGGGCTGAAGTGAAAGGATGGAACTCATCACATCCCCGTGGATAGGGTCCATAATATAACATACATGTCCTCAGCAGCTGACAATAAAGGAATTGCTGCTTCCCTGGTGTGTGGGTCTCTGAGGAATGTGAACTAGGAGCCTTGAGCAGTAAAACCCTGGGGAAGACCTGAGGCCTTTGGGAATGCCTCAGTGGATTGTGTTGCTTTGTGGTGCTGGCTCCAGCTGGGATGGAGTGTGTGGTGTAGGTGAGCACTGATGGGTTGGCTCTTGGTGGACAGGGCTTGGGCAGCATCAGGGCTTTATTCCTGTGCCCCTAAGCAAGTGAAAGGATGGGTTGATGAGAAACTTATGGAGTTCAAGCAGGACAAGTGTCAGGTCTTGCCCTTGGATAAGCGCAGTCCCAGAGTGCAGCACAGTCTGGGGTATGCCTAGATGGGAGCAGCTCTGGAAAGGGATGTGGTGGACACAAGCTCCATAGGAGTGACCAGTGTGTGGCTGCAGCAACAAAAGCCGACAGGATGCAGGGGAACCTTGACAAGGGCATCACCAGCATGGATAAAGATGCCATTGTCTCACTCTGCTCAGCACTGGTCAGGCCATACTGGGAGTACTGGGTGTAGGTTTGGTCCCTGTTGTACAAAGAAGATGTAGACGGACTGGAGAGGGGCCAGAAAAGGGCCACAGAGATGATCCAAGGGCTGGGAAGTGTGTGAGGAAATGCTGAGAGAGCTGGGACTGTTCAGCCTGGAGAAGAGAAGGCTCCATGAGGGGAGACCTTGTCACATGTGCCAGTGTTTAAAGGGTGGCTACAAAGAACATGGAGACTCCCTCTGTGCAAGGAGTCCCATGGGAAAGCTGAGGGCTAATGGGCACAAGTTACTGCTGGGGAGATTCCAGCTGGACACGAGAGGAAAATGTTTCACACTGGAATAATCTCCGCAGAGAAGTGGTGACTCCCCAGCATTGGACACTTAAGATTGGGCTGCACAGGGTGCTGGGCCATCCAGTCTAGGTCATGTTGGCCAAGAAAGGTTGGACCAAATGATTCTTCAGGTCCCTTCCACTGGGATTCATGGATTTGGGGATGCAAAGAGGCTGGGGGTGGGCAGGAGCCTGGGAGGGGCTGCCCAAAGAGCTTGGTTCTGCCTAATGTGGTGCTTGGCAACAGAATGTGGGCTAGAGGAGGAGCAACAGCATGGGTTTGACTTCCAAGGTCTTGGCTTTTGAGCCTGGCTGAGCATCCCCCTGCTGTGGGAGGACGTGGGTGCTTGTCCTTGCCTTGCTCATGGTTGCTTCATGCTCTTACGTGGGAGTGGTTGAAGGACCTGTTGTAACTGTCTTTAGGTTAAACTCTTGTGTTTTCCAGGTCTTCGTCTTCTCTCCCTGTCTGGCAACACAGAGGAGTGAGCTGGGGCTGTGTGAGTGCTCCATTAGCCACCACATAGGTACAGATCCTGGTTTATTACACTTGGAAAGCTCCTGGTACTTTTTCTTGGTGCTTTCCTCTTTGGGACAGAGGAATGGTCTCTGTTGGTGTCTCACTCAGGCTTGATAATATTGGTCTTATATTTGACTCACAGTGCTGCTCATTCGGTGCATCAGGTGTGTGGAAATCACTTCATAGATGCTCGTACCCAGAGCCTGGGCACTGAGAACAAGTCCAACTGGGTGCAGAGAGGGTGAGCATTGAGTTTTGTAGCCAGGCAGTGATCCACATCTGATTTAACAGCCTCCTTCTGCCAGGGGTCTGCTGCAGCTGTAGGAATCTCTTCGCTGCTGTTGCCAAAGAGGAAAATCAGCAGTGGGAGTGAGTTCCAGGTAGCACTTGAGCTCTCTGCGGTCCTGGTCTTGAATCTGCTCTGTTGATGTCCTGGTTTTAGCTGGGACAGAGATAATGTTCTCCCTGGTCACTGGTGCAGGGCTGTGGTTTGGCTCCAGTCTGACAGTAACATTGATAACAGTGAGTCAGAGCAAGGCCACAAGATGCTGCAAGGGCTCGAGCAGCTCTGCTATGAGCCAGGCTGAGAGAGCTGGGCTGGTTCAGCCTGGAGAAGAGAAGGCTTCTTAAGGGGAGACCTTAGAGCAGCTCCAGTGCCTAAAGGGGCTGCAGGAAAGCTGGAAAGGGGCTTGGGACAAGGGCCTGTAGGGACAGGCCAAGGAGAGCTTGAAGCTTTAACCTGCCCGAGGGGAGACTGAGCTGAGCTCTTAGGCAGAAGCTCTTCCCTATGAGGGTGCTGAGGCGCTGGCCCAGGGTGCCCAGAGAAGCTGTGGCTGCCCCATCCCTGGCAGTGTTCAAGGCCAGGTTGGACACAGGGGCTTGGAGCAAGCTGCTCCAGTGGAAGGGGTCCCTGCCCGTGGCAGGGGCTGGAGCTGGAGGAGCTTTGAGGTCCCTTCCAACCCAAACCAGTCTGGGATTCTATGATTCTGGGTTCCCAGAGTGTGCTAGACTGAAATGCAGACTGGGTGCTCTGTGATTAGCACGTGGCCTCAAAATTCAGTGCCATTTCTAGACTCAAACCAGCAGCAAATGGTCCTTTCAGTGGCTGTGCCAGACTCTGCAGATAAAGGCTTCCCTTGTGACTGGGGAAGCAGCTTCCGCATTCCCACCAGCTCTGTGTGCCAAACCTGGAACTTAAGCCCCATTTTGTGTGGTTTTTAACCGATTTCCCTATTGCTCTGCTGACATGGAGGTGCTGCTGATAGACAGACAAGCACTGAACTGGCCTCAGGATGGAGGTGCCCTGTTTCTTTCCCCTTCACCACTAAGAACTCGGTGGTACTGCACGTCAGAGCTGCATTTCCCATCTCTCCTTGTGGAACTTTCGTGTTTGCTTCAGCTCTGCTGCCTTTGACTGTCACATCCTGGACTCGCAAGATCGAGGAGCTTTGAACCTCTGTTTCTTGGCCTTGCTGCTCTGTGACACAGCTCCTCAGTGCTATTAGCTTGTGTCGTGGTGGTAACTCAGGACCATGCAGCCTCTCGCTCACTCCCCTCTCACTTTTCATCCCCCTGCTCCCAGAGGGATGGGGAGGAGAATGGAAAGGATGTAACCCCCACGGGTTGAGATAAGAGCAGTGCAGTAACTAAGGTATAACACAAACCACTGCTGCTACCACCAGTAATAATAATGATTGAAGAGAATACAACCGCTCACCACCCACCGACCGATACCCAGCCCGACCCGAGCAGTGATCTAGCCCTTTTGGGTAACTGCCCCCAGTTTATATAGTGGGCATGAGGTGCTGTAGTATGAATACCTCTTTGGTTAGTTTGGGCCAGGTGTCCTGTCTCTGCTTTCTCCTGGCTTCCCCTCCTCCGTGGCAGAGCATGAGACTCACAAAGTCCTTGGTCAGACTAAACATTACTGAGCAGCAACTAAAAACATCGGTGTTATCAGCGCTGTTCCCAGGCTGAAAGTCAAAACTACAGCACTGCACCAGCTACTAAGGAGGAGAAAAAATGACTGCTACTGCTGAAGCCAGGACAGCATCCTGTCACCATCCATCAACACCTCCTCCTTGTGTTCTGTTCTCTTCAGGGTTCTTTTTTTACCGTTCTCAGTTTAGGTTTTCTCCTATTGAATCCTTGAGCAGCAAATGGCACATCCCTGCTCATCATCCTCCCACCCCTGCCCTGGGTCTAACTCTCTGCAGCCTTCACAGCCGTTCCCCGCAGCTCTTGCTGTTCCGCAGCAGCCTGGCCGAGGTTGTGTTGGATCCTTGAGCTGCAGGCAGCTGGACCCCTGGGGAGGGAGGACGGTTAAAAGGAGAGGATGAAAGCATATTCCAGCTGTATCCTTAAACCAGGGAATGGGCAGCACCATCCTGTACTCCCAGTGTGAGCAGATGTAGTTGTTGGGGCTCTCCACAGTGTGTAAGCAGGTACCAGAACTTCTCATTTCATAGACGCACCACAGAGTGGTTTGGGTTGAAGACACCTTAAAGCTTATCCAGATCCAACCCCCATGTTCTGTACTTACAGGCCCTTGTCCCAAGCCCCTCTCCAGGTTTCCTGCAGCCCCTTCAGGCACTGGAGCTGCTCTAAGGTCTCCCCTTCAGGAGCCTTCTCTTGTCCAGGCTGCCCCAGCCCAGCTCTCTCAGCCTGGCTCCAGAGCAGAGCGGCTCCAGCCCTCGCAGCAGCTCCGTGGCCATCTCTGGACTTGCTCCAACAGCTCCATGTCCTTCTTTATCCATCTCTATTGGGAAGCTTGGGAAAACAGACTGATGCAGTTGAAGGGAAGCAACAAGTGCATTGTTTGGCCTTTCTGGGATCCTCTGAATATGGAGTTTCAAGATTGCTGTTTCCAGAGGTGGTCTCGGCACAGCCCTGTCTGGGAATTCCCTGGATTTCGTTCACATCCAATGAAGCATCAGTAAGTGCTGGGTCCCTGCTGCAGGAGGAGGCAGCTTCAGTGCAGCAGGAAGAGCAACCTGGAGGATCCCAGGCACACCCCAAACAAAGCCTCTGCTGAAGAGGAAGGCAAGAGCCTGGCCTGGAACATCCCAAGCATTGTTTCCCTTCCAAGGGTCACTTCCAGCCTTTCTTCTGCAAAGGTCAGCCCTGAGCCTCAGCTGGTGAAGGCTTCATGGGATGGATGTCAGGAGAGTATTGAAATCACACAACTTCCATGGGGATTCGTGCAGTTTGGTCTCTGTTTCCTGTGACTTCAGATGCAGATGGGGCCAGGCCAGGAGGAAGCTAAAGCCTTAGATACGCTCAATACATTTGTGTTGTGGTGGGGCTGAGTGAAGTCCTCAGTGTTTCACTGCTGCTGGCTGTGGAATCGTGGAGGGCTGTACAGCACAGGGTGGATGTCTTAAGACCTTGTCCTCAAGGCTGCTTTGTACTTGTGTTTGGAATTCCTTCAGGATCCAGCCGTTTGTTCATAGAAATCACAAACCTTACCTTATGTATTTCTTCAGTTATTAATACTGATAGAGATCCTACACTTTTAGCTTGAGAGAAACTCTCATTCTCAGTTCTCCTCCTGATCCAGGAGGGTAGTTTGAGATGCTGGTGCTGCATCTCTGCCACGTTCAGCTGGAGAGATTGGGTTTGGTGTGTGTCTAACGACACTACAGTGCCTGAGGAGTGGCTCTGATGGTCCTGTTGCTTGGGGAGCATCTGCTTCTTTTTGACTTCAGGACTTAGGAGAAAGTACATGAACTTGCAGCAATGTCTGTAGCATCGGGTGTTAGTTACTGGTGAGCACAGGAGGTTGGGGCTCTGTTCTACTGAGAAAGGCTGTTTTATGGCTTTAGTATCAAAAATAGATGTTTTTGAGTCATTATGGTGTCTTGTGGCTAAGCCTGTTGTGGTTTAAGCCCAGGCAGCCATTGAGCCCCACTCAGCCTCTCATTCATTCCCCTCCTGTGGTGGAATGGGGAGAGAATGGAAAGGGTTAAAGTGGGAAAACACTTGGACTGGGATAAAGCCAGTTTAAGAGGTAAAGCAGAACAAGGAATTCAGTCACCACATCCATGTTCAGGTGGGTGTTGAGCCATCCCCAGGACAGCAGAGCTTAGTGGTGACTTGGGAAGACAAATCACTCTAAGCATCTTCCCTTTCCTCCTTCCTCACCCAGCTTTGCATGCTGAGCATGATACACCATGGTGTGGGATGTCCCCTGCTCACTTGGGGTTGGGTGTCCTGACTGTGTCCCCCCAGAATCCTTGTGGTTCTAGAGAGAAGAAGTGAGGGGCAGCAAAGGCCTTGACCGTGTGTAAGCACAGCGCAGCGATAAGGAAAACTCTGTTATCAACACAGCTTCCAGCCCAGCTGCAGAGCGCAGCCCAGAGCTGCTGCTGTGGAGGAAATTAACTCTGCCCAAGCCAAACCAGCACAAAGGAGGAAAGAAGTTACCGAATCAGAGACTGGTTTGAGTTGAAGGGACCTTAAAGCTCGTCCAGTTCCATCCCCCTGCCACGGGCAGGGACCCCTTCCACTGGAGCAGCTTGCTCTAAGCCCCTGTGTCCAACCTGGCCTTGAACACTGCCAGGGATGGGGCAGCCACAGCTTCTCTGGGCACACTGTGCCACTGTCCCAGCACTGAAAAGCAAGATGAATTCTACCTATTTTGCTTCTAAATAGATGGTTCCAGTAGCACACATGGGGTGAAGTGAGGATATTCCCTGTTGAATGTGACCGTGTTCCTTAGGAATCTGATGGAGCAATAGCTTTAAAAATCACCGTGAGCCAGCAAACAGGTTGTTGTGGTGCTGTGATCCAGGCTGAACAAGCAAAGTTTGGGGGGATCTTCTACCTGCTGCCTCCTGGATCCCCATCTCTGCAGAGGCTAATGGTGTGTGACCTCTGACAGGAGGTTTGTAGAGGCAGGTGGCTTCATTCTAGAGCCATGGCATGGTTTGGGGTGGAAGGGACCTTAAAGCTTATCTGGTTCCAACCCTCTGCCGCCGAATTCTGCTGTTCTCTGGAGCTCTCCTCTCTGGAGGGCAAAAGAACCTCTCAGCATGTTCATTTGGGAAGTAGCTGGAGAGAGGACAGCATCAAAACCACTGGGGGCAAGTATGAACATACCTATAGAGCTCATTTTAAACCAAACGTGCTGGTTTGGAACTGAACCTCAGCTCAGTGGATTAGGAATCTCCCAGGGATGTGCTCAGGAGCAAACCACAGCTCCCACAAGGAGAACTTTTATGATTCAGTTAGATCTCCAGGCAGTGAGGACCATTTTGCACCAGTGCTGTGACCAGGTACGTGCCACAGCAGCATCCTGAGCCGCTGCCGCAAGGCTTGGGGCAAGCTGCTCTGGTGGAAGGTGTCCCTGCCTGTGACAGGGTGTGGGACTGGAGGAGCTTTAAGGTGTCTTCCAACACAAAGCAAGCTAAGATTCTGTGAGTCTTGGGGATCCTCTGGTGGTGCGGGTTCCAGCTGGGATGGAGTTAATTCTCCCTGCTCACTGCTCCAAGGCTGTTTTGGCGTTGCTCTGAGAACAATGCTGATAACACCCGGTGTTCAGTTGTAGCTCAGCAGCGCCTGCCCTAATCAAGGACTGCTCAGCCTTGTGCTCAGTCAAGGGGCACAAGAAGCTGGGAGGGAGCAGAGACAGGAGACCTGAACCCCAGCCAGCCCAAGGGATATTCCAAACCATCCCATCCCATCCCATCCCACAGCCCATCAGGCTCAGGAGAGGAACTGGGGGAGTTGGCTGGGAGCCCCCGATCGTTGCTGGGGCCAGGACAGGCTGTGCTCAGCAGTGGTGAGAATTCTGTGTCCATCTCCTGTCCCTCTGGGGCTTTATTCCTCTCTTTCCTTTTCCATTTCCTTTTCTTTAATGTTATTATTATTAACTGTATTTCATTATTAACATGTTCTTATCCTGCTGGTGGGTTTTCCCTCTCCTGAAGCTCCTCCCCATCCCTCCGGCAGGGCCGTGTGAGGCTGGGGCTGCCTGGTTCTTCATTGCTGCAGTGTTGAACCCTGCAGGAGTGCAGGGGGGAGACGAGGCCTTTGCTTTGTGTGTGTGTCCTGGGTTCATCTGTAGCAGGCAGTTTTCTCCTTTCCTGTAGCTGGTGCAGGGCTGTGTTTGGGCTTTAGACTGGGAACAGCGCTGATAACACAGCAGTGGTTTAGTTGTTGCTAAGTAATGCTTACCCCGATCAAGGTCTTTCCAGTCTCATGCTCTGCCAGTGAGGAGGGGCACAAGAAGCTGGGAGGGAGAAGAGACAGGACACCTGACCCATCATAGCCAAAAGGGTATTCCGTCCTACAACGCGTCATGCCCAGTATATGAACTGGGGGGAGTCACCCAGAAGGGCAGATTGCTGCTGGGTCAGGCTGGGTATCGGTCTGCAGGTGCTGAGCAATTGCATTGGGCATCACTGCTGGTTAGTGGTTTATTTCCTTCCCCTTTTAGTCTTATATGCTCTCCCATTACTATTTCCCTTAGTAGTAGTAGTTTTGTGCTATACTTTAGTTATTGGACTGTTCTTATCTCAGCCATGGGATTTACGTTCCTTCCATTCTCCTCCCTGTGCTGCTGGGAGTGGGGGGAAAGGGAGGCAGTGAGCGATCAGCTGCCGCTGCTAAGTTACCGGTTGGGGTTCAACCACAGCAGTGTCCTACAGGAACATCCGCAGGACTGTGCTATTTATCCGCTTTGTCTCATTCTACCTCTCTTTGTATGTTCTCTTACTGCTTTACAGAGTGTTCTCAGTGGTGTCAGCCGAAAGCGGAGGTTCCAGTTCCCATTCCCATTGTGCTTTTTATGCTCGTATGTAGGTGGTTGCAGTTTCAGTCTGATCTTACCCGTTTCTGTTTAAAGCTGTTTCAAGATGAGAACTTGCCTTTAACATCTGGGACGTGGAAAGTTTCTAACCACAGGATTCAAATACTGCCACAGCCTCTGAATGCTTTTGGGGTGCAGCAGCTCAGTGTCCTCCTGAAGCTGGTTCTGGCCTCACCCCCACCCCACAGCGACTTCACTTCGAGTTGTAACCGCTTTGAATTCTCTGCCTATTGCTGTCACAATTCACACCTCATAAATACCTGCAGAGAGGTTTGATGCTTTGGTTTATTGCTCATAACACAGCTCTAATTGTAACTGAATCCAAACTGTGTTGTCATAAAGATCTGAAGTGTTAGAAAATGCTGTTTGCCTTGTCATCACTGGGAATGTTGTCTGTGATGCTGAACTCCCTGGGTAAAGCTCGTTTAATTGTGTTCTCTTTTCACTGCGTATTAAGATCCTATGCAGTGAACGCAAATGTTGTTCAAGCACCTTTGGAGTTCCCAACTCCCATTTAAACTGTGCTTCCACTCCTGTTTGGTGACTCCAGTTGTTGTTTTCTCCCCGGTTCTAGAAGGCACTGTGTAAGGGAGGTGAAAAGATCCCCTAATCTAATACTTGTCTTTTAACTTTCAGCTTTGTGTTGTTCTTGGAAAGTTTCGCACCACTTGTGAATTCCTTGAACCTTGGCATTGGGAGCCCACTTGTGTTGGGCCCTCCTCCTTTACAGCTTGCTCACATTAAGACCCACTTGGCTCTTCAGCAATTGACCTCAGTTGCTCCCAACCCTTCGGCACCTCCTTATGCTTGGTTAAACCGGGCAGTTCCGAAAAGCACCATGTTTAGCCCCAGAGGAACTTTACCTCAGAGGCCGAGAGGACCTAATCCATCTGGGAAAAAGCCTCCGGGATCCCTCCGGGGAGGAGGTGCCGCAGGTCACCCCCGGAAGCCCGCTCCTGGAGCGCCGCAAGGGACGGGAACGCCGCCGAGATTCTCGGGACAGGAAACGATTCAGTGGACGGGTTCGCAGAGGATCAACGTCCGGGTAACTCTGCACAGGGCTGATCCGCGGAAGGTGAAGGAGAAGACAAACCTGCACCAGGAGCAGAAGGCAGAGCCTCGCACGAGCCGCTGGGAGAACAGCCCCTGCTCAGCCGGGACAACGGGACAGAAGCCACCGCCCCCCGCGCAGGTCTCGGAGCACAATTCCAATGCCCAAGCCCGCTACACACCTGAGAGCGCCTCCAGCATCCTGGCGAGTTTTGGGCTCTCTAATGAAGACCTGGAGGAGCTGAGCCGCTATCCTGATGATCAGTTAACTCCTGAGAACATGCCGCGGATCCTGAGGGAAATCCGGGTTCGTAAGATGGGTCCCTCCATACCCGGGTTGCACGCTCAGAGCCGAGGAGAAGACGCGGTTGGTGTCAAGAGTAAAGTGATCGATTATGGCCATGCCAGTAAATACGGTTACATCGAGGATCCTCTCGATGTGCATGCGTTCAATCCCGAAGTGCTCCCTGAAGATCCCCTGGAAGCACGTGTCTATAATCCCGAAGCACCAAGCGGAGAGAACAGGGAAGACTTCCCACGAGAGCAGAACATGCCGCAGAACGCACCAATGGGCATCCCACCGGCCAATGTGATGTGTAACCCCGTGTTCCCGGTGGAAGACTTGATAAAGCTGACGGGATTCCAGAATGATTCCTCAAATCCTCGCTCCTTTTTTCCAGCTGAGACTGCGGGAAAGGTGCCCGGGTTGTGCGCGACGCCCGCCGGGCTCCCCATGGTGAAACCTGTATCCCAGCCTGCCATCCCGCCAGTCATGCCGCCCATGATGCCACCTCTGATGCCACCCTTGGCTCAGCCCATGATGCAGCCGGTGATGCCTCCCATGGTGCAGCAGGCCATCCCGCAGCACGTGATGCCACCCATGAGCCAGCCACCCTTCTCTGCCGACCTCCTCGCAGCCATCAGCCGGCATGAAAGAACCCAGCACGACGCTGGGACGAGCTCATCTAGCGCCCAGAGCAGCTCAGGAGTGGGACAAAAGCCTTTCCAGGCACAGCTCGAGGGGCCTATTAAGTCTCCTTTTGGGATTGTGAAGGCATCGTGGCTCCCGGTGTTCCCGCAGTCTGATTCCCAGAAGATAAAAAGGTTGCCCACTCCATCAATGATGAATGACTACTATGCTACATCTCCGAGAATATTCCCACATATGTGTTCTCTGTGTAACGTTGAATGCACTCATATGAAGGTGAGTGGCTTTCACAGATTCTTGCCTAAACCTGTACTCGCCATCTTACCTGCTGCCCTGTTATAGGCACTAATGTTCTCCCTGTGCAGTGTGTGAGTTGTGGGGCTGCTCTTCTCCGCTTGGAGTGGTTCCACACGCTAAGGAGCGCTGCTGGGAGGTGATTGTAAGTCGCTCGGTTCCGAATGGCATCTCAGAGTTGCCATGAATGTTGAGTTTCTAAACCATTTCTCACTTATTTATGGCTTCTGTTGTGGGTTTCGAGTGCCAGCCCCTGTTCTCAGTGGAGTAAAGCACTGACGCCAGTGGGGTGAGTAAAATGTGTGTATCCAAAGGGGTAGATGAGATGTTGTGTGTTTCCCCCCCCCGCAAAACAAAGCAGCCTGTTCATCTGGAGAGTGGGAGCTCCAGATGTGCTCTGTGGGCCAGGGGCTGCTCCAGAGGCTGCAGATCAGCTCTGAGGGACACACAAACCACTCTCATTCAGCTGAGCCTTCAGCTCTGAAGCAAATAACACTTCCAGCTCCTGAAGGAAGAAAAGGAACTGGTGAATACTGGGAGAGAGCAAAGCCTTGGGAAAGCTGTGGATTGATCTGGAAGCTTTAGGCTTGGTCTGTCACAGAGCAAACTCAAGCATTCAGTTTTAGTTTGATGTTAGAGGTATAAAGAAGCCTTCAACAAGCCTGGGGAAGGCTGAGGGGGTTTATGTGCAGTTGGCAAACGCCTGCAGGACTCCTTGGCCTGGTTTGTGCTGCGTGTTAAAGCCAGGGTGAGCAGTTGAGATGGTGACAGCTTCGGAGTAAAGCGGAGGTTTTAAGTGGTTCTGCATCTGAAGGCTGAGCTGGGCAGGTTTGGGATGGCTGAGCAGGGTGGTACATGTGAGGTAATAAAGACAAAGCACTCTGGGGACGTGTCATCCATTGGGATGTGGGTTATTCCGTAGGTTGCTCACAGGACTTTACACGTGAAGTGAATGTTGTTACTAAAAGCACTAAGGAATCAGCTGTGATTTTTGCTGGGGAGATCCAAGGTTATCCCTTGTCCTGAGGGCACAAAGTGCAGTCCATGCTCTCCAGAACCTTCCCTCCCTGTTGTGCTGCTCCTGCCTTGGGTGTGTGTTACCTTTACTCTGTGTAGTATCTTCTAGATAGAGCGGCTGCTGTGTAGGCAGCTCCGTCTGGTTTGAGCCCACGGGACAAGCCCTGTTTAGACAACAGCATTGCCTAATAACCACGTGAGTGAGCTGGTTTCTTTTCCTTGCTGCAGAAAATAAAAGCTTGTACAAGAAACGCTTCCCTGGTGTATTTGTGAACTCCAAAGAGTGAAGAATTCTTCCTCTTTCAGCTTTACCATCGGGTTTCCAAATGGAGTTGTCTTTGTCCCAGTTCTCATGGTTGAAGGGGACCCAGATGTTCAGTTGTGTGAAGCGTTAGGGAGGAAGCACGTGAAACCTTCAGACTGGAAGCGATGGGGAGATGGAACAGCAGAAATAGATGTGAGTGGTGTGACCTGCACTGGGAAGTGGTTGTTGCAGAGATAATGTTTGCTGCAGTGTTGTGAAATGTTGGTTGAAAATGAGAAGTTGATGGAAGAAGATGCTCCAGAAGTCCTGCAGAGAGGGCCAGGGTGGGCAGGAGGCTGGAGGTGTGCTCTGGGGAAGCAGCTCTGTGGTGCTGGGCTCTTCTCTGCCATGGGAGAGGAGGTGCTGGGTGAGCTGGATGGACCTTTGGTCTGCCCAGCACAGCTGTAGGTGGACTGGAGCTTCAGAGGGGTTTTAGGTTGAAGTGATTGGATGTGATTTCTGGTGTGTAGTAGCAAGGACTGTGCAAGGTGTTTGATGTTACCCCACATGACATCCATGTGTGTGAACTGGAGAGACGTGGATTTGATGGATAAACCACCCGGTGGATGAGGAATTGGCTGAAGGGTCACGCTCAAAGAACTGTGGTCAATAGCTCAAGGTCCAGGCAGAGGCTGGTGATGACTCTCAGGGGTGATGTTGGGACTGGTGCTGTTCAACATCTGCCAGTGACATGGACACTGGGATGGAGCACGAGAGGGACGTGAAGCTGCTGGAGTGAGCCCACAGGAGGCCATGGAGATGCTGGAGCAGCTCTGCTCTGGAGCCAGGCTGAGAGAGCTGGGCTGGATCAGCCTGGAGAGGAGAAGGCTCCTGAAGGGGAGACCTTAGAGCAGCTCCAGTGCCTAAAGGGGCTGCAGGAGAAACCTGGAGAGGGGCTTGGGACAAGGGCCTGTAGGGACAGGCCAAGGGGAATGGCTTTAACCTGCCCGAGGGGAGACTGAGCTGAGCTCTTAGGCAGAAGCTCTTCCCTGTGAGGGTGCTGAGGCGCTGGCCCAGGGTGCCCAGAGAAGCTGTGGCTGCCCCATCCCTGGCAGTGCTCAAGGCCAGGTTGGACACAGGGGCTTGGAGCAAGCTGCTCCAGTGGAAGGGGTCCCTGCCCGTGGCAGGGGTTGGAGCTGGAGGAGCTTTAAGGTCCCTTCCTCTGTGTAACAGCAGGTTACCAGTGCGGTGCTGTGAGCAGATGTCTTTGTAATGTGGCAGACTGGAAAGAAAACAGGGAAGCAAAAGGGAAGCCAAGTGGATGGCATGAGACAAGAATGGATGAAGATGATGGAGGATGCTGAATGAGGAAAAGCTGCCCTTTAATCAATGCTTAAAGATACTGAGTATCTGAAAACCGGAGTTTCAGTGAGCTGTCTTTTGACATAGACTTAATCCAGCCTTGTACCAAGGTACCAACTCCTCTGGGATTTGTTTCCTGGCTGTAGCTGAAGCTGCTTTGCCAATTGAAGAGAACTGAAGTATGTTACCTGGCGTGGGGATATGAAAAGGTCAGAATTCCAGCTGGATGTGGGACCCAGCTCATGGTCCTGGGCAGTCAGCTGCCTCTGGAGCTGCAGTGACCATTGGTGGCTGAAACTGCATCATCTGCACTGTCTCCTCAGCCTGGATCTCCCATCAATGTGGTGAAACACTGGCTTGGAGTGAAGAATGCTCCTGCTGTTCCCTAGGGCATCCTTTCCGTTCTCCCTGCAGGTCCCTCTGAAGTACTCAACTTGCTGGATCAATGAGGTCTGATGGAATCCAAGCTGAGAAAGCCCTTGAGATACCTGCAGTATTCCTAAATCAGTTAGTGTCTTATGGAGGAGCAAGTGAATGTATTCTCTTTGTGATCTCAGAAGGGTCCTGGAGGTCTCTCCTGCATTTACATACGCTGGAAGGTGGTGTTTTGCTGTTACACTGGTCAGAAGTTACAGGATTTATCATCTCTCTGGCCTGATGTTGTCCATGGAAAAGCCATCATTTCATTCAACTGTGGCCCTTTGCTGTCAGGCCTGTGCCTAACCCGATGTGCCCTGACACGCTGCAGGCCAGCAGCTCCAACAGGCCGCTTCCATGTCCGAAACATGGGCTTGTAGTAAAGGGATGGGGCTTGGAGCAAGCTGCTCTAGTGGAAGGTGTCCTTGCCCATGGCAGGGCATGGAACTGGAGGAGCTTTAAGGTCCCTTCCAACCCAAACCACTCTGGGATTCTAAATAGTGGTTGCCGTGGACTGGAGATCTCGGTGGTGGTGTTGGAGCGGTGTTAGGAACGTGAAAGGTTTGTCCTTGCTTCTACGTTGTGTTGGGAAGGTTTGTTGGAGGTGGCTGCTTGCAGTATTGTGTTGTAGGTAAGGGTAGGTGGGCTTTTGAGCTCTACAAAATGAATGTGGAAACTTAATGGCTGCTAAGGGGGCCTTTTGATCCAGGAGGTGTCCTCAGACATCTGTGCATTCATGTCCTGCAGTGGATCTTTGGGGAATAGCACCCAGTTTTGCCCCTGGTTAGATGGAATCTCACCCTGGTGTGGTCTCCTTTGAGTTTATTTACAACCCCCCAATGTACTGAGGCGTTCTATGGATACTTCACAGAAGAGCTTCATTTCCCCTTGAAATTGTGGCTTCATTGGGATAATGGAGTGGGATTCCTGCGTCTTCAACCGTGTGTCACTTTGGGAATGAAGTGGGTTTGCGGTACTGTCACCACGAGGGATCATACTTTCAGCGTATGACAAGTTCTGTTTTCTAGCTTGAGTAGGTTTACAGTGAGGGTGATCCTTGGGCTTTCACTTGGGTCAAGTCGTGGAGCCTCAGTGTTTTCCATAGCAAATTGCACTTGGATTCCTTTGCTGAAGGGGACAGCATGGAGTCTGCTCCATTTTACTCCTGCTTGTTATACACAAACCCAGCACAAACAAGTGCTGGGTGCTGTCCTGGTGTACTGTTACCTTACTGTTGGCAGGTGAGTTGGGGACTGTAGACACCTTGGTGGTGATCCATGAGTAACAGGAGGTTTGCCATTGGAACTGGCCAATGCGGCAATGGAGGAGCTCATCCCAGTGGGCCTGGCCACGGAGCAGCAGTGCTGCTGCTGGGAGGTGTCGCCTCTCCTTGGGGTATAATGGGAGATCCTCTCCTTGTGCTGGGAGAGGATGCTCTCCTTTGGGGAGAAGGATCCATCCTTGGGGGCAGAGTCACCGGAGGAAATGGAATATTCCTGAAGACTGGGAAGGACAAGGAGTTAATCCCAGAGGAGGAATGCGCATGAATGGAGCCTCCTGGCGAACTATGAAACCCAAGAGGGCAGTGGCATAATGGAGGCTTGAAGAAGAGAAGAGTGTTGTGTTTGTGAGGGAGAAGAATGTCTCTTTGTATCCTGCCAGGCCCATTAATGCTCCTTGGACCAGTGGCTGAAGACACTGGGAGGCAAAATGGGCTCCCTCAGCCCTGCTGGTGCTTTCGTCATCCAGGACCATGGAAGGGATACTTGAAGCCCAGTTCACTTTTGTTTTAGCCCTTGGGCCATAGCCTTTTGTTTTCCTGCCTAACTTTAAGACTACAAAACCAGCATTAAACAACATTCCTAGGAATGGGATTGCTCAGCAACACCAGTTTGTACCAGTGAATTCCTTGCTCTTCCCTTTATATCCATGGGATGCACAGCTCCACGGCTGCAAGGTGTTTCATCAACTCCTGATGTGCTTTGGTTCAACTAATGGTTGTAACACAGAGGGTCTTCCAAGGAATATGTTACTGGAGCAGCTGGAATGAGCAGAATTCCATGAGCTCAGCTATAAAATCAGCTTTTCTGAGCTTGGTTTAAGCATTGTATCTGTGTCTTGAGGAAATCACAGTCAGTTTTGTGCTTAAAATGTGTTGTAGCTCTGGGTAAGGAAGGTTGAGTAGGTGTCTCTAGCACCTTGTAGTGCGCGTAGGGTGTGAGGAGCTGCTGCTTTCACCCCCGTGTGCTTCCAAACCACACAAAACTAACCTTGTCCTGCTCACAGTAACTCATCCACCTCACAGGCTGTGAGTAAACCATCACGAGCTTTGCTTCTAACCAAAGGTTCAGCATTTGAGAAGAAACAGAGGGGTTGGTACTGGCCTTCTGTCATCTCCTGTGTTGGAAACCAGCTTGTGCTTAGGAAGAGCAGCAGGGAATGTCACAACTGCAAGTTATGTTGTGAAGCTTTGCTGTCAGCTGCATTATTTTGCCATCATTGCCTGTTTTGTATTTATTTATATGAATTTACATGCATTTATTGGGTTTTATATTTATTTAAATGTATGTATTTTAAATCATCTATATTCCTATATGAATTTATATGTATTTATATGAACTTATTTCTATATAACCATTCTCTGGTTTGTATGCTGAGGTGCTGGCACAGGGTGCCCAGAGAAGCTGTGGCTGCCCCATCCCTGGCAGTGTTCAAGGCCAGGTTGGACACAGGGGCTTGGAGCAAGCTGCTCCAGTGGAAGGGGTCCCTGCCTGTGGCAGGGGTTGGAGCTGGAGGAGCTTTAAGGTCCCTTCCAACCCAAACCAGGCTGGGATTCTTGAGCTGAAGGCATGCACAGGCATTCCTCTGTACAAATAGTGCTTAAAGATACCACCTCGTGTCAGGTTCTCTGGTTTATTCAGCTCATTTTGCTATGTATGTGTTCACCAGCCTGCCAACCCATGGAGACCTCTCATAGTTTTGTGGCTGTTGGGTCACCCTCTTGTGTTACCGATGTGGTTACAACACCCAGCGTGTCGCTGGAAGTGACAGATTTCATTGAACACGATGCACTCGTTCCCCTTCCCCTTCGATTCCTTTGAGTTCTGTAACAGCTTTTGATGATCAAGCAGTATTTTAGCCCTTTGCCTGTAAGAGTATTCATCCTAAGTGAGAAACCTGACTTTGACAGAAGATCATTTGGAAGGTAGAACGTGATGGAAGGTAAAACGGGATGGAAGGTGAAATACCCCAACACATAACCAGCAGTTGAGGTCCAGAGCCACCGTTTTATGTGCTAACCGAACCTCTCTGGATGTCTTCTCTCCACTCAGGACTGGATTCTGCATCAGAACACCCCTTCTCACATCGAGAGCTGCCGCCAGTTACGTCAACAGTAAGGAATCCCTTTCCAAAGTTCCCTTGGTGTTGGCTGTGCACACGTGCTCTGGGGAAGCACCTTGGGTTTCCTTATCCAAGTGTTATCCCAGTCTTAGCCCATCAGGGTCAAAGCTGAACTGACACTGAGTGCTTCTGGACTCCTGAATGGGAACATGTGTCTGTGAACTGCATGTAAGCACAGCCTGGTCTTGAGGGGCAGATTGAGCTGCTTCACTGATGGCGTGTTCTTAATGTTTGACAGATACCCTGACTGGAACCCTGAGTCTCACTCCTCAAAGAGGTAACTGCTTTTTGGTTACAGCTTCATTTGATGTCTTCCTGCTATAAATATGTTATTGATGTGGTTATTTTCCTGCTCTGCTCCTGGTGGCTCTTCAGTGGTGTCATGTTTGGGTATGGAATTCTCTGGGGTGTTTTAGTGGGTTTCGTCCTGTGTTCATTCAGATCTAAGGCAGAAGCTCTTCTCTGTGAGGGTGCTGAGGCGCTGGCCCAGGGTGCCCAGAGAAGCTGTGGCTGCCCCATCCCTGGCAGTGTTCAAGGCCAGGTTGGACACGGGGCTTGGAGCAAGCTGCTCCAGTGGAAGGGGTCCCTGCCCGTGGCAGGGGTTGGAGCTGGAGGAGCTTTAAGCTCCCTTCAACCCAAACCATTCCTGATGCAATGATCCCGTTAATAAGTGGCAAAACACCTGAAATTCCTCCACAAGGATGAGGATAAACTGTAAATCCTGAGCACTGATCCTGTTGTCAGCCTCACCTTGAGCCTTTCTTCTCCCCATGCTCAAGCCATAAGTTACCCCTGTGACAGAAGTGACTGATCGGGTCTGACCAGCCTTGGGTCACAGATTAAACCGTGATTCCAGACTTTTACACTTCATCTCTTTTCCAGCCAAGCCACTCTTGTTTTCATCTGGAAACCTGTTTGAGGAGCCAGCGCTGGCTCTGCTTTCCCAGCCTTTGCAGTACACAGGTCCCTTGGGGAGCTGCGTGATCCCAACCTGAGAAAACTGGAATCCATGAGCTCATCGTGGCTCTTCTGCCCTATAAAATGATGCTCTTTAGTAGTATGTGTTTTGAAACACACCCTGTGAGCTGATCCTGCTTAAATCTCAGCAGGATCTTGATCCTTAACCCATCCCTGGCAGTGTTCAAGGGCAGGTTGGATGGGGCTTGGAGCAAGCTGCTCCAAGGTGTCCCTTGCCCATGACAGGGGCTGTTGCGGGAGGAGCTTTAAGGTCCCTTCCAACCCAACCCCTTCCATGATTCTATGATTCTAAGACTGGATCATTTTACTGCTTCAGCATCTCTATGTATTCCAGTGTGTGTCCTAATAGGAATGAGGGGACTGGGATTTTGCTGGATTCTCCTTTGACCCTGCAGTAGTCAGTTTGACATCAGTTTAAGCATCAAATTCATTTGCAAAAGCAGTGTTGCAAAGCTCAATGGAAATGTGGGTCAGGTTTATTTGTGGGGTGCATCTGAGATCTCCCCATGTTACAAACAGGGAGAAATGAGACTTTAAAGAGAGAAATAAAGCAAATAAACTTCTCAGAAGGAGAAGAATCCTATGTTAAACCCTCAAAGTGAAGTGGCTGTTCAGGGCTGGGGATGTCATGTACAACCAGGCAAGGAAACTGCTCTTGGCTGGATCTACTGGGGAAGTGTTTCAAGTTGTGTGTGAGGGATCTCTGGGCTTGCTGATGGAGCCAGGGTGGCTCTGTAGGGTGATGCTTTCTTCAATCCTTCCCACTGACAGCATTGCTCCAGCTGGGAGGGTCAGGATGGAGCTGCAGGCTCATGGTGACCACACATGTCACTGAGCTTGCTGCTGCATCACCTTGCAGGCTCTGCCTTCTGTAAAGTGCCCTGGTGTGTTAATATCCATGTTTTTATTTGGCACAGGAATAATGGGATTTAAGGTCCTTTCCAACCCAAACCATTCTATGATTCTGAAGTATCTTATTTCATTACTCATCATGGATCCTTGCCATGAATTCCTTCTCAGCACTGCAGCTTCTAACTTCAGTTCTGTTTGCTGTTTCTTACTTCTTTCTCTCCTATTTCTTTCTTTTCAGTTCTGTCCATCCTAAAGTCCTTCTTCTTATTCCATGTAGGTTGTTTTCTCTTACTTGCTTCTTTTCAGTTCTGTGTATCCTAAATCATAGAATAGTTTTGGTTGGAAAGGACCTTAAGATCATCCACTTCCAATCCCCCTGCCATGGGCAGGGACACCTCACACTAAACCATGGCACCCAAGGCCTCATCCAACCTGGCCTTGAACACTGCCAGGGATGGAGCATTCACAACCTCCCTGGGCAACCCATTCCAGTGCCTCACCACCCTCACAGTAAAGAATTTCTTCCTTAGATCCAATCTAAACTTCCCCTGTTTCAGTTTGAACCCGTTACCCCTTGTCCTGTCACTGCAGTCCCTGATGAAGAGCCCATCCCCAGCATCCTTGTAGGCCCCCTTCAGACACTGGAAGCTGCTCTGAGGTCTCCATGCAGCCTTCTCTTCTCCAGGCTGAACAGCCCCAACTTTCTCAGCCTGTCTGCACACAGGAGGTGCTCCAGTCCCCTGATCATCCTCATAACAAACGTGCTACCACTATGTTTGATAACAAATGAGGCTCTAAACATTGCCAGTTTTGCTTCTATATTTGCAGACTCAGGTTAATTCTTCTTTTCCACCTTGTCAAATCCTGTTGGTGCCTTTGCTCCTTTAGGAATGCTGGTGACAGGAAAGAGAACCAGACCCCCAAGCGCCGCTCCAGCTCCTCCAGTCCCAGCCCCAGGCGCTCGCGGGCCTCCAGCTCCAGCTATGTTCCACGCCGATCCCGATCCCGGAGCTCCGGGCGCTTCAGATCAAGGCCCAGAAGTCGGAGCCCGCGGCAGATGCGACGACTCAGCCCCAGGCACAGATCCAGGTCCCCACAGCGCTCGAGAAACCCGCTGAGAAGCAGCTCACGACCCCAGAGATCTTCCAGCTATGACTGGTCATCGAGGAGGTCAACCCGGTACCAAGGTAAGGGCCAGGCACGCACTGCCAGAGGGAAATGCCTTTGATCCCAGGAAAACAGACACTGGACACTGGTGCAGTGTTCAAGGACCTTAAAGCTCTTCCAGTTCCAACCCCTGCCACAGGCAGGGACACCTTCCACACCTTCCACTCACAGGGAAGAGCTTCTGCCCAAGAGCTCATCTCAGTCTCCCCTCTGGCAGGTTCAAGCCATTCCCCTTGTCCTGTCCCTACAGGCCCTTGTCCCAAACCCCTCTCCAGGTTTCCTGGAGCCCTTTTAGGCCCTGGAGCTGCTCTAAGGTCTCCAGAAGCTTCTCCAGCCTGTGTCTGTGCTGGGATTGTCCCCACCCCTGTGCAGGACCTTGCACTTGGCCTTGTTGAACTCCATGAGGTTCACACAGTTCCACCTCTGCAGCCTGTCCAGGTCCCTCTGGATCCCATCCCTTCCCTCCAGCGTGCTGGTGACACCACAGAGCTCCGTGTCATCAGCAACCTGCTGAGGGTTCTCATCCCACTGTCCATGTCACTGACGGAGATGTTGAGCATCCCCAGTGCCTGGTGAGGAACACCACTCCTCACTGGTCCTCTGCTTGGTCCTTGATCCATTAACCACAACTCTCTGAGTGTAACCATCCAGCCAATTCCGTGTCCACCGAATGGTCCATCCATCAAATCCCTGCATCTCCAGTTTATCTTAGTGTAACTCATCATTAACTTACTGTGAGTTCTCTTTTCAAAGCAAACCCACCAGGCTGGTGTTTCCCTTCTCCCACAGACAGAAAGGCAGCCCTGGAGGCAGTCATGAAAACTCTGGGGCCTGGCTTTGTAGCAGCATTCAATAAACATAAGTCACTTCAAGCAGCTGGACAAGGATCTTCAGGATCAGGAAAGTCCTCAAGCTCTCAAGGACTCCTAGGGAAGGTGCCTGGAAGCCTGAAGAAGCTACTGAAAGCAAGTGTTTCTTCAAAGGCCTCCAAAGATGGGGCTGGGTCAAGTTCTTCACCTGCTGAAGCTGATGATTTGCCCCAAAGTGAAGGGATGGAGGAGGGGGAGGAGGGTTTACCTCCAGGAACCAGTGCACCTCGTCCATCTTCTTACAACAGGGTGAGTTCCTTCCTGCTTTATTCTCTGGGATGTTAGGAATTTGGTTGGGGGGATCATATGGAGAGATGAACCATCCTGTTTGCTGATTCCATGCAATAGATAGTGCCAGCATAATGCAAAGGGTTGCTGGCTGCAGGTATGTGTGGTCATCTCCATGGCAAGGGTCTTTCAAAAAGGGAAGCAAAACCTCTCTGGTGCTTTCCTGCCCTGGTTTGCATGAGGGGTGAGTGATGGGCTCTGTTTGCAGCAGAGATATTTACTGCTGCTGTAAGAAGGCTCTTAAGCCAATGGCCATCCTACTGATCATTTGGGTCTCTTGGGAACACCCCCTATAAACCAGATAGTGTTTGGTTATTGGAGATGCAAGTCATTGGTGGTTGCTATCCTCTAGATGACAAGCAAAGAGAACGCTGCCTAGAGCTGTGGAAAGCTGATGGATGGTATTGAAAGGAGCATCCTGATGTAGTGGAAGGAGTCTCTGCTGTGGCAGGGTTTGGAGCTGGATGAGCGTTAAAGTCCTGTTAAACCCAAAGCAGTCTGGGATTCTTGGGATCCTCTGGGCTGCAGTTCTGGAGCTGTGCTGGTTCCAGCTGGGATGGAGTTAATTCTGTCCCTGCTCACTGCTCCACGGCTGTTCTGGCTTTGCTCTGAGGACAGCGCTGATAACGCCCCGGTGTTCAGTTGTTGCTCAGCAGCACTTGCCCTGATCAAGGGCTGCTCAGCCCCATGCTGTGCCAGTGAGGAGGGACACAAAAAGCTGGAAGGGAGCAGAGCAGAGACCTGAAACCCAGGCAGCCCAAGGGATATTCCAGACCATCCCAGCCCATAGCACGTCAGGCTCAGGGGAGAAACTGGGGGGACTTGGACGGAGCCCCAGTTGCTGCTGGGGCTGGGCAGTGCTCAGCTGTGGTGAGGGCTGGGTTGTGCCATCACTGCTGTTCATTGGGGGTTTGTTTCCCTTTCCCCTTTTAGTTTTATTTATCTCTCATTATTTCCCTTATTACTGTCATTAGCGTTATGTTGTGTTGTACTTCAGTTACTAAACTGTTCTTATCTCAACGTGTGGCTTTTACATTCTCCTCCCATCCTGCCGGGTGTAGGAAGGAGGGGTGAGGAAGCTGCAGCATGGTACTTCAGCTGCCAGTTGGGTTTAACCACGACAGAGCTTTCAGGTCCTTTCCAACCCAAACTATCCTAGGATTCCATGACAACACCCCAGTGAAGCAGGCATCTACATTGGACTCATCTTCATGCCAGATCCTGTTTTCTTCCTTTCACTGTGCCTGACATAGATCATAGAATAGTTAGGGTTGGAAGGGACCTTAAGATCATCCAGTTCCAACCCCCCTGCCATTGTCACTAAACCAGGTCACCCAAGGCTCCATCCAGCCTGGCCTTGAACACTGCCAGGGATGAAGCATTCACAACCTCCCTGGGCAACCCATTCCAGTGCCTCACCACCCTCACAGTAAAGGATTTCTTCCTTAGATCCAATCTCAGCTTCCCCTGTTTCAGTTTGAGCCCATCACCTCTTGTTCTATGACTGCAGTCCCTGATGAAGAGGATGAAGAGTCCCTCTCCAGCATCCTTGTAGCCCCCTTCAGATACTGGAAGCTGCTCTGAGGTCTCCACGCAGCTGCTCTTCTCCAGGCTGAACAGCCCCAGTGTTCTCAGCCTGGCTCCATATGGGAGGTAAGAACCACATGGCAAGTGCTTCTTTGTGTTCTATTTCCTGGTTACAGCTGCTGAGGGAGGAGCTGCTCACCTGCGGGACCGTGCTGCAGATCTCAGATTTACCGGATGATGGCTTTTCTGATCAGGATATTAAAAAGATCGTGCAGCCTTTTGGCAAAGTCAGTGACCTCATTGTGCTTCGCTCCAGGAACGAGGTGAGATTCCCCCCCGTGCAGTGGCTTTGGGTCAGAGTGGCAAAAAGCCCCCATTCTAGCAATGAAAATGTGTCTTGTTTGGATCTGCAGGTGAATATAGGGTAAGGCTTCCTGGTGTTTTGTCATTAATGATCACATCCAGAGTCTTGGAATAGCTGGAAGTGCTAATTTTATAAATTCCATTCATCTTGCTACCCAAGTTAGTAACTGATAGAGAAAGTGGGATGTCTTTGGGAGATTTAGATTGGATGTTAGGAAGTATTCTTCATCAAGACTATTGTCAAGCACTGCAACAGGCTGCCCAGAGCAGTGGTGGAGGCACTGTCCCTGGAGAGATTGAACGTACGTGTAAATAGGACATCCTGCATCCAGCTCTGGGGCAACAGCACAAGAGGGACGTGGAGCTGTTGAAGCGAGGCCAGAGGAGGCCACAGAGATGCTGCGAGGGCTGGAGCAGCTCTGCTCTGGAGCCAGGCTGAGAGAGCTGGGCTGGGGCAGCCTGGAGAAGAGAAGGCTCCTGAAGGGGAGACCTTAGAGCAGCTCCAGTGCCTGAAGGGGCTGCAGGAAACCTGGAGAGGGGCTTGGGACAAGGGCCTGTAGGGACAGAACAAGGGGAATGGCTTTAACCTGCCCGAGGGGAGACTGAGCTGAGCTCTTAGGCAGAAGCTCTTCCCTGTGAGGGTGCTGAGGCGCTGGCCCAGGGTGCCCAGAGAAGCTGTGGCTGCCCCATCCCTGGCAGTGTTCAAGGCCAGGTTGGACACAGGGGCTTGGAGCAAGCTGCTCCAGTGGAAGGGGTCCCTGCCTGTGGCAGGGGTTGGGGCTGGGTGAGCTTTAAGGTCCCTTCCAACCCAAACCAGTCTGGGATTCTGTGTTTTAACCGGTGCTGGGTTAACAGCTGGACTCGATCCTAAAGATCTTTTCCAACCTAAAGGATTCTATTATGCAGAAACCGGACTTCACCAGGCTCCCTGTGAGCTCACTTATGGGCGGATGTGGAGTTCTGCCATGAGCACATTGCCTAAGGAGAACCTGCAGTGGATTGCATGTTGTGTGTGTACGATGAGCACTGAACTGCCCATTGATTTCAGGCCTTCCTGGAGATGAACTACAAAGAAGCTGTGATCGCGGCGGTGAAATACGGTGAAACGGTGCCAGTGCTGGTGAATGGCAAGAGGGTGAAGATCAGCGTAGCAGAGAAACCCAGAGCTCCTCCCGGGCAGGTGAGGGCCATGGGCACAGAGCAGGACACTGTGAGGAGCTTGGTTATTGCTCCATCACCTGAGGGGCTCCAGGAGAACAGGTTTAGTGCTTTTAATGTGGTTTTTATGAGCTTTCCATAAAGAACAGGCTGAATGCTCGTGCAGAGGCACTTCCTGAACCTCCAGATTCCGTTTTCTTGGTTATATTTGGTGTTTGTAATAGTACCCATTTAACAAACAGGGAAAGGTGCAACCTGTATTAATATATATAATTAATTACTCTTAATGATTATTAATACTATTTTATATGTATTTTATATATATTTTATATATGTATCTACACACATTTCTATATGAAATACAAATGATGCACTACAAGTTCTTCCTTCTGTCCCTTCCAGGCCAAAAAGATTATAAAGAAACGGGCTCAGAATGTTAAGAAAGCAGCACCAGGCACCAAGTAAGTGTTGCTGTTACTCACATCAGTGTTAGTGACAGCAGCTGGGAAGCAAATACGATGCTCCTGGTTTGGTTTCTTGTGTTGTACTGGATTTGAGCTTTTTCAGCTGTTTTATATTCATTAATTATCTTTAAAACTGATTTTTCTTTCTTTATCCCCCTTTATAACAGAAAAGATCCGAACGCCACCACAAAGAAATTAGTTGCAGGTGAGGTTGTGGTTACTTTCCATCTGATGATACCTCTCTTTTTCCCTTCCTTCTTTATTCCCATTTCTTTTACGTGAGTGTTTTTCGTCACAGGGACTGACCAAGTCCTGGAGCTGCTGGGAAATGCCTGGTTCATCCTTAGAAATGTCATCCTTTTCATGCAGCCTCATGTTCCTCTCTTTAGAAGACACCACAAACCCCAGCCCTCAAGTAGCAATAAAATCGCCTTGCTCTGTGCTTAAGCCCTAAATGATTGCCCCATCTATTGGGAGATGATTGTGGCAATGTGGGCTCCAGAAAGAAGTGTAATTCCACAAGCTGAGTTCAATGTATTCAACATCCTCTCCCACAGTCAGTGCAGTGCTCCTCAGCGTCTTCTGTTCCTTGTATGGAAGGAACTGGTTTGGGTTAGAAAGGAGCTTAAAGCTCATGGGGACACGGGCAAGGACCCCTTCCACTGGAGCAGCTTGCTCCAAGCCCCTGTGTCCAACCTGGCCTTGAACACTGCCAGGGATGGGGCAGCCACAGCTTCTCTGGGCACCCTGTGCCAGCACCTCAGCACCCTCACAGGGAAGAGCTTCTGCCTAAGAGCTCCTCTCAGTCTCCCCTCGGGCAGGTTAAAGCCGTTCCCCTTGTCCCGTCCCCACAGGCCCTTATCAAAAGTCAGTAGTAAAAATATCAGTTGAATTGCTGCAAGTTAACCAATTTTTGTTTGTTTCTTTATATTCTTTGTAAGTAATTCTGGAATAAGCATTTCTTCTGACGCTTGGTTATTTTATACAGGTAAAAAAGAAAAGACTAAGAAATCAGCATTGACAGGAGAGAGTAAAACCAAGAAAACCTCAAACACTGCAGGTAAGATAAGTGAGAACTCTTTACTGGAAAACATGGGCTGGTGCTTTTCCACTTCCCTGCTCGCCTTTCTGAGCAGATACTTGAGGCTGTAGCCTGAGCTTCCCCCACCTCTCACTGTACTGGCCACTGCAGGAGATGTTTGACACCTTTCTTGTGGCTTGGCTGATGCTTCTTCCTGCCGTTTACCCACCAGCCAAATCTCTAGAGGAAGATGTCCAGATCCCAATGGAAGCTGAAATGGAAGCTGAGGAGACAAAGCTGTCGGAGCCAAAGACCATCACAGAAGGGGATGGAGATCCGGAGCCTGGGAAGCCAGCAGAGACTCAGGCCAAAGGAGCCCCCACTCCTGCAGCTCTGCTGGGTAACTCTGAGATGATAATGCTGGTTTTGACTTACCTGCTCTTTGTGAGTGATGTGGAGTTTAATGTGGTGATGTCGTCTTCATCCCTTTCTTAGACAAACTCTCCCAGATGCCTCAGGTGGCAGCAGTGGACTTGAATGAGTTAAATAAAGCTTTAATTGGTCAAGGTAAGTTGCACATGGACAGGGTTTAATCTGTCCTAAAGCCCCCTGATCTTGTGAGCTAAAAGAGAGTGCTTCTGAGGCCAGGAAACTCAAATGACGCAGGGAAGCATCTGTTCATCAAGGTTCACTGACTGAAACACAGACCTCAGGTGGTGATGGAGGTGCCTAAAACCCCCCGGATTTCCATCTTTCAGCGGACATGATGGTTTTACTTTGAGCTTTTCACTGCTACTTGGGGGACTTCTGTTTACAGCTCATCAGAGCAAAGGGTCCAGGCTTTCTGTAGGTCCTGTTTGCAGCTTCCCCCACTGATGCTTTTGTTCTCGTTGCTACCCATTGCCACCTGCAGCTGGTTTCATAGATGCTGTTTTCCGCATGGTTTATAACTGATTCAGAACAGACTTTTATACATAGCATGAGTGTGTGTTAATTCTCAGTTATACTACGAGTGTCACAGTGGAGATAGGGCAAGGTTGCAGTTTCTGGACTTGTTAGCGGTAGAGACAAACACTTTACAAAGTGATTCTCCTTTACCTGCTCTTGCTTATCCCATATGATAGATGTTATCCTGTTTCACAGGCTCCCAGGCTGGTTTGGGTTGGAAGGGACTTTAAAGCTCCTCCAGCTCCAACTCCTGCCACAGGCAGGGACCCCTTCCACTGGAGCAGCTTGCTCCAAGCCCCTGTGTCCAACCTGGCCTTGAACACTGCCAGGGATGGGGCAGCCACAGCTTCTCTGGGCACCCTGGGCCAGCGCCTCAGCACCCTCACAGGGAAGAGCTTCTGCCTAAGAGCTCATCTCAGTCTCCCCTCTGGCAGATTAAAGCCATTCCCCTTGGCCTGTCCCAATCCCAACACCAGTTGCTGAAGAACAGCACTTTTCCCACTGTCTGTTTTCTTTGGAGCCTTTCACGTATCTCTTTGGACTTGTCCCAGGAAAAAGAAGGAAAAGGTGATGTGGGCACATGCTGGGCACCTACACAGTCCTTGTGTGCCCACAAGAAGGTGTTGAGCTGGTAAGGCCTCCGTTGTGAATTGATAAGGTCTCAATGTCAGCAGAGTGTGTGTGTATGAATCCAGGATTATCCATTCATTTTGTATCTCCTCTTAAAGCTGGTATTCCTGGAAACACTTACCGCACACTGTCTGTGTCTCACTGGTGTCATTTGTCGCTGTAAGTTCCATGGAGGAATATTTAATCTTTCACAACAGCAGTGGGGCTAAAGTGTAATGATAGAAGTTCTTAAAGCTCTGCAGTGCATCAGCAAACCTCAAGTACTAACCTGTTCCCACCTTTGTGTTCTAGAAGCCACCATAATGACAATAAAGAGTGAAGAACCCACAGACCTAGGAGTCCAGGTCAGTGTAAAGGTGACTTTGGAAGCTGTAAGGACAGTGGGGTCATTCCCGTGTGCTGCATTAAAACCTCCCATTTACATCCCCAACCTGTTAAACTCCTTGAGGAATAGTGGGTTTATTTTCCCCTTGCTGGTTGTGGCTTCACAGGTATCCACCAGCTCCCTCTGTGGCTGTTGTTAGTGACCCCAGAGCTCCTTTGTGCTCTGGACATCAGCACTGCTCTGCTGTGGGTTCCTTCTCTTTGGATGCAGCCTTTGCGCATCCAGTCCTGCAGTGTCTGATGTGTGGACATGTCATGCTATAAAGTGGTGGTGTAATTATAGGGGATTGTTTGAGTTTTTGATGAGTTGACATGAGGGAGGGAGCCTGGGGTGTGTGCGGAATTCCCTTAGGTAGGTACATCCACAGTTAAAATGAATCATAGAATCATGGAATGCTTTGGGTTGAAAGGGACCTTAAAGCTCATTCAGTTCCAAGCCCATGCCATGGGCACGGACACCTTCCACTAGAGCAACTTGCTCCAAGCCCCGTCCATATGACCGGTTTGGGATGAAACTGGTCATTGTAATGGATGTTTCTCTGGCCATCCTCTATTACTCATTTTCTTGCCATTATCAGTTTGCATTTACTTACTATTGAACCTTATCTCCTGGTACAAGAGTCTGGAGCCCCAGCTGCAGTGGGTTAACAGTGAGTTTAGGTAGTAAAACCTAATGCCCTTCAGAGCTCCATCAGTTTGGAATACCAGTAACACTTCATTTTGTGTCAGGAAATGGATGATTCCTGCGTGGTCCTCATTTCAAACCTGCCTGAGAAAGGATTCTCTGTGGAAGACGTTTCCAACCTCGCAAAGCCATTCGGGGGACTGAGGGATGTGCTGATCCTCTCATCTCATAAGAAGGTATTTTAAGTGGCATTTAGTAGTGATTCCGCCTAAAGAAGCAGTAAATGTGTTTCTAATGCACGCAGATGTGATGCTGTAGCTCAGGAAGCATCAATGTGAGGTGAAAGTGTTTAATAATGTCCATTTTCTCTGTTTTAAAAGGCATATCTTGAAATCAGTAGAAAATGTGCAGATTCCATGGTGAAATTCTACACCTGCTTTCCCATGTCTCTGGATGGAAACCAGCTCTGCATCACCATGCTGCCCCAGTATCAGAGTGTCAAAGATGAAGTAAGTGAGCAAATGTATTGAAATTCCAAGAGATGGGAGAGCATTTGGGTGAGGAGCAGGATTTTATACTGGAGCTGACTTTTAGACACTGCTTTATGCGTTCTGCTGGCGTCTCCTATTGAAGAGTGATGCTGGTAACTGGCTCCTTGGCTCCTGCCTTTCTGACACAGGAAGAGCACAGATGTCAGGAGTGCTGATGCTGTTGGCTTTGTTAATAAAGGAGTTGGTGGGAGGCAGTCACGGGCAGTTTGCTGCTGCTGAAGCTGTGTTCTACAGTTCAGATCATGTCTCTTTCTTTGCTTTTTTCTGTTGCAGGAAGCACTATTCACTGCTCTCATTAAAGATTCTGACCCCAAGGTAAGTCTGACTCCTGCTGCTACCCAAATCCTGGGTTTTAAATGAGAATTCCTATCCTTCGTGCTGAAACACTAGCATTTACCTCAGCTTTCTCTGGAATTAAATGTTGCTGAGTGTTTTCATGGGTGGATGGGCAGGGATTAGAAGGAGTAAATGTTCTCTTAGAGTAACTCCATGATGCATAAAGCCCAAGGAATTAAACATTAACAGGAGTCTTGGGAGAACATCCCCTTCTGTTACGTCATTTTCATGCTCTGATAGCACCTGCAGCTCAGCCAGTGCACAGTGATGACCTGTTTGTAATACCACCCATTCTCCCTTGGGTTTTCTAGCCAGCTATTATGGTTAAAGGATCAAAACCACTGCTGTGCTTTGTTCAGTGCAGTGAGGCTCCCTTCTTGGCCCTCTGCTCCTGCACTGCATTAAGGGCTGACAAGAAACCTGGAGAGGGGTTTTGGCCAAGGGCCTGTAGGGCCAGGCCAAGGGGAATGGCTTGAACCTGCCAGAGGGGAGACTGAGATGAGCTCTTAGGCAGAAGCTCTTCCCTGTGAGGGTGCTGAGGCGCTGGCCCAGGGTGCCCAGAGAAGCTGTGGCTGCCCCATCCCTGGCAGTGTTCAAGGCCAGGTTGGACACAGGGGCTTGGAGCAAGCTGCTCCGGTGGAAGAGATCCCTGCCCGTGGCAGGGGTTGGAGCTGGAGGAGCTTTAAGGTCTCCATTCCAGGGTTCTGTGACTCTGATCTTGCAGTGTTCCTTTAAAATAGAACAACTTGATCCTGTCAAGTTTGCTGTCAATTCCCGGGAAGCACAGCTGCTGCTTTTGACATACAGCATGGAAAATGGAAAATCATAGAACCAGAATGGTTTGGGTTGGAAAGGGCCTTAAATCTGGTGTGAATGTGGAAGGGGGAACATTGGACGTGTGTGAATGCTCCTTTCCCTCAGATCTGAGTGATAAGGGGGTTTCCTGTGAGGTTTTTCTACCCCAGTTCAGTGCTGATACAAAGGTAAAGCGCGTTTTGTCATTGCTTCTCTTTAGGTGGATACTGAAACTGTTCACAGGCAGTTTGTGCACCTGGGGAACCTGCCAGATGCTGGCTACAGAGAGCTCGAAGTAGTTTGTGTGGGGCTTCGCTTTGGCAAAGTGGACCATTACGTTGTGCTGAAGAACAAGAACAAGGTAAAGTCACCTCCCAGTGCCAAGAAGGTTCTCTTATTAAGAGAACAAACAGTTTCCCACTCATCCTGAACAAGAAAATCCCATGCTTCCCATGAATCCCATGTTGGGAGGGAGCTCAGGGATCATCTGTTCCAACCTTTTAGGCACAGCATGACCTAGACTGGATGGCCCAGCACCCTGTGCAGCCCAGCCTTAAGTGTCCAATGCTGGGGAGTCACCACTTCCCTGGGGACATTATTCCAGTCTCTGGTTGTTCTCACTGGAAAAGGTTTTCCTCTTGTGTCCAGCTGGAATCTCCCCAGCAGTAACTTGTGCCCATCACTGCTCGGCTTTCCCATGGGACTCCTCATCTGAAGGGAGTCTCCATTATCTTTGTAGCTACCCTTTAAACACTGGCACATGGTGACAAGGTCTCCCCTTAAGGAGCCTTCTCTTCTCCAGCTGAACAGTCCCAGCTCTCTCAGCCTTTCCTCACACACTTCCCAGCCCTTGGATCATCTTTGTGGCCCTTCCCTGGACCCCTCCAGCCCATCCACATCTTTTTTGTACAGCGGGGACCAAAACTGAACCCAGTATTCCCAGTGTGGCCTGGCCAGTGCTGAGCAGAGTGGGACAATGAGAACTTCATCCCTGCTGGGGATGCTCTTGTGGATGCTCTAGGCTCCACTGGCTGGTGATGCAGTTCCTTATATAGTTCTAGAGATAATTCCAGATGGAGAGATTTCTCTCTTCAGCCTGCCAGAAAGAAATCTGGTGGTGTCTGTCTCCAGAACAGGATTCCATCCAAAAATGCTGCTCATTTCAAATGAATTTCAAGTGGAGGAGGCGAAACCTTTCAGGAACACTGGATATCACATGCTGTACCAACTCCATGTGCTAGACTTGTCCTGCAGTGCAGAAACAGCTGAGGTACCAGTGAGCTGAAGCTTGTGCTGCTTTTCCTTCTAGGCAATCCTGCAGCTGGATAGTCCCAGCTCAGCCAGATCCATGTACAACTTCCTGAGGCAGTACCCATACAGCATGGGGGAGCACACCCTGACCTGCACGCTGTCACCCAGGGGAGAGGCTGCTGAGGTGAGATTCCTTCAATGCTACCTTGTTCTTATGGAATAGAGCCAGCTTCCCATGGAGAGCAGCTCCTGCAGTGGTTGCTGTCACTGGAGGAGAGTGAAACCTGGGTCATAGCAGGAGCTGGGTTAACTCATCTCTTGTGGGCTGTGGCACAGGGAGGGAGGATGGGCGGCTGTTTGTCTGCCTTTATCTCTTTCTGTATTTTACGTACATGAATGGAGCTGGAGCTCTGTGACTGGTGGAGTCCCTCAGGGGTCGGTGCTGGGACCAGTGCTGTTTCATATTTTCATCAACGACCTGGATGAGGGAACTGAATGTACCCTCAGCAAGTTCGCTGATGACACTAAACTGGGAGGAGTGGCTGACACACCAGAAGGCTGTGCTGCCATCCAGCGGGACCTGGACAGGCTGGAGAGTTCAGCGGGGAGAAACTTGATGAAATTCAACAAGGGCAAGTGTAGAGTCCTGCATGTGGGGAGGAAGAACCCCATGGACCAGTACAGGTTGGGGGTTGGACCTGCTGGAAAGTAGTGAAGGGGAAAGGGACCTGGGGGTCCTGGTGGATGGGAGGATGACCATGAGCCAGCAATGTGCCCTTGTGGCCAAGAAGGCCAATGGCATCCTAGGGTGCATTAGAAAGGCTGTGGGCAGTAGGTCAAGAGAGGTTCTCCTCCGCCTCTCCTCTGCCTTGGTGAGGCCGCATCTGGAATGTTGTGTCCAGTTCTGGGCCCCTCAGCTCCCAAAGGACAGGGAATTGCTTGAAAGAGTCCAGCACAGAGCCACAAAGATGATGAAGGGAGTGGAACATCTCCCTTATGAGGAGAGGCTGAGGGAGCTGGGGCTCTTTAGCTTGGAGGAGACTGAGGGGTGACCTCATCAATGGTTACAAATATGTAAAGGGTGAGTGCCAGAATGATGGAACCAGGCTTTTCTCAGTGATGTGCAGTGATAGGACAAGGGGTAATGGGTGTAAACTGGAGCATAGGAGGTTCCATGTGAACATCAGGAAAAACTTCTTTACTGTGAGAGTGACAGAGCCCTGGAACAGGTTGCCCAGGGGGGTTGTGGAGTCTCCTGCGTTGGAGATATTCAAGGCCCGGCTGGACAAGTTCCTGTGGGATGTACTCTAGGTTACCCTGCTCTTGCAGGGGGGTTGGACTTAGATGAGCTTTTGAGGTCGCTTCCAACCCTTGGGATTCTGTGATTCTGTGTGGAACCTCTTTCCACTGAGGAAAGTAAAATCTCCTGATGAAGGATGAAAAGAAAAAGGAGGAAAGCAGTGATTCAATACGGGTTAGAAGAGGTGTGATGAGTGAATTTAGAGCTCATCTGATCTAGGCTGATTCATCTGCTTTAGTCCTCTTGATTCTGGAGAGGGGCCTTGCCCAAGGGCCTCTAGGGACAGGCCAAGGGGAATGGCTTGAACCTGCCAGAGAGGAGACTGAGATGAGCTCTTAGGCAGAAGCTCTTCCCTGTGAGGGTGCTGAGGCGCTGGCCCAGGGTGCCCAGAGAAGCTGTGGCTGCCCCATCCCTGGCAGTGTTCAAGGCCAGGTTGGACACAGGGGCTTGGAGCAAGCTGCTCCAGTGGAAGGGGTCCCTGCCCGTGGCAGGGGTTGGAGCTGGAGGAGCTTTAAGCTCCTTTCCAACCCAAACCACGCTGGGATCCCATGTCTTGTGCAGAGGCTGTGACAGTCACATTGACAGAGGTGGGGACACCACCACTTGCAGCTAATTCTGTATTCCATTCGCACATCCTCCTTCTCCTTATTTCATAGAATCCTAGAATAGTTAGGGTTGGAAAGGACCTTAAGATCATCTTACATCTTCAACAGTATTCAATTTGGACATTATCAGCACTGTTACAGAAACCAAACAAGGATGGGGTTAAGGGAGCACTGACATTACCACTGTCACTGTGCCCCTGTGCCCCCTGTCAGGCTGCTCAGCCCCCTGGACCAGAGCAGCACCCTGTGTCACCCACTGTGTAATGCTGGGAAGAAGCCCTATTGGGGAACCCGAGTGAGGATGCCATTGTTTGTTGGCTTTGAACCCTGATGCAACACTTACAGTGACAAAGACACGTTATTCTGTTGCTACAGCAAATACGGGGAACTGCTATAAAGAGCAGGTTTGAGTCATAGTGTTCCCACAATGAACACTTGACAGGCATTCCTTAGCACAAGCACCTTCATGCTGTTTAGCTCATTTTTCAGCGCTAAAGGAGCTTAGTCCTATGGTCTAGACTTGAGGAAAAGCTTGGAAGTATGAAGGTGTGGCTGTTTTCTTCAGCCTAGTAAAAGATGTACCCAAACCTGCATCTGACATCATCTCACATGGCTGTAGTCTGGGTTCTTGGAAATCAGAGAATCACAGAATCATAGAATAGTTAGGGTTGGAAAGGACCTTAAGATCATCCAGTTCCAACCCCCTGCCATGGGCAGGGACACCTCACACTAAACCAGGTCACCCAAGGCCTCATCCAACCTGGCCTTAAACACCACCAAGGATGGGGCATTCACAACCTCCCTGGGCAACCCATTCCAGTGCCTCACCACCCTCACAGTAAAGAATTTCTTCCTTAGATCCAATCTAAACTTCCCCTGTTTCAGTTTGAACCCGTTACCCCTTGTCCTATCACTGCAGTCCCTGATGAAGAGTCCATCCCCAGCATCCTTGTAGGCCCCCTTCAGACACTGGAAGCTGCTCTGAGGTCTCCACGCAGCCTTCTCTTCTCCAGGCTGAAGAGCCCCAACTTTCTCAGCCTGGCTCCATACAGGAGGTGCTCCAGCCCCTGCTCATCCTCGTGGCCTCCTCTGGACTTGTTCCAACAGTTCCATGTCCTTTTTATGTTGAGGACACCAGAACTGCACACAATGCTCCAAGTGAGGTCTCACGAGAGCAGAGCAGAGGGGCAGGATCACCTCCTTCGACCTGCTGGTCACGCTCCTCTTGATGCAGCCCAGCATCAGAAATGAGCTGAAGTTCAGCACAACAGCTCTAGAGGAGCTGCCTGCCTGGGTTTGCTGCTTACAGGGAAGGACTGGTTGGTGATGTGATGGGTGGAGGCTGTCTAGGGCAGGGTGATCCCTGTATGATTCAATATGATTCAATAGTCAATATGATTGAATTATCCATCCTTGGAGAAGTCAGGAAGAAGGTCAGCGAAACTTCTACCTTAGGCTTCCAGAGGGCTGCCTTTGGCCTGGGTAGGGTGCTGGTTGGCAGAATTCCTTAGGAAAGCATGACTGAAGGACAAAGGGGTCCAGGAAGGCTTCAGGAATGAAAGCCTTAAGGCGAAGGAGCGGGTGGTCCCTATGTGCAGGGAAGAGACCAGCCTGGCTGAACAGGGAAATAGTGCTGGAACCTGGGGAAAGAAGGAGAATCTGTCACTTGTGGAAGGGTCATAGAATCATGGAAAGGTTTGGGTTGGAAAGGACATTAAGCTCATCCAGTTCCAAGCCCTGCCATGTGGAGGGGCGCCTCACACTGCACTATGTCACCCAAGGCTCTGTCCAGCCTGGGCTTGAACGCTGCCAGGGATGGAGCATTTGTTAGGCTATATAGAGAGAAGGTTAGAAAGACAAAGGCACAAATGGAATTACATCTGGCCACTGCCGTCAGAGATAGCAGAAAGTACTTTGTCAAGTCTATTAGAGATAACAGGAAAGCCAGGGAGAAACTCCATCCTCTGCTGCATACCAGGGGAAACCTAGTGACTGAGGTAAGTAGCTTCTCTGGGCACCCTGGGCCAGCACCTCAGCACCCTCAGGGAAGAGCTTCTGCCTAAGAGCTCATCTCAGTCTCCCCTCTGGCAGGTTAAAGCCATTCCCCTTGGCCTGTCCCTACAGGCCCTTGTCCCAAGCCCCTCTCCAGGTTTCCTGCAGCCCCTTTAGGCACTGGAGCTGCTCTCAGGTCTCCTCTTCAGGAGCCTTCTCTTCTCCAGGCTGCCCCAGCCCAGCTCTCTCAGCCTGGCTCCAGAGCAGAGCTGCTCCAGCCCTCGCAGCATCTCCATGGCCTCCTCTGGCCTCGCTCCAGCAGCTCCACGTCCCTCTTGTGCTGCTGCCCCAGAGCTGGATCAGGACTGCAGGGGGGGTCTCCCCAGAGCACAGCAGAGGGGCAGGATCCCCTCCCTGAGCTGCTGCTCACGCTCTGGGGGTGCAGCCCATCACACAGGGGGGTTCTGGGCTGTGAGTACACGCTGATGGTCATGGGGAGCTCTGTTATTTGCTGGGTTATTCAAGTTCTCTACTGATGGTTCTGAAAGCTGCAGGAACTGACCCTGATTTCTGCCTTTCAGGCTGAAGCTGTGAAGAAAGAAGTGAAGGAGGAGGAGGCGAGCCTGGGCAGGTACGTCTTTCCCCTGTCTAAACTGTCTGTCAATGTATCTGTATTGCTGGTGGTTATCTATGGAGCGGGAAGCACTTCCTGAGCCACCTCTAGCTAGGCTGGATGCAAATCCTGCTCTGAGATCCATCATCTGTTCCCTCTGTCACCGCTTGGAGCTCCCTGTGTTCTGTGTGTGGGATGTGGCGTGTGTTGCCACAGAGCTGTCGCGTTTGTGATTCCTTTGGGAGAACATGGGCTGAAACCCTCTTTTTCCTCTGTAATTCCTTGAGTTATTATTGTTTTCCTCATTTGGCCAGGATTTTACCGCGGGGCCTGGGAACTGTGTTGGGATATACATGTTGGTAAGCTCCACTTTTGTTGTATTGAGCCAAAAAGCACTTGCTCGCTTTTGTCCTCCAGCGCTTTCCTCTGTCAGAGCATCTGGCTCTCCTGTTGCTGCTTCCAAATGCTAAAAATAAACTGGAACTTCCTTGTTTAACCGATTAACATTCACTCCGTGCTGTGATACAGGTCCTGAACTGATCTGAACCAATGTTTAGGTGCTGTGTTAACATCAGAACCTACACATGGGGAATGGTGGGATTGGTATGTTCCATTGCCAACTGTTTTACAGACATTGCTTGTAGCAAAATCCCTAATTGTGGGATATTTGTTGGGTTTAGAGCCTGGATTATGTGTTTTTAATGACTGGATAGATGATTCTAAGAGGTTTTATTAATGAGTATGACTTCACACACTTTCTGTGAGCAAATACTTATTTCTGGCTAAATTGCATCAAACCTAAAGTGTGTAATAATGATCCTGGAGTTGCATTTCCAGCGATGCCATTCTACTGTCATGGATTGTTGTTTATCTCCAAACCCTGTTCTTTATAAAACAGAATTAAAGCATTCCTAACTTCAGGAAACCTCTCCTCAGATCCAGTTGGAAGCATTTAGTCTCCGACTCGCAGGTGGGCAGATGTGCAGGTAACCTCTCTGATGCCAGGCTTAGGCTTTAGCTAGTGCTGGGATTCATCAAAACAAGCAACTCTCCCATGAATCCCGGCTGCTTCCCTGCATCCTGCAGTGGCTGTTGAGGAGCAGGGTGAGCCAAGAGTTTTCCCTACAAATATCCCTACACCCAGTGTCCTTGTCTGAGGCAACTCTTCTCCTTGTAACCCTTTGAACCTTAGTTATGTTTGATAAGCAGAAAATGCCTTCAATATAGCTATGAAGACCTTGTCCCAGGTTTCTGAGGAGGGAAGGAATAGTAAATCCCGGCAGCAGAAGGAGCTGCCCTCCTGCTTGTCCGGGATGAGGAGATGAGCTTAAAAACCTTGGGATGCTGCTGGGAGCTCGGGTGTTGTCCAGCCCAGCAGGGAGCTCATCCAGCCTTGTGGCTGAGGTGACTGACGTGTTCATGTGGACTCACCTGCTCTTGGCAGGGATGCTCATGCATTTCATTGGGATCTCTTTTCCTCAGCTGAAGCTTTCCCATCCAGGTGAAGACTCAAGGAGCATCCCACTGCTCCTTCCAGTCCTGAGTAGGAAGCAGGTTGTGTCCCCTCCTCTGGCACAGCACCTGCTGGTTCCGGGGCTGATCCCAAGCCTTTCCCTTGCTGTGTACAGCAGCTGGTGCAGGGCATCCTGTGCAGGAACCAAGGCCAGGTACTCCTGCTTTCCCCTTTGCACTAACTCCTGTGCAGCAAACGTGTCTTGCAGGTCTCCATGCTGCTGCTTTCCTGATGCCTGGCAGGTCTTTTACGTGCCAAGCACCTTGATGCTTGCTCAGGCTGCTCGGTCACCTTCATCTCTGCACATTGCCATCCCTGCAGAGCTCTTCTTCAACCACTTCTCACCTGGGTTTGAATCTCTCCATGTATTTGGAGCTGACCAGGGCTTTGTGGGAGGCACAGGGTGGGTGTTGGCATGGAAAGAGATGTGAAGTCCTGAGGATTCAGAGGCTAACATAGATCCATGGAATGGTTTGGGTTGAAGAGACCTTAAAGCTCCTCCAGCTCCAACCCCTGCCACGGGCAGGGACACCTTCCACTGGAGCAGCTTGCTCCAGGCCCCTGTGTCCAGGTCTAAGAAGCCCGTTTGGGATGAGCTGGACGCTGGAATGAGTGAGGCTGCTTTTCCTTCCTAAGATTCCAGTTCCTGTGAGGGGCTCTAGGGGATGTTCCCAGCAGTTTTTGGAGCACACATACTCCAGCCAAGCTGCAGGATGCCGCTTCCTAGTGCAGGAGTGCTCTTGAATCATGCTCTGTGTATGCCCATTGGGCACATGGTCATGGTCTAGTACATCTCTGCCAGCATTAAATGGTGTCTCAAGAGGTTTTAAGGCAGAATTCACGTCCCTTCTTTCTCCTCGTACGTTTTGTAGCATAAGGGACAGTGCCCTTGGTCCAGAGGAAACCTTTGGAGCTTGGGTTTGGGTTGTAGCAGAGGTATTAACTGAGTTTGCCTGTTCTCATCTCTCCATTGACTCCATGTGTTGTGCCTTCATCCCCCATCTGGCCACTTCAGGACTTAACATCTTCATCCTCATGGGGTTCCAGTTGATCTGGCCTCCCGTTGTCTCGCTGGCATCCTGCTGGGTGGGAATATCACCCAATGTGAAGCTTCTCTGCTGCAGTTCTGTTGTCAGGAGGCTTGATCCCAAGTGCAGCCGTTATTCATCCCCATGGGTGCTGAAAAGCCCCAGCAGAGCAGCTCCGTATGTGAACCACTGATGGATGATGGCTTTGCTCCTTCTGTTTCAGCACTTAAGGGGATTGTCAACACTGGCATTCCAGCTCTTTTCCTCCTGGGGATGTGTGAGGTGCTGGGATGCTGTAGGGAAAGGGACACGGACATCTCTAATCCCAGTGCTTCTCAGTATCATCTATGGAGGGTTCTTTCTTGCAGAGAAGAATAAAGCACTGACTGTACCTGATGCTCCCTGGGAAGCTCTATCCTTGTGCTGTCATCTTGGGCTTTATTATCCCAGGAGCTGATGGTGGGATTACGGAGTCAACCAGAGCCTGGCCAAAAGGAGCCTCTGGGCATGTTTTGGATGAAGTTAATGCAGTTAAAACCAAAGCAGCCCCTTCCTTCCCCTAAACCTTGAACTTAAAACCGTGAGGCTTTTATAGCACCTAGAGTTGTTCTCTGGGGTGTTGTCTGCAGAGTTTGCTGTCCTCGGACACACCACATCTCCAGTAATTCCTTAAACAGGGAGGATGAAGCTTTATTTTCACTGTAGATCTGCTTTCCCAGCCTGCCTGCATCAGGGCATCTAAGGTTTAGGTGTCCATGTCAGTGCTGCCTCGAGGGGTCCGACTGCAGGTAGCACAGGGACAGAGGCTTTGAGGTGGATGAAACCAAAGCATAAACCCAATGAACCATTCACCTCCAGGTTTGTAACCGTTGTAACGCTCAGAGGGGAGATTTCCAAGCACTAAATGCATCAGGAACCCCCCACCATTGGCGTCAAGAGCTTGCTGGTAACTGTAGAATTCTCCAACATGGTTTGATTTCTTCTGTTTCTTTTAAATGCATTTAGCTCTGGCTTGAAAATATATCCAGAGGGATCAGGAGTGGTGCAAAGAGCAGCTGCTAATCCTCCAGTAGAGCCCAGTGTGGCAAAGGAAGGAGCCGTTGCCATCTCTCATGTCAAAGAAGAGGAGTCAGCAGGACTCATAGAGCCCTCTGAGGCCCACCTTGAACGAGCAGGAGGGGACCTTGCTGCGAGACTGATGGAGGCGCCGGTGGAGAAGGCGGACACTGGAGGTACTGCAGCATCCGTCAAACCCATTGGTACTGAGCCACCCCAAGTGAAGCTGGAGGAGATGTCACCCCCCCCCCCACCCCCCAGCGTGGAGAAGGAAGAGGCAGCTCGAGATGATACCAACTCGGTGCTGCCTGAACCTGCTGTTGTGCCTGCACCAAAGAAGGAGGTTAAAGAGAAAGGTGAAGAGTTGTCCCCTCCTGCTGCTGAGCCACCAGAACTGTCCCATGTGGGCAAGGCTGAAGACGTGCCATCAGGTTGTGCTGTGACCCCAGCAGGGGGGGAATCAGGGGTGGATGTCCCCAAGGTGATGCCCCCCAGCTCTGGCCTGGCACCGGTGCAGGTGGTGTCATCTCTTGCCACACAACCAACCGGCAAGTCGGATGCTTCTGAAAAGAAACCTGGTTTTGATGGGGTGAAACCCCAAGTTGAAACGTCTGTAGCTCTGCTAACAGAGAAGAAACCCGTGCTTAAAGCTTGGGCAGCCGTGGAGAAGAAGCTGGATGGAGCTGGAGCAGGCAGAGAGGTGCAAGCGGAAGAGTCTGCGCTCCAAGCTGGAAGAGCTGGGGAGGAGAACCCCAGGAAGCTTTCGGTCAGGGCTGGGACAGAGACACAGAAGAAGCTGGAGCAGCCCATGGCCAAGGTTGGGGCTGTTAGGGTGAAGGCTGCAAGTGCTGCCAGTGAGAAGAATGAGGGAAGTTTGGTCAAAGCCCATCCAAATAAAGGGGCAGGAGCATCAAGAGCTGATGAAGCCCCCAAAGCTCTTACATCGAGCTCCCCTGCGTGTGTCAAGGAATGTTCCTCTGCTGCTAAAACGATCCTGAGGGCAGTGCTGTCTCTTCCAGACATAGCCAAGTCAAGGGTTCCAGTGTGGAGAAATGAGCCTTCGCTATGTAAAGGAGGGGAGCAGAGAACCCCCTCGAAGCCTGAGCCCCAAAGCCAAGTGGTGGTGGAGAAGAAGATAACGTCAAAAGAAGGTGATGCCCCCAAACCTGATGGCAGCAGCGCTGAAGTGAACAGAAGCTCTGTGGTTGATGGCAAGGGAGGCAATGGGAGCAATTCATCTCAGCAAGAGGAGGAGTCCCAAGTGGAATCTAGGGCTAGTTCAAAACAGACTCAAGAGGGAGAGAGTAGACCCTCCAGCGTGAAGAAAGACAACAGCAGCACTAAGGTGAGGAGGGCAGGAAGGCCGGTTCCCTTGCCTCATGAGTAACTGACTCCATGCTCAGTCTGGGACCATGAGGTGATGTTCCCCATCCCTTATCCATAAGTGAGCTGGTGTGGGCCAGCAGCCCAGCTGGAATAGCGAGATGGTGGCCAACCTTTAGATGCCATGTGAGCAACGCAGGTACGTAACTGCTTTGAGAACGCTACTTGGATAAAAGTTGAGGAAGGAGGTTTTGGAATGAGCCTTCATTGAGTGTCATAACTTTATGTTCTTGGATTAATGGGAATTAATAAGCTGTGTGTCCTTCTGTGAGCTGGTATTTGCTTTGTCAAGCCCTGCACAGACCCTGCTTACTGAAAAGAGGCTGTTAACCTGTGACTTGGTGCCCGGATCTACCGCTGATGGTTGGCTTAGTGGTGTATTTGCCAAGAATGGGATCAGGAGCAGCAATCTGGACAACTTAAAGCTCCTTAAGGGAGCAGAGCCCTAGCTGAGTGTCTTTGTAACTCTTCTCTTGTGGGCAGGCTGCTTGGCTGAGCTGGTTTTATGGCAGCTTCTCTCTGATCTTGCAGGTTTCTGGGGATGGCGATGCTAAACCCTCAAAAAGTGGCACAGCCAGCAGTGCGAAACCAAAAGAGGTAAGGACATAACCACAGCTGCGCTTGGGGTCCAGGCTGTCTTGAGAGCATGCGTGTGTGTGTGTGTGTGTGTGTGTGTGTACCAAGCACCTTTAACATCCTTCCATGGGGAATTTCTTGTGGGCATAGAGCTGTAGAGTGGAGTTATTTGGGAGAGAAGCTGAATCCAAGGAATGTATGTTAAAAGGAGTTATTTTTGGGGCTTGGATGTTATTTCTTGGAGAAAGAGAGAATTAATTCTCTCTGCGTGAGATCTCCACTTGTCATCACACTGTGAGAGGGGAAGGCAGGCTGATGTCTTCCAGCTCTTTCGAAATGCTTTTGTCTGACAGGAGGGACAAACCCCATCCCCATCCATGTACTTCTTCCGTGCAGAGGTGCTGCCTGTGGGTTCTGCAGAGCAAGGATGGGTTATGGTACGGTTTGTTGCAGTGGTGGTTTGAGGAAGAGCTTGGGAGCCTGTGGGCTGAAAAGTCTGCACTGAAAAGACACATTCAGTTCTCCCTCTTACATAAACTGCACTTTGGGGCAGAAAAGCGGAAAATAGTTAATAAAAATAATAATAGGAATAAAAGTCCATCTATGGTGAGTCTGTAGAAATAGCATTATGGGGTCAAATGTCAAAGAGCTCATCTCAGTCTCCCCTCTGGCAGGTTAAAGCCATTCCCCTTGGCCTGTCCTTGCATCCCTTGTCCCAAGCCCCTCTCCAGGTTTCCTGCAGCCCCTTCAGGCACTGGAGCTGCTCTCAGGTCTCCCCTTCAGGAGCCTTCTCTTCTCCAGGCTGCCCCAGCCCAGCTCTCTCAGCCTGGCTCCAGAGCAGAGCTGCTCCAGCCCTCGCAGCAGCTCTGTGGCCTCCTGTGAGCTCGCTCCATCAGCTCTCCTAACACCCCCAAGTCCTTCTCCTCAGGGCTGCTCCATCCAGTCTCCCCCAGGCTGGGGATGCTCTGGAGACATTCAGATATTCGCTGTCTTCCTGCAAGTGAGGGCAGAAACACAGAGCAGTATCCATGGCACCAGCCCAGTTCTTTTAATAGACACAATTTGTGTCTATTCATCTGGTGTGTGTTTGAAAATCACTTGGGGTTCCTGAATTAAAGCTGCTGCACCACACAAATGCTGGTAATGAAAACTCTTCCAGTTGAGATTCAAGGCCTCAGAAGTGCCTTGTCCCCCCCTTTCAGCCCCTTTCAGCATGCAGGTTTTTGACCAGGTACCTGGGGGTGCTGCTGGAGGTGTTTGTGTCGCTGGGTGAGTGTTAAACTTTGCTGTATTCGCATCCTTCCACTTCCCAGGAGGAAGAGCTGTTCCCGTTTAACCTGGATGAGTTCGTCACCGTGGATGAGGTCGTAGAGGAGGTCGAGCCTCCTGTTAAAGCACGGCGAAAACCAGTGAGGGCAAAGAGAAAAGCAGGAGCTAAAGGCAACTCCGCCGCCGCGCCGAGCTCCAAGAGGAGGAAAGGGAAGAGGTCCATGGCTCCCATCGCTGAGAGCGAGCTCTCCTTTGTCACCCTGGATGAGATTGGGGAGGAAGAGGAGGGCTCAGCCCCGCTCATGGCAGTTGCTACCTTAGAAGCCCTCGGTGACCCTCAGGGCCTGGTTGTAGTGGATGAAGTGATGGAGGAGGAGGAACTCTCAGAAGCAGTGAAGGATCCGCAGTCACTTGTTACTTTGGATGAGATCTCCGAGCAGGAGGAGCTTGGTTCCCATAAGGACACGGCGAGGTTGGATTTTGAGGAACCCGATTTGAAAGCTGAGCCCTTGGTCACTGTGGATGAGATTGGTGAAGTGGAGGAGCTGCCTCTGAACGAGCCTACGGACTTGAGCATTGAGGATGTGCCCAGGGAGGACGATGAGGTGGCTGCTGAGGACACCAGGGATGGCGCTTCCCCTCCGGTGCCTGATGATCCCAGTGCGCTGGTGACGGTCGATGAGATACAGGAGGACAATGAGGACAACCCTCTGGTGACCTTGGATGAAGTGAACGAGGATGAAGATGATTTTCTGGCTGATTTCAATCGCCTGAAAGAGGACCTGAACTTTGTCACAGTGGATGAAGTCGGAGAGGAGGACGAGGAGGAAGAAAACTCTTTCCCAGGGAAAACTCAGGATGAAGGCCATGAAGATGTCGTTGCTGTTTCAGGACCAGAGGAGAAGGATATTGTTGCTGTTGCAGGACCAGAAGAAATGGAAATTCAAGGAGATACGACTGCAGAAAAAAAAATCACTGCAGTCTCAGAGTCCAAAGGTGAGGAACCTGCTGCAGTTCTAGAGGGGAAAGGGAAAAGAAGATGCTTGTCATCGTTAATGCACTTCACAAAGCATCTTTCTTTGATGTAAAACTAAGCTGTGTGTTGGTTTGAAGTCTTCATGGGGTGGTTACGGTGGCTAAAATTGGGGAAGATTATTTCTTTTCTTGCCTTTGGCCTTGGCGAAGCACCTAACGCTGGGCAGATTATTGATGGTCTTTAATTCCAGAGCCAGACTGCATTAGAACAGGTGAGTGAGTTGAATTAGACACAGAGATACAGGGATGTAACCGCATCCAAGCTTTATCTGGAGGGAGAAGTGTAGAGCATCGTCTTGAGCCTGGAGTTAGCAAAGGGTTAAGGAAGCCTAATGCAGGAAGAGCTCTAGAAAAGGTCTTGGCCAAGGCGTGGGTGCAGGACATGCACAATGCAGCCCACAGCTGTGACGTGTCCTTTCTGTCCCTGCTGCTGGAAGCCAGCTCTGGCTGACCCAGCACCTTCTGTCCTCCTGCTCTGGAAGAGCTTTTCTCCCATCCACCATCCCCACACAGCAGGGCAGGCTGAGTACTGCAGGGATGCAGCAGCTGCAGAAGCAGCCGGGATCTTGTTAAACCAGAGGGTTTTAAACATCATAGAAGCATCCAATCCCAGAGTGGTTTGGGTTGAAGGGACCTTAAAGCTCCTCCAGCCCCAGCCCCTGCCACGGGCAGGGACCCCTTCCACTGGAAGAGCTTGCTCCAAGCCCCTGTGTCCAACCTGGCCTTGAACACTGCCAGGGATGGGGCAGCCACAGCTTCTCTGGGCACCCTCTGCCAGCGCCTCAGCACCCTCACAGGGAAGAGCTTCCTCATACCTATCTGTGTGGTTTGGTTGATACGCCGGAGGGAAGGGATGGGATCCAGAGGGACCTCGACACACTTGTGAGGTGGGCTGATGCCAACCTTATGAGGTTTAACCATGACAAGTGCAAGGTCCTACACCTGGGTCGGAGCAATCCCAGGCACAGCTACAGGTTGGGCAGAGAAGAGATTCAGAGCAGCCCTGCAGAGAAGGACTTGGGGGTGTTGGTCAATGAGAAAATGAACATGAGCCGGCTGCAGTGTGCGCTCGCAGCCCAGAAAGCAACCGTATCCTGGGCTGCATCAAGAGGAGCGTGACCAGCAGGTCGAAGGAGGTGATCCTGCCCCTCTGCTCTGCTCTCGTGAGACCTCACTTGGAGCATTGTGTGCAGTTCTGGTGTCCTCAACATCAAAAGGACATGGAACTGTTGGAACAAGTCCAGAGGAGGCCACGAGGATGATCAGGGGCTGGAGCAGCTCCTGTATGGAGCCAGGCTGAGAAAGTTGGGGCTGTTCAGCCTGGAGAAGAGAAGGCTGCGTGGAGACCTCAGAGCAGCTTCCAGTATCTGAAGGGGCCTACAAGGATGCTGGGGAGGGAACCTTCATCAGGGACTGCAGTGACAGGACAAGGGGTAACGGGTTCAAACTGAAACAGGGGAAGTTTAGATTGGATCTAAGGAAGAAATTCTTTACTGTGAGGGTGGTGAGGCACTGGAATGGGTTGCCCAGGGAGGTTGTGAATGCTCCATCCCTGGTGGTGTTCAAGGCCAGGTTGGATGAGGCCTTGGGTGCCATGGTTTAGTGTGAGGTGTCCCTGCCCATGGCAGGGGGGTTGGAACTGGATGATCTTAAGGTCCTTTCCAACCCAAACCATGCTATGATCTATCTTACCTCACTGCAGCATTGGAGCCCTATGTAGCCCAGTGCTGTCCCACCTGCAGGATTGATGCTGGGAATTCTGGAAGGGTGCTCTCCAGAGAGACCAAACTGAGTCATGTAGACAACATGTGTGGATGGTGTTGGTGTCAAGCAGCACCGAGCTTGTTGCAGCTGGGTATAGAATACCTGTAACTGAGGTGATGCCTGTGTTTAATATGTGTCTCTGCTCTCAGTAGGTCACCTGGGATCAGCAGGGAAGGAACTTAAGAGGAACAAACTGCCTTCGTCAGGTGTATCAAAGGCGCAGAGTGCTCCAAAAGGTATCCCCACATCCACACACCCCACATGCTCCGTGCTGCTGGGAGACAGCTTCTTGCCCATTTGGAAACACCTCCTTTGCCCCATTACCACATTGAATTTCAAGGTCGTGGCCCATAATCTGTGTTTTCACCTTGGCTCCTAGAAGTGGATGTTTCACAGAACCCCAGGGTGGTTTGGGCTGGAAGGGACCTGGAAGCTCATTCAGTTCCAGCCCCAAGTTAAAGTGTCTGCTGTTGGCTTAATAGCAGCAGCAAAGTGAAAAGGTCTTTTTTCCCCTATAGTTTCCAAATACAGGCTAATTCATTCCTAATGAATACACATTGATAATTTCTCTACATAAATATATATAACTTATATATTTAAATATATATATACATATAATTTATAGTATTTCACAGTGCTGCATAATTCCTACTTACTCTTCTCACTCTGTTAATGTTTTACTGCCAGCTTCAATGCAGAGAAGTGAGGGAATTGCTGACACTGGTTTAGAAGGTTCTATGTGTGTATATTTTCCCCCCAAATCCTCCTCTAGAATACCTTCCCATAAAGCTACTGATAACACTGGAACTGTAACAGAGGTTTCTAGGAAAACATGGATTCTTGCTCAATGCCTTGTGCAACAGTCACATTCCAGAAAGCTTGTGGAACACCTGATAGGACAGGGGTTCAACACAGCAAATGAGTTGTGTTCCATAGAAACATGGAATCATGGCTTGCTTTGGGTTGGAAGGGACCTTAAAGCTTCTCCAGCTCCAACCCCTGCCACAGGCAGGGACCCCTTCCACTGGAGCAGCTTGCTCCAAGCCCCTGTGTCCAACCTGGCCTTGAACACTGCCAGGGATGGGGCAGCCACAGCTTCTCTGGGCACCCTGGGCCAGCGCCTCAGCACCCTCACAGGGAAGAGCTTCTGCCCAAGAGCTCATCTCAGTCTCCCCTCTGGCAGGTTCAAGCCATTCCCCTTGGCCTGGCCCTACAGGCCCTTGTCCCAACCCCTCTTCTGGTTTCCTGCAGCCCCTTTAGGCCCTGGAGCTGCTCTAAGGTCTCCAGAAGCTTCTCCAGCCTGTGTCTGTGCTGGGATTGTCCCCACCCATGTGCAGGACCTTGCACTTGGCCTTGTTGAACTCCATGAGGTTCACACGGTTCCACCTCTGCAGCCTGTCCAGGTCCCTCTGGATCCCATCCCTTCCCTCCAGCGTGCTGGTGACACCACAGAGCTCCGTGTCATCAGCAACCTGCTGAGGGTTCTCATCCCACTGTCCATGTACAATGCTTTTAAGGCCAGAAGGCGCTGAGGGGGTTGCAGAGAGCTTCAGATCCAGGAGGGTCAGATCCTCTGTTCACTGATCCAGGGCAGGCGAGCAGCTCGGACTGGGAGCCTCGCTTTTTGAATACCGATAAACTGGAACTGAATGAATTCCAGTGAGATCAAATTGCACAGATTTGGTTCCAGTCATTTGTAAAGCTGGGGGGTGTGACTGTTGGATGCTCTGGAGCTGTGATCTGTGACTGTTGGATGCTCTGGAGCTGTGATCTGTGACTGTTGGATGCTCTGGAGCTGTGATCTGTGACTGTTGGATGCTCTGGAGCTGTGATCTGTGACTGGGATGCTCTGGAGCTGTGATCTGTGACTGTTGGGTGCTGTCTCCTCAGATCTGGATTACCTGGTGCCCAAGGCTGGCTTCTTCTGTCAGATCTGCTCCTTGTTCTACGCAAAAGAAACCTCTGTGAAAAACCACTGCAAGACCCCACTTCACAAGCAGAACCTGGAGGTAAAGCTGGAGCTGCTGGGGCACAGTGGGATGAGAGGAATCTGGTTCTAAACACGTTTGTTTTAGCAAGGGCTGTAACACCCTAGTGGCAAAGGGGAGCTCCTGTTAATGCTTCTGGGGCGTTTAGCTTTAAACCCCGGTGCAGGCATTGTTAAATAACAACCATGAGCAAGGCAAGGACAAGCACCCACGTCCTCCCACAGCAGGGGGATGCTCAGCCAGGCTCAAAAGCCAAGACCTTGGAAGTCAAACCCATGCTGTTGCTCCTCCTCTAGCCCACATTCTGTTGCCAAGCACCACATTAGGCAGAACCAAGCTCTTTGGGCAGCCCCTCCCAGGCTCCTGCCCACCCCCAGCCTCTTTGCATCCCCAAATCCATGAATCCCAGTGGAAGGGACCTGAAGAATCATTTGGTCCAACCTTTCTTGGCCAACATGACCTAGACTGGATGGCCCAGCACCCTGTGCAGCCCAATCTTAAGTGTCCAATGCTGGGGAGTCACCACTTCTCTGCGGAGATTATTCCAGTGTGAAACATTTTCCTCTCGTGTCCAGCTGGAATCTCCCCAGCAGTAACTTGTGCCCATTAGCCCTCAGCTTTCCCATGGGACTCCTTGCACAGAGGGAGTCTCCATGTTCTTTGTAGCCACCCTTTAAACACTGGCACATGTGACAAGGTCTCCCCTCATGGAGCCTTCTCTTCTCCAGGCTGAACAGTCCCAGCTCTCTCAGCCTGGCTCAGAGCAGAGCTGCTCCAGCCCTGGCAGCAGCTCCATGGCCTCGCTCCATCCCCTCCATGTCCCCCCTTCCCCACTCGGTGCCCCTGTGTGCGTGTGTTCCAGTTGGGAGCAAGACTTGCAGCGGGTTTTGGTGTGGGTCATGCACTGCCGATGTGAGAAGTGGGGTGACTTTTGGCCAATGCATTCCTGAGATATCTCCTTGTGGATTGAGGAATAACCATGATTCCTTCTCCCTGTTTCCTCTTACCTCCACAGAAATTCATGGCCAAGCAGCCTGGGCAGGAGCAGAGGAGCTGGAGGTGATCAGAGGCAAGAAGAGCTCTTTTGGTGACTAAAACTTAGGGTCCAGTGAACGTTGTGTATTTTGCTATGGTTTGATCTGTATTTTCCTTTCAGCAGCTCTCAGTCTGTATAAATCTGAGCTCAGTAGAGACTAAAGCAAGGCTGTGTCTGGTGGCTCGTGTTTGCCCATCAAATCACCCACTGGAGCGAGGCTTCGACAGTGTCAACATGAATTAAATGTTCTTACTGTATAGTTCACACCATGGCTGCTTCGGGTGTCGTTTGTTGTCTGCTGCTAGCGCTGGAGCACAGGAAGGAATCCAGGGAGAGATCTCTGTGGTGCTGCTTCATGGAGCATTCCATGCATGGATTCCTTGTGCTGCATCCGCTGCTCCGGAGCAGTGACTGGGTCTTGGGGTCCTGGCCTGCAGCTCCAGAGCGTGAGCAGCAGTGCAGGGAGGGGATCCTGCCCCTCTGCTGTGTGAAGGGGAGACCCCAGAGCAGCTCCAGTGCCCAAAGGGGCTGCAGGGAACCTGGAGAGGGGCTTGGGACAAGGGCCTGTAGGGACAGGCCAAGGGCAGTGATGAACCAGGGGACATGGATGCACCACTCTGTAACCTCTTGGACACCAGCTACATAGAGAGCCCAAAGCCAGGTTCTCTGGAGCCTTCAGAGCCCATGCACAGCAGCCATCAGGTGGTGGATGGGTACCTGAAGCCATTTAGCAGCTCAGCATCAATCAGTGCTTTCAACACATGGAATACAAGCCTCTCTCTGCACACACTTGCCTGGGAAGCAGCAACTTCCCCTGCATCTGAGGGGCTCCATGGGATCATCTCCCATGGAGAGCCGTGTTTCCCAGTAGGAGCCAGCAGGGGTTTCCTTTGCTGAAGCATCATCCCCTCTCCAGGTTTCTCGTATCCCCTTCAGGCCCTGGGAGTGTGGGATTTGGGCCAGCTCCTTCTTGGCAAGCCAGGGAGGATGACTCAGGGGAAGAACATGCAGGAGCCCAGAGCCAGCCTCCTCTTCCCTGATGGGTGGCACTGTCATCCCATGGGAATGGGCTCCCCGTGCTGTGCCTTACTTAACCACTTAATCACTGCTGCTCCACTTACCGGTTACTGCTGGGTTCCTGGCAATTCACATAGAAGAGAGTCTGGAACTCCAGCTCCCAGCTGGATGCTGGTGCATCCATCCTGGCTCCATCACAAGGATGGGGCAGCCACAGCTCCTCTGGCCACCCTGTGAAGCGCCTCAGCACCCTCACAGGGAAGAGCTTCTGCCTCAGAGCTCAGCTCAGTCTCCCCTCTGGCAGGTTCAAGCCATTCCCCTTGGCCTGGCCCTGCAGGCCCTTGGCCCAAGCCCCTCTCCAGGTTTCTATGAGATGGGTTTGGATAAAGGCAAAGGGATGAAAGGAGCAGGATGGGGACGGTGGGGTGGTGGGTCCTGGCCGGGATCATGGAAGGAGGGATCTTGCTGAGCTGATTGCTGGGAAACCCAGGGATAAAAATAACATCCCAGGAATAGCCGGGGCCGTGTCCCTCATTCCCAGCTGTCCCCGTGCGGCCAAAACGGGAGATGTCCCATCCCAGGGGGGGAAACTGAGGCAGGGGAAGGACCCTGGGGCTGGACCCCGTGTTGGGGCGCTTGGGGGGTGACCCCACACCGCGCTCAGCCCCCCCAAACCCCGTTATCCCACCCTATAGCAGCATCACCCCGCAGCCCAGCCCAGCGCTGGCTGCACGGTGATGGGCTGGGGCTGACCCGGGGGTCTCTGCCCCCTCCTGCCTGCGGCCAAGCGCGTCTCGGGGTGCAGGGGGGCTCCCTACGGACCGGTCCCCCCCTCCCCATAGGGGGCCACGCATTCAAACCCCCCCGTCCTTGCTGCGGTTGTTGGGGGGGGGGAGCCTCCAGCCCCGCACCGCCCCGGGGCCGTTCCCCTTTAAGGGAGGCGGGGCCGGGCCGGGGTTTGGGGGGGTCTCCGGGGCGGTGGCGGCCGGGCCGGGCCGGGCCGGGGCCATGCTCCGGGTCTTCATCCTCCACGCCGAGAACGTCCGCACGGCGGACGCGGACATCAGCGACGCGTATTGCTCCGCCGCGTTCGGAGGTGAGAGCGGGAGCGGGGCACCGGCGCCCGCACCGGCACCGGGGGGGGGGGGGGGGTGTTCGGGACCGTAGGGGGGAAGCGGGGCACTGAAGGGGGGGGGGTGTCCGTTCTGGGGGTGCCATAGAGGGTACCGCGGGGGGACGGGGTTGTCCCTGTAATTCCAGCTCCGTGAGTCCCGTTATTCCCCGGTGCCGGTTCCGGCCTTAGCGGGGCTGGGGGGGGCGATGCTGGGGGGGGGGGGCATGGACAGACGTAGGCATAGACACAGACACACAGAGACGCACACCCAGACCCGGACCCACAGACCCAGACATAACACACGCACACGGGCATAGCTGAGCGGTGAGCGCACCGCTGCCGGCCTGTTTGTGGCTCTGCTCCGTGCTGGGGGGGGGGCCCGGACGCTGCCTTCCCATCCCTGTATCCCCCCGTGGAGAGGGGACGTGTTGGGGTCCGGATCCCCCCCTTCAGTGTTCCCCCAGTAAAAGGGGAAGGGACACAGGACGAGTGTCCCCTGAATGGTGGTGATGGGCAATGGGGACCCCACTGGTACCAACGTGTGTGTGTCCCCCACGGTGTCCCCAGGGGTGGGGGGGGTCCTCACCCCATGGAGGGTTCACAGTGAGGCCAACCTGAGGCTTGGGTGCTCATGGCCCCCCCAGCAGTGGGACCCCCCCACCTCCAGTGCTGTTGTGTCCCCATTGGTGCAGCATCCCCGGGTCTGGGGGTCCTATCTCGGGGGGGTCCCCCCCAGCTCACAGCATCCCCGGTGCTCGTGGTCCTGCACCCCTGGGGCCTGCAGCATCCCTGATTCCAGGTGATTTCCATCCCCGGGGGTTGCAGCATCCCTGGGCCCTGTGCTCGGGCATCCCCACCTCGCAGCATCCCGGTTCCTGCTGATTCACCATCCCTGGAGCATTCCCAGGTCCGGGTTATTTATTGACCATTCCTAGGGCCTGCAGAATCCCTGCATTCCAGGGATTTATTTACCATGCTAGGGCTCGCAGCATTCCCAGATCCGTAAACCATCCCAGAGCTTGATCCCTGGATCCTGGTGCTGGAGCATCCCAGGCTTTGATCCCTCTGATCTTCAGGGTTTGCAGCATTCCTGCATCCTGATGATGTAATTCACCATCCCTGAGCTTGCAGCATCCCCAGTTCGCAGCATTCCTGGGTCCCAGTGATTCAATTGCATTCCCGGGGCCTGGTGATTTATTTATCATTCCCAGGGCCTGCAGCATCCCCGGATCCCAGTGAGTTATTGACAGTGCTGGGGCTCGGGCATCCTTGGAGCCTGCAGCATCCCAGGGCTTTATTTACAGCACCCCTGGATCCTGGTCCTTTGGGTACCCTTGGGGCTTGCAGCATCCCCAGATTCTGACTCTTGGGCATCCTTGGGCTTCACAGCATCCCTGGGTCCTGATGGTTTAATTGTCCATCCCTGGGGTTCAGAGCATCCCTGTGTCCTGGTGCTTTGTTTCCTATCCCTGGTACTTGCAGCATCCCTGGATCCCAGTGTTTGGGCATCCCCAGAGCTCTCAGCATCCTCAGGTCCATGTGATTTAATTTCCCATCCCTGGGGCTTAAGTCTCTCCAGATCCCAATGCTTGGGGCATCCTCGGAGCCTGCAGCATCCCTTTGTCCTGATGATTTTGTTTGTCATCCTGGAAGCTTGCAGCATCCCTGGATCCTGGTGCTGGGGCATCCTTGAGGGTTCACAGCGTCACTCTGATGACTTCATTTACCACGTAATTTGCCATCCTGATGACTTAATTTCACATCCCTGGTTCTTGCAGCATCCCTGGATCGTGGTGCCTGAGCATCCCCAGATCCAGGTGATACATTGAATATCCCCAAGCTTAGAGCATCCCTGGGGTTCACGGACGCTCCAGATCCTGGTTCTTGGGCATCCTCGAGGTTTGCAGCATCCCTTGGTCCTGATGACTTAATTTCCCATCCCTGGTACTTGCAGCATCCCTGGATCCCAGTGTTTGGGCATCCCCAGAGCTCTCAGCATCCCCAGGTCCATGTGATTTAATTTCCCATCCCTGGGGCTTGAAGTATCTCCAGATCCTGGTGCTTGGGGCATCCTTGAGGTTTGCAGCATCCTGGGTCCTGATGATTCAATGTACCACCCTCTGAGGATGCTCAGGCACCCTCAAAGCTCGCAGCATCCCGAAGTCCTAGTGATTAAATTTCCTATCTCAGGGCTTAAAGCATCCCTGGATCCCAGTGCTTGGGCATTCCCAGAGCTTGTGCAGCATCCTCAGGTTCAAGTGATTTATAACCATCGCCAGGGCTTGCAGAATCCCTTGATGCTGGTTCTTGGGCATCCTTGAGGTCCACAGCTCCCCTGAGTCCTGATGACTTTATTTCCCAGCCCTGGGCCTTGCTGCATCCCTGGATTCCAGTGCTGGGGCATTCCCAGAGCTTGCAGCATCCCCTGATCCTGGTGCTTTATTTACCATCCCTGGGGCTGAGAGCATCCTTGGTGCTCACAGCATCCCTGGATCCTGGTGCTGAGGCATCCTTGGAGGCTTTACGGCATTCCTGGGTCCTGATGACTTAAATTCCCATCCCTGGTGCTTGCGGCATCCCCAAGTCCCTGTGGTTTAATTTACTATCCCTGGATCCCACAGCATCCCCATATCCTGGTGCTTTATTTACCATCCCTGGGACTTAGAGCATCCCTGGAGCTCGCAGCATTCCCAGATCCCAGTGCTTGGGCATTCCCAGAGCTCACAGCATCCCTAGGTCCGGATGATTTAGTTTCCCATCCCTGGGGCTCATAGCATCCCCAGATCCCGGTGTTGGGACATCCTTGGGCTTTACAGCATTCCTGGGTCCCAATCCCAACCCTAATGGGACCCTAATGGGTCCCCATTAGTTTCCCATCCCTGGTGCTCACAGCATCCCTGGATCCCACTGTTGGGGCATCCCCAGAGCTCACAGCATCCCTACTCCTACCTGCTTTATTGACCACCCCGGCATCTCCCAGCATCCCCGTATCCCACTGCTTTAATTCACCATCCCGACACCTCCCAGCATCCCTGATCCCGATTCTTCACCCCCTTCCCAGGACTTCCAACATCCCAACCTTGCATCCCTAGCAGCAGCCGCACCGAGGCGCTTGCTGCCACTTCCCCATCGGCTCCTCCTCCCTCCTTGGGAAGCAGAGGGGGGGGATGTGGGATGGACCGGGATATGGGGAGGTGTCAATGGGGACCACATCCTGCCCTCTTGAGCCTCCCCTTTGCCCTGGCTCCCATTGCCCAGCCATGCTGCGCTGCTTGCTCCAACGTGCCACCCATCTCCCCAACTTGGAGAAGGGGGACAAGCAAAGCGATCCCGTGGCCAGCTTGACATTCCGAGGTGAGGCTATCCCAGATTTGGGTTGGGATGGGCAGGAATAGGGCTTCGGAAGGGGTTTGGCTGCTCCCATTCCCAGCAAAGCCTGGATTCTGTGGAACATACGTCCTGGCCGGACCCCCCACAGAATCCAGGCTTTGCTAAGCTCCATCCCTATCCTAAATCCATCCAGAATCCTTTCATAGGATCATGGAATGGTTTGGGTTGGAAGGGACCTTAAAGCTCCTCCAGCTCCAACCTCTGCCACGGGCAGGGACCCCTTCCACTGGAGCAGCTTGCTCCAAGCCCCTGTGTCCAGCCTGGCCTTGAGCACTGCCAGGGATGGGGCAGTGCTTTCCTGGTGGTGGGAAATGGCCATTTTTAGCCCAAGGGATAAAAATAAGGGAAGGAAAGGGATGAGTGGCTCCTGACCGGGCTTTTCCTGTGCTGCGGGGTGTGGGAATGGTGCTGCTGCAGCACCGGGATCTCTTGTATGTCCATCCTGCTGTGGTGCTGGGTGCTTGCCTAGGGTGGCTCCCTCTCTCCCTCCCTCCCTCCTTCCATCCATCCATCCATCCATCCATCCATCCATCCATCATCCATCCATCATCCACCCATCCATCCATCCATCCACTCATCCATCCACCCACCCATCCACCCATCCATTCATCCATCCACCCATCCATTCATCCATCCCTCCATCCATCCATCCATCCATCCATCCATCCATCCATCCATCCATCCATCCATCCACCCATCCACCCATCCACCCATCCATCCACCCATCCATCCATCCATCCACCGACCCATCCATCCATCCCTCCATCCCTCCATCCATCCCTCCATCCATCCATCCATCCATCCATCTGTCCCACTATCCCTCCATCTTCTCCATTCATCTATACATCCATCCATCCACCTATCCATCTTCTTCCTCCATCCCTCCATCCATCTGCAGCCAAGGCAGAAAGCGGCTCTCATCACCCAGATCACATCCCGAGCAGAATTCCATGGCTCTGCATCCCATGGCGATGAGCCACAAGCAGGGAGCACACCCTGGACCAGGGGTTGCTGCCCTCGGGCTCAGTGACATTGTTAGAGGTGCTGTACCCAGGCGATGGCAGCTCTGCCTCCCATCAGCTCCAGCCCCGCTCCCGCTGCTTCAGCTTGGGAGGTTTGGCAGATTCCTTAAAACTGGCATGGGGAAAGAGGGATAAATGATGCTGAAGGGAACGGAGAGAGGAGGAGCAGCAGTGAGCGGGCAGCTTGGGCTCCTGTCACCCCGTGTGCCATATCCATATCCTGGGGCACCCATACATCCCCTTCTCCATCCCTCTCTATCCATCTCTCTGTATCTGTCGTGTCAATTGATTATATCTCTTCTCCATCATGGCTCTATATCCTGTATCTCTGTATCATCTCGCTGTATCACATCATCTCCGTACTCCATCCCCGGCAGTGTTCAAGGCCAGGTTGGACACAGGGGCTTGGAGCAAGCTGCTCCAGTGGAAGGGGTCCCTGCCCGTGGCAGGGGTTGGAACTGGAGGAGCTTTAAGGTCCCTTCCAGCCTAAACCAATCTGGGATTCTATGATCTCTTGCTATGATATGATATATGATATGATGTCATATCGTATCATATCATATCATATCATGTCATATCATATCATATCATATCATATCATATCAATCATATCATATCATCTCTCTATCTCATCTTGTGTCCCCATCTCCTCTCCCTGTATCTGTGTCCCTGTCTCCTGCATCCCGCCATGGCCCGGCCGGGCTCCGCCGGCCCCGGGCTCTGAGTCACCGCTATTGTTCGCCTCTTCCCCTTCCTCTTCCCCCCGTCCCTCCCGTGACGCGGCCCCGGCGGGCTCATGGCCAGCGCTCGGTGTGACCTGAGGGTCGTGGCTTCGGGGTGCTGCTGCGGGGGGGTCCTGGGGTCCCCCCAGTGCTGCAAGGCCTTGGCTTTGAGCTGCAACCAGGGATGGGGCTGCATCCCCGTCCCTGCATCCCCGTCCCTGCATCCCCGTCTCTGCATCCCCGTCCCTGCATCCCCGTCCCTGCATCCCCGTCTCTGCATCCCCGTCCCTGCATCCCCATCCCTTCATCCCCCTCCCTGCATCCCCCTCCCTGCATCCCCGTCCCTGCATCCCCGTCTCTGCATCCCCGTCTCTGCATCCCCGTCCCTGCATCCCCGTCCCTGCATCCCCGTCCCTGCATCCCCGTCCCTGCATCCCCATCCCTTCATCCCCCTCCCTGCATCCCCCTCCCTGCATCCCCCTCCCTGCATCCCCGTCCCTGCATCCCCCTCCCTGCATCCCCGTCCCTGCATCCCCGTCTCTGCATCCCCGTCCCTGCATCCCCGTCTCTGCATCCCCGTCCCTGCATCCCCGTCTCTGCATCCCCGTCTCTGCATCCCCGTCCCTGCATCCCCGTCCCTGCATCCCCACCCCTGCATCCCCGTCCCTGCATCCCCCTCCCTGCATCCCCGTCCCTGCATCCCCGTCTCTGCATCCCCGTCCCTGCATCCCCGTCCCTGCATCCCCGTCCCTTCATCCCCCTCCCTGCATCCCCATCCCTGCATCCCCATCCCTGCATCCCCCTTCCTGCATCCCCATCCCTGCATTCCGATCCCTGCATCCCCATCCGCATCCATTGGGGTGTCCATTGGCCAACCCCATGCTGAAGCATCCAACTGATGATCACAAGGGCTCTGGGTCCCCTTTGGGGCTGTACTGAGGTTTGAGTGGAGGGAGGGGGATATCCGGGTCCCCCATTGCACTTCCCACCCTGGAAACCCACCCCGGATCCTTTGGGAGCCTCTTCTGTGCCCTGCTCATGGGGAAACTGAGGCCCGACCCATTGAGGTGCCTTGTCTGGGTGTTTCCAGCAGGGTCCTGGAGCCCGTCTGTGCACACCATGACCCATCCTATGTATGAGGAGCAGGGCCCGATCCTGCTCCTGGGGCTGTGGATGCCATTGGAGGCTCCCAACCCCTTCCCATGAGGGACGGAGCTCAGCTTTGGGGTCTGAGCCATGTGTGTTGTTCCCTGCAGGGGTCAAGAAGAGGACTAAAGTCATCAAGAACAATGTTAACCCCGTATGGAACGAGGTGAGTGTGTCCCCATCTCCATCCCCATCCCATTCCCATCCTGGTCCCCATCCTATTCCCATCCCATTCTCATCCCCATGGGGAGCAGCCCGGTCCCGGGGGATGCTGTGGGCCATGGTGCAAGCCCAACGAGGTGCCCCAAGCCCAAGGGGATGCCCGGGGGCTGCACCCATGGAGGGTTTGAGGCTGATCCCATTATGGGCAGCTCCACCGGCAGCAATGGATGGGACGGAGCCAGCTCCAGCCCTTTGCTCCCGCCCCTTCCCCTTCCATCAAGATGTTATCAGGGCTGAGCACACACACGGGGAGAAGCTGTTTAAACACATGGCAGCTCCAGGGAAAACAAGTGTTTTACCCATCAACCCAGCCAGGGGAGGGGTTGTGCCTGCACCTTCTTCCTCCCAGCCCTGACCTCTGCTTCCCTGGGGTAGAACTGGAGGAAAAGGGGTTTTGAGGAGCAAACGGGCACCGTTTTGGTGCCCAGATGGTGCCTGGCAGCTCCTTCAGCTTTAATCCCTGAGGAGAGGAAGGGCTTTTTCCCGGGCATGTGGGGCTGAGGAGGAGTTCGCTGGGGTTTGTGCTGTCAATGATGTGATGGAGCCGTGGAATGGGTTGGGTTGGAAGGGACCTTAAAGCTCACCCAGCTCCAACCCCTGCCACGGGCAGGGACCCCTTCCACTGGAGCAGCTTGCTCCAAGCCCCTGTGTCCAACCTGGCCTTGAACACTGCCAGGGATGGGGCAGCCACAGCTTCTCTGGGCACCCTGTGCTGGTGTTTTAGCTCTCACTGTGAAGTGTAACCGTGACGGTGACGTGGGTTTGGGGCTCCTCACCTCCAAGAGCCCCCTCTGGTACCGGAGCTGATTGATGCGAGCATCCTGGGTGCTGATCGTGGCTCTTTTCTCCTTCCTTCCTTCCAGGGCTTCGAGTGGGACCTGAAGGGAGCTCCCCTGGACTCTGGTGCTGAGCTCACCATCGTTGTGAAAGACCATGAGACCGTGGGGAGAAACAGGTGGGAGCAGCATCAAGTGAGGGGTGCGAGCAAGAGGAGGCCATGGAGATGCTGCGAGGGCTGGAGCAGCTCTGCTCTGGAGCCAGGCTGAGAGAGCTGGGCTGGGGCAGCCTGGACAAGAGAAGGCTCCTGAAGGGGAGACCTTAGAGCAGCTCCAGTGCCTGAAGGGGCTGCAGGAAACCTGGAGAGGGGCTTGGGACAAGGGATGCAAGGATGGGATGAGGAGTTCGGGCTTCCAGCTGGAAGAGGGAAGAGTTGGATGGGATACAAGGAATTTTTTCCCTATGAGGGTGATGGGACATGGGAACAGGTTGAAGCTGTGGCTGCCCCATCCCTGGCAGTGTTCAAGGCCAGGTTGGACACAGGGGCTTGGAGCAAGCTGCTCCAGTGGAAGGGGTCCCTGCCCATGGCAAGGGTTGGAGCTGGAGGAGCTTTAAGGTCCCTTCATCCCAAACCCTTCCATCATTCCATGACCCACACAAGGAGGGTTCAGCCTCTTCCCAGTTTCCCTGTGTTCCTTCCCAGCCCCAGCTGCCCTTTGCAGTGGGGGTGGCCGGTGGGGGGCCGGAGCTGCATTCCCGTGCTCCATGGCCAAGGAACACCGGGCATGAGGGCAGGGAGCACACGGACCCTTGTGTCCTGTGCCATCATGGGAGCTCCGGCGCCACGAGGCCCCAGTGATGGGCGCTTGGCTCCAAAGGGGTGAGGTGGCTCCAGGCTCATTCCCAGTGCCGGGAAGGGCGGTGTTCACACAGCAAACAGCTCCGGGCTGCTTCCTTTGTCACTGCAGCTCCTCATGGATTCCCCATGGGATCAGACGCCCACTGTGGGCTCTCCCTCTTTGCGGTGCTTGCACTGGGAAGGGCAGTGGGAGCTGATGGTGATGCCCCGGGACCTCCATCCTGGCCACCCACAGCATTCCATGGTTCGTGCGTTGCTCCTTTGACCGGGATCGCTGCTTCCACAGGGAGCAAACTGCAGGAAGAGGTTTATTTGTAGCCCGAGGAGGGTGGGATTTGCTGTCCTGCTCCGGCGCGAAGGATCCCATTGCCATGCCTGGAGCCGATGCTGGGTTCGCTCCAGGGCTGGAAGCCAAAGGAGATGGAATTTGGGTCGATTCCAGCTCGGTGGCGTCGGGAGAGTCTATAAATAGAGAGGAGAGGACGGGAAAAGGGACCGGATCCTCGTGCAGGAGGTTCAAGTGCTCCGTGGGAGGAGCTGCCCCACTGTGACCCACAGGGACCGGGACTTGTCCCATCGCTGGCACAAGGGTGGGGGAGTTTGGCTTCTCCTTCCCTTGGGAGAAGGTCCCAGCCCACCCAAACTGGGCCATGAGCAGTGGCTGGTGGTTAATGCCCTGTCTGGCTGCTGCTGCCATTGGGAATCATGGAACGGTTTGGGTTGAAGGGACCGTAAGATCCCATCTCCATCTCCCCTCTGGCAGGTTAAAGCCATTCCCCTTGGCCTGTCCCTACAGGCCCTTGTCCCAAGCCCCTCTCCAGGTTTCCTGGAGCCCCTTTAGACCCTGCAGGTGCTTTAAGGCCTCCCCTTAAGGAGCCTTCTCTTCTTGGCACTGACTTTGGCTCTCTTTGGACCATGTGGCCAATTCCTTATCCAGGAGCCCATCCATCAACCCCCTTCCTCTTCCATTCCGAGTTGGAAATGCGGTTGAAGACTCCAGGTGGAGAGCATCTGTGCCTCTCCCCTTGCCCACTGCTGCAGTCAATCCATCATAGAAGGCCCCATCTTATGGGTTAACTCCAGAACCATCCTGCACCAGCTCAGCATCACAGCTTGTCCAAAGAGAGCATCCTTTGTAACCACAGAGCGTGTCCATCACCCAAGGGCGATGCTGTCTTTAGCCACAGTGTGTCTAAGTCGTGGTATCTCAAACCCTTTCTTAGGTTCCTTTAGGAGCTGAGCCCCAGCCCAGGACTGCAAAGCCCCATCCCTACTGCGTGAAATCAGCGCTGTTTCTCTCCCAGAGGCACGTTGGGAGTCTCTGTCACCTCCCTGCATTCCCTATGTTGGACGTGTCTTGCAGGAGGATCTGCTCCATAATCCCAATCTGCTGTTAGGGCAGCACTAAGCAGTCTGAGGGCTTTCCAGGCTCTGGGCAGCAGCACTGGACCTGGTCCATGGGGGAACCGGTGCTGCTGGCTGGGGCAGAGGCTGTGATGCTGAAACTCCAGAGGGGACCATCCGTGGTGTGAAGTCCTCCGGGATGGTGGCACATGGGCATGGAGCTGATCTGCCCACCTCCAGTGCTACCCGACCCCTCGGGTCTCGGTTGTCTCCATCAGCACTTAGGTCTGGGGCTCCTGGTCCCCCGCCGTGGACCTTTAGGTGCATCCCCTCGATGATGAAGGGATACAGCCCAGAGGTGCTCGTCCCGGTTGTCCCACCCGCGCTGGGTCTCACCCGATGCCCGTGGGGGCTGCTGGGGGTGTCCCCGGCGCGTCCCTGCCCACGGATGGGTCCCTGGAGCTGGGTTTGCTGCTCAGCCCCTGCTGCTCCCCATGCAGGTTCCTGGGGGAAGCCCGGGTGCCGCTGCGGGAGGTGCTCTCCTCGCCCAGCCTGGCCGCCTCCTACAACCTGCCCCTCATGGACACCAAGAAGCAGAGCACAGGGGTGAGTACAGCAACGGCCTGCCCATTGCTCCCAGTTAGAGCCCAGTGTGAGCAATGCCCTGCCCATTGCTCCCAGTTAGAGCCCAGTGTGAGCAATGCCCTGCCCATTGCTCCCAGTTAGAGCCCAGTGTGAGCAATGCCCTGCCCATTGCTGCTCCCAGTTAGAGCCCAGTGTGAGCAATGCCCTGCCCATTGCTCCCAGTTAGAGCCCAGTGTGAGCAATGCCCTGCCCATTGCTCCCAGTTAGAGCCCAGTGTGAGCAATGCCCTGCCCATTGCTCCCAGTTAGAGCCCAGTGTGAGCAATGCCCTGCCCATTGCTCCCAGTTAGAGGCCAGTGTGAGCAATGCCCTGCCCATTGCTCCCAGTTAGAGCCCAGTGTGAGCAATGCCCTGCCCATTGCTCCCAGTTAGAGCCCAGTGTGAGCAATGCCCTGCCCATTGCAGCCCCAGTTGGATCCCAGAGCGTTCCTGGGCCCCCCTTTAACGCTGTTTCCTTTCTTCCAGGCTTTCCTCCTCCTGCAGGTCTCCTACATCCCCCCTCCAGGAGCTCCTCCCCTGTTTCCTCCTCCGGCGCCTCCGGAGCCAGCGCCGGCTGCTGCTGAGCCCGACTCGGTCCCTGGTAACCGGGGCCCTTCTGTGCTGCCCGGGGGGGGATGCGCCCCATGGATCCCGTCCTTCCCACTGGGACCCCTCACCCTGTGCTCCCCCCTTAGAACCTGCCAGGGTGGAAAAGCCCTTTCAGCTCTTCCAGTCCAACAACTACCCCAGCACTGCCAAGGCCACCACTGCCCCATGTCCCCAGGTGCCCTGAACCCTTGCAGGGACGGTGCCTGCAGCCCTGCCCTGGGCAGCCTGTTCCAATGCCTGAGCACCCTCTGGGGCAGGAATTGTTCCTCAGCTCCATCTAAACCTGCCCTGGTGCAGCTTGAGGCCGGTTCCTCTTGTCCCATCCCTTGTTCCTTGGGAGCAGAGCCCAGCCCCTCCTGGCTCCATCCTCCTCTCAGGCACTTGTAGGGAGCCATCAGGTCCCCCCTGAGCCTTCTCTTCTCCACACTGAACCCCCCAGGTCCCTCAGCCCTTCCCCATCACACTGTGCTCCAGGCCCTGCTCCAGCTCCAGTGCCCTTCTCTGGCCCTGCTCCAGCCCCTCAATGTCTCTCTTGCAGTGAGGGGCCCAGAGCTGAGCACAGGGTTCGAGGTGCAGCCTCGCCAGTGCCCAGTCCCTGCCCTGTCCCTGCTGCTGCACTGGTGCTGGTACAGGCCCGGATGCTCAGCTCCATGAATCACATTCTCCATCTCCTTCCTCACGCCATCCAGAGACAGCCGGAGAAGAGGAGACAGAGGATCAAGGAGCAACAGGGGACGAGATGGAGCCCTCCTCATCCTCGGGGCCCCCCGGCTCTGAGCCCCCCTCGCTGCCCCACAAGCCCCCAGTGCACCACGTGCAGGGGGTGAAGAGGAGGAGGAGCTCACCCAAAAAGCCTCTGTCCAACAAGCCACAGGACTTCCAGGTTGGTGGGGATGAGCTGCTCCTCTCAGCCCCCCAGCACATCCTATGGGGGGTTCATCACCTCTGAGGTGCCCATCCCATGGTAGGACCAACCCGGTCACCCTCTGCCCTGTTCTCCCTCTCCTCCCAGATCCGGGTGAGGGTCATCGAGGGCCGGCAGCTCCCGGGGGTCAACATCAGACCCGTGGTGAAGGTGACGGCCGCGGGGCAGACCAAGAGGACGCGGATCCGCAAAGGAAACAGCCCCTTCTTTGATGAGGTGAGGGGGGGACCCGGCTCTGAGCACCGGGAAAGGGTTGGGAATGTCATGGGTTGGGGTCCTGAGGGATGGAAATCCTGGGGAAGTCCGGAGGCTGGGATGTGGCCATGGGGATTGCACAGCCCCTTTGGAAGGATGTTGCTACTTGTGGGCTTGGGTCTCACCTAATGGGACGGAAGGAGCCTGTGGAGCTGGGGGCATGGGGAGGCTGGGGCAGACCTTCACTTGCACCCTCACCCTTCCTCCCTGCAGACCTTCTTCTTCAATGTCTTCGAGTCACCATCCGAGCTGTTTGATGCCCCCATCTTCATCACGGTGAGCTCCAGCACGCCTTGGTCCTGCTCGGCATGAGGTTGGGGTAATAGAACCATAGGATCATGGAATGGGTTGGGTTGGAAGGGACCTTAAAGCTCCACCACCTCTGACCCCTGCCACGGGCAGGGACCCCTTCCACTGGAGCAGCTTGCTCCAAGCCCCTGTGTCCAACCTGGAGCCATCACCCTGTCCCTTTCCCAGCAGCACCCAGGGAATCACACCCCTATTCCCACCTGGGCACGCAGCGGCGGCTCCATCCTGCTGGATTCGGGCTGGATTCACTGTTTCCCCTCACTTTCACCCGCAGGTTGTGGACTCTCGGTCGTTCCGGACGGATTCGGTGATCGGGGAATTCCGGGTAAGGCCGTGCTGTGTCCTGTGCCCCTGTTCCTGCCTGTTCCGCGCTGACCCATGGCTGGACACTGACGTTTCTTCTCTGCTCTATTGCACAGATGGACGTCGAGACCGTTTACTCCGAGCCAAGTGAGTCAGATCCAGGCCAGGGTCACCTCCTGCTTTAGGAACCCTCTCTTTAGGGCTCAGCATCAGGGCAATGCACACACACCCCAGAGCTCTCCCACACCTGAACCTGGATGTGTCCTTGTATCCATCACCACCCCCATTCCTCCTCCCTTTCCCAAGATGAGCATCACCGAGGCTTTCAGGTCATCGTGCCACCATCTGACTGAGAGAAAGCTCCAGCAGCACAGCCCAGCTCATCGCATTTTGCCTCGCATCTGGGTCATTTTTATCTATCAATTTATGTCAGAGAAGATAAAATGATGCTGATAAAGATCTTCGTGCTCTGAGCACTGCAGAGAACGTGGTGGGTTTGGCTGTAAAGAGTTAAGAACTACAAGGCAGATCCCTTGATAACGTGCTTGAGCTTTTGGTCAGCCCCGAAGAGGTCAGGCAGTTGGACTGGATGATCATTGGAGGTCCCTTCCAATTGAAGTCTCTTTCCTCCCGTCTCTTTTCCCCCTTCCCTTTCCCCCTTCCCTTTGCCCCTCTCTTTCCCCCTTCTCATTTCCCCTTCTCTTTCCCCCTTCTCTTTCCCCTTCTCTTTCCCCCTTCTCTTTCCCCCTTCTCTTTCTCCCTTCTCTTTCTCCCTTCTCTTTCCCCCTTCTCTTTCCCCCTTCTCTTTCCCCCTTCTCTTTCCCCCTTCTCTTTCCCCCTTCTCTTTCCCCCTTCTCTTTCCCCCTTCTCTTTCCCCCTTCTCTTTCCCCCTTCTCTTTCCCCCTTCTCTTTCCCCCTTCTCTTTCCCCCTTCTCTTTCCCCCTTCTCTTTCCCCCCTCTCTTTCCCCTCTCAATTTCCAGTCCTATTCTAATCCATCCTATCTCCAAGGAAATAGCATGTATCAGAACCCCGCACCCAAGAGCACCCTTGAGGCCGTGTCCCCGCCTGTCTGAGGAGCAGCCCATGGATCCCAGGCTCTTTTCTCCCCTAGAACACGCTTTCCTTAGGAAGTGGCTGCTGCTCTCTGACCCAGAGGACTTCTCCACGGGGGCCAAGGGCTACCTGAAGGTCAGCCTCTTCGTGCTGGGGCCTGGAGATGAAGCTCCGGTGAGTACTGAGCACCCACCACGATGGAGGCGCCTTCCAGCCATGGAATTCCACCATCCTGGTCCATCCAACCCCGGCCTCTTCCCACTTGGATCTCCCTCCATTGCGGTGCTGGATGTTGGCCGTTGCTGCTCATTTTGGGAAGCTTGGTTGTGTTTTCCTCTTGTCCCGCAGCTGGAGAAGAAGGAGGTCTCTGAAGACAAGGAGGACATCGAGGGCAACCTCCTGCGCCCCACCGGGGTCACCCTGCGAGGGGCCCACTTCTGCCTCAAGATCTTCAAAGCTGAGGATTTGCCCCAGAGTAAGAGAATGCTCCCGGGCTGGAGCATCCCAGATCCGGCCCTTTTCCTTGCAGCGGCTTGCAATGTGCTGGAGAGGAATAAGGGCACAGACATGGAAACCTTACCCGTAGCCTTGATCCAAAGACCTGGTAGATACCGGTCTGTAATGTACTGAGGGATGTCTCATGGAATCCCAGATGGGTTGGGTTGAAGGGACCTTAAAGCTCCTCCAGCTCCAACCCCTGCCACGGGCAGGGACCCCTTCCACTGGAGCAGCTTGCTCCAAGCCCCTGTGTCCAACCTGGCCTTGAACACTGCCAGGGATGGGGCAGCCACAGCTTCTCTGGGCACCCTGGGCCAGCGCCTCAGCACCCTCACAGGGAAGAGCTTCTGCCTAAGAGCTCAGCTCAGTCTCCCCTCGGGCAGGTTCAAGCCATTCCCCTTGGCCTGGCCCTACAGGCCCCTTGGCCCAAGCCCCTCTCCAGGTTTCCTGGAGCCCCTTTAGGCCCTGGAGCTGCTCCAAGTTCTCCCCAGAGCCCTCCCTTTTACTGGTGCACACTGGTTTTACCCCCCTGGCTCAATGGAGCAGTCCCTGGTGGGATGCCCTGCCCGGAAAGCCGGGACCATCGGGATCCCAAGTGCTCCCATCAGCTTTCAGCATCTCCTTTCCCCCCAGTGGATGATGCTGTCATGGACAACGTCAGGCAGATCTTTGGCTTCGAGAGCAACAAGAAGAACCTGGTGGATCCCTTTGTGGAAGTCAGCTTTGCAGGCAAGACGGTGAGTGGATGGAGTGGGGCTGGGTCCCCTCCACATCCCTGGGGGCGGGATGGCAGCTTTCCATAGGGAAGCTCGGTCTTGGCATGGGGAATATTGAGTCATTTGCTTTGCTGATGTCCCCAGCCCTGTTCCCATGTCTGTGGCATGCTTGGAGCTGAGCAGTGGCACTGGACCGGGTGTGCTGGGCTGTGTTGGAGTCATTTCTTCACTGGGCTCTTCGTGATGCTGTTGCATTAAGAATGGGGATGGAGGAGCTGAGCTGCTGGGAAGGGGAGAGTGCAGCAGCAGAGGGTTCTGATACTGCTTGGGGCTGTCTGAAGGGAGGGAAGGACTGGTCCCACGCCACCAAATGCCCCCCTGTGACCAGCAAGGGTGTGGAGGAGCTTTGTAGAGCCCTATCCCACTCCCTTTGCTGCTGTGTCCTTCACTAAACAACACATCCATGAGCCACCGCTTGTCTTTTGAACATCACTGAAGGGCTGGAAGTCTCCTCTGCCCAAAGATCTTCCCCTGGGGACAGTGCCCGGGCATGGACAGAGCCTTGGGACATGGTCCTGAGCAACCGCAGGGTGAAGGGTGTGAGTTCTGGTGGTCCCAAGGTGGGGAAGTTCCTTGAGCAGCCCACAGCATCCTCTGCCTCCTGCACAGCGGGGTTTACCGACGCGATGCAGAGCCCCCTGGGCCTCCCATTGAATGGAGCCCGTGTTTTGGGGCACTGGGGACATTCCAGCTCCTGGCACGCACACATCCATGAGCAGCAGTGACCTTCCATCCCCATCTCCACCTCCAGCTCTACTCCAGGATCCTGGAGAAGAACGCCAACCCGCAGTGGAACCAGTGCCTGACGCTGCCGGCGATGGTGAGCACGGGTGTCCCTGTGGTCCCTACCCACCCGGCCCCACCACCGCTCACTGCTCCTCTCCCTCTTTTCCCAGTTCCCTTCCATGTGTGAGAAGATGAGGATCCGGGTGACCGACTGGTGCGTGGGGTTAGGAAAACTGAGCTGGAGGAGCGGGATGGGCAATGGGAGACCCCCTGGGCAGCCCCTCCTGGTCCATGGTGCGATGGCATCACCGGTTGCGTTGCAGGGACCGTCTGACACACAACGATGTCATCGGCACTGCCCACCTCTGCATGTCCAAGATCTCGGCCCCCGGCGGGGAGCTGGAGGGTGAGGAGGGGGCAGAAGGATGGGATTGGGATGCGTGGCCATGGAGGAGCACTGCATGCTCGTGGGTGATGGTGCTGGCTTGGAGGACATCACAACGCGATGATCCCTGCCCTGTTACTGGTGCTGGGGGTTGCTGCTGTGTGTTTCCTGCATGGACCTGGACCCTCCTGGTTTGTGGTTCTGAAGATGTTCAGGTCCTCGCAGTGGTGCTGGGAGGGGAGGCTGCAGGACCACGGTGTGTGGAGGTTTTGCTTCCTCTTTGCTTTGATGTGTGAATGTGGCTGCGCTCCCCTGTGCGGTTGTGACAGGCGCTGGAGTCACCAGTGCCAGAGATCATAGAATCACAACTGGGTTGGGAAAGTCCTTTGAGCTCATCCAGTCCAACCATTCCCAGCATTGCCAAGGCCACCCCTAACCCATGGCACTGAGGCCTCATCTCCACGGGGTGTGAACCCTTGCAGGGACGGTGCCTGCAGCCCTGCCCTGGGCAGCCTGTTCCAATGCCTGAGCACCCTTTGGGGCAGGAATTGTTCCTCAGCTCCATCTAAACCTGCCCTGGTGCAGCTTGAGGCCGGTTCCTCTTGTCCCATCCCTTGTTCCTTGGGAGCAGAGCCCAGCCCCTCCTGGCTCCATCCTCCTCTCAGGCACTTGTAGGGAGCCATCAGGTCCCCCCTGAGCCTTCCCTTCTCCAGACTGAACCCCCCAGGTCCCTCAGCCCTTCCCCATCACACTGTGCTCCAGGCCCTGCTCCAGCTCCAGTGCCCTTCTCTGGCCCCGCTCCAGCCCCTCAATGTCTCTCTTGCAGTGAGGGGCCCAGAGCTGAGCACAGGGTTCGAGGTGCAGCCTCGCCAGTGCCCAGCACAGTGGCACAATCCCTGCCCTGTCCCTGCTGCTGCACTGGTGCTGGTACAGGTCAGGATGCCTGAAGATGCCACATCCCACCTGTGTGTGCCTCCACTTGTGGCTCCTCCTTAGGTGACATTTAGGGTGGGATGAGGGTTCAGGTCCCACTTGTGCTGAGGAGGCTGTTTCCAGTCCAGGAGCTTTCTGAAGTGAAGGATCAGCACGGAGGCACTAACCTGCATGAGCATCTCCTGCTGCTAACAAGCTGCTGGCATCTGCCACCTCACTGGGACTCCTCTCACCCTGCTCCCTTTGCTTTGGGCATCTCTGAGACCCTGCGAACCCCTGTCCCATCACGAGCATCCCCACACTGCAGGGGACATGAGCAAAGACACAAGCATGGTGTGAAGCTGCAGCCACGTGTCCCACTGACAGCCGTGCATGCAGGCATGGAGCTGGGTGCAGCACGGTTCTTGTGTGTCCAGACCCACTCTTCCCAGTTTCAGTGCAGCTCCTGGGCTGATCTGGAGAGAGACAGAGAGGCCAGGAGGGAGGAAGAGGAGGTTCTGAGGGGTCTACCCAGGACCAGCACATCCCATCCTACCGCTGAGACCTGCTTGGTACCCAGGATGGGCTGGGGAGCTGCGGCTCCATCCGGCCTTTGCAACACATGGAGCATCCTTCAGGGGTGCTCACACACTCCTGTTTCACACCAGCCCCATAGCTCTGGAAGGGTCAGAGGGCTTTGTACCAACCTCTCCTTCCTCTCTCTGCCTGTCTCTGTTGGCACCAAAGCCCATGAGAACATCCACCCTTGTCTCCTGTACCCCTCCATCCCTCCTCCATGCTCCTCTGCTGCTTTTCCTGACCTCTCTCCCTTTCTTTGTGCCTCAGATGAGTTTCCTGCTCTCGCGAAGCCTCTGAAAGCCTCAGACCGTACGTCCCCGTTAGCCTCTGGGTTTGCAGTTGAGCTTGGTAATGGCTTTGGTTCAGGTGCCACCAGGGCTCTGGATGGAGTTGGTGGAGCATCGGCTGTGTTGTGCCTGGACACATGAATGGGAGGAGGGGACGGCTCCAGCTCAGCCTCCTTCTGCCCTGTGGGAGCAGGGAAAGGGCTCCACTGCCCTTCCCTGGAATCCCAGCCTGGTTTGGGTTGAAGGGAACTTAAAGCTCCTCCAGCTCCAACCCCTGCCACGGGCAGGGACCCCTTCCACTGGAGCAGCTTGCTCCAAGCCCCTGTGTCCAACCTGGCCTTGAGCACTGCCAGGGATGGGGCAGCCACAGCTTCTCCATTCAACCCCTTCCCATGTCCCCCACCCTCATAGGGAAGAACTTCCCTGTATCTCATCCAACTCTTCCCTTTTCCAGTAGGAAGCCCGAACTCCTCATCCCATCCCTACTTCCCTTGTCCCAAGCCCCTCTCCAGGTTTCCTGCAGCCCCTTTAGGCACTGGAGCTGCTCTCAGGTCTCCCCTTCAGGAGCCTTCTCTTGTCCAGGCTGCCCCAGCCCAGCTCTCTCAGCCTGGCTCCAGAGCAGAGCTGCTCCAGCCCTCGCAGCAGCTCCATGGTGTTGGTGGCCTCCAGCCTCATGCACGTGGTCCTCATGCAGCACAGCCCCAAGGACACATCCCCGCAGTGCCTTCGGGGCTCTCTAACATCTCTTTCCCTGCAGTGGACGATGGCCTCGGGTTCCTGCCAACGTTTGGGCCCTGCTACATCAACCTCTATGGCAGCCCCCGGGAGTTCACCGGCTTCCCTGACCCTTATGAGACGCTCAACCTGGGCAAGGTGACCCCGGCTTCTCCCAGCACCACCTCAACTAAACCTCTGCTCCTCCTTGCCCAAAGCAGCCGCTTCTAACCCGGACTGGCTTAGTCTTTAGGAGCCTGCGCTGTGTTTCCTGCCCTGGCTCTTCCTGCTCTCCAAACACCTCCTGCCATTGCCCCAGCTCTGCCTCGGAAGCTCTTGCGGCAGCACCTTGCCTGGTCTTGCTCCTCTGCAATGAAGCCCATGGAAGGCGAAGGCAGAGCTCGCCTGTGGGCAGGGGACACCGGGATCCTGACGCCTTGTCCCTGGTCTACCCCAAGGGCGAGGGTGTTGCGTATCGCGGCAGGATGCTGGTGGAGCTGGAGACCAAGCTGGTGGAGCACGTGGAGCAGAAGGTGGAGGACATCTCCGCGGATGACATCCTGCGCGTGGAGGTAATGGGGTCTCTATGGAGTGTCTGGGGCCAGCTCCCCAGCAGCACAGTGTGTGGGGCTCTATGGGAGGTGCTGGTTTGGTGGGTGATGTCCTGGTGGGCTCCTGGAGGGGTTCTTCTGCTGTGTTTCCAACCCAACCTTGCTCCACCTGAGCTGCTGCATGGTAGCGAGCAGACCGTGGTGAACAGCATCGTGGCCTTGGCGTAAGGAGGACATGGAGCTGTTGGAACAAGGCCAGAGGCCACGAGGATGAGCAGGGGCTGGAGCAGCTCCTGTATGGAGCCAGGCTGAGAACATTGGGGCTGTTCAGCCTGGAGAAGAGAAGCTGCGTGGAGAGCTCAGAGCAGCTTCCAGTATCTGAAGGGGGCCTACAAGGATGCTGGGGATGGGCTCTTCATCAGGGACTGCAGTGATAGGACAAGGGGTAACGGGTTCAAACTGAAACAGGGGAAGTTTAGATTGGATCTAAGGAAGAAATTCTTTACTGTGAGGGTGGTGAGGCACTGGAATGGGTTGCCCAGGGAGGTTGTGAATGCTCCATCCTTGGTGGTGTTCAAGGCCAGGTTGGATGAGGCCTTGGGTGCCATGGTTTAGTGTGAGGTGTCCCTGCCCATGGCAGGGGGGTTGGAACTGGATGATCTTAAGGTCCTTTCCAACCCTAACTATTCTATGATTCTATGTGCCTCAGCTCAGGCTCTGTCACAGATATCTTGCTCCTCTTGCTGATGTTTCTTCACATTTAAGCTGCATTTCCCATGGGAAGTTCTACCCTTCTCCTCTGTCGCCTTCCTCCTGAACATCTCACCCCAAATTCCCTTTCTCCAACCTCTGTTTTCCTTCCCTGCCATAAACGTTTCCACCTCGGAGGCCTCACCGAGCTGCTGTGCACTGGGGTAGCAGAGGGTGCGCGTGTTGGAGAGCCCGGTGGTGTCTCCTATGGCCACGGTCCTTTGCCCGTTGCAGAAGTACCTGCGCCGCCGGAAGTACTCCCTGTTCGCCGCCTTCTACTCGGCCACCATGCTGCAGGACGTGGATGATGCCATCCAGTTCGAGGTCAGCATCGGCAACTACGGCAACAAGTTTGACACCACGTGCCTGCCCCTGGCCTCCACCACGCAGTACAGCCGGGCTGTCTTCGATGGTGAGCAGCTCCAGGGGTCACCAAGATGGGATGCACAGGGAGGGTTTGGAGGCTCCATCCTTGGAGATACTCAACACCCAACTGGATGGGGGCAACCTGTGGCAGGGATTGGAACTGGATGATGTCAAGGTCCTTTCCAACTCAAACCATTCTGTGGTTCTGTGTGATCCTGGACAACCTGCTCCAGGGGATCCTGCCTGAGCATGGGTTGGATGGGATGGTCTCCAGAGGTTCTTGCCCACCTCAAGCACGCTGTAATGGGGGAATATGTGGCCGGGGAGGAGTGGGGAATCCAGGATTACCTCTCTCAGTTCTTGAAGTGGTTCTTGGGCAGCATCTGGGCACTAACAGGGCCCATTTCTCTCTGAGGAAGGGGCACTGCTTTGGAGTGGCCTTTCCCTGGCTCCTGTGGGACTCTTGCTGTGGGGCTGAGATGTCCCCACTGCATCAGGGTTGTCCTGCTGCTTTCTGGCCTTGCTGCTCTGCAGGAGCTGCTGTAGCCATGGAGGTTGATGCAGATCCCTTTGGACCTCGGGTTGCTTTGGGGAGCACAATTCCCATCCTCTTGCTCCAAAATTGCTCCAGAGATGCGTTTCTACCCATGGCCAAATGCTGCATCACCCCCTTCACTTCTGCTCTGGCCCTGAGGAGTGGGGAACCCATCACCCCACTATGGGGAGCTCACTGATGTGCTGTCTCCTCCAGGCTGTCAGTATTACTACCTGCCCTGGGGCAACGTGAAGCCCGTGGTGGTGCTCTCATCCTACTGGGAGGACATCAGCTACCGGACCGATGCCCAGAACCTGCTCCACCACGCAGCAGACAGGCTGGTGAGTGCCGTGGTAGCAAGGAGCATCATCACCTCCATTCTCCATCCTGCTTGAGGGGCAGAAGCCATCTCCAGGCGGGGTCAGGGTTGGGTTTGATGACTCTTGTGCTGTGGAGGGGGAATCTGTCGGTGTCCTGGGTGCTGTGCTCTGCCCATGGAGTGAAGGGACCACCCTTGTTCGCATTGGGGTGACAATGGGCTGTGAGCACACTGCTTTCCCTACTGATGTAAGTGCAGGAGGCAGAGACCTTCCTTCAGCTCCTGAGCTGCTGATGGCATTTCTTGCTGTTGTTTCCCTCTGGAGCTCCAAGAGGAGCAAAACCAGAGGTGCAGAGCCCTGGTGGGACCCAGCCTGGAGTTTCTGATCACATCTCCAGGCACTCACCGGGAGGGTCCGTGGAGAGTGTGGAGCCTCCATCCTTGGAGATAGCACCCAACTGGACATGGTCCTGGACGACCTGCTCAAGGTGGGGCAGGGATGGGGGGTTCCATAGTTCCTCCTCTTCCCTCCCTATCACACAGGAAGCAAACCTGGAGAAGGTCCACCTTGCTCTCAAGGCCAACTGCTCACCGAGTGAGCTGGATGCCCTGTGTGCCCAGCTGCTGGATGACACCATCGCTGACTGCAGGTACGTGCTGCCAGGTTTCAGTGTCAGCCTTGGCATGGCGTTTACTGCGCTTGGCTATCTAGGAAGGGACAAGGTCTTTCTTCATCTCAGAAAACTGAGGGTCATTGTCCAGTGTTGGCTTCAAAAGCTGCTGAGCCAAGGCATGGAGTTGGAAAGGTGACATTCGAGCAGCACGGTGTGGGGCAGGAGCCCAGCCAGAGGGGTGGTGGGGCTGGTGGGGTGAGGAGCACTGATGGGGCTTCCTGATTGTGTCTTGTGTGCACTGGACCCAAACAGAGCACCCAAAGGGGTTGTTTGGCTGTGCATGGGCGCTGTGTGTCTGATGGCTGGAGCAGGAAATGGGGATGGTTCAGCCTGGACAGGAGAAGGCTCCTGAAGGGGAGACCTGAGAGCAGCTCCAGTGCCTAAAGGGGCTTCAGGAAAGCTGGAGAGGGGCTTGGGACAAGGGCCTGTAGGGACAGGCCAAGGGGAATGGCTTGAACCTGCCCGAGGGGAGACTGAGATGAGCTCTTAGGCCCCTTCCAGCCGAACCCAAACCCTTCTGCATTCTGTGATCTCTGCCCATCCCCACAGCCTGACTCTGCCGGACGTCCTGGCTAAGCCAGCCAGCACCCACCTGGACCAGAACCTGTACCGGTTCCGCAGCAGCAACCTGGAGCAGATGGTGAAGACGGCGCTGAAGCTCAAGCACGAGGACTCGAGCCTCTCGGCAGCCCTGGAGCAGGCAGAGGACTGGCTCTCCAGGCTGAAGGCCATGGCGGAGGAGGTAACGCTGCTGTGATGGTGGCAGGAGCTGCTTTGCACCTTGCGGAGGGTCATGGTCTTCCCAAGCCCTCCATCACCGTGATGTAAGGCCAGGTTGGACAGGGTTTGGAGCAAGCTGCTCTAGTGCAAGGTGTCCCTGACTGTGGCAGGGGTTGGAGCTGGATGGTCCTTATGGTCCCTTCCAACTCAAACCAGTTTGGGATTCTATGGTTCTATGTGAACCGAGGCAAGCGATGTGATGTGAACATTGGGAAGGCAACAGGTTTGGCCTCCAGCTGTTGAAGTTTAGCCTTGTTCATGGCAGATCTTTACAGCATGGCCAGCAAACCCTCAACTAATGCTTTAGTGGAGGCCAGGGCTTGGAGAAACATGGGGCTGCTCATCCCTGGCCAGACCCAGATGGGATCTGGCTGGGGTTTGGGTGAGGAGGTCTCACTCCATGGGCTCAGGTTGGCAGCAGGACTCAGGGCCTCCTTCATGCCCCCCATGGCCGGTGCTGTAGATCAGAGCCCCAGTGGGACACGATGGCCTCTGTGTCTTCCAGCCCCAGAACAGCCTCCCCGACATCGTCATCTGGATGCTGCAGGGGGACAAGCGCGTGGCGTACGCCCGCGTGCCCGCCCATGAGGTCCTCTTCTCCAGGAACATCTCCAACTGCTGCGGCAAGAACTGCGGGAAGCTGCAGAGCATCTTCCTCAAGGTACCCTCGAGGCTCCTGGTGTGTGCGCACCAGGATGGATGTAACCCATCCTTCCCTAAAAAGTGAGGGAAAACCAAGCAGGGAAGCCTGAAATCCCAACTCGACATCAATCCATGAACATGTGGGGCTCCAGGGACCCCCCAGACCCAGTTTTGACCCTTTGAAAGGAGGTAAAAGCCTGGTGGTGCTTCTGGAAGAGGCCAGCTCCTCTGCCATGGCCCTGCCGCAGATCCCTGTGGATATCTCCATATCATAGAATCAGAATGGTTTGGACCTGAAGATCATCAAGTTCCAACCCCCAGATTTTCTGCATGTTCCAAGCATCAAACACGGGCGCTCTTTGTCCCAGATGGTGCTTTTTGAAACCAAATCTAGTTTAATTTTTAGCTTTTTAATGTTATTCGATGTCTTTGCACATTCCTGCCCCTCTGCCAGCCCACGAATTCCAAGCTGAGGCCTCCTCTGCCAGGCTCTTACCGAGCTTCTCGCATCCCAAGTGATGGTTCTTTGCCCTTTCCCTCTGTGCCAGTTTGGGAGCAGGCAGTCGGAGCTGAACCAGCTCTGAAAACCTAAAGTGAAGTAAAATCAATGGAAAAAAACCAAAAACCTCGCGCTGGCAGCAAAAGAACCAAAATACATTGGGTTTTCTTCTATCCTTTAGCTCTGGATGGAAAACCAGCATCACTTGCAGGGGGAAGATAGTGACAGAAAACAGGGCAGCGAGACATCTCCCTCTTTATTCTGCCTGTTCTTGCTGAAGGCTGGAACTGGGTGATGTTAAGGTCCTTTCCAGCCATTCTGTGATTCTAAGTGCGTTGTTGGGCTTGGTGTCCTCACCCTGAGGAGCTTCGAAGCTCCTCCCCAGAGTGCTCTTCATGCTGTTGATGTTGTCCCAGTTCCGGGGCTATGGAGGCTTTACTTCAGCCTCACATCCTGAGCATCCCCTGTTCATATCCTCCTCGGGGGTATTGACGTGGCTCTGCCTTTGGCAGTACCCGCAGGAGGAGGTGATGGGCCCGAAGATCCCAGCGCAGATCCGGGTGCAGCTCTGGTTCGGGCTCTCAGTGGATGAGAAGGAGTTTAACCAGTTTGCCGAGGGGAAGCTCTCCGTCTTTGCCGAAACCGTGAGCATCCAATGGGGACCACCAGGAAGGGTTTTCTTCTCCGTGGTGGGAGCAGCAGCATCATCATGAGGGGATGGGGTGGGCTGGACCATGGGTGATGGCACTGCTAAGTGAGGGTCATATCAGTCCCTACCAGCGGGGAGAAGAAAGAGCCAAAAGGCTGGGGAGAAGGTTGGTGGCTTCACATCTCCTTCAGTATGCTTTGAGGGGTAACCTGAGGGTGCCCATAGGGTCAGGGGGCTGGTGAGGGGGTTAGGCTCTTCCCAAGAGGTCTGTCCTCAGGTTGGGCTCTGCAGGAAGGAAAGGATTGCTCGTGGGATGGGGCTTTGTGCCTCCAATGTGACACCAGCTTCTGCCTTTGCTCCCCCAGTACGAGAACCAGACCAAGCTGGCGCTGGTGGGGAACTGGGGCACGACTGGCCTCACCTACCCCAAGTACTCCGATGTCACCGGCAAGATCAAGCTGCCCAAGGACAGCTTCCGCCCCTCCGCAGGCTGGACCTGGGCTGGGGACTGGTTCATCTGCCCGGAGAAGACGTGAGTGATGGTGTTCTGTGCTGGGCAGAGCCTGACGGGTTGGCCTGGGCACCCCAAAGTGATGCTGAGCTGTGTGAGGTCACCCACAAAGCTGGATGGAGGCCTGGGGTGCCGCGGGGCTTCCTCATCACCTTACCCCATCCTTGGGAGGCAGCAGCATTAGTGCAAGGTGGATCTGTGCTGAGTGACCATGGCACTCAGGGTCATGGTTGCCCCGGCTCACTGGGGTGCCTGTGCAAGCCCCACATTCATAGAATCATAGAATAGTCAGGGTTGGAAAGCACCTTAAGATCATCCAGTTCCAACCCCCCTGCCATGGGCAGGGACACCTCACACTAAACCAGATCACCCAAGGCCTCATCCAACCTGGCCTTGAACACCACCAGGGATGGAGCATTCACAGCCTCCCTGGGCAACCCATTCCAGTGCCTCACCACCCTCACAGTAAAGAATTTCTTCCTTAGATCCAATCCAAACTTCCCCTGTTTCAGTTTGAACCCGTTACCCCTTGTCCTGTCACTGCAGTCCCTGATGAAGAGCCCATCCCCAGCATCCTTGTAGGCCCCCTTCAGATACTGGAAGCTGCTCTGAGGTCTCCACGCAGCTTCTCTTCTCCAGGCTGAACAGCCCCAACTTTCTCAGCCTGGCTCCATACAGGAGGTGCTCCAGCCCCTGATCATCCTCGTGGCCTCCTCTGGACTTGTTCCAACAGTTCCATGTCCTTTTGATGTTGAGGACACCAGAACTGCACACAATGCTCCAAATGAGGTCTCACGAGAGCAGAGTAGAGGGGCAGGATCACCTCCTTTGACCTGCTGGTCACGCTCCTCTTGATGCAGCCCAGGATACGGTTGCTTTCTGGGCTGCGAGCGCACACTGCAGCCTGCTCATGTTCGTTTTCTCATCGACCAACACCCCCAAGTCCTTCTCTGCAGGGCTGCTCTGAATCTCTTCTCTGCCCAACCTGTAGCTGTGCCTGGGATTGCTCTGACCCAGGTGTAGGACCTTGCACTTGGCATGGTTAAACTTCATCAGGTTGGCATCAGCCCACCTCACAAGCGTGTCGAGGTCCCTCTTGGAGGTGGGATCCCTGTGGGGCACTGATGTGGATGCTCAGCACAGCTCTGCCAGCTTCTTGCATTGGATTCAATGGTGGGATTCACTGAGCCGGGTGGATGAGGTCTCATGGGAGCTCTGCTTGGGGTAGAAGAGGTTCAGGATGCAATCGGAGGTCGGACGTGAGGCCAGGGTCCCTGTGGGGCAGGAGGGGAGCTCCTGACACTGTGCATCTCCCCGGGGTGCAGGTTGCTGCATGATGTGGATGCCGGGCACTTGAGCTTCGTGGAGGAGGTGTTTGAGAACCAGCTCCGGCTGCCTGGAGGCCAATGGATCCACATGACCGATGCCTACACTGATGTGGTAAGGGTGAAATGGGCAGCTCGGGGTGGTCACCAATGCGGAGTGCGGTGGTAGGAAGCCCCCCTGGGCTCACGGGAGGTTTGGGCATTGTTTGATGGAAAACATCCCTGTATCCCACAGAACGGGGAGAAGGTCCTGCATAAGGATGAGATCGAGTGTCCTCCGGGCTGGAAATGGGAAGATGTGGAGTGGGACACGGACCTAAACAGAGCTGTGGATGAGAAAGGTATCAGGATCACTCCTGGGCCTCCATCCTGGTTTCATCCCCTTTGCCTGTTGTGGTGTTTCCTTCCATGGTCCCATCCAGCACCAGGGATGGTAGCATCCTGTTTGTGCTGTGTGACTGCCCTGATGGCTTCAGGAGAAGAGGGCCAGGCCCAGGGTTTACCTTCTCCACCTTGCTCTGGCTCATTCTGGGGCTATGGGGTGGGCAGTTGCTGGGGTCCCAGCCTCTCACCTGGCTTTGGGTGAAAGAGGAGCGGAAAGCATCAGTCAGAGAGCATCCGAGTATGGGCACAAGGGTTGGGGCTGCCTGAGGAAGGAAGGACAGAGAGGGAAGTCCCCAGGCTGTGGCTTAGAGCCAAGGGCTGGTGGGACACCATGAATCCATCCTCTGGGCATCCCCAGAGGGACACCTGCATTGAGCAGCGGCACGAGCAGGCCATTGTCAAACTGGGAACGTGGGTTGCATCTGGACAAACCTTTGCTATTAAAGTTATTCCAGTCGGGATATGTCCAGATGTCCCTGCCCATGGCAGAGGATTGGAATGGGATGAGCTTTAAAGTCCCTTCCATCCCAACCCATTCCATGTGTGAAGAAGGTTCCTGATTGGAGGGGAGGTTCTGGGGCTCTTCTCCCACCTTCACCAGCTGCTTCCTTCTCCCCGAGGCTGGGAATACGGCATCACCATCCCTCCGGACCGCAAGCCCAAGGCCTGGGTGCCCGCAGAGAAGATGTACCACACCAACCGGCGCCGGCGCTGGGTGCGGCTGCGCCGCCGGGACCTGGCGCAGATGGAGACCATGAGGAAGGTAGGATGGGGCCATGGGAATGAGTCAGGGCCATGTCCTTATGGAGGTGCTTGGCCTTCTGCAGGGCCCTGCTGTGCTCTTGGTGGCCGGGGTGTCCCTGCCCGAGCAGGCAGCAGCCTCTGGTGTCCACCATGGGGGTCAGCACCTCCCAGAGGGGGAGCCCACTGCAGTGGTGCTTGGTTGGGCTGTGGGGTGGGATGGGGACCTCCACTAGCACAGGAACTGGGGAGATCCCCAGTGCGTCCCTGCTCCTGGGCCTGCTTCCCTCTAGGTGGTGCAATTGGGCTGTAAATGCAGCCGCAGAGTTGGGATATTCCCCCCCAAACCATTTCCCCAGGACACTGGTTCCCTTTCCAGCGGTTTTCCATACAGTAGAGGCTGGGAAGCACCGGGAGCCCCTGCCAGCCTGTTTGCCCAAGGGATGCAGGGGTCACAGGGAGCTGACACAGCTCTGGGGAGATAAAGCCTCTATGGGCTTATGATTGATGTCCCACATCAGAGCTGTGGTGGCCCTGGGGGGGATCAGAGGTGGGAAAGATCAGAAGAGAAGGCTCTGGGGAGACCTGGGAGCAGCTCCAGGGCCTGAAGGGGCTGCAGGAAACCTGGAGAGGGGCTTGGGACAAGGGCCTGTAGGGACAGGCCAAGGGGAATGGCTTGAACCTGCCAGAGGGGAGACTGAGCTGAGCTCTTAGGCAGAAGCTCTTCCCTGTGAGGGTGCTGAGGCGCTGGCCCAGGGTGCCCAGAGAAGCTGTGGCTGCCCCATCCCTGGCAGTGCTCAAGGCCAGGTTGGACACAGGGGCTTGGAGCAAGCTCCTCCAGTGGGAGGGGTCCCTGCCCGTGGCAGGGGTTGGAGCTGGAGAAGATTTAAGCTCCTTTCCAACCCAGACCATTCCATGGTTCTGTATTAAGGCTCTTTTCCCACCTAAATGGTTCTTTTCCAAGCTGAATGGTTCTAAGATAGAGATACAGAAGGAGGTCGGGGGTGGGACATCCATAGCAGGCAACAGCTTGAAGAGGCTGGACCAGCTTTGGGTGGGCTCCATCTTACCCCTGGAGAGCCCCGTGCTCAAGTGCCTTTGCCTTTTTGCCGTGCCGGGGTCTCAGCACTGTCAGCGCAGGGGGGCTCCCGATCCCGGCTCTGATTCCCACCCTGTTCCCGGCAGCACAAGCAGGAGGAGCTGGAGGGCGAGGGCTGGGAATACGCCTCGCTCTTCGGCTGGCGCTTCCACCTCAAGCAGCGCCGCACCGACACCTTCCGCCGCCGCCGCTGGAGGCGCAGGATGGAGCCCCTGGAGCGCACCGGGGCTGCCGCCGTCTTCGCCTTGGAGGGGGCCCTGGTGTGTACCCACCTCCCCCCAGTCCTGGGGATGGGATGGGATGGGATGGTCCCCAGGGACTCCTGATACGATGGTCCCCAGGGATACCCAGATGGGATGGTCCCAGGGACTCCTGATACAATGGTCCCCAGGGATACCCAGATGGGATGGTCCCAGGGACTCCTGATACAATGGTCCCCAGGGATACCCAGATGGGATGGTCCCAGGGACTCCTGATACGATGGTCCCCAGGGATACCCAGATGGGATGGTCCCAGGGACTCCTGATACGATGGTCCCCAGGGATACCCAGATGGGATAGTCCCAGGGACTCCTGATACGATGGTCCCCAGGGATACCTAGATGGGATGGTCCCCCAGGGAGCCCTGATGAGATGTTCACCAGGGACACCCAGATGGGATGGTCCTCAAGGACCCTCGATGGGATGGTCCCAGGGACCCCTGATATGGTGGTCCCCAGGGATCTCAGATGGGATGGTCCCCAGGGATCCCAGATGTGATGGCCCCCAGGACCCCAGATGGAATGGTCCCTGGGGACAGCTGGATGGGATGGTCCCCAGGGAGCCCGTATGGGGTGGTCCCAGGGACCCCTGATATGATGGTCCCCAGGGATCCCAGATGAGATGGTCCCAAGGACCCCAAAGCCCATTGTCTGCCCATTGCTATCTGCTGCCTGCACCGCTCTTTGCTTAGCCAATATTCTGCTTTCTTAATTCCCTGGATTTCATAATCCTTTGCCTTTTCCAATAACTAAATGAGAACCAACCACAGCAGCACAAAGCCCCTATTATGGGATTTCTTATCCCCCCCTACCTCCATTTGGCTTTATTTCCTCCTCCTCTGCTCTGTCCTTCAACCCTGGCCAGTGTTTGAACCCAGCATCTCCTTTGGGACGTGAGCAGCTCCATGGTGTTCACAGGCATCAGCCCTGAGCTTGTGCTTGCCTCATAGATGGGGGTCCCAGCAGCTGCCCACCTCAGTGGGATCCCATCTTCTCCCCTTTCCCCCTGGGGCCCGTTGATGGGATCTTCAGCCGGATGCTTCCTCCCTTTGCATCTCAGCAGGGAAAATCAGGGAGGATTTAGCTATAACATGGGGTGTGTGTCCATGCACATCCATGGGGCTGTGCTGGGTCCCCCCATGCCCTTCCCTAGCTCTGGAACTGGATGCAGGGTGTCTGATGGGGCTGTTGGGTCTCTGCTTGATCACACACTTCACCTACAAAACGGGCCTGCGGGTTGGCTGCTGATGGACCCATCTGGGGTCCGCCGTGTGCTGGGGGTACCAGGGGATGTGGGGGACACCCAAGGGAGGAAAATCCCTTCCCCATGTGTGGGGCAGAGGCTGAAGCAAAGGGGAAGAGGAGGAAGAGCCCCATTAAAGCCATGTGGCACCGGCGCTTTGCTCCTGGTGATGCTGATGTGGTGCCAGGGGAGTCCCGGTTGCTTTGAGCATCCCCTGGTGTCACTGGTGAGCTGCTGAGCCCCTGCCTGCCCCCCCCAGGCTTCCAGGGGCTGCCCCTTCCACCCTCCTGTGCCTGGCTTTGCCTTCCCATGCCTTGCTTGTCTCCCCCTTCCCCAGCACGCACTGCCCTGACCGTCCCTGATGCTCCTGTAGACCCCAAGGCATGGAAAGGCGAGGGAAGGGAAGGGTGCTCAGGCATTGGAACAGGCTGCCCAGGGCAGGGCTGCAGGCACCATCCTGCAAGTGCTCACACCCCGTGGAGATGAGGCCTCAGTGCCATGGGGCAATGGTGGCCTTGGCAGTGATGGGAACGCTTGGACTGGATGAGCTGAAAGGGCTTTTCCAACCTCATTGATTCCACGATAATAGGAAAATATTCAAAGATGAAGAACGCTGAACCTTATGGAAAGACTTTTCCATGCTGATGGGGTGCTGGGAGGTGGCCTTTGGGCTGCTTTCGTTGCCCTCTGGGCTCCTCTCTGCTTTCCTGGGGCTGAAGAGCCTGAGGGTCCCCCAAAGGGCTTCCAGGAGGCACTGGGAGCCCCAGCTCCTCTTGGACACCCATGTGGATGCTACCCCGGGGTACCCATCACTGACCGTGCCTTGTTTCCTCCTGCAGGGGGGAGTGACGGACGACAAGAGCGATGATGGCAAATCCATCCCCACGCTCAGTTTCGGTGTCAACAGACCCACCATCTCCTGCATCTTTGACTGTAAGGCCCCAAGGGATGGAGGGGAGGGCGATGTTCCCCTGCACTGAGGTCCCCATAGCTCAGTGTTCCCATCCGCTTCCTCTCACCCACCTCGAGTGCAGGAGGTGGGGAAGGATGGGGCATGGTTTGTCCCGCTGAGAGCATCAACATGCTCAGGGCTCGATGCTCCCTTGGGAAGCCATAGGGAGGATTAAGCCAACCTTAGACATGAGCCTGGGGCTGGTTAAACCCCAGTGGTAAATGCTCCATCCCTGGTGCTGTTCAAGGCCAGGTTGTACAGAGCCTTGGGTGACATGGTTTAGTGTGAGCAATCCATGGCAGGGGGTTGGGACTGGATAAGCTTAAGGTCCTTTCCAACCCAACCCATTCTGGGATCCTATTCCCCTGGTGCCCTGCATTGCTCCATAGGGAACAGGACATGGGAACAAAATGCATCTCTCAGGTGCTTCTCCTTCCTCTGTGCAGGTGGGAACAGGTACCACCTCCGCTGCTACATGTACCAGGCGCGGGACCTGATCGCCATGGACAAGGACAGCTTCTCAGGTAAGCCCAGATGCTCCCCTCCACTGACTGTGCTTGTAAGGAGTGTGGTAATGAAGGCTGGGGGTGGTGGGGTCCGTAAAGTAAATCTGGGGGTGTTTCAGCCTGGAGAAGGCTCTGAGGAGCCCTCAGAGCAGCTCCAGGGCCTGAAGGGGCTCCAGGAAACCTGGAGAGGGGCTTGGGCCAAGGGCCTGTAGGGACAGGCCAAGGGGAATGGCTTGAACCTGCCCGAGGGGAGACTGAGCTGAGCTCTTGGGCAGAAGCTCTTCCCTGTGAGGGTGCTGAGGCGCTGGCCCAGGGTGCCCAGAGAAGCTGTGGCTGCCCCATCCCTGGCAGTGTTCAAGGCCAGGTTGGACACAGGGGCTTGGAGCAAGCTGCTCCAGTGGAAGGGGTCCCTGCCCGTGGCAGGGGTTGGAGCTGGAGGAGCTTTAAGGTCCCTTCAACCCAAACCACTGTTTCTATGATGCACTGATGTGTAATGAGCGGTGTTCAGCAGCCAAGCAGCAGAGGACGTGGGCACGAGGTTTCCTAAGCCTGGGAGCTTGAATTCCCATCAGCCAAAGCACATCAGTTTCAAGAGCTCTCATGTGAGAAGCCAACAGAACCCAACAGTTACCCAGGGCAGATCTGAGGCAGAGCTGTTCACTTTGCTCATAGCTCCTTCTCCCTGACCCAAGGTGATGCTGGGTGGCAGGAGGTGATGCTGGGTGGCAGGAGGTGATGCTGGGTGGCAGGAGGCGATGCTGGGTGGCAGGAGGTGATGCTGGGAGGCAGGAGGCGATGCTGGGAGGCAGGAGGCGATGCTGGGTGGCAGGAGGCGATGCTGGGTGGCAGGAGGCGATGCTGGGTAGCAGGAGGTGATGCTGGGTAGCAGGAGGTGATGCTGGGTGGCAGGAGGTGATGCTGGGAGGCAGGAGGTGATGCTGGGTGGCAGGAGGTGATGCTGGGTGGCAGGAGGTGATGCTGGGTAGCAGGAGGCGATGCTGGGTGGCAGGAGGTGATGCTGGGTGGCAGGAGGTGATGCTGGGAGGCAGGAGGTGATGCTGGGTAGCAGGAGGCGATGCTGGGTAGCAGGAGGCGATGCTGGGTGGCAGGAGGTGATGCTGGGTGGCAGGAGGTGATGCTGGGAGGCAGGAGGTGATGCTGGGAGGCAGGAGGTGATGCTGGGTAGCAGGAGGCGATGCTGGGTAGCAGGAGGCGATGCTGGGTGGCAGGAGGTGATGCTGGGAGGCAGGAGGCGATGCTGGGAGGCAGGAGGTGATGCTGGGTGGCAGGAGGTGATGCTGGGTAGCAGGAGGTGATGCTGGGTAGCAGGAGGTGATGCTGGGTGGCAGGAGGTGATGCTGGGTGGCAGGAGGCGATGCTGGGTAGCAGGAGGCGATGCTGGGTAGCAGGAGGCGATGCTGGGTAGCAGGAGGTGATGCTGGGTGGCAGGAGGTGATGCTGGGTGGCAGGAGGTGATGCTGGGTGGCAGGAGGTGATGCTGGGTAGCAGGAGGTGATGCTGGGTAGCAGGAGGTGATGCTGGGTGGCAGGAGGCGATGCTGGGTGGCAGGAGGCGATGCTGGGTAGCAGGAGGCGATGCTGGGTAGCAGGAGGTGATGCTGGGTAGCAGGAGGTGATGCTGGGTGGCAGGAGGTGATGCTGGGTGGCAGGAGGTGATGCTGGGAGGCAGGAGGCGATGCTGGGTGGCAGGAGGCGATGCTGGGTGGCAGGAGGCGATGCTGGGAGGCAGGAGGCGATGCTGGGAGGCAGGAGGCGATGCTGGGTGGCAGGAGGTGATGCTGGGTGGCAGGAGGTGATGCTGGGTAGCAGGAGGTGATGCTGGGTGGCAGGAGGTGATGCTGGGTGGCAGGAGGTGATGCTGGGTAGCAGGAGGTGATGCTGGGTGGCAGGAGGTGATGCTGGGTAGCAGGAGGCGATGCTGGGTGGCAGGAGGTGATGCTGGGTAGCAGGAGGTGATGCTGGGAGGCAGGAGGCGATGTTGGGTGGCAGGAGGCGATGCTGGGAGGCAGGAGGCGATGCTGGGTGGCAGGAGGTGATGCTGGGTAGCAGGAGGTGATGCTGGGTAGCACGGTTGGGTAGCAGACAGCTCCAGTGCAGCACAAATAAACCAGAGCAGAGGGCAGGGGTGTTCATAGTGGCACATTGCCCCAAACCACCCCCCTGTGCAGCAGCATCACTGGGAGGGTTCTGGGCTGGTGTCTGATGGAGCACAGGGAGAACCCTCCATGAGATGTGCTCAGAGGTGGGAATTAGGACCTCGGAGCAGACGGGCACCTTCTTCTCCAGCATCTTCTTGGTATTTGTGGTTGCATTGATGTGCCCTCAGCATCCAGCTGCTTGAATCCTTGCAGGGAATGGGGGCAGCAGCCTCCTGGGTGTGGGGAATGCAGATGGGATTTGTCCTGTGGGTTGGGGAAGGCTGGAGAAAGGAAACCCCCTTTTATTAGGCACGAAAGAACTGATTGAAAATGCAGCTGGGGAGGAACATACCCACTGGTGGCTGCTCCCTAAACCAGTCTGGGCTTGTTTGCACGGCTGAACATTGAATGGAGCTGCTGCTCCTCTGCTCTCCATCCTGGGAATGTCGCAGTGGGGCTGGGGGGTTTCTTTGATTTAAAACCAGGCATCCTTCAGACTGGGCTGTGAGAAATGCCCCTTCATGGATAAAAACATGGCTGCAGGTGGAGAGAACGGCATCCTGGGTGTGCTTTGAGCTTTCCATGGGGCAGCTTTCCATGTGCTGCTGCTCAGCACGTCCCCAGCACAGCTTCAGGCACTTCTGGAACTGCAGTCCCTGAGCTGCCGTGGTCTGGACGTGCTGTGCTCGTGTGTTCTGGCTTAGGAAGTGAGGTCAGAGTAAGATGGGGTTTATCTGTTGGGCAGCTCTCGGGGTGCTGGAAGGTGTTTGGGTGTAGGAGGGGTGGGTTTGGGATCATCCTCTTTCAGCAGAGGCTGGAGCATGGCTGTGGATGTGCCAGGAATGGTCCCTTTGTGTTTGAGCTGAGCAGGGACCTGGCAGCTGGAGGGTCCCACGTCCTTCCCCATCCCACTAAGTGGGCCCCATTAATGGTCTGGGATGTCCTTTTGAGGTGGGAAAGCAGGACAGTGGGGATGTTGCTGCCTACCTCTGAGCTGGTGCTGGAGCTGAGGCCGTGCAGAAAGACCCCATCATAGAATCAGGGAATGGTTTGGGTTGGAAGGGACCTTAAAGCTCATCCAGTTCCAGCCCCCTGCCATGGGCAGGGACACCTCACACTAGCCCATGTCACCCAAGGCCTTATTCAACCTGGCCTTGCTCTGTGATGGGGCCAGGTCTCGGACATGAGCAGGTCCTGGAGCAGGTATCCATGGAGCATCCACTCTCCTTTGCAGTGATGCCCATGAGCAGGATGCATCCAGCATCCCTCCAAGGTGTCCCTGACCATCTGCATGAGGATTTGCTCTGAGAGCTGGGCACTAGTGATGGATCTCAAATGGGATACAGGGACAGTGTGGGGACCCGCAATGAGCAACAGCCCACGGGGACCATTGGGCATCACCCTGCTGGGGACCAGCACCGCAGTCCCAAGGAGCTCCTGCTTCCCATTGAAGGAGAGGGGCTTGGGGTGGTCAGAAATGCCCTGGGGAGGAGCAGAGCACCCCAACACTCCCCAGCGTCTGCACCCATCAGGGCCCCATCCCTTCTGCACCTCCACAAAGGGCTGGTTGTTGGGAGCGCTGGGAGCGGGGTGATCTCCTGGCTCCAATCAGTGGAGCAGGGAGGGGAGTCCCTTCCCTTGGAATAAGCCAGCCAAGGACAACATGAGTAACACGGTGCCACAATGTGGAATTGTGATCTCCGGTGCCTTAACAAAGCATAAAAGAGTTCATTAAGGGGGCTCTACACGGTTCTACAAACAAACCTTCTGTGCACGGCGGGGGCTGAACAAAGGGGCTTTATGGAGGCCTCCTTTAAAAGAAGAAGAAGGGGGGGAAAGGCAAAAATTCCACATCCACATCCCTGGTTTTCTTGTTTATTGTAACGCGTTTTGCTTTGCTCCGCCTGGAAGGACGCGTGTCAGTGTGAACAGTGTGAACTTCCCAGTGTGAGCAGTGCTCCCTGCAGCCAGCACCTGGAGCATCAGCCTCCTGAAACACGCCTGCTGCAGGGCCAGATGCCCAGGAAGGGAATACATCCCCCTGGATCTCCTTTATCCTGGGGAGAGGGGAGGGATGGGCATGGGATGCATCCCTGCTCAGCCACAATCCCAGCCTGGTTTGGGTTGAAGGGACCCTAAAGCTCCTCCAGCTCCAACCCCTGCCACAGGCAGGGACCCCTTCCACTGGAGCAGCTTGTGTCCACTGTCCACTGTTGGACACAGCCCCTATGTCCAACCTGGCCTTGAGCACTGCCAGGCCAGGTTGGATGGGGCTTGGAGCTCTAAGGGTTGCATGTGTGGGGTCTGCAACGCTCCTGGCCACCGGCAGGGCTCTTGGAACTGGTTTTGGGTTGAGCTGGGTGGTACCCATCTGGATGCTGCTGGACCCCAAACACTGGTGTATCCGTGTGTCGTGCTGGGTGCCATGTGCTGCCTGTGTCCTTCCATAAAGGCCAATGATGCCTCCATCCGTTGTGGAGGTTGGGCTTTGCAGGCAGCCAGAGCTCTGGGGTTCCCCTGGACCAGTCGGGGGGATGCAGCAGTCGTGGAGGTCTCATCCCTGACGAGGAGCTGTAGGTGCTATCAAGTTGCGAAGGGCGTCCAGTCTCAATGGGGCCTTACAACGTGATCCCATGGCATGTTTCAAACATCTCACGCAGCCTTGACCCTTTGTAAGGGTTAATTCCATAGGATGAGACTCTTCAGCTTCGGTTTTGTGGTTGGCTTGATGGAACCTGCAGAACCCCAAGTGTGAGTGCAGGTGGGCAGGGGGGGACTGCTCCTCCTATCCTAATGTGAGAACTGGGAGTGCTCAGGGGGAGATGGAGGGAGCTGGGTACCGCAGAGCTCCATGGGGGGCTGGTCCTCCACACAGCTCTGAGACCTCACCAGAGGATGCGGTGGGTTCAGGCAGGAGAAGGCCATGGAAGGCACCCCCTGGAGGGGTCCATGGAGACATCACATCCAGCTTGGGAAGTACCTGAGCTGGGAATAACTGGTGTAGAGGGATTAGTGTTGGAGAACTTGGCCTCATCTCCTCCTCAGTTGGAGTTGGCTGGGACATGATGGGAACGTCATTGCTGTCTCTAGAAGATTCCCAGGTCCTGTTCTCAGCCCTTGAATGACCACGAGTTGCTTTCTCCTCCCTAGCCTGGCGGCTCCAATTCATCCTTTGCCTCTTGTCCAACCTCCCTTGCAGATCCTTACGCCATTGTCTCCTTCCTCCACCAAAGCCAGAAGACGGTGGTGATCAAGAACACCTTGAACCCCACCTGGGACCAGACACTCATCTTCTATGAGATCGAGATCTTCGGGGACCCCCAGAACGTGGCTGAGTCCCCTCCCAACATCGTGGTGGAACTTTATGACCAAGACACCTACGTAAGTGTGTTGGCAAGAGCTGGACCTTCATGGTGTGAGTGTGCTGGGGTGGATGGGACAAACACGGCACCATTCCTGCCCTCTGGAATGCAGTGTAACACCTTCTGGGTGACTCAGACACTGAGCTGGACACTCAGAAGACATCTCTGCTAGTGATGTCCTTGGTGCCCTTGCTTTAGTCCCCAAAGCTGCATCTCTACCATGTTTTGCAGCGTGGCCAAATTGACCATGTTTCCTTGTGGGGAAAGCTTGGGATAAGATGTAGAGCGGTCGTGCAAGTAGGGGACCAGGCACTGTGGTTTGCTCAGCAGCCCAAAGGTATCCAAAGTGCCTGGTAGTGATGGCACTTGGGGGGTGCTAAGATAACCCCACACGCAGCGCTGTGTGCAGTTCTGGTGTCCGCAGCACAAGAGGGACGTGGAGCTGCTGGAGCGAGGCCAGAGGAGGCCACGGAGATGCTGCGAGGGCTGGAGCAGCTCTGCTCTGGAGTCAGGCTGAGAGAGCTGGGCTGGGGCAGCCTGGACAAGAGAAGGCTCCTGAAGGGGAGACCTGAGAGCAGCTCCAGTGCCTGAAGGGGCTCCAGGAAACCTGGAGAGGGGCTTGGGACAAGGGCCTGTAGGGCCAGGCCAAGGGGAATGGCTTGAACCTGCCAGGGGTTTGGGACTGGGTGATCTTAAGGTCCCTTCCACCCCAGCCCATGGCTCTCAGCAGCCTCCTGTGCCTGCTTCCTTCCAGGGAGCAGATGAGTTCATGGGGCGCTGCATTTGCCAGCCCAGCGCATCCCGCTCCCCGCGCCTCTCCTGGTACCCTGTCCTCAAGGCCAACAGGAACGTCGGGGAGCTGCTGGCTGCCTTCGAGCTGATTCAGAGGGAGAAGGTGAGCTCCCATCCACCACCTTTGCTGCGCCCAGTGCCTGTGGCTGCCCTTTGCTCGCAGTTGATACCTGGAGGGGTTTGGGAGCCAAAGTGGGTCGTTGCTCTTGCAGCACCCAGTGCTGGCCATCCATGTAAGGAGGCACGGAGGAGGATGCTCTTTGGAGCCAGTCTGGTTGGGGAGACTCCTCATCGTGCCCCATGTGCTCTCATGTGCTTCCCCACCTCCCTGTCACCTCCATGCACCAGCCCTTTGCCTCTTTCATCTCTGGCCTTCCACTGGGCACAGTGCCTGGCTGCAGCCCAGATGTGCCTCTGTGCCAAGGAAAAGGGATACATCGGGATGCTAAACTTCCTGTCCCGCTCCTCCCTCCCAGGGAGGTGTTAATGGGGAATGAGGGTCCCACAGCTCCCTCCTTGGTCTCTCTGATGTAGGTCCCAGCTCTGCTGCTGGAGGGATGCTGTGCATGATGCTGCTGCATCTTCAGGGGTGGATGTGCTGGGTTGAAGCCTTGATGCACCACTGAGGGGCTGCTGGATGGGCATGGGGGGGTGTCTGCTGTGGGATGGGGGCACAGAATCATCTGCAAGCGGCCTCTTCTTTCTCCTTACCCTCTCAGAAGATACTGAACTGGGTGGGAAAGACCTTGGGGGTCCTCTAAGGGCTGTGTCTGATGCTGGCAGAAGGCACTCGGGTGGCTTTCAATTCATTTTGCCTACAGGAAACCTGGAGAGGGGCTTGGGACAAGGGCCTGCAGGGCCAGGCCAAGGGGAATGGCTTTAACCTGCCCGAGGGGAGACTGAGATGAGCTCTGAGGCAGAAGCTCTTCCCTGTGAGGGTGCTGAGGCGCTGGCCCAGGGTGCCCAGAGAAGCTGTGGCTGCCCCATCCCTGGCAGTGTTCAAGGCCAGGTTGGACACAGGGGCTTGGAGCAAGCTGCTCCAGTGGAAGGGGTCCCTGCCCGGGGCAGGGGTTGGAGCTGGAGGAGCTTTAAGGTCCCTTCAGCCCAAACCAGGCTGGGGGAGCTGATGTTTCTCTGTCAGACAGAGCTGAGCCACCCCATGTGTGAATGGAATCCCTGTGTTTTCTCTCCACAGCCGGCTGTGCACCACATCCCTGGCTTCGAGGTAAGGCCCATCTCCTGTCTGCAGCTCCCAGGCTCTGCACCCCTCAGCCCATCCCCTCCCCTGCCCCTGCCGGGTCCCAGCTCCATCAGTTCTCCGTTGGCAGCCCTCATCCATCCATCCTGTCTTGGGATGAAGGAATTCCCATGTAGAGATGCCGGTTTCCTTCGGCTGATGGTAGAGAGCTGCGGTGAGGGGGCAGCTCACTTCTGATCCATGAGGCAGGATCAATGTGTCCCACCCCAGATACAGCTCCTTAGGTGTCAAACACACCACTGCCTTCCCGCCCTGGCATCGTGTCAGCATTCCCATCACGAGGGCTGTGCTTCCCAACAGCTCCAAGCGTGTTGCTGAGCAAAGGCATGAACGGATGCTGGGCTGTAAATAGGTTTAAGCCACCCGCACTGGTTTCTTCTCAAACCTCAGGGTGTTTGGTGTGCAGGAGCTTGGAAAGCATCCTTTGGTGTTCAGTTGCCAGGTACAGTTGTAGGTGCTAGGATGGAATGTGGGTAAGAACTGCTCTAATGCTTTCCTCTCCTCCTCCTCTCCAGAATGAGCTCTCCTCCACGCTGGATGAGGTGAGTCTACAAGCTTTCCTTGTCTCTTCTGCTTGGAGCTTGTCGAGGTTGTGTCTCCGTGGGGCAGCCTCTGCTTTTCACACGAATCAAGCCAAGAGCATCAGGCTTTAGCAGCATGAGTGATCACCAGCAGGACAGGGCAGACGGGCTCCGTGCCCAGCCCAGGAGTGTTTAACCTTTGTGGGATGTGTGTGCATGAGGTTTCCTGGCGTTCAACCCTTCCCAACCAAGCGTGCAAGAGCCAAAGTGCTGGGCTGGCCTTTGGCTGGAACCCAGACAAAATCCCAGTTGAGGTTCGTAGCTTCCTATGGGGAATTCACCAGGAATTGGGGCGTTTGTGGGACTGTTCCAGCTGCTCTGAAGGAAATGCTTCCATCAGGATCATGAGACACTGCTTGGGCAACCTACCCAGACCTTGTGCATCCCATAGAGCAGGTCGTGGGCTGAACCAAGCCCTGTCAGGGTAATCTTGGAACTGAACTAGGGGTACATCTATGTGAGTGTTGGCTTGGTCCTAGGATCCAGTTAGCCCCAAGGTGTGGGAGATGAGCTGGGAGGGATGTGGGGCATGCACAGAGCCTGGCCACAATCCCGTGGGAAGCTGGATGGGATAACCACACTTCGGCAGGATGGGTTTCTTCCATCCAAACAGCATTTCCTGATGCTGTGGGGCTCATTTCTGTGCTCCGTACGGGCCGAGGTGGATGAGCTCGGGTAATCATAACCATCTCTCTGCTCTTTCTCCCCCATTGCTTGTCACTGCCATTTCTGGACGGGGCCCTGCACAGCTCTGCACCCCTGCCTTGTTCTCCGAAGGCCTCCTCCAACGGGTACCTTCCATGTCCAAACACTTCCCTCTCCTCTCTTCCTCTGCCCTTGCCCACAGACCAAGCAAAGTCCCAGCAGAGGCTCCCGAGCTCCTGCAGTCCCACCTGTCCTGCAGGAACCCCATCTACCCCAACTCACCAAGGCTGCAGCCCAAGGGATGATGTCTCCATGCATCATGCAAGGGATCCATGCATCATGCAAGGGATGAGGTCTCCATGCCCTTAGCAGTAAATAAGAAGCCTCATGGAGAATCTGGTTCCTAAATACATCATTTGGGCTCCTGATACACCTGAACAGGCTGGCACCAGACCTCCTTCTCCTGCCTTTGTGTTTGGTACAAGCAGGAACAGCCTTTTGGGGCTGCATCCCCTCCAAGCACTGGGATTTGAGTCCCTTTGAAACAGCATGGCCCAGCTCCACACTCACACTGGGAGATGCTTCCAGCCTGTTTTGACTGGGCTGCTCTGTGCTGACTTTGCTCATGTCTCTTCCAACCCTGTATCAGGGGCAGGGTTGGGTTAGACGATCCCCAGATCTCCTCATTCCACCCTCATTCCCTCTGACGTGTCCTTGTTCCAACCATCCCAGCTGCAGCAGACCCTTTTCACGGATGGCTCCTCCATCCAAGCTGCTGTGTCTGGGAATTGCTTGTTCCCTTCCATCACCCTGAACCCTCTCTCCTCATGCCTCATCCCAGGCCTCACTGCTCATTTCTGTCCCATCTGGTGAAACACTCAATGCTGGTGCATCCAGCTCAGGCCCAGAGGAATGACTCCTGCTGCTGGCAAAGCAAGAGGGGAGCAGCAGGGATTGGGAAGGGTTTGGAAGTGGCAGTGTTCAAGGCCAGGTTGGACACAGGGGCTTGGAGCAAGCTGCTCCAGTGGAAGAGGTCCCTGCCCGTGGCAGGGGTTGGAACTGGATGAGCTTTAAGGTCCCTTCCAACCCAAACCAGGCTGGGGTTCTTTATCTGAGGCCTCTCCTGTGCCCATCAGCTTGGTGGCTGCCAGTTATGGTTCATAGCTGAGCTGGGCCATGAGCAACGGCCCCTCCTGCCCACCTCCATCCCGTGGTGCTGCCCACACTAGATCACTGCTTGTGAGTGGTTGGTCACAGCATCTCACCGTGCCCAGCTCAAGGAGCTGTATTGCACTAATGACCCCCTGCTGCTGCTTCCTCCCCTCTCCTCATCTCTTGGTCCCTGTCTCACCATGGTCCTGGTGTGGGATTGATGTTGTTCCACCCCTTCCTCATCTAATGGAGCTGAACCCCAATGGAGGGCACATCCTCTTAGTTCCCTGGGATGCTCAGGGATTGCTCTCAGCAGTAGATGTTTGATATTTCCAGGGTCAGATTCAATGGAGAGAAGCCCCAACCTTTATCTCCCTCTGTCCAACTGCCCTGGACTGCGGGGAGGAGATGGGTTCTGCAGGGAAGGAGAGTGGTGGGACCCAGCATCAGGAGGGGTTGGTGTCCCCTGGCAGGACCTGATGTGTCCTTTGCCTCTCTGCTCCTGCAGTCTGAGGACTCGGACCTGCCGTACCCCCCACCCCAGCGAGAACCCAACATCTACATGGTCCCCCAAGGCATCAAACCGGTCCTGCAGCGCACGGCCGTCGAGGTGAGTCGTGGAATAACCCCCAGACGTGTGTCCCTGATGGGGAGATGGGATCCAGGCCGGACCCTGTGGATACAGAGTCCCACCAGAGCTGGGGGCTGGTTCTGCTCATGGGTTGTCTGTTAGAACAGTGTTATCTCTCTGTGGAGATGTCAAGTCCCGCAGCCTGGACCGCACTTGCTCTTTAGGACAGGCTGGCTCACACCAGGGTGATACTTGCCCAAAGCAGAGATGCTCCATTAAGAGATGAGCAGTTGCGGACCTCTTGTATTGCTGCAATCATAGGAACACTTGCTGTGTGACCTGGCTTCTCCCAGCACTCCTGTCTTACATGGTTGATTCCTATCTGCTTCATGATCGGGTTTACCTCCATTGCTGAGGAGCTCCATGAGAGACCTGGAGCTGGATCTTTGGCTCAGTCTTTGCTGTCTGTTCCCCTCAGATCCTGGCCTGGGGGCTGAGGAACCTCAAGAGCTACCAGCTGGCCAGTGTCACCTCGCCCAGCCTGCTGGTGGAGTGCGGGGGCCAGTTCGTGCAGTCCTGTGTCATCAAGAACATCAAGAAGAACCCCAACTTCGATGTCTCTGTGCTCTTCATGGAAGTGGTGAGTGCCCTGCGGTGATGGGGTCACAGCAAAGCTGCTTGGGAAGGAGCTCTGAGGGCCCACAGCAAATGCATCTCATGGTGAAGATGTGCTCGTGAGATGCACCTCGAATCCTGTGCTCAGCTCTGGGCCCCTCACTACAAGAGAGACATTGAGGGGCTGGAGCGGGGCCAGAGAAGGGCACTGGAGCTGGTGCAGGGCCTGGAGCCCAAGTGTGATGGGGAAGGGCTGAGGGACCTGGGGGGTTCAGTCTGGAGAAGAGAAGGCTCAGGGGGGACCTGATGGCTCCCTACAAGTGCCTGAGAGGAGGATGGAGCCAGGAGGGGCTGGGCTCTGCTCCCAAGGAACAAGGGATGGGACAAGAGGAACCGGCCTCAAGCTGCACCAGGGCAGGTTTAGATGGAGCTGAGGAACAATTCCTGCCCCAGAGGGTGCTCAGGCATTGGAACAGGCTGCCCAGGGCAGGGCTGCAGGCACCGTCCTGCAAGGGTTCACACCGCGTGGAGACGAGGCCTCAGTGCCATGGGTTAGGGGTGGCCTTGGCAGTGCTGGGGAATGGTTGGACTGGATGGGCTTAAAGGGCTTTTCCAACCTGGTTGTTCCTCTGGTGAAGCTGCTTGTGCCCTGCTCAGCCTGGGATCCCTTTGGTGCTGTGCAGAGCAGCTGCTGTCCCCGTCCTGTGCAGCGACCCATTTCCTGCTCTCTGCCCACAGCGTCTGCCCAAGGAGAGCCTCTACAGCCCCCCCATCGTGGTCAAGATCATCGACAACCGCCCGTTCGGCCGCCGGCCCGTGGTGGGGCAGTGCAGCATCCGCAGCCTGGGGGACTTCTACTGTGACCCCTACCGGGAGGACAGCCCCAGTGCCCAGGAGCACACAGGTGCGTGCTGGCAATGGGACCACGCTGGTTCCTCACCCGTGGAAGCACCCAGGAAGAGCTGGGGGTCGCTGTATGTGATGCTTTTCACTCCCCCCAGCTGAAAGCCCGGGAGATGCCAAGGAGGGGTTTAGCGCTGGGTTGTTTGTGAGATGGGCTCAGTGTCCCTTGGCCAAGCTGCTCAATGTGCATTAACATGAGCTTCGGGTGGGGTGAAGGCGCCGGGCAAGGTGGAGGTTGGTGCAGTGATTTGGGGTGTCTATCAGCTGGATGTCCTGGTCATGCTCGTGCTTGCTCTGGTTGCAGATGATGTGAGCCTCACGCCCAGGGATGACGTCCTCATTGACATCGATGACAAAGAGCCTCTTATTCCTGTCCAGGTATGGAGAATATCCCATCAATAGGAAATGGGTTTCTTATTTCATGTGATGAGGAGGAGCTTGTGCAGGTACAGAGCGATGCAGATGTGAGGCCATGTCTCGTTGTAACCTTCCCTTTGCAGCTTCCACCTCTGTTTCCATCCCTTCTCCCCCACCATGCCACAACAACCAACCACAAACTCATCCTCCACCTCTACCTTAGTATGAGATGTCTTTGCTTCTATAGGGAGAGACAACCAACTCCCCATGCCAGGCTCTTCCCTTCACACACACACTGTGTGTATTGGATGCTGCAGCCCCTGCCCAGCTCAAGGCTTTCAGGCTTTGGGTTAAGGAAGAACCAGGGTCTTGGGCAGTTCTCAGCCAGAGCTGTGGCTGTGGGACTCAGCCTGGTGTGGGCTTGGCTGCAGCTGGCCCTGCTCGTGCCTCCCTATCCCAAGCACTGATGAGATCCAGGTTGGTGCTCCCAGGCGAGGTCACCCCATGGTGAGGCACATGGAATGGGCTGGCTTCTCAGGTTCCCCACCAGCCAAGAGGTGGGATGTTCACCTTGGCTCCCTGGCATCTTGCCTGGGAGGCTTCAGGATCCAATAGGAACTGGGGAGTGGAGCTGGAAAACCTTGGCCCAAGCGAGCAAGTGTCATTGGAAGGAAGGAGCAGCTCCAGGAACAAACCCCTCCTGGCAACCCACTTGGCTTCCTGTTACCTTGGCATTTGTCTTCATGGTTTACCATAGTGCTTCAGCTTCTATCAGTGAAGTGACTGGAGCATGTCTAAAACCCACACCGAAACCAGGCTTGGGGCAGGCACCTTCACTTCTGCACGTAAGGAAAAGCCCTTTTCCTAGTCTAGTGTAGAAGCGGCTTGGGGAAAAGGGAGGGAGACATGGAATAACGTGCACAGGAGGGATGGGATGCAGGACCTGCCTGATGAGCTGCGTGATGCTGGGTAGGCGATGTCCCTTTGCTGCACCCAGGAAGCTGGTGGCACCCAGAGCCTGCCCCAGGGTTGCACTGGGCATCATTTCTTATGTGTTAATAGAAGAACCTACCCAGCTTTCAGTTGATTTGACTGAATTTAGGGGGGGGCTTCTTCATAGAATCATCATGGAATGGTTTGGGTGGAAGGGACCTTAAAGCTCATCCAGCTCCAACCCCTGCCACAAGCACCTTCCACTGGAGCAGCTTGCTCCAAGCCCCAATTTACACTTTAAACTCTCCCCCTTTCTGCTTTTTTGGGTCGATTTTCAGTAAAGCTGGTGTTTCGCAGCCATATAGCAACCTGCAGCACTTCCAAGGTGCAGTGTTGCTCTTTGAGAGCATCAGAACGACCATCTCCATGCGTTCCTCTGGTGGCAAACCTCCGGGTTAAACACAACTGATCTTCCAAACCAGTTCCTTCCCTCCAGCCTTCCTCTTCCAGCACCATTTCCCACCCCTGATGTTTCTATGTCTGCTCCAGAGTTGCTCCTGCTCCTTGAATGACTTTGGTGGAGGTGACAAGGGGGAAATGCAATTCCCTTTGGGAACACAGGGGTTTATAAAGGGGATTCATGGGATGCTTTTTGGGGAGGTGAGAAGAGGAAAATGTCCTTCCATGAATTCCCTTTATGAAGGCCACACAAGTGAAGGTTCTGCTTGGGGCAGAGGGGGATGTGGCCACTGTGGGATCCCAGTTTGGGGCTGATGTGGAGATGGGGTCCCCTATGATCCAATGCTGAAGGTGCCTGGCCAAGGCTGTGCTGGATGTTCACACTCTGTGGGGCTGGTGGGACCCTCAGTTTGCACCTACAAACCTTGGATTAAACCTGGGAAGAGTTTAAATGGGAGGTGAAAAGGTGGGAATGGGGAGAGGGACGTGGCAGAGCCAGAGCCCTGCAGCAGAGGGTCCACAGGGAAAGACTTGGCCATTTCTTGACTGCAACAGAACACGCTGCAATGGGTGGAATTCTCCACTCTGACCCCAGACCCATCCCTCCCTGTTTGTTTGCCTTTCTCTTTTGGGCTTTGTGTGTGGAGCAGAGGAGGAGGGAATGTGTTCCTGGAAAGCCAAAGCACCATTCCCATCATCCATTCCCATCATCTCCCTCCCTAACCTCTCCATCCTGGCTCAGTGCTGTTCCTCCCATGCCCACCCTCCCCTGGTGATGGACATGGGTTGGGGTGGGCTTTGCTTAGTGGGGGTCCCTCCATCCCTCTCTGTTCCTCTTTGGGGCCAGGTCTGAGGGTGAAGGAGCAGTTCCAGTCTCCAGAGGCCGTCTTATTCCTTCTCCTTGGGAAGGAGGCGGATGCAGGGCCAGGAGCCCATGCCCAGGGCTGCAGCCTCTGCACTGCGTGCTCTTCCAGTGGTGACCTTGGAAGCAGGAGCCAGGATTGTTCCTGCCGTGTGTGTTCACATGGGTGTGTTCCATTGCGTGGCTCCAAAGCCTTGCTCCCTCCTTGCCAAGCCTGGCTTGGCTCCCTCCCCTGATGGATGCTGGGAACAAAGGATCGCTTTGTTGTCCTCATCCGAAAGAGGGAAAACAAACACGGCCCCCCTGCTCCGAGCTGTTGAGTGTTGTCCATCGCGGCCAAATGGGGTGAGAAGTTCAGCCTGAGGTCTGCTTGAAACCAGGCCACGTGCACATGGACCGTGGAAGCATCATGGGTGCTGAATGCGGAGGAAGGGAGCTCCCAGAACGTATAGAAAGGCATTTTTCCTATAGCAAGGTCTCCTGACCGAGCCCTTCTTGTTTGCTTCTCTGGGAGATGCCCGTGGAGTGGGGCTCTGCACAAGCAAGTGGCTGCTGGATCAGTTCTTCTTCCTTATATCTCGTAGCCTCCCCTTGTTCTCTAAAGTCTTTCCTGGGTCCTCATCCCCATGGGAAGCAGATGAGGAAGGAAAACTGCCTGCAGCCCAAGGGATGAGCATGTATTTGTTCCTTTTGCTCCCTGATAAACCAGTCACAGAGGAGCCGTCTCCATCAGACTCCAAGAGTGACAGGGGTGTCCTGGAGGGAAGGGACCCCTTCCACTGGAGCAGCTTGCTCCAAGCCCCTGTGTCCAACCTGGCCTTGAACACTGCCAGGGATGGGGCAGCCACAGCTTCTCTGGGCACCCTGGGCCAGCGCCTCAGCACCCTCACAGGGAAGAGCTTCTGCCTAAGAGCTCAGCTCAGTTTATTTAACGGCTCTTCTGTAACACGGATTTTACTCCAGCTTCCCTTTAACAGCCCATTTAATCTCTGCTCCCGTTCAAACCCAGTCCCACTTGGTGAACATCAATAAGAACCCAAATCCCATTCTCAAGGATACCTCAACCTTTCAACCAGGGGGAGGGGGAAGGTGGCACCACTCAGGTTCCGTCATTAGATTGCTCCTAAATTGGGCTTTTGCTGATGTTTAATCTTTGTTTCTCTAACCCTCATTTGAATTTGTAGCTTGCAGAAGGTCTGACCAGCTCAGCTTTAATTAACACACCAGCTTCTTGGGCCCAACCTCATGTATGTATTGCTTCCGTTCTAACTTGCTTGCTTTAATGGTGTTTATGAATGATGTATATGCATATCTATATATATTTAAAAGTGTGTTAAAATTGAGGCATTTTGTGAAAGATCCCCTTGAAAATGGCCATTTCATCTTGCTCAGGTCCACGCGCACTTCAGCCATCGCTTTGCCTTCATGCCAAAGCCATGAGGTGGGTTTTGGGATGGGGATGAGGATGTTTCCTCCCTCTTGTGCTTGTGGAGCTGGCAGAACTACACATGTGCTCCAGGCCAGATGTCTTCTGAGAGGTTCTGGCTTCTCTGTGCATGCAGCTCCCTATAAGTGCCTGAGAGGAGGATGGAGCCACGAGGGGCTGGGCTCTGCTCCCAAGGAACAAGGGATGGGACAAGAGGAACCGGCCTCAAGCTGCACCAGGGCAGGTTTAGATGGAGCTGAGGAACAATTCCTGCCCCAGAGGGTGCTCAGGCATTGGAACAGGCTGCCCAGGGCAGGGCTGCAGGCACCGTCCCTGCAAGGGTTCACAGCCTGTGGAGATGAGGCCTCAGTGCCATGGGTTAGGGGTGGCCTTGGCAGGGCTGGGAACGGTTGGACTGGAAGAGCTTAAGGGGCTTTTCCACCCTGGTTGATTCCATGATCCATTGCCTTTTGCAAAGCACCAGTGTGCCACTGAGGGGCTTCGACGTCCCTCATCCCCTTTGGCAGAGCATCCTTGCCCATGTCTCCTCCTGCAGGCTCAGGATGGAAGGGGCAGACGGGCTCCTTTGAGAAGCCCAAATAATTCCTGGTGAGTGCAAACCTGGCTTTAGAAACCCAGGGTGGGAGTGGAGGGACCCAGGTTTTAGGGGAGCTGTCCCTTTGCAGAGGACCCCCTGTGGTCAATGCCCACACAGCTCCTGCATTCCCAGATGTGAAATGGTACGGAAAGGTCTCAGGATGCTCCTGAGGAGCATCTCCCAGCGGAGAGAAGCTTGTGAGGAGCTCTCAGGCACCTCTGAGCTATGAAACCGCAATGAGAAGCCTCCATTCTCCCCTGAGGAACACTCTGAGGTGCTTTCTATTCACTCACACCGTTATTTTGGCTAGCTGTGCTTTGGTTGTAGGAAACACAAACAACCCATCAAGGGACAAGTGAGAGGAGCCGACCCAGGCCAAAAGCAAGAGGTCACAATCTGGGAACCATTTGGAGTAATTGCTTGTTTGCTGTGTTTGCTGCTTCCAAATCAGAGCACAGATTTCACAGCTTATCCCATTACCGTGAGCTGGAGGAGCGCTTGGTGTTGGGTATCTCCTGCTGACACCGTGGCCAAGCCCAGCATCGCCCCCAGCACGTTCCCCATGGCTTGTCTTCTCTCGGTGTTTAATCCATGTTTGAGGAATGGTCCATGGCTCTGCCATGGGTGATGGGGGGAAGCCCTCCTAGAGCAGCCTGCGTGGCAAGCTGGCTTCCCACCAGGAAAACACCCCTCATTTGAAGCCAAGGCCCTCAGTGCCATGGGTTAGGGGTGCCCTTGGCAGTGCTGGGGTAAGGGCTGGACTTGATCTTAAAGGTCTTTTCCAACCTGGTTGATTCTGTGCTTCTATGATAGAGGAAAAGCGGTGGCAAGAAGGTGCCTGGGGGCTGCCTTTAGCTACAGGGAGGCTGATTAAACAGGATGGACAAAACCCACTAAAACTAAACAGTTCTGTCCTCTCCTGAGCAAAATTATCAGTGTGGTGGGAAAAAAAGGGTGAAACAGCCATAAATGGGTGATTTGTCTTTATGAACACCTGAGAGTTCACACCTTGAGGGTTAAGGGAAGGACAAGGAAGCCCTCTTGCAGCCTCCCTGTGTGGATGCAAGTGGTTTTCATGGAATCCCAGCCTGGTTTGGGTTGAAGGGACCTTAAAGCTCCTTCAGCTCCAAGCCCTGCCACGGGCAGGGACCCCTTCCACTGGAGCAGCTTGCTCCAAGCCCCTGTGTCCAACCTGGCCTTGAACACTGCCAGGGATGGGGCAGCCACAGCTTCTCTGGGCACCCTGGGCCAGCGCCTCAGCACCCTCACAGGGAAGAGCTTCTGCCTAAGAGCTCATCTCAGTCTCCCCTCGGGCAGGTTAAAGCCATTCCCATCTGAACCCAAGGCTGGCACGTTCCCGGTGTGGGAATAGCCTTGCCTGGGTGGTGGGTGGCTGATGGCCTTCATCACAACCATTGCAGAACCATCCCAAACCAAGCTTGGTTTCCTGCCAGGGCTTGCTGACCTTTGGAGCAATGTCGACGGAGCCACAGAGGGATTTAGGATGTGGCTGGAAAGCCCCAAGGAGCCCGGCTGTGCTGTTTAAAGCCCCTTTTGTGTTCCCAGCTGTTTGCTATGGCCTCTCCGTGGCGTTTTCTGCACCATCCGCAGGACACGGCTGGGCTGGGTTAGTTTGGTCGGGTGTTGAGCAGAGCTGACCAGGCTGCCTTTGACTGGAGCAGAGGATGCTGACATCACCCTCTCCAGGACATGCAGGGGGTCAGCTCCTCAACAGACACTCGTGGCTGTGAATGTCCAGGCTGTTTCCAGGGGGATCTTCTCATCCCAGCCGCAGAGCTTCCCCACAGCAGGAAATCTGCCTCTCAGATGTGGGTCTATCTGGGACTGAGCAGCTCAGCTTCTTTAGAGGCAGGATTTAGTACCCATATTCCCCCAGGGAATGGTGTGGGATCACAAGGAGAGCAGGAAGAAGCATTCAGACTCCAGCAGACTCCTGCTCTCCTCCTGGCCTTGCTGTCTGTCCGTGCCTCAGTTTCCCCCACCTCAAAGGTGATGATAAGGATCAAGTTCCACCAGAAGCTGATATATCCATTGCATGGGAATTTCTCAGCTTTCCACACCTTTTGCTCCAGATGGAAATGACCATTCAACATATGGACAAGCCCAGACTCCTGCTATCCCCATATGGGAATGCATCCAATGGGATGGGTTTGCAGTCACAGGAAACCCTGGGTAATGGAGAAAACCTTGCTCTAGCTCAGCCTCCCTGGCAAAAATGTGGTTAAGCCCAATGTATTCCCTCTGGATAAAGCAAAATGGGATTAGAAACGTCTTGAGAGCTTCTGGGGTGACACAGGTCTGGATGCTGGGATCCAGGGAAGGGAAGAATCTCAGTACCCTCAACAGCAAGTGCGTAGCCCTGGGTAAAAGGCCTCCATGGATGTGGCTCCAGCTCACATTACAGTGGTCCCTGCTCTATGGGAGCGGTGGTTGAGGGAAGAAGGATGAATGGTGATGGAGAGACAGCAAACCTTCTGGTACCCATGCCAAACCTTCTGGTACCCGTGACAAACCTTCTGGTACCTGTGGCAAACCTTCTGGTACCCATGCCAGAGCTTCTATCATGTGGATAACCTGATAACCATGAGTAAGCTCCTCTCCAAGCTGAAATTGGAGGCTCCATTCACTTGATGTTGAATTTATCCACAAGTGATGCTCACCCAGGGGTGCGTGTCCCATTGGAGCTCCATAGGGTCCATGCAGAAGGTTGAAGAGGACATGCAGGATGCTGGAGGTCCTTCAGCCACCCATGGCAGGGCTGAAGGACCTCATGACTGAGAACCCTCCTTTCCATGCCCAAGATAAAACACTGGAGGTGATTTGCTCTATTGCCTGATTGCAGAATGAAACCCCTGACTCCAGGCGCTTGCGCGGTGGAGCCGTTGCTTTCCCTGGCTTTCCCATTTCCAGGCAAATGGATTCATGTCCTTTGCTGTTAACATTCCAGCTGCTCCCATTGCCTCCTCCTTTTTTAATCCCCCTTTATTTGGGTAACATCAGTAGAAATCAGTAAACTCTAACCAAATCCTTTGTCTTGGGGCTGCAGAAGAGCCTGTGGGTAAGTCATCGCCTCGGTTTCAATGCTTCCCTGTGGAATGTCATAATGGAACCACGCTGGGCAGAGAGCAGCTTCTGACCCACTAACACAAGGGAAGCGATGAAAGGCAACTGTTATTCCTGTTTTCCTCAAGAAACCAGGAGGCAGCAGAGGCCTCCCAGTGAATTTCTGGCCTATTCAAGCCAATGTCTGTTCAAGACAGCAGTTTGAAGCTGCCCCCTTGGCTTAGAACAGAAACCCAATAAACCCCTGTTATGGTTCCTCCATGAGGTCAGCGTGATGGAATTCTGTGGACTGCTAAAATAAGACATCCTTATTTGTCAGGAATGTTTCATGGATCACAGTCAAAGCCCTTTCATCCTCCCTCGTATCAGTGTCAGACTGGGGCTCTTATAATATACATGCATTGCTGAGGCCAGCCTCTGGCTTTCCTCTTGCAATAGCATCTTTGGAGCTACCTCCTGCGCCCAGGAGGTGCAGTCTGAATAGGAGATGAGGGAAATGCTCCTCCGTGGCATTGGGGCATTGTGAGGTTGAGGTTGTGTGAGACTTGCCCCTTTCTTTGGGTAATATAAAGGAGAAGAGGGCTCTGTTCTTCCTGAGAGAGGGGCAGCACCTGAGGACCTCGGTTTTAGTGGGAATTCATGCATTTAATGGATTGATTCATTCCCCATGGGCTTTGTTTGGGTGGGGAGGTTGGATGGTGCTGGGACACAAACCACAAAGTCAATCCATATCCCAGAGACTCCAAACCCTCCAGGCAAAGCCTAAAGCAGGGAATGCGTTTAAGAGCAGCCCCAAATCCTCCCTGAATTCCAGGCTGTGCGGACCATCTTAACACAAGGGTTAAACTGTCTCATCCCTCTGGGGTCCTGCACTGAGGTCCTCAAAAGACCATCACCCATAAGGCCAAAATCTGCTTCTGGCCTGCTCTTCTGTGAGCTCTACCTCATCCTCCCATGTGGCATCATCCTCTCTGCTGATGGGTCCAGGTCCATGGGGTTGCTGTGGCTGGGATAGCTGGATTTGGGTGGAAGCATCCCCAAACTGCTTTGAAACCAGGGAGTGAGGAGCTGCAGGTTGGGTTCACAACAGCTTCATCCCCCAGTAAACCCATGGGGATGGTGCCCAGGGCTGGAGTTCACCTCTAGCAGGTATAGGAGATGCTGCTGTGGCTGATCCCTGGCTTTGCTCATGGGGATGTGTAACTTTGGTATCTGCTGCTGCAGGAGGAAGAATTCATTGACTGGTGGAGCAAGTTCTATGCTTCCACAGGAGAGAGAGAGAAATGTGGCTGCTATTTGGAGAAGGGCTTCGACACCCTCAAGGTAAGTGGTGTTGGTTGGGCCTGGCTCATTGGACCCACGCTCTCCATGATGCTCTTCCACAAGCGTTGATATTTTTTGGATGTTGAAGCTGGTTTTCCTTCTGGGTAAAAAATAATCCATAATTTTCCCCAGGAATCAGATCTTTCTGTTTAAAAAGAATGATTTGGAAACTCAGTTTTCTTTACAAAATCCTGTCTGGTAACTTCCCACCCTGCAGCCTTCAGGAATTGTCACTGAAGAGGCAGAGGAGAGGGGGAACTGGAAAGTGTTTGGGAACAACAAGGAAAACCTGATTCCTTAGGGAAGGGGGAGATTTAGGTACCCTGTTGCAACGACTGCTAAGTTAACACAGAGGCCAAATAGGACTGAAATGAGGAAGACCTTGCCTGGTCTTACTGAAGACATTCGCAGCGGGAAGGTCTGTTCTTCATCCGTCCTAGGGGGAAACAAGGGTGACAGGGCCCAGACTCCATCCCTGTGGGTTGTGTTTCACCAGGACCAAGGAGCTTGGGTCAGGTCGTGTCCCACACTGGTGGGGACCCACTGCTGGTCCCTGCCCTCACCTCCCGTCTCTCCCTCCCCAGGTCTATGAGACGGAGCTGGAGAACGTGGAGGACTTTGAGCATCTCTCGGACTTCTGCCACACCTTCAAGCTCTATCGTGGCCGCTCACAGGACTCAAACGATGACCCCTCGGTCGTGGGGGAGTTCAAGGTGAGATGGGCTCTTTCTGCCTCGAAGTGGAAGGTCTTGCTGCTGAGTGGGGTGATGCCAGCTCATTGTTTTGGGTAGGAGTTCAGAGAGAAATGGGCCATAGAAGCATAACACTGGCCCCAGTCTGAACAGATTGATTCCTCCATCCCTGGCAATGTTCAAGGCCAGGTTGGACACAGGGGCTTGGAGCAAGCTGCTCCAGTGGAAGGGGTCCCTGCCCGTGGCAGGGGTTGGAGCTGGAGGAGCTTTAAGGTCCCTTCAACCCAAACCATTGTATGAACCTGCCTGTGCAGGTCTGGCTGCTGTATTCCCAGCTGCTTCAAAGCTAGCCTAGGTTGTGCTGTCATCCTGGATCAAAACCCATCTGAAACCAAGGCTGGATGTAAGCAGTGGAGCATTTTCTTTGTCCGGGCTGGTAGAGGGAGCATGTGTGAGTACTCGTGGTCTCACCACACTGGTGCTGAGCTCTCCCTTTGGAGATGTCTGTCCAGTGGTGGGGAGGAACGTACCCTTAGAGCAGCTCCAGTGCCTAAAGGGGCTGCAGGAAAGCTGGAGAGGGGCTTGGGACAAGGGCCTGTAGGGCCAGGCCAAGGGGAATGGCTTGAACCTGCCCGAGGGGAGACTGAGATGAGCTCTTAGGCAGAAGCTCTTCCCTGTGAGGGTGCTGAGGCGCTGGCCCAGGGTGCCCAGAGAAGCTGTGGCTGCCCCATCCCTGGCAGTGTTCAAGGCCAGGTTGGACACAGGGGCTTGGAGCAAGCTGCTCCAGTGGAAGGGGTCCCTGCCTGTGGCAGGGGTTGGAGCTGGAGGAGCTTTAAGGTCCCTTCCAACACAAACTATGCCATGATTCTATGCAACCGCCCATTCACAGCCCAACACTTGGTGTCCTTGGCAGGGGTCATTCAAGATCTACCCTCTCCCGGATGACCCGCGGGTCCCCATGCCCCCGCGGCAGTTCCACCAGCTGCCGGCCAGGGGACCCCAGGAATGCCTCGTCCGGGTCTACATCATCCGAGCCTTCGGCCTGCAGCCCAAGGACACCAATGGGAAGGTATCCTGCTGGGAACGCTCAGTGCTGGCTCGGGGGGTGGGCTGCTTGGGCAGGTCAGCCCTGATCCATCAAACCTTCCATAGATGGCTTCAGATGGAGAGAGAACGGTGACAGCAGAAAGGAGGAGGTCTTCTTTCTGCCTCCATCACCCATCTGGTAATCCCAGGAGCCAACTCTTCCTCCATCCCAAAGGATTTTTCTATAGTTAAAGTAGCGAAATGAGAGGGGCTTGGTTCATTTTGGTGCTCAAGGAGACAAAATTATGTCTTTCGCATGATTTTTGCAAGTTTTGAATGTCAGGAATTTAAAATCAGGGCAAAAAGGAAAATGGTGTGAATTCAGAAGGAAAAATGTTCATTTTAATTGGACATGGACAAAGCAAAACCGCTTCTTAATCTCCCCTGGGTTTGGCAATGGGTTCGGGATGAAAGTTTTCAATGTCTTAGAAATCTCCTGTAGAAAACCCCTGAAGAGCAGAAGAGAGGAGTAGAAAAAGGCTTTTTTCACATTGAAAACCAAACCCAAGGATCCAAGTTTGACTCCACAGTCTGTGCCCTTAGGCTGTGGTGTCTCCTGAAGCTCATCCCGGTCACGGGGAAGCAAAAGGCCTGGATGCCCCATTCATCCTCACACTGGAGACCTTCCTCAAGCACTGCTTTTCCATCCTTCCTTTGAAGAACACAAAGCTCAGGGGGGACCTGATGGCTCCCTACAAGTGCCTGAGAGGAGGATGGAGCCAGGAGGGGCTGGGCTCTGCTCCCAAGGAACAAGGGATGGGACAAGAGGAACCGGCCTCAAGCTGCACCAGGGCAGGTTTAGATGGAGCTGAGGAACAATTCCTGCCCCAGAGGGTGCTCAGGCATTGGAACAGGCTGCCCAGGGCAGGGCTGCAGTCACCGTCCCTGCAAGTGTTCACAGCTCGTGGAGACGAGGCCTCAGTGCCATGGGGCAGTGGTGGCCTTGGCAGGGCTGGGAATGGTTGGACTGGATGAGCTGAAAGGGCTTTTCCAGCCTCATTGATTCCATGATTCTGTGATCCTTCGCTTCTTAAAAGGATCTGCAGGTGAAGGACCAGTGATGAGGAGCTTGCCCTGGGGGGTTCCTGGCCAGCATCCGTGCCTTTTCAGATGCTCCGGGGTGGTGGGTCCCTATAGGCACTGGCTTCAAGCTGGGTGGCATCTTTTAGGTGAGGTTGTTCTTTTCTTCCCCTAGTGAAAATACTGACTCAAGCGAATTCCACCATGTCCCAGGTTAATGCAGCTTTCCCAGGAGAGGTTTACTTGGGAGAGGGAAGCTTAAAACCTGACTAAGTAGGTAAAAGGATCTGCTAGAGGGCTTGGATGCACAATGAGGCTTTATGTGACGCTGCTGCCATTGGTTTTCCATTAATTTCTTGCAGCCTCTTGGCAGTAAATGGTTTTGAGCCATGCTTCCGGAAACAAAATGGGTTTCCTTTGGTATTTTAGGCCCCTGCATCTATTTTGAGTAGACCTCACACTTGAATAAATGATGACCTCAATGGAACCTCCAGATAAGTGACTTAGATGAGAACAGGAACATCCTGAGCAAGCTCATCCATCAGAGAAGCTATAAATAGGGTGCTTTTCGTGCTCTTTTATTCCTTTTCCATCCCATTGACCCCAAATGAGCTTGGACTTTCATCCCACACTGCTAACTGGTCCTTTGGTTATCCTCAAAAGGGAACTGTAAAGCAGGTGGATCTTAGTGATGGTCACAGATTTGTAGTTAATGGTCAGAATGGTCCTGCCCTTGAAAGCAGGCATTAGCCTTCCATGAAGGGTGGAAGATGCTGCTTGCTGGGACAAGGAGAAGCAGAGTTATTCCTTTGTCACCAGTATGGCTGTGCAGTGACTCTTACATTTGTTTTCGTGCCCGTCTTTAGTGTGATCCCTACGTGAAGATTTCAGTGGGGAAGAAATCCATAAATGACCAAGAAAATTACCTGCCCTGTACGCTGGAGCCTGTCTTTGGGAAGTAAGTCTGCATTCGGTTTGGAGTCCGTGCGGTTCTTCATGTCATATTGAGGGAATAGGGATGGCCAGCCAGAGCTTCCCATTCCAGCCTAGACTCAAGGCCAGGTTGGATGGGCTTGGAGTGACCTGACTTCGTTGAAGACATCCCTGCTCACAGCAGGGGTTGGAACTGGATGAGCTTTGAAGGTCCCTTCCTGCCCAAAGTATTCTATGATTCTGTGATCTGCAGGGGTGGATGGAAAGGAAGAAGGATGGTGAGGGTCATACTGGTGAGACCTTAGAGGACAGTGTGCATTAGACGAGGCCTGTACTCCCCTTCTGAGGAGAGGATAAGGAGGCTTTAAGGGTCAGGCTCTGACCGCAGGCTGGGCCCAGGCAGGCTTGAGTCCTGATTTGGACATTCGCCTACAAGAAACCTTTGGGGCTTGGGACAAGGGCCTGTAGGGACAGGCCAAGGGGAATGGCTTGAACCTGCCAGAGGGGAGACTGAGCTGAGCTCTTAGGCAGAAGCTCTTCCCTGTGAGGGTGCTGAGGCGCTGGCCCAGGGTGTCCAGAGAAGCTGTGGCTGCCCCATCCCTGGCAGTGCTCAAGGCCAGGTTGGACACAGGGGCTTGGAGCAAGCTGCTCCAGTGGAAGGGGTCCCTGCCTGTGGCAGGGGTTTGGAGGTGGAGGAGCTTTAAGGTCCCTTCAACCCAACCCATGCCAAGATCCTATGATTATTGCTTTAGGGAAGCTTTGCACATCCTCAGGCTAAGCCAGTACAACGCAGCACTGGTAGTACTGAGCCAGTGTGACAGCGATGTGCAGGGGGTGCCCACTGGGATGGGGTATGTGTCTGCTTCCCCTGGGGCTCTCAGCACCATCAGCCTCCACCTCATGGGTGTTTCTGCTCTCCCGTTTGCAGGATGTTCGAGCTGAGCTGCACTCTGCCCCTGGAGAAGGACCTGAAGATCACGCTCTACGACTACGACCTCCTCTCAAAGGACGAGAAGATCGGGGAGACCATCATAGACCTGGAGAACCGGTTCCTGTCCAAATACGGGGCGCGCTGTGGCCTCCCCCAAACCTACTGCGTGTGGGTACCTCTGCGGGCTTGGGGTCTCTGTCACTGCTCTGTGGGGCTGAGATGGCCATGGGCTCAGGGTGTCAGCTGTGCTGGCCCACGGCTGTCCCAGGGGGACCAAACCAGTGCTTGAGATAGATTCATACCAGAGAAGCTCCTCATTTGAGGACCTTCCCTGAGCCCTGGCTCTCATCCAGAAGCCTGAAATGCTTCCAGTGACATTAATGTCCCTGGGAAGACCCTGTTATATCCCTGGTGCCTCTTGGGCACACCATGGTGAGGACACCTCCATGCACAGGGCCAGCTGGGAGGTGATGTGGTGGCTCTGGGGGGGATATCAGGGCAGCACAGCCCCGCAAGCTGGGGCTGTGTGTCCCACATAGAGCCCCATTCACCGGTGAACACAGACCCAGGGTGATCTGGTCCTTCATCACCACCCCTTGTAGCGTATCATAGGATCCCAGCGTGATTTGGGTTGGAAGATACCTTAAGGACCATCCAGTTCCAACCCCCTGCCACAGGTGGGGACACCTTGCACTAGAGCAGCTTGCTCCAAGCCCCAGCGCTGGTGCTGCCCCTTGTTGAGGCTGGAGATGCTTCATCACGAGTTGAGCTGCTGTTTCCCTCCTGTTTGGTTTCAGCTCTGGACCCAACCAGTGGCGGGACCAGCTCCGTCCTTCCCAGCTGCTCCACCTCTTCTCCCTGCAGCACAACTACAAGGCTCCCACCTACAAGTCCGACCGGGTCATCTTCAGGGAGCAGGAGTACGTCCTCTCTGAGCTGGGTAAGGTGATGGGGCCGCTTTGGGTTGAGTGTGTGTCTCTAAGTAGGGCCACAAAGTGACAAAAGGCAGAAGACAATGTTGTTTTCAGACAAGGGTGTCCATCAGAGCTGGAAGTGGCGATGGGAAGAGGAATGCCTGGTGCTCAGCCTCCACATGTCAATAGCACCTTGGTCTCCCAGGCAAACTGGGATTAGATGTAGGGGTTTCTGCTTCAGCACGAACAGGGGTCAGGATGGAGATGGAGATCCAGCATCTGCAAGGATGGAAAAAAAGGGAGTGCTCAAGGCCAGGTTGGACACAGGGGCTTGGAGCAAGCTGCTCCAGTGGAAGGGGTCCCTGCCCGTGCAGGGGTTGGAGCTGGAGGAGCTTTAAGGTCCCTTCCAACCCAGCCCATTCCATGCCTCTATGAGCTCCACGCAGCAGGGTCCATCCCAGCTGAGAGGCTCCATCCTGACGTTCCAGCTGCTGGAGGAGCACTCCTGTTTGCATCTCTGCGTTGTGGGGCTGGAGTCACTAGAGGGAGGTAGTACCATGCACAAGGTGCCCAGCCTCGGGAGGGGGGGTGAGGTGCTCTCCAGCTGGAAACCCCAAACCAGCCTCTGCCAGCCAGGAGAGGACATCCCCCAGTGCTGGGAGGCACGTTCGGGTTCACACAGAACCCACCTGCAGTAGCAGGGCATCAGCTCGGGCCCATCTGACGTCCCTAGGGCAGGAGCTGCCTTTTAGAGACAACTCTGCTTTAAAGCATGGGAGGGGTGGGTTGGTCCAAGGAGGAGATGAACCACCTGCCCATGGCCTTGATTAAGGTGAGCACACAGAGCCATCGAGGAGGACCCACGGCACAACCCAGGACTGATCCCTCTGCCTGGGAATTGAGGTGTTGGGAATCAAATCCCTGGGCCTTGACTTTGATTTGAGCCTGGATGCTCCCTGGAATCAAGGCACAAAGTCATGGTTCTCCCCTTAGGAGGAGGAGGAGGATGGGGAAGCAACAGCTCCTCTGCAGCCTCTCGCTATGGGAAAGGGGCTGCAAGGTGTGAAGGTGAGCGGGGTGCTCCCCCCTCTGCCAGCCCCTGCCTCTCACCTTCCTCTGCTTTCATGGCAATCGGTTCAAACCCAGAACAAAGCCTGATGCTCGACCTGGGGGAGATCTGGAAAGCAGCTGCTTCGCAGAGCAGCGTCAGATCTGAACCTGGCCATATAAAGTGGAGCCATTAAACACGAGAGCAGGGCTTTTACAAGCCCTGCACCCCACCATTATTCCATAACCTCCACATTCGTTGTGTTCCGAGAGGGGCTCTTGCTTCTTCCTGCGCATAAACACACACACACAGAGCCAGGTTTCCACTTGGGAAATAGCCCACGTGTCTGAAGTTAACCGCTGCAAGGTACTGCCAAGGAAGGAGCTGGGATGGATCACCCGAACGCTGCTGCGCTGTGATAACGTTCATGGAGCACACTGTGTTTGTGGTCCTTGGAGGTACACGGCTTGAAATGCTGTGGTTGTCTCAGAGGTGATGTCCTCCACCAGCCCCAGTGTGGCACCTGGGGTGGGGAGAAGGAGCAGGCTCAGCTAAGGCTGAGTTGGCCATGATCCGTACCTGGATGGATGTAAGGGATCCCAAATGCTGGGGCAGAGAAGGCGGAAATGTCCATTATTGATATGATCCATCTGGGGGGGATTGGGGCTTGGTGTGGAGCGGGCGAGGATTGCTCATGGATTGCTCATGGATGGCTCAGTGTTTGCTGTGGGTGCTCTGTGCTGGCCTGTTCTGATGATGTACCACAAGTAGAATCATAGCATCCCAGATGGTTTGTGTTGAAGGGACCTTAAACCTCCTCCAGCTCCAACCCCTGCCACGGGCAGGGACCCCTTCCACTGGAGCAGCTTGCTCCAAGCCCCTGTGTCCAACCTGGCCTTGAGCACTGCCAGGGATGGGGCAGCCACAGCTCCTCTCACTGCTCCCACTGGGTATTAAAGGACCAGGGGTGATGGGTTCAAAGTGAAAAAGGGGAAGTTCAAGTTGGATATAAGGAAGAAGTTCTTTGCTGTGAGGGTGCTGAGGCGCTGGCCCAGGGTGCCCAGAGAAGCTGTGGCTGCCCCATCCCTGGCAGTGTTCAAGGCCAGGTTGGATGAGGCCTTGGGTGCCCTGGTTTAGTGTGAGATATCCCTGCCCGTGGCAGGGGGGTTGGAACTGGATGATCCTAAGGTCCTTTCCAACCCAAACCATTCCATGATTCTATGATATGGGGGGAACTTGCACGGGGATTGTCCCATTGTGTGATGCTTTGCCCACAGGTCCCACTGGGCTGCCCTATGCCCGGGAGGGTTTGTGGTGATGGTGGATTTGCAGATGGAGGCTGGTGGGTTCGTGTTTGCCCCCATGGGCTGGTGGGGTCCAGCCCCTCACACCCATGGCACGCTCTAACAGTGCTCCATGCTCTGTGCAGAGGATGGCAAAGCCCCGAACCCTCACCTGGGGCCGGTGGAGGAGCGGCTCGCGCTGTACGTGCTGCGCAAGCAGGGGCTGGTGCCCGAGCACGTGGAGACCAGGCCTCTCTACAGCCCTCTGCAGCCGGAGATCGAGCAGGTAAGTGGGGCGATGTGTCCAGGGCACGTCCGAGAGCATCCTCTCCTCTTGATCCATCACGAACCTGCCCTGGGGATGGGCTTCTCCCATGGGAGGGAGTCATCGTATGGGACGGAGCACTGGCCATCAAATCCAGCTCCATGGCCTGCGCAGGGTGTTGGGGGGGGTCAGTTCCAGCCTCCTGGGCTCATTTTCAGCAGCATTTCCTCACAATCTTTTATTTCTCACTGAGGGGTTAAAAAGCCACTTCTGATCTGAAGCCTTAGTGCAGAGTTCTGCTATGGAGGTAATGACACCATGGGCTGCTTTGGCAAAGCAGCAGCGTGATTGCTGCAGCATGAACCTGCCCTTGGAGGGGTTACATTCCCTTCTCCTCATCCCATCCTCCACTCCCAAGCTCAAAAAGCCGTAGATCAGCATCCCAGCTGGGGACAGCGTGGAAAACAAGTGAGCTGTTGGCTTCACCAACACCTCCCATGGACCCAGTCTTTACTCTGTCCCTACGTAAAGGTAGTCAGCCGCTGGAAGTAAAGCTTCAGGGCACCATCAGCTTATCCAAACCAACTGCTTATATATGGGAAGCCATGAACGTCCAACCAGCTATCACTAAAAAAGTTTGAGTGCAACATTTAATGGCACTTTTCCATTAAGGAAACCTTAGTTTTCAGCTAAGGAACACTGGAGAACTTAGTGTTGCCTCTCTCCACTCTTAGGTCTTACTTATTAACCCTAGCAGGAGGCTCACCAGCTTCGTGTGTCTCTTTCCATACAGGGGAAGCTGCAGATGTGGGTGGACCTGTTTCCCAAATCCCTGGGTCAGCCTGGCCCCCCGTTCAACATCACACCACGCAAAGCCAAGAGGTACCGTGCTTCTCATTTCTTACTCATTGCAGTGCTGGTTCCAGCACCACTGTTTGGGAGGGGAGAGGAGGGGGCTTGGAGATGTCAGATGGGGAGGGATTCACCTGCCAAGCTGAGAACCATCTCTGTGGGCTCATCTTCAGGGAAAGATAACTCATTGAATGGTTTGGGTTGCAAAGGGACCTTAAAGCTCCTCCAGCTCCAGCTCCTGCCATGGGTAGGGACACCTTCCCCTAGAGCAGGTTGCTCCAAGCCCCGTGTCTTCGCTCCTGCAGCTGAACAGCTGAGTAGCAGCTGTCTATGCGTGTCCATGGGAGCTCCAGACCAAGGTTTCCACCTTCGTATGTCCAGGTTCTACTTGCGCTGCATCATCTGGAACACCAAGGACGTCATCCTCGATGACCTCAGCATCACCGGGGAGAAGATGAGTGACATCTACGTCAAAGGGTGAGCCACCCCTCTTCTGTACCTCCAGGTACCATAGCCCGAAGGTGCCAGAGCAGGAGTGAAGCAGTTAACATGACCCTAAGCATCAGCATTGCTGTTGTAGGCATAGAACCACGGAATGGGTTGGGTTGAAGGGACCTTAAAGCTCCTCCAGTTCCAACCCCTGCCACGGGCAGGGACCCCTTCCACTGGAGCAGCTTGCTCCAAGCCCCTGTGTCCAACCTGGCCTTGAACACTGCCAGGGATGGGGCAGCCACAGCTTCTCTGGGCACCCTGGGCCAGCGCCTCAGCACCCTCACAGCAAAGAACTTCTCCCTTATATCCAACCTGAACTTCCCCTGTTTCAGTTTAAACCCATCACCCCTTGTCCTACATGACCCTCCCTGGGATCAAGGGGCCTTTCACTCTCCACTATGGATCCAGCATGTTGGCAGACATGTCTCTGCTGGGCTCAACTGCTTCATGATGTCGAGTTTTAATCTGCATCTCTAGGATGCTCATGTGATGGTATTCACAGTTAGAGAGATGTGGGGAAGCAGCAGAGCCACTGAAGAGAGGAGCGCACAGTCTGCATCTCCAGTGCCAGCTCCTTCCCATCTCCTCTCCCAGAACAGCCGTGGGCTCACTCCATATGCAGAGGTCGGCTGGTTTGCATAGCTCCTTTCTTTGGAATTCCCTTTTATTCCTTGAAACACACAAAACTGTGGCAACCACAGTACCTCCTCTGGCACCTTCCCTTCTCTGCTGCCTCCATTTGTGTTTTATCTTGTGTAAAATGGTGCAATCCCAGCCAAGGGAATTCCTGATTTTGTGTGTTCCTTGGATTTATGGACAGGAAGAGGTAGGATTTGGAAACAGACTGTAAATCCCTCTTTTACAATCCCAATTTTCCTCCTGTAAATCCAGCATGCGCGCTGCTTACCTGCTATTCCCATCAAGTGCATTGTTATCAGCCCCAGCTCAGCTGCTCTGTGCACTTCAGGGCTCTGAAATAGTGCTTGCAGGCTGTTATGGGCGAAGCAAGAGCATCCAGTGCTCGCTGATGTCCTTCTCCTGGCTCTCAGCATCCAGTGACCAAGCAAACCTCACAGTGCTGGAGATGAGTTGAAGACCTTGCTCACCTTCCTCACCTTCCCCCCCAGATGGCTGCATCGTCAGCATCCCTGGATAAGGCTTCAACAATCCTATTGGGAAGGAGGCAATGGTCCTTTTTGTGTTTAAGCATCTGCCCTACAGATGGGGTCCAGTGGGCGAAGTGACCTTCATCTCCATGGTGTGGTGCTGCTTTGGTGGGGACCACTTCTTCCATCCACTGCTGCCTCCTGAGCAAGGGCTGGAGCCTGCTTCGGGGTGAACTCAGCTCCTAATGGAGCTTCTACTTCTGGCTGCCCTTCAGAAGTGCTTCTCTGAGGCTATTGCCAGTTCATCCTCCACCCATCAGACAAGGCCAGGGCTGGAATCTCTTGGACATTATCTTCTACATTATATGTGACTTACCATTGAGTCAGGCAGGCAGGTAAATGGAATAGGAGCTTTTCTATTAAGCCTGAGGCACAACTCAGTTATAGAATCATAGCCACATGGAATGGTTTGTGTTGGAAGGGACCTTAAAGCTCCTCCAGCTCCAACCCCTGCCACGGGCAGAGACCCCTTCCACCGGAGCAGCTTGCTCCAAGCCCCTGTGTCCAACCTGGCCTTGAACACTGCCAGGGATGGGGCAGCCACAGCTTCTCTGGGCACCCTGTGCCAGCGCCTCAGCACCCTCACAGGGAAGAGCTTCTGCCTAAGAGCTCATCTCAGTCTCCCCTCTGGCAGGTTCAAGCCATTCCCCTTGGCCTGGCCCTACAGGCCCTTGTCCCAAGCCCCTCTCCAGCTTTCCTGCAGCCCCTTTAGGCACTGGAGCTGCTCTCAGGTCTCCCCTTCAGGAGCCTTCTCTTCTCCAGGCTGGATCATCCCAGCTCTCTCAGCCTGGCTCCAGAGCAAGTCTCCAGATCCCCCTTCCAACCAGCCACCACTACTAAGATCTACGTGATTTTATGGGGCATCTTTAAAAGTCACCCTCATCCCTTTTGGGTTCCTAAGTAAAAGGATGACCCAGGTCCTCCAATACCTTACAATGTGCTGAGCAGAGAGGGAGCTATGTGAGTTTTGAGAACAAAGGCATATCTTAGATTGAAGGCATTGCCTTTGAATATTACAAATAGCTTTAGCCACATGGATTTGGAAAAGAATGGATGAAGTGATGGGCTAAAAACCCATCCAGTTCTTGATGGATGATGGACATCAGTTAAGTACAAAACTATTGTCTATAGTTCAGGAAATGACTGAGCTGTGAATTATTGGAGGCTGGAGAAGTGTGTTGAGAAGGTATCAGGATGTGTTTGCCCCAGTCCCATACTCTTACCTGGATATCTGCTGATGGCCCTGCTCAGAGGCAGAATACTGGGCAAGATGGGTCTTTGGTCACCGTGGTCATCCCTATGTTAGGCTTTTAATTCTGGGGCACCCTGACTCGAATACTTTTGATTTCTGCATCTTCGTGCAGTGGGGAGGGTGCAGCAAATTCTGCAATTAGAACCCAGTGCATGGCAAAGAGGCCTCCAAATGTGCTGGAGCGGGGCCAGAGGAGGGCACTGGAGCTGGTGCAGGGCCTGGAGCCCAAGTGTGATGGGGAAGGGCTGAGGGACCTGGGGGGTTCAGTGTGGAGAAGAGAAGGCTCAGGGGGGACCTGATGGCTCCCTACAAGTGCCTGAGAGGAGGATGGAGCCAGGAGGGGCTGGGCTCTGCTCCCAGGGAACAAGGGATGGGACAGGAGGAACCGGCCTCAAGCTGCACCAGGGCAGGTTTAGATGGAGCTGAGGAACAATTCCTGCCCCAGAGGGTGCTCAGGCATTGGAACAGGCTGCCCAGGGCAGGGCTGCAGGCACCGTCCCTGCAAGTGTTCACAGCCCGTGGAGACGAGGCCTCAGTGCCATGGGGCAGTGGTGGCCTTGGCAGTGCTGGGAATGGTTGGAGTGGATGAGCTGAAAGGGCTTTTCCAACCTGGTCGATTCCACGATTCTCAATCAAAGCATTTCTTTGTCCCTGTGTTTGCTGCAAGGAGAGGGTGCTCACACCGCATCCTCCAGGGGTTCTTGCCATGCTTGGAGGGGTGTGGATGAGCACAGCCCTCCCATTCACATCCTATCACATCACATCACACAATCCAGACACAACTGAAGGATTAGTGTGACCTCCTCACACAATTCCCACCACCACCGAGTCTGTGCAGCACATGTGCATGGGATGTGTCCCGTTAGGATGAACTCGAGTACACCTCCCTTCCCCATCTCCTGTGACACATTTGCTCTTCTCAAGCGCTGGAGAGGAGGGAATCATTTGTACAGCTGTGAAAACCCCCTTTCTTTGCAGTGTAAGTGGCAAACAATTGAACAAGGTAATGGTTTTCAGTAGAATTTCTCTCTGGATCTCCTGGCTTGTCTCCAGAAAGGCTCTAAATACACAAGGGGATGTGTTCTGGTGTTTAGTTTTAGAATCATAGAATAGTTAGGGTTGGAAAGGACCTTAAGATCATCCAGTTCCAACCCCCCTGCCATGGGCAGGGACACCTCACACTAAACCAGGGCACCCAAGGCCTCATCCAACCTGGCCTTGAACACCACCAGGGATGGAGCATTCACAACCTCCCTGGGCAACCCATTCCAGTGCCTCACCACCCTCTCAGTAAAGAATTTCTTCCTTAGATCCAATCTAAACTTCCCCTGTTTCAGTTTGAACCCGTTACCCCTTGTCCTATCACTGCAGTCCCTGATGAAGAGTCCATCCCCAGCATCCTTGTAGGCCCCCTTCAGACACTGGAAGCTGCTCTGAGGTCTCCACGCAGCCTTCTCTTCTCCAGGCTGAACAGCCCCAACTTTCTCAGCCTGTCTCCATACAGGAGGCGCTCCTCCAGCCCCTGATCATCCTCGTGGCCTCCTCTGGACTTGTTCCAACAGTTCCATGTCCTTTTGATGTTGAGGACACCAGAACTGCACACAATGCTCCAAGTGAGGGCTCACGAGAGCAGAAGGAAGTTGTCTTCCATGCAGTCGAGGAACCTCCTGCATTGCTTGTGCCGGGCCGTACCGTTGCTCCAACAGATGTCAGCTGATTGCTGAACACTGAAACATCCTGGGCAGGGGAATGGGGCAGAATGAAACCCCGGCAGCTGCAAAACTCACAGCTGGAAAAAAGGAGTTGTTATGGAAAGGTCTCCGCTTGCCCCTGGGATGGGCATGGATCGACCGCAGCATGTTCCTATACACCAGAAGGGGAGCTGTCTCCAATGGGAGCGGCTGGGGACCTCCATGGCCGCATCAGGCTCTGGCCGCTCTGGGATTTGCTGGGGAACAACTTCTTGCCCATTTCGGACTTTCAAAGAACAATCTTTGGGAAATCAGCTGGGAAAATGGCTCTTTGGTGCTTCGGCGTGGCTGCACCCTCACCAGCAGGGCTGGCTATAGGAGTAACTGCAAGACCAGTTTGGTGGGGTGGCTGCAAAGGGGAAGGAAGCTCCCACGACAGGTTAAAAGCTGATGTGAGCTTATGGATGGGTAAGTGACACCTTTGAGCCAGAGCTTAAGGCAGTGTTGAGTCTTTAAAACATCCATAAAGCTCAGGGGAAGGGGGAGAAGACATTGCAGAGCTTCTTAGGCTGCTATTACCTGCTTTGGTTCACCTCCCAGCACCGCAGGGACTGTTGTATCCCCTCTCAAGTCTCCTACAGGCTCCAGGTTACCCCTGCAGATACCAGCGACAGGGATAAGAAATGTTTTGTTGCCCGCTCATGGCTTCTGTGATGTTGAGCAAGCTCCAAACCCCTTGGTGTGGTTCTGGCTCTTCATGCAATGTGTTTGCCCTTTGCAGCTGGCTGGTTGGCCACGAGGAGAACAAGCAGAAGACAGATGTGCACTACAGGTCAATGGGAGGAGAGGGCAACTTCAACTGGAGATTCATCTTCCCTTTTGACTACCTCCCTGCTGAGCAGATGTGTTACATTGCCAAAAAGGTGAGTGGCCCTAGAGAGATGTTTCTACCTTATCATAGAATCATAGAATAGTTAGGGTTGGAAAGGACCTTAAGATCACCCACTTCCAACCCCCTGCCATGGGCAGGGACACCTCACACTAAACCATGGCACCCAAGGCCTCATCCAACCTGGCCTTGAACACCACCAGGGATGGAGCATTCACAACCTCCCTGGGCAACCCATTCCAGTGCCTCACCACCCTCACAGTAAAGAATTTCTTCCTTAGATCCAATCTAAACTTCCCCTGTTTCAGTTTGAACCCGTTACCCCTTGTCCTATCACTGCAGTCCCTGATGAAGAGCCCATCCCCAGCATCCTTGTAGGCCCCCTTCAGACACTGGAAGCTGCTATGAGGTCTCCACGCAGCCTTCTCTTCTCCAGGCTGAACAGCCCCAACTTTCTCAGCCTGGCTCCATACAGGAGCTGCTCCAGCCCCTGATCATCCTCGTGGCCTCCTCTGGACTTGTTCCAACAGTTCCATGTCCTTTTGATGTTGAGGACACCAGAACTGCACACAATGCTCCAAGTGAGGTCTCACGAGAGCAGAGCAGAGGGGCAGGATCACCTCCTTCGACCTGCTGGTCACGCTCCTCTTGATGCAGCCCAGGATACGGTAGAGTGAGATGTGCTGCATGATCCAAGACCTGCCCAACTGTTGGAGCTGTGCAAGGCTCAGCATTCCCGTTGTGTTATTTGAAACACAAAGTTGTGGAGTGATGGGGAAATGGGTTTAAAAAAGTCCACATTTTGAATGGAACCTTTGTGGGGTCAGAATTAGAGGTGGCTTTGGGTAGAGACTGGAGACTGATCCCCCAGTGAAAGACTCCTCTGAACTGGAGGCAGTTGAGTGCTGGTGCCTGGGGCTTCCAAGATGCCTGCTCAACAACAGGGTTACTCCAAAGGTGGAGATGGCATCTATATGGGGATGGTTGGGTGTGCACCTCTGGTCTCCAGCATGGCATAATGGACATTGTGCTGTACAATAGCCTCACAGAAGGGCTAAAGAGGGTGAAAGGAAGAAGTTCTTTACTATGAGGGTGATGAGGTGCTCGAACAGGTTGTTCAGGTGGTAAATGCCCCATCCCTGGCAGTGTTCAAGGCCAGGCTGGATGGGGCTTGGAGCAACCTGCTCTTGCAGAAAGTGTCCCTGCCTGTGGCAGGGGTGATCTTAAGGTCCTTTCCAATACAAACCATTCCATGATTCTATGGTCCTATGAAGGATCTGTTTCCAAAGTGCCTGAAGGGGTAGGCAGGAGGACATGCAGGAGCGTGCCATTGATGCAGAGATGTGAAGAAAAGCTTTGGTTTGGGATTCAGGGTGAAGATGCCCTTGGTCTAAAAGCGAGCTGTGTGCTCAGCTGGGGAGTTAAAAGTGGGTGTGATATTGGCCCCCTCATTCCTACATCTGTAGCTTGCTATTGCTTGTGGTGTCCTTAGACAAGTCAGTGCATGTGATGATCAAATGTGGACTGGGAGTTGCACAGGGGGAAGGAAACAGGGATAGAGTTGGGTGCATACATGGGATAACGCTGGTGAAAACTGTCTCTCGGGATGCTTTAGGCGAGGGAGATCTGTTCACTTACATTTCCTGTTCATTGTATCTGTGTGGACAGCAGGGACAGTTTGTTCTGTGACACCTCCCTGCAAGCTCAGACCCCTTCAATCTTCATCCCTTCTCCCTGCCTTGCTGCTGGGAACACGACCATGAACGTTCAATGTTCATTGAACACAGGGTGCCCAAAGACACCTCATTGCAGTGGCACCATCTGCAGCCACATCTGGGCTCCCCATCCCAGCTCGTTCTGTGGGGCCAGCAAGGTCCCACCATGGCCTGGGTTGGAGCTGGGGGGTTTGCAGGGAAGATGCTGAGCAAATTCCTCATCCCTGGAGCCAGATGATCCCTGCGAGCTTCCAACTGGCTGGCTGGGTAGTTAAAGTGATGGACAGGATCCGAGCCGGGCCCGTTTCACGCTTCATGTTAAACAAATCAAAAGTACAGTGTGTACTACATTCAATTATCCCCCTTTGAAAAAGCAGAGACCCCCCTATAAACCGCGTAGGAAACTCCATCCCACTGTGCTGATATTGCTTCTCCTCCGACCACATGTCTGCCAACACTGTACCAGAAAATAAACAGCTTGTAAAAGCTCTCTGTAAAGGCAAACCTAATGAATGGGAAAGCCGTGCTCTGTGTTTGTGGGACGCATTCCTCGCTGGCAATATTTGATCTCGCCATGTGCTGTTTGAACTCCAGGTTCATTACTGCTGCTGTAAAAGCCCATGTGCCCGACTTGAAACGCAGGCGAGGGAAAGTGGGGCTTAAATCAAACCGCTCCGACGGCAAAGGCTGAGCTGCTAAAAGCCACCTGCACCCGGTGGAGTTCCCGGCAGCAGCTCCCATTTGCTCTCCTTTGTTTGCTCCGCTCACTCCTCGCAGGCTGGAGCTCCCTTTGGCACTGCAGGAATGGGTCACCCCAACCCAGGCTGCAGATACGCTCCCGAAAGAGTGAGGATGCCCCTGGTTTAGATGAGCTCTTAGGCAGAAGCTCTTCCCTGTGAGGGTGCTGAGGCGCTGGCCCAGGGTGCCCAGAGAAGCTGTGGCTGCCCCATCCCTGGCAGTGTTCAAGGCCAGGTTGGACACAGGGGCTTGGAGCAAGCTGCTCCAGTGGAAGGGGTCCCTGCCCGTGGCAGGGGTTGGAGCTGGAGGAGCTTTAAGGTCCCTTCAACCCAAACCATTCTATGATGATTCTATGAGTCTCTACCACCCCCTCTCAGCATTTACTCCTCCTTCTGTTCTCACTTCTTCTTGTGCCACCTTTCTCCAGCAGCCATGGCCAAGTCAAGCCATGTCATTTGTGTGGCCACAGCACCCTTGCAGCTTGCCAAGTCCTCCAAGAAGACAATCCTTAGGTTGCAAATCAGTCAGTTTGGTGAAAGGGTCAATCCACATTGCGTGTTGGAGTGCTCTTCTTTCCCAGGGGGAGCTGGGGTACGTCATGGTCTTCATGACACGGTGTGTTGACTGAAATAGGGGAAGAACAGGCGGGTCCAGGTCCCGGATGAATGCAATGCTTTACTGCCAGCCAGCAGAGAGAAGAGCAGGGTTTAAACTTGAGATCCCCAGGTCTAAGCCTGGCAGGTGCTGATGCGCAGACAGTGTTATCAGATGGTCACAATCCAACCAGGGACCATCTCAGGGGCACTTTGTAGGGGGAAAATGTGTGACATTGCATTTGCCACGTTCAGCTTCAAGTGCCCGTTGCAGCAGTAGGTGTATGGAGCTGCCAAAGCCCCATTCTGGCTGTCCTGTGGGGCAGAAAAAGCCTAACACCGTGTGTCTGAACAAATGCCATAATGAACATTCAGGGTAGAATTTCAATGGACAAGTTAAACATCAGTGGTGCTTGAGCAGAGCTGGCAGTAAACCACTAGGTTGGAGCTTCCAAGACCTGGCTGGCTCGTTCATATGATACCACCTGAGAAGTGCTGCCTAAAGGAAATGGCAAGAGATGAACATAATGAGTTCAAATGGGAGCTTTGTTGGCAACTTCAAATCCATGTCATAGAACCATAGAATCATAGAATAGTTAGGGTTGGAAAGCACCTTAAGATCATCCAGTTCCAACCCCCTGCCATGGGCAGGGACACCTCACACTAAACCATGGCACCCAAGGCTCTGTCCAACCTGGCCTTGAACACCATGGCAGTGGCAGGAACCAGACCAAGGAACGGAGCTGTTGTCTTCGTGCTTGTTCTGCTGCTAGGCTATGGTGTTAGGTGTCAACAAGAAGATGAAGTAGTGATGCCAGGACACAAAATACTCTGTTCTGTGGAGTCAAAGAGAGCTGTTGGAAGAGGAGCCATCCCACTGCTGTAGAAGAAACTGCCTGTTTTATTCAGTGGGAAGGCTGGGGTGGTTGTGGTGAGGCTCTTGAAGGAGCTCTTACAATCATTCCATTTCTTCCACTTTGTGCTCTCAACTAAAGGGGCCCATCAGAGTTTCAAGCAGATGAGTTGCAACCTATCTGGGCACAAACCCACACTGACTTTGAGTTGGAGCCCTTTGGATAGCTGGCATTTGGCACGGCTAGAAGTAGGTGGTTCTATAGGATAATCCCTGGAATGTGGCAGTGAGATACCACAGTGATGCTTGCACATATCTCTTTGTATAACTGAGCCCCTCTTTCTGGAAGGTGCAGCTGAAGTCTCCATGTTTGCTGGTTCGGGCATTGAATGTAACAGCAAACCTGGTATGTGGAAGGGGTTTTTCCAGAAGCTCGTGGCATCTCAGAAACCACAGAATCATAGAATGGTTCGGGTTGGGAAGAACCTTAAGATCATCCAGTTCCAACCCCTGCCATGGGCAGGGATACTCACACTGGACTCTATTGCCCAAGGCTCTGTCCCACCTGGCCTTGAACACTGCCAGGGATGGAGCATTCACCACTTCTAAATCATACTAGAGATAGGTCTCAATATGAGGAAGAGGGAGGTTTGGGGTCTTAAACCCACCTAGAGGGAAAGGTGTAAAGGCATTTACTGAGGGAAGACAAGGGCTGTAACTCAGAGCTTCTTGTGTTCTGCTGCTGCGTGGAGAATAAATTCCCCCCTTCCTGGCACTGAGGCTTTCCCAGCTCCATCAGCTTCCCTTTGTTCTGGTTACTCTGTCTGCAGATTCCTTCCAGTGTCCTGACATCTTCCTGGTGCTGACAGTTCTGGCCTGCAGTGGGCTGGGGTGGACAAGGCAATCTGTGCTCCGGTTGCTTTTAGCTTGAAATCTTGAGTGTTAAGCGCTGATTTTTGTTAGAAACAGTTCCTATTTAATTGGATTGAAATATTCATTCTCTTTGGGGTCAGAAAGCGAAAAGAAAAGGTTATTGTCTTTTAATGCTGGATTTTTCCCTCTCCTGTGCCCTGTCCTTTATGCCTGTTTTCCTTGGTGACATCAGAAAGCAAAGTGAAACACAAAGCGTTCCTTTTGCTTCCTCTTTTAGCCAAAATGCAACATTTTGAATGGGCTTCAAGTGTTTTTTTCCAGGGGAAGGCAGAGCTGGACACGGCTGTCACGTATTCTGTATTTTAATGGCACTGCAGCAAATAGATTGTGCCTTCTGTAATGGGACAGGGCCAGCAGTTGTGAGCTGGGATGCACCAACAGCCTCTGATATTCAGGCAGGAGCTACTGCTGTGAACGTTGCTTTCCGATGGGTGTATGGAGAGGGGTGAGCAAAGCTTGGCTGTGTCTAGAACTGAAGGTGCAACAGCGTGGGTCATAAACTGGCCAGGACTGGGAGCTTGGAGCTCCCTGCTTGGCAATGGGACTGCCCAGAGGAGCTGTGGCTGCCCCATCCCTGGCAGTGTTCAAGGCCAGGTTGGACACAGGGGCTTGGAGCAAGCTGCTCCAGTGGAAGGGGTCCCTGCCCGTGGCAGGGGTTGGAGCTGGAGGAGCTTTAAGGTCCCTTCCAACCCAAACCATTCCATGCTTCCATGTCCCTGGCAAAGCCTGATAAACTCTGCCAGAAGGAAGGCATAGAAGGCTGAGAAAATAGCATTGCAGTGAGTGATTGCAGGGACTGAAATGAGGCTGTGTGCCCCGAGGTGAATATTATGGGTATTTCACACTCAGTTGTGGTGATGCCTGGAGTCTTCCTGCAGCTATTGCCAAGGCTGTGCCTGGATGTTCAGCTCATGCTGTACACTTGGGATCTGCCATCCGGATGATGGGAGGATGCGGAAAGCCAAGTGCCATGAGACCTGTGATGCCGTTGTTGGAGTTAACAACCACAGGGAGATCAAAGGGATGAGTTAGTGCAGTAGGAGTGCAATAATGAGTGCTATGGGCTGTCTGCTTGTTATGAGTACATGAAGTATCCCGATGGGATGAGGGTCAGAGGAACAGTTTCTCAACACTTTGAAGGAATGGCCCTGCAGGATTGTCCTGGCTCTGGCAGGATACGAGGCTCTTCTTGGCCATCTTATGAAGGGGGTCTCCTGTATGGTTTGGGCTCCCCAGTTGCTGTGGGATGAGGGACCCATGGGATGGGACCCACTTCCTTGGACGTGAACACGCTGGGGTCTCCCCACCTCCAAGTTCCTCCTTACTTTTGTATTCCGTGGCATTCCAGAGGAAACGCAGCCCTGTCAGCACTTCCTGGTGCTGTGAGCTTGTTTCTTCCCTGCCTCCCCTGCTGCATTATTCACAGCCATAAAATATCCACCAGCCTCCCCTCTCCCCCAGCCCTGCAAAGCAAGCCCCCAAGCAGTAACTCAAGCCCTGTCCTTCCCATTCCGTGCTAAAGGCTGGGACATAAATTCCTTGCCCTGGGCTGTTTTTATAGTGAACTCTTGGAGGTAGATTTAATCCTGAGGCCAATTTCACACTGCCTGAAACGGACCCATAAACTTAGCTCAGCATCGAATTCCTCCTTCCCTGCCTGCGCTTCCAGCTCTGCTCGGTCCCCAGCTCCCCGGGGCTCTGAGAAGGGAACTTCACCACCAGCCAAACCACATGCACAGGGGTTTTCCACAGGGGAGGCCAACAAGTTCCACGTTGCCACCTGGAAAGGGTTGAATCCTGCCTGAGTCATCCTTCATCAGGCAGGGAGTCCCAAGCTAAGGGGTTGTTGCTCCAGGGGTAGCAGTGGTGCTGGGGAAGCCAGGGGATGCAGCGAGCATCTGCTTGGCCAAGGGATGGGGTTGGTTTGCTTTGAGTGCGGGCACATCCTTCATAGTCACATAGAATGGTTTGGGTTGGAAGGGACCTTAAAGCTCCTCCAGTTCCAACCCCTGTCACGGGCAGGGACATCTTCCACTGGAGCAGCTTGCTCCAAGCCCCATCCTGCTCCATCCCTGGCAGTGTTCAAGGCCTATGGCAGGGGGTTGGGACTGGAGGAGCTTTAAGCTCCCTTCCAACCCAACTCAGGCTGGGATTCTATGATAACCCATGGTGAGATCATCCAACCAGCTGCTTCTTTAGGCATGGGCACATGGTTCCAGGGTTTTTCTCCTCTGGATGACTAACAACCCTTCTGCAGTGCAGGACCCAGCCAGTCCATGTTAGTACATGACTAACAACCCTTCTGCAGTGCAGGACCCAGCCAGTCCATGTTAGTACATGAGTAACAACCCTTCTGCAGTGCAGGACCCAGCCAGTCCATGTTAGTACATGACTAAGAACCCTTCTGCAGTGCAGGACCCAGCCAGTCCATGTTAGTACATGACTAAGAACCCTTCTGCAGTGCAGGACCCAGCCAGTCCATGTTAGTACATGACTAAAAACCCTTCTGCAGTGCAGGACCCAGCCAGTCCATGTTAGTACATGAGTAACAACCCTTCTGCAGTGCAGGACCCAGCCAGTCCATGTTAGTACATGACTAACAACCCTTCTGCAGTGCAGGACCCAGCCAGTCCATGTTAGTACATGAGTAACAACCCTTCTGCAGTGCAGGACCCAGCCAGTCCATGTTAGTACATGACTAACAACCCTTCTGCAGTGCAGGACCCAGCCAGTCCATGTTAGTACATGACTAAGAACCCTTCTGCAGTGCAGGACCCAGCCAGTCCATGTTAGTACATGACTAAGAACCCTTCTGCAGTGCAGGACCCAGCCAGTCCATGTTAGTACATGACTAAAAACCCTTCTGCAGTGCAGGACCCAGCCAGTCCATGTTAGTACATGAGTAACAACCCTTCTGCAGTGCAGGACCCAGCCAGTCCATGTTAGTACATGAGTAACAACCCTTCTGCAGTGCAGGACCCAGCCAGTCCATGTTAGTACATGACTAACAACCCTTCTGCAGTGCAGGACCCAGCCAGTCCATGTTAGTACATGAGTAACAACCCTTCTGCAGTGCAGGACCCAGCCAGTCCATGTTAGTACATGAGTAACAACCCTTCTGCAGTGCAGGACCCAGCCAGTCCATGTTAGTACATGACTAAGAACCCTTCTGCAGTGCAGGACCCAGCCAGTCCATGTTAGTACATGACTAAAAACCCTTCTGCAGTGCAGGACCCAGCCAGTCCATGTTAGTACATGAGTAACAACCCTTCTGCAGTGCAGGACCCAGCCAGTCCATGTTAGTACATGACTAACAACCCTTCTGCAGTGCAGGACCCAGCCAGTCCATGTTAGTACATGAGTAACAACCCTTCTGCAGTGCAGGACCCAGCCAGTCCATGTTAGTACATGAGTAACAACCCTTCTGCAGTGCAGGACCCAGCCAGTACAGGGGAAAGGGCAGAATCACCACAAGCTCTTTCTCTTTTTAGTGCTTTTAATTTAGAATGACTTATTACCTGGGAAATCATCCCCCCCTTTGCATAAACCCACACTCTAATACACTGCAATGGGCAGAGGGGGAGAGATGGAAGTTTCCATGGACTTGATTTTCTTTCTCTAGCTTATAAAATAGCTAAAACGCATAAATAAAACGCTCTGTTGCAAGAATGCTGGCATGTTGTCCCAGAGCAGGGCAGGGAGTGGAGCTGGACCGAAATACAACCATCCAGAGTGATCTCTTCAAGTGAACCCGGTCTCAACGGGCTTTAAGTGCCCACAGCCTCCCTGCTTGGGTATTTATGTTCCTATGGAGTGTGACCCAGTCTTTTCCCCCCTGGTTTTTATTGACTATAGAATGAATCCAGGTCCTGCAGCCACCTTGGTGAATTTATGGAGCTCCAAATGTGTGGTGGATAATGCTGCATTTCCTGCTCCATTTATGATGGTGCCGTGTGGCAGGACCCATGGCGCCCAGGACACACCTCCGAGCTGGGCCAGGAGACACCACTCGTGCCTCTGCCTCCTCTTTGCAAGCCTTGGCTGGAGCCAGGAATAACAAGACCTTGGCTTTGTGTGGCTCTCTCCTTCTGTCCTCACACCCCTCAGGCCTAACTCTAAGGCATCCTGCGGCATCCCCAAAGGGGTGTTAGATCCTGGGGGGAAATATCACTGCCTGCAGCCACAGAAATAGCAAAGTCTGTAGCAGGGGCACAAATCCACCCTAGGTTACAGTGCTGTGACCACAACATCATTGTCACGGTGATGGGATTCAAACCTGCCTTTTGAGACAAGTCTGATTTAAATCCATATTTAACTTTTAATGCCCTCTAACTGGCTTTTGAGGAACGTTGGTGTGACCGTCCCGAAGGCAGAGCATCTGCTTTGCTGTTCACCTGCTCACTGTAGTAACCTGGCCACTGCAGTTGCAGACTTCTCATGGGTGCTTTGTAAATCATCTCCAACCCAGGAAGCAGAAAATGCTGCTTTATTCTATTGCTGAGCTCCCACATGGATGCTGTCTCCCAAGCAGTTAATACTACTATTAAGAATAAAGAATAGGAGTTCTTCATATATAATGATAATTAATATATAATAGTAATTCCTATATAGTAATAATTCCTTAGTACTGTGGCCGGGTTGCAGAATGGATGCGTGATGGCTCCCGCACTGCGCAAGGGCCAGGTCAATGATGATAATCAGAGGGGATGCTCATGGTGCAATTTGCATTCCAGGTGCTTTGCCAATAGGCTCCTGGGGCTGCTCCAAAGCCTTTCCATGGGCTGTCACAGCAGCTCTGGTGGCAGGGGTGGCAGACAAACAGTCGCCCATTTAACAGGAATGAAGGATATAGAGACAGTGACAGATCTCACATGGTGAGGGCTGAAATCAGGTGTCACAGTGCCACTGCCTCATCAGTTGGACCAGAGTCATGACTCTCTGGTGCTCTGAATCTCTCCTTTCTTGAACTTGGATGTGGTAGTAAATACGACCAGTGTGTGTGTAGCTTGGCAGCACCCAGGTAATGCTAACAGCAGATTAACTGGGACATCATGGCCAACTCCAGCACTCACCTGTCCTGAGGGTGAAAACCTGGGGGGGTGTGCAGAAAAGATGAACAAAGTCATTTGAGCAGCGAGGAATCATAGGACCATGGAATGGTTTGGGTTGGAAGGGATCTTAAGGCACATCCAGTCCTAACCCCTGCCACCTTCCACTAGAGCAGTTTGCTCCAAGCCCCATCTATCTTGGCCTTGAAAGCCCTGCTCTCTTTTGTTACGTATTCATGCTTAGTAACTAAACTTGGAGCCACAGGTACTACAAGGAGGAGAGGTGTTTGCTGGGCTGGAGTTGACCAACTGCGCACAAACCACTTACAATAGACCTGGCAGCAGATCAGACCAGAGCTGGATCCAGACTTGTGTAGGGCTCTGACTGGCAGAGCTGGATGAGAGATGAGCAGGAGGGGAAGGGATGTGTTTGAATTGCTTACTACAAGTGTCAATTTGAGTGTTACTCCTATATTTCCCAGGTGAAGGTGAAGTTGAGCAGCGTTATCACTCAACACCTATTGCTCTCTTTACGTTTCAGAGTCACCCTTATCTGATACGATGCTCTCACTCTGAAAGCTCCTATTTGCAAGCTCATGGTGCCTGTTTGCCCAAGTATTGTCACTATATTAAGGCACAAATTGATACCAACTCACCTCCAGAAGCATCTTGGGTTTTCCACTGAGCAGCCTTGTCCAAGAACTGGCCAGAGCCAGTGCTGTCCCCATGTGTGGCTCTGGCCCAGCAGAACCAGAGCAGAACACACGAGAGCATTATCCCACAGGACTTCTGCTGCTGTGGGATGGGATTAACCGGGCTCTGCCCACTTCTATTTATGAACCTTTTATTTGTCCTTGTTTTATTTTCTGGTGTGATTGTAGGAGCACTTCTGGAGCTTGGACAAGACAGAAAACAAGATTCCACCGCAGCTGATCTTCCAGATCTGGGACAATGACAAGTTCTCTTTTGATGACTATTTGGGTAAGTTGGGAGAACTTTTTGTCTCCATCCCCATTGATGCAGGCAGGAATGAAATAATTATGGAGTCCTGTCAGGGTATGAAGGAAGTGCAACAAGACCAGTTTAAGCCCCTGCAGAGGATTCAGTGTTGGGATGAGCTCAGGACTGATGATAGGTGGTTTGTGTTAGGCAGATTTCCAGTCTCAGCCTGCAGCAGCTTGTTCTTGGGCTGACATAGTGTTGAGAGCATCACTGAATCCAACAGAGCCATCACCTTCCAGGAACACCCTCATTCTCCATGACTTGTCTGAATCTGTGCTGAAACGTGCTCATCAGGGCTACGTGTATCTGAGCTGAGGCCACTCACCTGGTTTGAGGATCATTGACCTGGATGTTTAGACATGAACACAACTCAGTCCAATGCTTGCCTCTTTCAGTGCCAGTAATCATCCTCAGAGATCTAGGTTTAGGTCAAGGAGAGGAGAAACCAAACCCCTCTAATAGCGAGAACAGCAGAGCCATGTAGCACACCAGCTGTGCAGAAGCCGGAGGTTCCTGCATTATGAGTGGTTTTTGGTTGGATCTTGTTCTACCTTTCTTTTTGCCTCAAAAAGCCTTCAAACATCAAAAACTTCACTGAGGAAGGAAGTGATCAAGGTCCTTTCAAATCCTCTCCTTGATGAATTGCATAGGCTGAGCACCGAAATAACCTCTCCAAGGTGTGTTTTCCATTCTGGCTCTGACATAGAATCGTGGAATGGTTTGGGTTGAAGGGACCTTAAAGCTCCTCCAGCTCCAGCCCCTGCCACGGGCAGGGACCCCTTCCACTGGAGCAGCTTGCTCCAAGCCCCTGTGTCCAACCTGGCCTTGAGCACTGCCAGGGATGGGGCAGCCACAGCTTCTCTGGGCACCCTGGGCCAGCGCCTCAGCACCCTCACAGGGAAGAGCTTCTGCCTAAGAGCTCATCTCAGTCTCCCCTCGGGCAGGTTAAAGCCATTCCCCTTGGCCTGTCCCTACAGGCCCTTGTCCCAAGCCCCTCTCCAGCTTTCCTGCAGCCCCTTTAGGCACTGGAGCTGCTCTCAGGTCTCCCCTTCAGGAGCCTTCTCTTCTCCAGGCTGGACAAGCCCAGCTTGTCATGGAAATGCCAAGTGCTCAATTCCTAGGAAGAGCCACTGGCTAGAACTAGCCCTATGCTTGGAAACAGGGCCACACTTAAGCCTGTTCTCTCCCTTGCTATGTGGGCATCTTCCCAAGCTCCCTGCGGTCAGGAGGGTGCCAGAGGGAATATTTCTTTTGGGAAAGAATCCACATTGTAAGGACTCATTGCACTGAGATGCCTACCCAGTAACATTCCTCCTTGCAGGCTCCATTCAGATGGATCTCAACAGGATGCCCAAACCTGCCAAGACCGCTGAGAAGTGCTCCTTGGACCTAGTAGATGACACCTGGCCTTCAAGCCGCTTTGTGTCACTCTTTGAGCAGAAAACAGTCAAGGGATGGTGGCCCTGTGTTGCTGAGCAGGATCAGAAGAAGATCCTGGCGGTAAGGTGGCCTCTTGACAGGTTCTCCTAGGGCCTCTCACTCAAAGCATTGAGAAGGGATGCGGCCAGGCCAAGCATGTGCAGGATGCCATGGCCAGGGCAAGCAACACGGTGCTGGGCTGCACCTTTTACAGACTGGACCAGCTTTTGCCACTTGGATGTTCTCCAGGACTTGTCCTGCACCGTGCAAAAGCATCAGAAGAAATTATTTCTTCTGTGGGTTTTTTTTGCTGTGGTTTTTGGAACTTGCCACCTAATTTGACCCCGTATCTCATCTATTCTTAATGATGTTGTGTTGCGACAAGTACCAGGGAAAGGTTCCAGCTGGCAAACTGATCTATTTAAGTGCAAGTGTCTGGGCTCCTCTTCAAGTCTTCGGCAAGTGTTCCATGCAGGTAAGGGAGTCCAGGCAGTCAGTTCAGTCATTCAACATAAGATCATGGCCTTGGTTGCCTGAACTTGGGTATTGGTGACATTTGAGATGTCCTGGAGCATCTGAGATTGTTGTAGTGAGCAGTGAAGGATCTGCATGAAATCTGCTTTACTGGGCTCCTCGTGGTCCTCGTTGGTAGCGGTTGGGTTATGCTCAAGGCAGTTTTTCTTTCTCCAATGAGTGTTTTGCATCGTGCTTTGTTAATTTCTCACCTCTCCCCTTTCTTCCTGGTTTGGTTTTGTTTCTGAGTTTGGTTTCTGTTTAACCCACACAGGGCAAATTGGAAATGACTTTGGAAATCGTGGCAGAACAAGAGCACGAGGAGCGGCCGGCTGGCATGGGTCGGGATGAGCCGAATATGAACCCCAAGCTGGAGGACCCCAAGTAAGAGCAGCTTGAATGGAAAAGTAACCACCAAGGCTCAGAGTTCTCAAAGAGCAATTGAAAACCTGGGTTCTCAGTTTGGGGTCTGCAATGGGTTTGCTTCTGTGAAGGCTCCATTGCTGAACTGCTGATGCTCAGATTCTATGAGCTGAGACAAGCCAGGGTGGCTGGGAGCGGAGATCTGACACAGGGATCCACCCAAAGGGATCCCAGCCTGGTTTGGGTTGGAAGGGACCTTAAAGCTCCTCCAGCTCCAATCCGTGCCACGGGCAGGGACCCCTTCCACTGGAGCAGCTTGCTCCAAGCCCCTGTGTCCAACCTGGCCTTGGATGTGGGTTTGCAGGGTGAGCAGCCAGCACGTTACAACAGGTCATGCTCATGGGGTTGGGGGCCCAGGAGGGTGAAGCTCAGAAGTGACCTCAACTTTGTTTGGCTCCAGGCGCCCGGAAACCTCCTTCCTCTGGTTCACCTCCCCATACAAGACCCTGAAGTACATCCTGTGGCGGCGGTACAAGTGGGTGGTTATCCTGGCCCTCCTGCTCTTCATCTTGCTGCTCTTCCTGGGAATCTTCATCTACGCCTTCCCGGTACGATGACGGTGGGAGAGGACAGGGGGTTGACCAAGGTTGGCTCTGTGGTGACAGCGATGGTCCTGGTGCAGGTGGCTGCAAAGTGCCAGGGTGGTCCCTGAGGGACAACGTGGTGGGCCATGATGGGTCAAAAAGAGAGTTTGTGTTCTGGGCTCTGCTGCAGACTCACTGCAAGGTGCTACCCTCTTTGTGCCCATGTTTCAATTCATGTGTAATGATGCTGAGGTTTAATTGATGCTCTTCAATGAGGTTCCAGCAGCTGATACAGGAGGTGGTGCAGGTTGGTGGGAAAATCCCTGACAAACACAGAGCCTAGTTAAGAATGAAGCTAATTCCTAATTAGAATCATAGAATCCCAGCGTGGTTTGGTTTGAAGGGACCTTAAAGCTCCTCCAGCTCCAACCCCTGCCACGGGCAGGGACCCCTTCCACTGCAGCAGCTTGCTCCAAGCCCCTGTGTCCAACCTGGCCTTGAACACTGCCAGGGATGGGGCAGCCACAGCTTCTCTGGGCACCCTGGGCCAGCGCCTCAGCACCCTCACAGGGAAGAGCTTCTGCCTAAGAGCTCATCTCAGTCTCCCCTCTGGCAGGTTCAAGCCATTCCCCTTGGCCTGTCCCTACAGGCCCTTGTCCCAAGCCCCTCTCCAGGTTTCCTGCAGCCCCTTTGGATATTGCATTTTCAGGTTTTATTGCTATTATTATGTATGAGGAATGAAACTGAGCATTTTACAGGGCTGAGCAGTGGCAAACCCCACATTGGTCTGTAAGAGCTTAAAGATGCAGGTTTAAAGATCTTAAAGTCTGTAGATGGTGGGGCAGCCCCGTTTCTCACTATCAAGGCTTGGAGCACATTACACCAATGCAATGTCTGAAAGGAGGGGAAGAGTTTTCACCTCATTCATCACTAAAGTGGCTTTTTCTTGCCTTGCTGAAACTGGTGAACCGAAATAGAGAAATAACAGAGCCCTTTGCCTTCCCCTTTGGCCACCGATGGGGGTTTGTATCCTCCTCTGTTTCGACCACAATGGAATAATTCATGCTGGCTCTTGGATGCCATTTCCCCTCCTCTCAGACTGATAAGAAAAACAACCCGTTTCTCTCCTTCCAGCACTTAACAAATTCTCCTCCTTGTATAGGATTTCTTTACATATAGAGATACATATATATCTAAAGGAGCTCATTGGGGTAATTTATAACTTCATGTGAGAGAACGTGGCTGCCTCTTTCAGATGCCTTTGTGCGCTTGCAATGTGCAAGCAAAGAGCGAGGTGTGGAATGTCTCCTCACCAGCAGGACCACTTTCAGTTGACCTGAAGTCATGCATGTTCCATTGTTCCCATTGAGAAAATAGGGGTTGGAATTAGATCAAGGCTTTCCTCACCTCTGTATCCTTGTATCCATGGGAAAAGCTGGGATACCTCTACTGGAGAAATGGTTCTGGAGGTGCGAAAGAGTACGAAGGAGGAAATAATTGTGTGTGCGCTGTGCTTGCAGCCATTCCTAGAGACTCCCTCCATGTCAAGTGGCAGAAACCAAGCCTTTTTGACCAAGAACTCAGTGTTTCCCTGCAGATGCAAGTGGCTTTGCAGCCATTCCAGTGGGATCATATAAAACCAACGCCGAGGGGAGAAAACATTGCAAACTCTACATAGTGATTTACACTCATTATCGCTTGGGATGGGTCCCTCTTTCCAGCTCGATGTTGTTGTATTCAGTTTCAGTTTGGTCGGGTCAGGTTTTCGTTGTGTTTTGACAAAGGCAGGCCGTGCTTCATGGAATTTCCCTGCGTTTATGTCTCTTTGGCTGCTTCCCCTGGATTTTTGAGGTCACTGGTTCTGCATCCACTGGGAGGTTTGGTTCCTTCCCCGCTCCATCAGGCGCTAAGTTTGGCTGTCGCGCTGGTGATGGTTTGCTATGAGGATGCCCCTGGCATCCTGACCTTTGGCAGGGCTCACTGTCACAGCCCTGATTTAATGCATGGAAAACCAACCCCTCCTCACTTCTGTTCCGATCTGTGTTGTGCGAGCACCATCAGGTCCTGTTTAAAGTAAGGACCTTGCTGCTTTTAGCACTGTAGATGTAATCCTGCCACTTTACGTGCGGTTTTGAGGTCCCACACTGCAGGTAGAGGGTTCTGTGTGTGTCCTGCCCCTCTCATCCTGGCAAAGGGGTGGGTGATGGGAGGGAAACCTCAAGGGAATCCTGTTAGGACACGTGGACCATCAGTATGAGCAGGCAGAGGGCAAGGAACATGGATACAGGGATGCTAAGGAGCACATACAGAAGTGAAGTTACTATTTTCCTGCTTCTATTGCCCTTTTTGCTCTGGCCTTGCATGAAGAGGTCTTCCACAGCTTTCTGCTTGTTGGGACCTTCACTAGGACCTCCAGGGTCATTCCTGCACATTGAATCCCTGCTGCAGATAGATTGAATCCCTGCCTGCACATCGAATCCCTGCTGCAGATAGATTGAATGCCTGATGCACATTGAATCCCTGCCTGCAGATTGAATCCCTGCTGCATGTTGAATCCCTGCCTGCACATTGAATCCCTGCCTGCACATTGAATCCCCGCTGTACATTGAATCCCCGCCTGCACATTGAATCCCTGCTGTACATTGAATCCCTGCCTGCACATTGAATCCCTGCTGTACATTGAATCCCCGCTGCACATTGAATCCCCGCTGCACATTGAATCCCTGCCTGCACATTGAATCCCTGCCTGCACATTGAATCCCCGCTGCACACTGAATCCCTGCCTGCACATTGAATCCCTGCTGCACATTGAATCCCTGCTGCACATTGAATCCCCGCTGCACATTGAATCCCCGCTGCACATTGAATCCCCGCCTGCACATTGAATCCCTGCCTGCACATTGAATCCCTGCCTGCACATTGAATCCCTGCAGCACATTGAATCCCTGCCTGCACATTGAATCCCTGCTGCACATTGAATCCCTGCCTGCACATTGAATCCCTGCCTGCACATTGAATCCCCGCTGCACACTGAATCCCTGCCTGCACATTGAATCCCTGCCTGCAGATTGAATCCCTGCCTGCAGATTGAAACTCTGCTGCACATTGAATCCCTGCCTGCACATTGAATCCCTGCCTGCACATTGAATCCCTGCTGCAGATCAAATCTCTGCCTGCCTACAACCTCTCCTCCTTGGATCACTGTGTCCCAAATCTAGCTCCAAATCTTGTCCTGTTCGGACTCTGCCTGAAGACACCATGAGCTAAGCTAAGCCTGGATAGGCCACCTCCATCCCAAGCAGATGAGAATCTCCCCTGAACACAAACCCAGGGCATTTTCATTGGCTCTTAGTATAAAAATGGGATTTTCTTATTATTCATTCCTATTCCCCATGCAGTGCTGAAAGCTTCCAACCACAGACCCAGCTTTGTGGTCAGGGAGTAAGAGCAAATGTCCCATTTGAACGTTGTGTGCTTCCACCGGAATGGCAAAGGGCTTCTGTGCTTCCCAAACCCACCTATTCCCTTCAAAAGCTCAGGCTTTTCAGTGCATGATGAAGCTGATGCCTTGGTCTTGTTCGAATACCCATCAAGAGATGCTTTACACCCCAGGGAAGTGCTTCCTGAAGGCTGTATTCCAGGTTGTTCCCCAAATAGGCTTTACATGGAACTAGAAACCTCTGTGGATGTGGTGCCTTTGTGCTTCTGCTGTCCTCAGGACACAGAGTCCGTGTGATGGATCATGGGCTGGAATAAAGATCTTCCCATTCCTCATCTCATCTCCTCCCCAAAGCCTCTTTCCCAGGAGAGCTTTGTGCAACCAGCAGTTGTTTTCCAGCCAGGGAACGTGCACTGGCTGCGTTGGTGGGATCTGGAAGGAGCAGGGGGAGACCTGCAGGAGTGGGGAAGGGTCTGGAAGTGCTTTGGGATGAAGAGGAGGTGATCGGGATCCATGGGGAGCTGGGAGTACGGCAGTATGGGAAACTCAGGCACAAGTCCATCAGACATCAGTCATCATCAGCACAACTGTTTACAGAGCAACTCCCTCGAGTGGGTGAGAGGCCATTTCCAACTGGAAAACCTTTGGGTTTGGGTGGAAAACTGCTTGGTGTTGCAAATTTCCATGAAAAAAGTTGTCTGCTTTTAGGAAAATGGGAAAAAAATGTTGAAAATTGGATATTGTGAGGTTCCTCATAGTTTCACTCAGGCTCTTCCACCCAGTCTTAGTGTCAGGTTACTCCTGGTTTGCTTTGCAGAGTGGTTGTCATTATGGTCTACACAATCTAGGACTCTGGGAACAGTAATCCCTGGATATTTCCTATATGATTTCCTTATCCTTAGATTTAACTTGACGTCAGAACACTCCTTAACCAACAGATGATCAAATGAGCTCCAGCAGCTGGATGCTGAAGTGAGGGGAACTCTTCCAGTGGAAATAGGATGCTAATGTGGCAGATGAAGGTTAATGAACCATTGGAACAATGTGCTGAGGGCTGTGGTTAATTCATTGTTGCTTGAGGCATCCATGTATGGGGACTGAATGTTCTCCTGCAAGATAAGGTCCAGTTCCGGCCCATGCTCCTGTCCCACAGTGCTCATTTATGGCGCATTGTGAGGCTTTCTGGGAAGGGCCAATGGATTTGATGGACCTTTCATCCGTCATTGCTATAGCTGAGAAGAGCTTTGCCTTCTGCTGTGGGGATGGTTGAGCCAAAGCCTTGGGCTGCGCAAGGTCAGAAGAAAAGGTTGTAAAACTCCTGGGTTTGGAATCATGGAATCATGGCATGGGTTGGGTTGAAAGGACCTTAAAGCTCCTCCAGCTCCAACCCCTGCCACGGGCAGGGACCCCTTCCATTGGAGCAGCTTGCTCCAAGCCCCTGTGTCCAACCTGGCCTTGAACACTGCCAGGGATGGGGCAGCCACAGCTTCTCTGGGCACCCTGGGCCAGCGCCTCAGCACCCTCACAGGGAAGAGCTTGTCCTTGTATCCCACCTAAATTGCCCTCGTTGAGTCTGAAGCCGTTTCTGCCTCTGTAACATGCAGGGAATGTGGCAGCAAAGTCTTGTCCCCAGAGCAGTGCTTACTGTAAGGATGTCAGTGGCTACGACCACAGGGATAAGTCCTGCTCCTTCCAGCTGGAGCCAGCTCTGCCTCGCAGCACCATGCACGTGTTTACAGCCTTCAAAAGCTCTGTTTGTGTTCTGCAAGCCCAGCCCTGCTTCCGTTGCCATCAATTCCAATGACAGCCCGTGCCCTGTGCTGATGGATAATCCCGCTTGGCTTTCCGCTCTTTGTTAACACAGAGCCCAAGCGGGACACACAGCTTGCTGCCCTCCAGTATAGCACCAGTGACAGCATCCAACAAGGAGTGCTTTGGTGGATAGGCTCTGCGAGACAAATGGATGGATAATGAATTTGAAGGTTATATGTCACTGGAGGCCTTTTTAATGCCTTCTGGTACAGTGCCCTAACGCTGCTTGCTTGATTTATGGCGTTACTAGAAGTCCTCATTGGCAAACTGCCTCCTCATTTGCTGCATGTTGTAATTTATCAAGATGCCTTTGGTCAGGCTTGACTTTTGTTGTGTTCTTGGGGCTTTTTCCCTTCTATTCCCCCTGTTCCTCCAAAGATCTTGTGGGTAACAAGCACGATGTGCTGTTTCCAGAGCTGTTTTGCTTTCAAGTGACAGAGTGCTAGAACATCCTGTACCAATTAAACTCCATGTGCTGAGGAGGGACTTCCAAACTGGCTGGTTTGTGCTTGTGGGGCTTTGAACCAGAGCTACTTCAAATAGAGCTCTTTCCAAATGACCTAAGCAGGAGTCTTTGTGTTTCGTTGTGGTCTTGATAAGCAGAGTTTACACAGCTTATTCTTTATCCCGGGGCTGTCATCTCCTCTCAAGGAAGGAATGGCACGTTCCATAGGCTAAAATGCTGTGACACCTCGTTTTCCATGAGCCCCATTGTTCACTGGGCACTAACAGGGACAGTAGATCCCAGAACACAGGCACAGGAAGGTCTTGCCTGCAGTGTCTGCACTGAGGAACAAACCCCACACCCAATTCTGCTGCTGAAGGAGGTGCTTGAGGCATTGAGGGATGCAGGCAAGGCAGAGAACAAGGGTTCAGCAGTAGGTTTGCTGTTCTTGGTTGCCTGCTTTGGAGGTAGTCCATGGAGCTGCGGGCTAGGTCTGTACTGCACCAGGATGGGGCAGGGATCGAGAACCATCCTCTTGTTGTTCCAACCCAGCTGGTGGGATCCTGGGTGCAGGATGTGGCTCGTGGGAAGCAGCGCTCTGCAGAGAACATCCTTGCTTTGGCCAAGGGCCTGTAGGGACAGGCCAAGGGGAATGGCTTGAACCTGCCCGAGGGGAGACTGAGATGAGCTCTTAGGCAGAAGCTCTTCCCTGTGAGGGTGCTGAGGCGCTGGCCCAGGGTGCCCAGAGAAGCTGTGGCTGCCCCATCCCTGGCAGTGTTCAAGGCCAGGTTGGACACAGGGGCTTGGAGCAAGCTGCTCCAGTGGAAGGGGTCCCTGCCCGTGGCAGGGGTTGGAGCTGGAGGAGCTTTAAGGTCCCTTCCAACCCAAACCAGTCTGGGATCCTGTTCTGTGAGGTTGCCCATTTTGGGGGGATTGTGGGCAGATGGAGCCATAAGGATGTGATGCCAGGGCTTGGATAGAGAACCACGGGGTATGGGGGAGCTGCAGAAGGAGATGTTGGAGGCACCAGGAGCAACGCAGCAAAGAGCTGGATGTTGTCTCCTCACCTGTGTGTGCAGTGGGATGGAGCTGATGGGGAGGTGCCACATTCCTTATGGGGGGATGAAGAGGGGGGAATTTGTCTCCCAACTTGCGGAAGGAGCAAACAAAACCCAGGAGTGACTCCTGGTTCTTGCTGCCTGGGGCTTGTGACTGGAAACCTCTGTTAGAAGAAGGCAAGACCTGTTTTCTGCCATGTATTACCCTTTTTGCCATCCTTGCCCATAGCAATGCACTGCTGCTTGCTTGTCTCTGGGCTGGGAGCTCAGCATCGCTCCTGCCCTGAAGGCAGCTCCATCTGCACTTCTGTGTCCCCAGAGATGCTTTAACCTCCACATCCACCCTGCTGTGCCTGCTGCAGCTCAGCTCCTCTCTCCCTTGTTCTTCCATCCCTGCAGAACTATGCTGCTATGAAACTGGTGAAGCCTTTCAACTGAAGCTGTGCTGGGAAGAGCCTGGAAGGTCCAGTGCCTGCCTGGGGGTTTTGGAAGGACTCCGTGGCTCTGCATTGGATCCCATCTGCAAGTGGAGATGGAGAAGGAACAGCTTCACTCAGGCCCTAAGCTGCTGCCCAAATGAAGATCCAGCTGACGCTGATGCAACACAAGGAATCCCACCTCCAGCACCCGCCTCGGAAGCGCATCCCAACCCTACCTGCTCTCAAATACTTCTTGTTTTACTTCCTTGTCTGTCGTCTCTTTGGGGCTGGTTTTGGTTAAGCAGAACTGAAGAGGGTGGGGGACAAAAGGACCTTTTTACATGCAGCCTGCATGGAGCCGTGTTACAGAGCTTAGAGGAGATGCGGGCTGCTGGTGTGAGCAGCACGTGCAAGCCAGACCCTTTCAATGTCTGAGCATGCTTCTCTTTGCACCCTCTTCTCCTTCCCTGTGTATTGCCTGGTTTAGAGATGTGTAAAGCCTACTGAAGACAAGATGTGCTGCACAGCCCGAAAGCCTGGGCTGCCACGTTGCCTTTCCAAAGGGAGAGCAAATACCACGGATACAGGGCCCAGGGAAAAGGCTGAGACACAAAACCCAGGCAGGAGCTGGTGGGAATTGCTAAATCAGAGCTCCCATTGAATTCTGTGCTCAGGAAGGACCTCACGGTCTGGCTCATGGGGTTTGGAGCTTGTTTCCCTCTGACCCCTCACCTCCGCTGGCATCATGGAATCATGGCATGGGTTGGGTTGGAAGGGACCTTAAAGCTCCTCCAGCTCCAGCCCCTGCCACGGGCAGGGACCCCTTCCACTGGAGCAGCTTGCTCCAAGCCCCTGTGTCCAACCTGGCCTTGAGCACTGCAAGGGATGGGGCAGCCACAGCTTCTCTGGGCACCCTGGGCCAGCGCCTCAGCACCCTCACAGGGAAGGATTTCTTCCTCCAGGTCTTTCCCTCCCATCCTTCTGCAGGATGAGAGGAGTCTCCCTTGCTTTCATTTGCCCCCTGGAGCTGTTGCTGCTCAGTGTGATGTGGGAGCAGTAGCAGTGGAAAGTGATCCCCAGGGATCAGAGTTCCTCAGGACAAACTGTGCTAATGTCAGCTCCTGCCCTGCTCCAGCAAGGCACTTAAGCCTGGGCTTAGTGGAAAGCAGGGAGAAAAGCCAGGCACAGGCCTAATTGCTTTGCTGGACTGGGATGTCCTGCGCTGAGCATTAAATCCCTCGTTACTCAGTGCTGTAACAGCACCCAGCTTGCCCAGGGCAGCTCACAGCCATGCCAGATCATGGTGTCTTTGCCATGGACAACATGCAGCTATAGAGACCTCTCCTTGCTGCTGAGGCCTGGCTGATGCAGCATCCCTATCCCAAGAGCTTGAGAGGTGCAGTTGGCTCTGGGCTTGCACACCCCAGGGTGAGTGTTCCATTTGTTCTGCAGTTACATGCTTCATTCCCCACCTCATTCCCATCCGTTTATTATCAAACTACCAGGTGTTGGTGAAGCTTTCCCTAATGCTTTCCCCCTGAGGGCCTGATGAGCTGAGGACAAAGGTTGCCTGTGTTGGCACCTTGGAGTGGTTGATCTGGCACCAATCCCACCATGACCAGCTCCGCTGCCGAGCACGGGCATCCTTTGCTCTCCTATCCACAGGGGGAGATCAGGCCCATGATTCAACTCCTTGCTTTGATTTGCAGCGACTGTGACATTTCCCACCCTGGCATTATTGCTCTCGGACCCCATCCTATTTCAGGAACAAAATCCTGGTGCCAAGGGCCCCAAAGAGGTGAGTGCCCCAATGCACAACACTGCTTATATCTGGATGCTCATCACCTGTCCTGTCACAACAATTGCCCTCTACCGCAAGCAACCCTACCAAAACACATCTGTGTCTTACCTCTCCAAGCCTTTCCTAGTGAGAAACCATGTTTTATCCCCCAGCACTTACCAACAGCTCTCCCCGACAAACCAAATGGGTTTGTGATGTGATGGGAGAGCAGGATCCAGGGGACCCAACTCCATAAGGATAAAGAATAGAATAGTTTGGGATGGAAGGGGCCTTCAAAGGTCATAGTCCAAATGCGATGCAATCCTCTGTGCTCCAGTCCAGGCTGCAGGGCCAAGAAGGCTCCATGGGACTGTGGTGGGTAAAAGCAGGCTGGAAACACCAACTTGATCCCATTGGCATTGAACAGCCGCATCCATCTCTTTGCTAGACTGTGGGCCCTCTGTAGCTTGGTTATGTGTCTCCACCAAAGCCAACAAGGAGGTAGGGCCTGGGTGAAGTGTTCCCTGTGGCTCCCTGTTGTTCTGGGGGTTGAAATGGCTCAAAGCTGTTCGTATCACCTCTCTCTGCCTTATATACAGTAATGCAAAATGCACTGTGGTTACAAATGAAATGCTCTGAAACCTTCTCCTCTCTGCTGTGTTTTATTGTCTGCATGGAATTCCAGCACCTTCCCTCTTTGTGAGTGCTGCCCTGACCTGGGACACGGTGCAGGATTTATGTGGGGTCCCACAACTCATCCCATGAGCTGGTTGACCACGTTTGGTGGCTCACAAGGCTCATTTGTGACCTGGAGCGTCCTTTAAGTTGGGAGGAGGCACAAGCGTGTGAGCGGGGTGGGTGAAGGAGCCATGGGAAGCTTGTGCTGCCTTTGGCTTTGGGGAGCCAACCTCCAGCATCTTGGAAGAAGCTGATGCCCATTTTGTTTATAAACCTGAACACCCAAAATGTGAAGCCAGGGGTGGCTGGAGAAGAGGTGAGTGAATGGGAATGGGACAAGACAAAAGAATCCCATAGATTTCACCCTCCTGCTGCAGCGGGGAGGGCAGAAGGAGTTCACCCCATCCCTCTGCTCTGGGCGTGTGCGCGCATCCCTGTGCAGATGCGCATTAGGATGGACCTGAGCTGCTGGAATGTGAATGTCCAGACTCAGCCCCAGCAGCTCCCAGCCCAAGGAAAGGCACTTCCCCTGCTTGTCTCTGTTCCTCAGAAACCATGTAGATGAGGCCCTCAGTTCCATGGGTTAGTGGTGGCCCTGGCAGTGCTGGGAATGGTTGGACTGAATGAGCTCAAAGGGCTTTTCCAGCCTGGTTGATTCCATGATCCTATGGTTTCTGAACTTGGCTCAAAGAGCAGCAAATCCCTTTGGGTCTGGGTCTGTTTCTTCCCTGGACAGAAGGACTTACGGAGCCATCACCCAGAGTGAGCTGAGGATTAATTCTCTGACACCTTTCCGGAGCTGTTCAGCACCAAGAGGCTGTGTCCAGGAGATGCTCCAGTTATGCAAAGAGATTTGCTGGTGGGATTGGGGCTGTTTGTGCCTGGATCCTCAGATGCCTTTCCATTGCTTCAGCACAGCAGACCCCCTCCACTGCATCACGTTTTGGGATGGTGCCTGGCATCGGGACGCAGGGAATGAGGGGACCTGAGTGTCCTAGGCTTCATCTGAGGGTTCAAGCACGCATCCTGAGCTGGCATTGTCTAAACGCAGCCAGCCCAGCCCCACTGCAGCCTCTCATACCCACACATCAATGAGGAGTCCCAGAGGAGGACCAACCGTGATGATAAAGATGGTCCTTGTTGAGGAGGAAGGGGCAGATGGGACGAGGGGCCAGGGCTTGCCTGCGCATGGGGATGCACTAAAGTTGACTGCAAAACGTTCCCCTGCTCCAACATTCCTGTGATGGTTTTCCTATCAGTTCCCAGCCTCCAAGCTCGATGCTGTGTGTGACTCCAGGCTGGGGTTAGTTATGAAGTGTGGGAGCTCCTCTGGGGGCACCCTGACAACAACCCCGTTGTGTTTCACATCGCCCGGGCTCAGCCCCGCGAGCCGGAGGGCAGTGAGATGAGGAGCTGGACCGCTGCCACCGCGCAGAGGGGCTGAACTCCCTTAACCTCACACAAAACAAAGCCCAGTGAAAAGAGCTGCCCTGATTTTCTTCAATAACAACCGTTTTCTATTCATTTGCTCAAAAACGAGAGGTTTCCACCCAAAAGGGTGGCACGCAGTGAAGCGGCTCAAGGGGAGGGAGGTGGTGCAGGGTGAGGGGGATGAGGGTGGGAACGGGGTCAAGGCACTGCCATAAACCTGCTTTGTGGAGCCACTTGGAGCTGTGTTTGTTGGTTTAACCCCTGTGGAGGGGGCCTGCGGTTGGTTTTGCTCATTACCTGCTGACAGGAGGGGAACATGCCTGGTACATGGCGCTGACCTAATGGCATGGTCTGTAAAGAAGGACATTGTGGCCTCCTGGCCCCCAAGTCCATCAATCTTCAGATGGGAAGGTGGGGATAGGCCTGGCCGCAAGTGACACAGCTCATTTCGGTCTTCACTTGAGATCTGACCCTTTAAAACAGTCCCAGACACAGAATGGTGATTGCTGGAATGGCCTCCCTGGTACAGAGGGTTATGATGAGTATAAAGGCTCTGGAGCTCCTGGCCTGATAGCCTGGGCTTCCTATCAGCTCCTCCATGGATAGCCCCATGCCATCACTGCCAGGAGAGCCACCAGCCTCATCCCTGTTGCTGCGGCCTCTCTTCCTCCCAGACAAGCCAAACTCCATGGACTTAGAGGGTGATTTGGGCTGATCTGTGCATGGCTCTGCTCTGCACTGAGTGAGGATGGAGACACCCAAGCAATGGGGCGTGAAACTATCCCGTCTTCGTCTCCACCATGCATGAGCTTCCAGAGGGAAAATGAGCTTTTCTTGCCCCGTCTGCTTTTCCCATTCACATCCCACCCTCCTCAAATAACCAATGCTTTGAACACGCTTTGCAGCACAGCAAACTCTTCTGCCTTTGAGTGCATCTTGGTCTTTGCTTTGGCCTTTGGGCTGAATCCAGGGGGACCCCCAGGCTGCTCAGCTCCTTGGCACTAGGTGACAGGAGGCATCTCTTGTGCTGTGAATGGATTAACTCTGCCCTGGGCTCAAGTTAGCGTGTGAGAGACTGTTTCTACCAAAACCTTTGGGTTCTGTACAAGCCCCTGATAGGAAGTGAACCTTAACCAGGTTTTCTGCTGGAAAGATCTGGATCAGAACTGCTTGAGGTGATTACTGGGTACCTAAAATTAATTTCTTGGTATTAGGTATTATTCAAGCAAAGTCAGTGTCTCATTGAGTCATAGATAATAGAACACAGGCTGGTTTGTGTTGGAAGGGACCTTAAAGCTCCTCCAGCTCCAACCCCTGCCACGGGCAGGGACCCCTTCCACTGGAGCAGCTTGCTCCAAGCCCCTGTGTCCAACCTGGCCTTGAACACCGCCAGGGATGGAGCATTCACAACCTCCCTGGGCAACCCATTCCAGTGCCTCACCACCCTCACAGTAAAGAATTTCTTCCTTAGATCCAATCTAAACTTCCCCTGTTTCAGTTTGAACCCATCACCCCTTGTCCTGTCACTGCAGTCCCTGATGAAGAGCCCATCCCCAGCATCCTTGTAGGCCCCCTTCAGATACTGGAAGCTGCTCTGAGGTCTCCACGCAGCTTCTCTTCTCCAGGCTGAACAGCCCCAACTTTCTCAGCCTGTCTTCATACAGGAGGTGCTCCAGCCCCTGATCATCCTCGTGGCCTCCTCTGGACTTGTTCCAACAGTTCCATGTCCTTTTTATGTTGAGGACACCAGAACTGCACACAATGCTCCAAGTGAGGTCTCAAAGCATTCCCCTAAGCCATGTGCAACCGGACTTTACCTTTGCTCTGTTTTCCCTCACTCTTTGGTTATTCCTGCCTCCTTCCTCCACCTTCTCCTCCATTCCCACTTGTGGTTTGCCATCAGACTGTGCCCAGGCCTCATCAAAGACTGCCAGCCCAGGAGGAGTGGAGAGTTACAACCTCATCACTTAGGAGAGACCCAGCTCTTCCAAAGCCAACCTCCCTCGTTGTCCTTCTCCTCAGAACACGTGTGAAAGGAATTCATCTCTTCTCCTACCTCCTGATAATGGGACCTTTTGGTGGTTTTCTCTGGAAACAGCAAATCCCATGTTTATGAAAAGCACGAAGCCAGGGCACTTAAACTGGATCCAGTGCCTGGCTCTGCAGCGCTGGAGGAGGCAGCAGCCTCTTTATCCGCTTTTGCTTTGGCCTTTGGAGCAGGCTCAAGGTTGTGCTTCTGTCTGAAGCAAATAAAGACAAATAGGATTTGGTGGATATGGAAAAGGGGAAAAAAACCCCTCTTGAACAAGCAAGAGATTTACGATTGCTGTTTGCCAATGAAAACACAGTGGAGAGAGTCATCTGCTTGCAATGTAGATGGCTGTAGGCTGGAAAACAAAGCCTGAATTGATTGTCTTCCTCTAAAGTCAACAGAGAACAATTGGCACCTGTGGGGATGAGTCACTGCAGCTGAAGACATGGCTCAGAGTGGTGGGATGGGTCTGTCCTGGGATGTGGAGCTGCCCCATGGCTCTGGAGGGATAAGGAAGGTCACTGGTGTGGCTTTGTGGTCTACCTCTTCAGTGCTGGAAGCTGGGCGAGATGCCACCAAGGCCAGGTCTGGTGCTGCCCATCCCTCCTTGATCCCCCCAGGGACTCTGAGCAATCTGGAGTCAGCCCCTCAGAACCATTGCTTTTTGAGGAATTATGCAATCTGGAGACAAGAAAAGAGAAGAACAATATAAAAGCTGATTTTTTTTTTCCCTTTCCTTTTCTGGCTGCCTGAGGAAGCAGGGATTTGAAATTCCAAGATTTTATTTTCAGTAAAAACCCCTAAAAATATAAATATTTTTTGCATGAGATTTACCATTCTGACATTTCCTTCAACTCTAGCACCAGCTTTGTTAAGAAATACCAGAAGACACAACGCTAATGGGTGATGGAGGCAGCTGGGATCATCTTCCTCATGGCTCGACCACAGGAAACCACAGTGACCATAGAATTATAGAATCTTGGAATGGTTTTGGTTAGAAAGGACCTGAAGATCATCCAGTTCCAACCCCCCTGCCATGGGCAGGGACACCTCACACTAAACCAGGGCACCCAAGGCTCTGTCCAAACCTGGCCTTCAACACCGCCAGGGATGGAGCATTCACAACCTCCCTGGGCAACCCATTCCAGTGCCTCACCACCCTCTCAGTAAAGAATTTCTTCCTTAGATCCAATCTAAACTTCCCCTGTTTCAGTTTGAACCCGTTACCCCTTGTCCTATCACTGCAGTCCCTGATGCAGAGCCCCTCCCCAGCATCCTTGTAGGCCCCCTTCAGACACTGGAAGCTGCTCTGAGGTCTCCACGCAGCTTCTCTTCTCCAGGCTGAACAGCCCCAATGTTCTCAGCCCAAACTGCTGGTTTTATGTCACTCCTTGTCTTTTGTGGTAGAAACAATAGAACTCAACACGAAAACGTGCAACAGAGTGAGAACCATTTGCAGCTATTCTTATTTTAGCCAAATCATACATGCTAGTGGCATTATTATTATAATTGTTATTATTGTTATTATCATTGTTGTGATTATCAGTGCAATTCCTGATCTTCTTTCCTATTTTTTCCATCTGAAAAATGAGGATAAAGCAGCCAGACCAAACCCCTCTCTTGCCCAGGTAGTCCTTGCTTTTTGTATGGCACTTGATCAGTTTTTCCAGCTACAGCTGAGATTGTTTTTCTGCCTTGATGAAACAAAGGATACGAACTTTAAAGCCCTCTTCACATTGGCCAAGATGGAAACTCAATGTTTCTCTCAGTGAAGTGAAAAAGAGGATTGAAAACCCCAACCAAATACCTGAGATTCAGATTGGCTGGAAAATGAATGAATAACAATAAGACAAACCCCCACTTAATAAAATCACAGCTAAACTTGATTAAACTTCTTTAAACCATCATAAACTTTAACAGGGATAACTCAAAACGTTAATGTTCAAAGCAAAACGTTTCAAACCCCTTTACAAATTGCTCGCAGGCAAGTTCTGAAACAAAAGGAAATGGTTGAAGTTTTCAGTTTTTATTAAAATATTTTGACTTTCCCTGGTCCCATTTGCCAAAGCTGTGACAGGCTGCATTATTTAGGGCAATGTCTGAGGATCCAGCACTGATGGGATGATGCTGCAGCACTTTGGTGCCAAGAGGAAGCCTACACAGCTCCTCTGGGCACCCTGGGCCAGCGCCTCAGCACCCTCACAGGGAAGAGCTTCTGCCTAAGAGCTCACCTCAGTCTCCCCTCGGGCAGGTTAAAGCCATTCCCCTTGGCCTGTCCCTACAGGCCCTTGTCCCAAGCCCCTCTCCAGGTTTCCTGCAGCCCCTTTAGGCACTGGAGCTGCTCTCAGGTCTCCCCTTCAGGAGCCTTCTCTTGTCCAGGCTGCCCCAGCCCAGCTCTCTCAGCCTGGCTCCAGAGCAGAGCTGCTCCAGCCCTCGCAGCAGCTCCATGGCCTCCTCTGCCCTCGCTCCAGCAGCTCCACGTCCCTCTTGCGCTGTTGCCCGAGAGCTGGACGCAAGGGGACAATCCCCTCCCTTGACTTGCTGCTCATCTGCTCTTCGGCTGCAGTTCAGAGTGTCCTTTTGTCCCCATCCCATGATCCTGATGGAGCAGGAAGGCATGGGCTCGCTGTGGACTTACTGCAAATCTTGCTTCCCACCTCCCTGCCAGAACCACCCAGTGGACTCAGTGGCGAGGGAAAAGCCTGGTCTATATTGGCAGCAAGAGAATGAGAACAAGGCAAAGAGGGGATGAGGATGGACAAGGAAAGGGGAGGTTTCTTGCCGACAGAGTTAAACAGTTGAGACCTTCCCAGCAGCTCCTCACCAGCCCATTCCAGCACAGTAAATCATCCAAACCTTGACGGGAAGAGAGTTGCCAACTTGGACAAAAGACTAATCACCACGATAGGAGTCCAGTTGCTCCAGCTGGGATTTGGGGTAATGGAAGTTGGGTCTGCGTTTACGTGGATGGGGTGCCAAGTTAATGCATGACTGAAGATCTGCGCTGAGCTCCTTTATGAAGTCCATGTTGCTGCTGATGGCCTGCCAACACCACCAGCATCTGGACCTCCAAAAGGAGAGCTGGGGTGGCCTGAACCCTGGTGTGTTTTACAGGAACAATAAAACTCCCTAATGAAGAAAAGAAAACGGATACCCATTGCTTTGATCAATGTGAAAGCCATGAGCGCACATCTTGGTGGCTCCTAGAAGAGGACCTAGAAGAGGGAAACCATTGAGGGGCTGATGGAGAGAAGGGTTTTGATCCTCGGTAGCAAAAAGCTGCTGTGAAGAGGAGCAAAATGTTGCTGGAGGAAGATATAAAGGGGCAGATACCACCCAGGACAGATCCTGCTGCTGCAGATGGTGGTTGCAGCCTTGGAAAGGCCTTATGGCGCTTCCCACTGGGCAAGAGGTGGCCTGGGCCTCTCTGGTGTCTGAGCTTTGCTTGGGAGGGGGATATCAGAGACCTGAGATGCAGAAACAACAGGAGACAGCAGAAGAAGGAGGGAGAGGAGACTCCCCAGGGATGCTCACCTGGGACAGGAGCAAGACCTGGCTCAGGGCTCCCATCTCCAATCCAAGATGATTTGAGAGGTGGGATGTCTGGTTCTCCTTAGCTGCTCTGTGGTCTCATAAGAACAAATCCATTTCTGTGTGGTTTAATTTCCAACAAAAATATTCTTTCTTTTCTTTCTTTTCTCCCCTTTCCCTTCCTTTTCCCTTCCCCTCCTTCCCTTTCTCCTTCCCTTTCTCCTTCTCCTTTTCCCTTTCCCTGCCCATTTTCCTTCTGCTCTTTACCTTTCCCCTTCCATTCCCCTTTTTTGCTTTTCCTTTCTTTTTCCTTTTCCCTTTCACCTTCCCTTTCCTTTTCCTTTTTCCTTTCCTCTTACCCTCTTCTTAAAGACCCTCTCCCAGCATCCATAACCCAAAGAGAACAGCCCTGGATCAGACTGGCGGAACCAGGATGGGTGACCAGGTTCAAGGAGAGCATCATGGGCAGAGGATCAGGCCCCACGGAGCAAAGCACTCTTTCAAGCTCCCAGAGCCTTGTGATTGCACAAGAACCACAGCTTTTCTGATGTGCTGAAGGTGTTTCTGCCACTTCTCCATCATTCCCGGGACTGCAGCACCACCGGTTGTCAATGGTGGCTTCTTCCCTTTGCCTTGTTGCTTCTCTTCATTGCTTCAGTGTTCAAGGCTGGGTTGGACAGAGCCTTGGGTGACATGGTTTAGGGTGAGGTGTCCTTGCCATGGCAGGGAGTTGGAACTGGATGATCTTCAGGTCCTTTCCAGCCAAAGCCATTCCATGATTCTATTATTCATCCAGGGGATGGAGCAAACGTGTTGTCATGCCAGAGAGGGTAATTCCAGGACCCTCACCAGGCCACTGGCTTTGTTTTGCACATCTACCATGGTCCCCTCTTCAGCAGGGAGCTGGTCTGGAGCGGGTGCACCACTGCTGACTGCCCTGTGCCCATTTTACCATCTGGGTTGTTCTGTCTGTCAGGTCTGCACTAAAACATTCCATACCCTGAGCCATCACGACAGCTTGGCTGCTGTGTGATGCCAGGGCTCTCCGTTACCTTCTGTTCTGCCAAAACCCAGCTCAGCAGCTTCCCAGCTGCTCATCACCAGGAGCTGGCAAGGGTCTGATAGGGAGGCAGCTTACCCTGTCTGGTCTCCAGCTCTTAAATGCCTCTGAAAGCAGATTTGACTTGACCCCAAATATAGAGCATGTAAATGGAAGTACAGAATCCATCACTATAGATGACAAAACACCCTTGTTGGCTTGACCATGATGGGAAAGTACTTCATTGGCATGGTCCAACCATCCCCCTGCTCCTGTGTGTGGTACCCATGGAGGTACCCCCTTCCCCATGGGCTGGGCTGTGGTGCTGAGCCCAAGCACTACAAGTGGGAAAGGGATTCCCACTGTTTCCCACTGGAAACACACTGGGAGCACATGGATATTGTCACTGGAGGGGTCAAAGAGTAGATGGCAGCTTGCAGAAGAGCCTCTGAGTCTGAACTCCTTTATGGCTCCTTGGAGCAGCTCAGGCTCATGAATGATGAATTCCCCGCATCCCTCCTGGAGGGAAAGTCTCAGCCAGCGCCAGGCAAAACCGCTGGGATTTGCCTGGATTCTTCTTTCTTTTTTTTGGTAGCAAATTTGGTGAAAATTTGATAAAATACGGACTTTTTGTGACTAGAGTTTGGTGCCACCAGACTGCTTCAAAATTAGCCAAGAAAAGACAAAGAAACCCAGTTGAAAATGTGGAATTACTTTGCTTCGACCTTTTTGGGAACAAAACATTTTGCCGTCCTGATGTGAAGCAAGGCCCTGTTTTGAAATTTCCTCCAAGTTATTTTAAGCCCAAAAAAGAAGAAATGAAGAAAAAGCTGACCTGAGATTGAAAGGAAAACATTTCATTTCTCGGAGAATTCATTTGGAAGAGTGGGGTTTCAGAGCTGCTGCTGAACTGGAAAATTCATTATTTGTTTGACTTGCCTGGTTGTCCCTGTGGGAAAACGGGCCAGGGACATGAATCAATTCATGCAGCGACTGTCAGAGCTGGGACTTGAGCTCACGTTGTTGAAATCCTTGTTAAATGCATCAGCTGGGAATACAGGGGTTTGATCCACGGATTAAGCTCGGAGGTGAGGCCTTGCCCTGCTGTCCTCACCAGGCTGCTTGGCATGTCTTGCTCTTCAGCTCTTTGGGGTGAATAGAACCCCTGAGGTCAAGCTGTGTCACCTGAAATGTGGGGGGGTTCAATTCTGCTCCCATGTCTCCTTATATTATAATAATAATGATAATGATGATGACAATAATAAATAATAATAATAATTAATAATAATAATTATAGGATCCTGAGAACTTTAAAAACCTGTTAATCATTTCCATCCCATTCACTAACTCAGAATCATCATGCTGATGGCTCTGGGACATTGGCCTTGGCCTGTGAGGATGTTCCAAATTCATTGGAACCATATAGCACATTAGGGAATGTTTCCTTGGTGTCTCCCAGCATCTCTGATGAGAGCCCTGTAATGGGGTGATCTGACAGGAGGATGGAGCCAGGAGGGGCTGGGCTCTGCTCCCAAGGGACAAGGGATGGGACAAGAGGAACCGACCTCAAGCTGCACCAGGGCAGGTTTAGATGGAGCTGAGGAACAATTCCTGCCCCAAAGGGTGCTCAGGCATTGGCACAGGCTGCCCAGGGCAGGGCTGCAGTCATCGGCCCTGAATGTGTTTAACAGATACACGGATGTTGCTCTCAGTGCCATGGGTCAGTGGTGGCCTTGGCCGTGCTGGCTGAATGGTTGGACTTGATCATCTTAAAGCTCTTTTCTGACCTCAACGAATCCGATGCCAATTCCTTCCATTCAGGGTCACACATACACACACGCACACACAGACACATTCATTGCTTTCTGTCTTGAATGTGGGAGCCAATGTCCTCACCGAGGTCCTTGGGGATACTCAAGGGGAAATTCAATTCTGCACCCGCCACAGGTAGATTATGAATGGGAGGAACCAGCCCAGCAGCCCCTGTGTTAGTGAGTGTGATATTAAAGTCAGCATATTTCACACATCGTTCTGGAACGTGCCGCGGGCTCTGGGTTTTAATTTGGAATGCTGTGTGTTTTGGCCCTTGAGAAGGTGTGGGAGAGAACCTGAGATCTCATGGGAAGTGCATGAGCTGGACTTCTCAGCTCCAGCTACCAGTAACAAAGTGGGTATGAGCAAGCTGTGAACAGCCTTCACTGGGTTCATTTACACCTCTTAAACCCCTGTTTCTGGGCTGTTGCACCCTCTGCTTACGATCATCAGCTCACATTTTCCAGGTACATTTGCAACCATGAGGGCAAGAAACACGAAAAGTGGCACAGTCTGTGGGCAATGAAGTGTTAAAGCATGCGAAAGTCCTCAAACGCTCTCTACAGAGTTAAATGTTCTTAGTTCAGTCACTGGGCAGGGAAATGGGAGTTATCTTCATACAAGAAGATGCTGCGAGGGCTGGAGCAGCTCTGCTCTGGAGCCAGGCTGAGAGAGCTGGGCTGGGGCAGCCTGGACAAGAGAAGGCTCCTGAAGGGGAGACCTTAGAGCAGCTCCAGTGCCTAAAGGGGCTGCAGGAAACCTGGAGAGGGGCTTGGGACAAGGGCCTGTAGGGACAGGCCAAGGGGAATGGCTTGAACCTGCCCGAGGGGAGACTGAGGTGAGCTCTTAGGCAGAAGCTCTTCCCTGTGAGGGTGCTGAGGCGCTGGCCCAGGGTGCCCAGAGAAGCTGTGGCTGCCCCATCCCTGGCAGTGTTCAAGGCCAGGTTGGAGTGTGAGTAGAAATAGCTTGAGAATGTGCATCAGGAAAACTGCTCTTTGTAAGCCAAAGGTTTTGATACCTAAATTACTTTGCTGGAAGCTACGGCCTTCACTTTGGTATCTGCTACCCTTATAACTGCTGCTCCTCCACTCAAATGCTTTGCCCATTAATTCTGCAATCTGGGGCAGAGTAGCTCCATCTCCAAACCTGTACAGGCTCTTGCTCTAGTGACATTTGGTGCTGGGTGGCCCTGAAGCCAATGCATTTAATTCATACACTTCAAAATGAAATAAACCTCAGCAAAGAGGCAGCATTTCTTAGACGGCAGAAACCTCCAGCAATGACTATTTGATGGGCTGTCTTTTATGGTGTGTTTATTTGATTTTTAACCACAAATATATTTGTCATGTCCTAAACACAGGCTCATTTCCACTAGTGTGTGGTAGTTATCTACCAGTTGAGTTAATTCATGCTATTCTACAATAGCTCTTATATACTCTAACCTAAACCAAAGCTCTCCCAGGTGTAGGTACAAGAGTTCAAACCTCAAAGAGCTTGCAGGTCTACCCAGAGGAGACAGATGGAGATGAACCAAGGCAATAAGGAGCAAGGGGGCTTGACAGTAGTCATTCAGCACAGCTAGCAGCAAAGATGGGGCAAGTCTTGTGAACGCCTGGCCTGTTTCCCTCTGCAGCAATCAGATCACTGACTTTAACACCGTGACAATGAGAACCGAGCTGTCAAGGCATTCCCAACACCCAAAAATATCACCTCTCCAGAGGCCGGGATGAAGCAGCAAACCATCCATCACGTCAGCACGCCTCGGCCCAGCTCCTCCTGGTGCTGGGGAGCACGGTAAGGGTGGAAAGTTTCATATCTCTGGCCCCAGTGTGCAGGGGGGTGGTGGTGGCACATCTGGATGCACTTGGGGCTGGTGCAGTGGCAGCTGGTTGAGGCGCAGCCGTCAAACCCAGTAGGGTCACTCCTTATCTGGAACCAATTTCTGAGGGATTCTTCTGCATGAATTCGAGACCAAAGTCTGCTTGGCACCTTCTCTCCTGGCTTCCCCTTACAGCTGGGCTTTGATTCCTTACACAGCCTGGTCCCCAGGAGGCTTAAAAATAGATGCTGTAAAAAGAGCCGTACGCGGCTCTTCCAAGGGCTTTGCTGAAGGGAAGGAAGGGAAATCTGCTCTTCTTGGAGCAAGGAATGGGAGAATTCACTGTGGGAAGGTGGTGGGAACAGACTGTGCTTACCCATGTAAACCCCATCGCTGCCAGCTCGAGCGGTGCTGGCGGTTCCTTGGTACAACAGCTGGGAGACAGGCACCCAAAAGCAGATACATGGCCAAGCAGAACATGGCCCAGATACAGAAAAGGAGCTTAGTTTCTGCAGCCAGACTCGGTTTATGTCAAAATAGCTGATTTGCAAGATTGAAACTGCTCAGGTTTCTCATGGCACAGACTCCTTAGCACCAAAAAATAGGTCATTTCACCCAGCCTTAGACATCTACAGGGCAGAGGGCCCCATGGGATGTTCCCTGGGCTCCTCCTCCAGCCAGTGGAGAGGTGATGCACCTGATGCGGTTTTGAACAGTTCAGTCACCATCGCATGAAGCTCACCAGATCCGTAGCATCAGCAAGCCCTGAGCATCACTTTAACAGCAGGAACAGCCCCCCAGGTCATACTCACACCCATAGGAGTAGCATTTTAGGAGTAGCATTTTAGGAGTAAGGGGACTGGCCTCACTCCAGCAGCTCCACATCCCTCTTGTGTTGTTGCCCCAGAGCTGGATCAGGACTGCAGGGGGGTTCTGGGCTCAAGGGCACACTGAAGCCGGGTCATAGGGAGCTTCTCCTCACCCAACACCCCCAAGTCCTCCTCTCAATCCCTTCATCCAACAGCCTGTGTTGATACCAGGGGTTGCCCAACCCAGATGCACCTTCTACCTGGTGACGCTGTGCAATTCCTCCATGTGATCCTAAGCACCTTTTGGAGCCTCTGCTGCTGCTTCTGTGATGATGTTGTTCTCTGTACCCCAGCTTATAGTCTTGAAGATGGATCAGGATGGTCAGAACAGGCTTGGGTGCAGGTCAGGCACAGAGAGTTTCCAGACCAAGGGTGTGACACGTGACTGAGGCCTCTTCCAGGCTCAGACGTTCCCTATTTCCCAGGTTCTGTGGCATGAGTTCTATGGGTCCAGGTCCTTCAGTGTTCTGGTTTATGGGTTACATGGTAAGGGAAGTTCATCACCATGACACAAGGGGGACACAGATCCATTCTCTAGTGAGGGGGTTGTAACATGATTAGGTGGAATACATTGAAATCCCAGAATTTCCATTGCAGACAAGCCTTCCCAGTAGCTGTTCTTCAACTGTTCCTGCCAACACATTCACCCATGGAGGGGGAATGCAAAATCATCCTCAGTAAGTGGATTTTATATAGATATTCGAATGGAAACCAAACCGTGCAGAAAGTCTCTGACCTACAGTCCCCCAGGGGCTGAGAGCTACATGGCTGCTGGAGACAGCACAAGAGAAACGTCCCTTCAAATCCCTATCATCCCAGATGAGATATCACCAGTTCTTCAGTGCTCCTTGTAAATCTTTGTGCCTCTGGAAACGAGCACAAGAACCCAGCCAGCATTTAAGGTCTGTGGCTTGGTAGGTACTGCCAGAGGAATGGGAAAAACGGCACAGAGAGAGAAATCCTCCTCTCCCGAGAGAAGATTAGAGATGGATTTCACCAGAATGGAACAGGCAGGAGCTGTAGGAGGAGATGTCCCAGGCGAGGCTCATGGGTTTGCTGGGAACTCACTGGGAGTCCCAGTAAAGCTCAGCCCCCGGCGCGGAACACACCACAGCGACAAAACCTGCTCTGTCTGCTTGTTGCCAGCTGGGTTTCATCCAGGGACTCGTTTCAGCTCTTCAGGCTTTGGGGCAATCCCTCTCGGAGCTTCTGAACAAATGACCTCCCGAGCGATCGCACCTTCTGAGAGAGATCATTTGCCATGGGCCCTCTGAAGGTGTTTTTAGGCATCACAAGATTGTGAAAAAAACCACAACCTGCTCTTATCAATCTTTGACTTGTGATTCTTGGTCCTCCAGGTCCTCACCTGCCCACACCACCTGAATTAAGACCCTTTAAAGGACACACAAAGCAGCACGGGTTGGATCTAGACAGCCAGCGGTTGATGCATCTGGAATAGGGTTTTGTGATGTGGCACTTGAAACACCAGGGACCAGTCCTTCTGAGACCAGTGTCCTTCCATTGCTGTTTCTCTGGGACATTCACAGGGTTTGCCTAGGCTGTTTTCACCAGATCTGACATGGATCTGATGGCCTAAATCTTACAACAGTCTTCAAGTGCATGAACAAGCTTTCATGCTTTGTAGGATGCCCTGAAATTCGGCGCACAGAATGCTTTGATCAAATCCCAATGGGTAACACAGGGATTTCTTCTGGAAAGGATCCATGACCATCTTCACATCAGCCCTGTGACTTCCTCATGAATTGTGCAGATTCAGAGCCTGTTTCTGAGGGTGCTCCTGGAGGGAATTCATGTCAGCCTGGCCTCCAGTCTGCTCAGGGGCATCACTTACACCAGCTCTGGTCATACAATCTGCTTTTGGTCACGATGAAAGGGGAAATACTGGGCTAAAAAGACATTCAGTTTGGCCAACACATCCACACTTACCTGTATGGTGCTTCAGATCCTGGTATCCAGAAGAGAGACTTCAGGTACTAGGGATTCTTTTGGAATATTGATCCTACTGCATGGAGTGCCTCAGTATTTTAATTTTCTAAAAGCATCAGGAGACTCATATTCACATCGAATGATAGACTGGCTTGGGTTGAAGGGACCTTAAAGCTCCTCCAGCTCCAACCCCTGCCATGGGCAGGGACCCCTTCCACTGGAGCAGCTTGCTCCAAGCCCCTGTGTCCAACCTGGCCTTGAGCACTGCCAGGGATGGGGCAGCCACAGCTTCTCTGGGCACCCTGTGCCAGCGCCTCAGCACCCTCACAGGGAAGAGCTTCTGCCTTATCTCCAACCTGAACTTCCCCTGTTTAAGTTTGAACCCATCACCCCTTGTCCTGTCACTGCAGTCCCTGATGAAGGTTCCCTCTCCAGCATCCTTGTAGGCCCCCTTCAGACACTGGAAGCTGCTCTGAGGTCTCCACGCAGCTTCTCTTCTCCAGGCTGAACAGCCCCAACTTTCTCAGCCTGGCTCCATACAGGAGGTGCTCCAGCTCCTGATCATCCTCGTGGCCTCCTCTGGTCCATGTCCTTCTGTTAAGGACACCAGAACTGCTCACAGTGCTGCGAGTGGGGTCCCACAAGAGCAGAGGGGACCCAGCAACCCCCTTACAGCCACCTGAAGTCTCTGCAAGGTGGCCTTATCCCGTTGGTTGCCTGTAAAGGGGAAAGAGCTTAAGGCTACTGAGTGCCCACAGGGCTTCTCAACGCAGCCACACTTTCTGTCCAGTTTGCTCTTGCAAAGCAGAGCTGCTGATTTGGAGTTAAAATGATGAGCTGTAATGATGCCAAGAGGCAACTGAGAAAACACCAGAGACAATACCCTCTCTCCTTTCTCTTCCCTCCCCAAGCTTTTTCATGTCCCTCTGTTTATTCCTTCTTGATGAATGCTCATTAGCAGCATTGTTAGCAGCTGTTGGCAAAGGCCATTGTTTGTCAATTTGCAGCAGGGGCTTGAAGATGGGAATGAAAAGCAATGCCTGGCTTTGATTTAAATCACAGCCGCAAGGCATCTGTGCCTCTGGGTACAGTAGGCAGTCGCTGGTGTAGAGGGTTTAAGTTTCAAAACAGGCTCGTGGTGCAGCAAGCTTTGGAGGCCTGCTTGAAATTTTATCCCCCCAGAAAAAGAGAAGAATGTGCTCTCAAAGTACTTGTGATTTCATAGGAAAGGCCAGATCCAGCCCAGACAACCTGTGGCAAGGGGTATCTTTAATTGTGTACGGTAATGGAGTTTTAAATGTGTTCCTTTTCCCTTTTCTCCTCTTCCTTTTTGCCCCTGAAGGGTCGTAGCTTGTGAATACTCACAGTTGGATACCATGGGAATCTGGCCCCCTTTGGAGCCTGGGTGCCATTCCCTGCTGCTCCATAAATACCTGTTGCAAGGTAAATTATGGGGTAAACTCGCTCAAGAGGCACGTTGAGATGATTCCCACCTTCAGGCTGTTTCCTGTGCCCTGAGCATGACCTTTGAGAAGAAGTAAGAGGAAATAAAGGGAAGAAAAAGGAAAAAAAGGAAGAGAATAATAGAGAGAAACCCCAGCTTTTCTCCTAATAAAGTGAGTGAAATATTAAATCATCACAGAACCATCATCATGAATAGGCTTGCTCAGGGCTGCCTTCATCACTGATGGAGCTTAGGATGGATTTCAGGTCTGTGTGCTCCTTTATTAATACCTCAGGCTGTACTGCCCTTGCCTTAAAAGAAACCCCAAATCCCGAAGAATAAATTAAATGAAAGTGCTGGAAATCAACCTGCTCTAGTGGAAGGTGTCCCTGTGCGTGGGGGGGTTAGAACTGGATGATCTCTAAGGTCCCTTCCAACCCAATCCATTCCATGATTCCATTATTCTATGATCCTATGATTCTACCTCTTTCCTTCATGAAGGCAGTCAGCGTTTCACATCTCCCTTCATGAGTTAGGAATCCACATCCCACTTTAGGACCTGACTTCGGCACCTGGGAAGTGAAGTCCAACAGTGCTCAATGCCATGCCCCATCTTCATCCCCATGCCCTTAAGGTGCTCATGCATGTAAATTATGCTTGAAAATAGAGATTATACCCCAAAATCACTTGGGACAATAGACACAGAGGAGCAGAGCAGAGATAGTCTCTCCTTAAGGATCTTTGGTATGAACAGTCTTGTAATGCTTAAAACTCCAGATCTGAGATGGGTTTAACAAGGAAGCTATTTATAGCCCTGCAATAACACAGCCATGGTTGGGGATCGTCTGTTCGTGCTGGATGTTGCCTTTAAAAAAACAGAACCTCTTTCTATCTGTGCTTCTATCTGGAATTCTATTTTTTGGCTAAAAAAGCAGGTTTCTTGACAGTGTTTTAATGCTTACTTGACCCAAATCCAACTTCACTTCATCTTGGCTTCCTCAGTCGGAGTTTTCCCCTCTCTGCTCTGTTTTATATGGTTTCCATGCCCTGACACGACCCCCATTAATTGCAGTTTGTCTGAAGACAAGAGCTCCCCTGGCTTTTTTCACCTTTTCCCCCTCCAAACCTCTGTTTCTGGGCTCATAATGTTTTACGAGTGAAGTGATTTCTCGTGCCTAATTTACCAGCTCCTGTCGTTATTTCCATGGTGGGGTTTTATGGCCAGGGAAGGTAAACAAATAACAGTTGTTGCCATATAGGCCACAGGCTCCCTCCCTGGTTTAGTCTTTACTTCCGAGCCTGGCTTCTGTTTGTCTCATGTCCCGTGGCCATGTGGAAAGGATGTGGATGCCGAAACGCCTCCAATCCCTGCTTTGCTGGTGCTGCACGCAGGCAAGGTGTGTGCTTGTCAATGGAAGGAAAAGAAGGGTTATTTTGGGGCAAAGTCTCCACATTTGGGGGTTAACCTGCTTGATGAGCACTGTGCCCTTGCTGGTGTGAGAGCGATGAGCCTGGGATGTGCTGTGCCACCAGGACCACCTCATCTCCTACCTGTTGTAGCTGATAACCAACCTAGGTTAAAAGCATGAATTCCCTACTGTCTCCTACTCCTTCTCTGCTTTTCCCATGGAATATTTCTTCCAGGCACTAAGGCTCTTCTCCTTTTGCACTAGAGTTTAGCCTGGAAGGGTGTTTTCCATCATCCAAAATCAGAGAGGCTCCGGGTTGTCCTCAATGGGAGCTAGGTTCAGCTCTTGGCTCTGCCATCCCTGTTGTTTTCCTGACCTACCATGCGAAGAACATACTGTTTAGGTTCATTGCAGCTAAACAAAAAGGCTGGATAAGCCAGTTTAATGCCACTTAATCCAGTGGAAATACAGTCATTATTGTCACATAAAGAGCACGTTCAGCTCCCGTCATGCTGCCATCAGAAAGCTTTCAGGCAGGGAATTTTCAATACTATGATTAAGGAAAGAGAGGGGGGAAAAAAAAAGAAGGAAAAATCCATCATTTGCTGCTGTTACAGCATCTTGAATAGGTTTTTTTGGAGTGACTGATACGTCCAAGAATCTCCTGTCTAACCACAGCCTTTTTCACATTTCATCTGTGTATGATTTCTGACCTTTCTGGAGGGCTTGGCATTTATTCCACAGCAGTTTGGACTCTGGCTGCTGTAATGCAGTGATGAAGGTAATAGGCTGTGCACAAGGCTGAGTGCCACCATGGGAAACGTGTCACTGCAAGCAGGAATGCATCGCAGGTACCACGGCTCGATGACCTTGGTGTACGTCTGCTGAGCCCCTTGCGTTATCACAGAGGTATGGAACAAGGATGCTGAGCCAGGTTCAGATGCTCCCCACCACTTTGGCAGGAGGAAGGAGCTCGAAAGACTTAATTCCCCAGGGGACCCCAACTGAATGGGTCCAGTGGTGCTTGAAACAACCCTGTCCCCAGTTCCATGGGATCAATGATCCCAGATTTTAGGTGTGCTTTTGGGAATCATAGAATGGTTTGAGTTTGAAGGGACCATTACAAGCCTTCTAGTCCAACACCCCTGCAGTGAGCAGGGATATCTTCAAGTAGATCAGAACCACATCCAGCCTGGCCTTGGATGCCTCCAGGGATGGTGCATCCACCACTTCTTTGGGCAACTGAAGAAGTGAGGAATGCAAAGAGCAAGCTCAACTTGGGAGCAAAGGGAAGGCTCCAGTTCCCAGTTGCCCATGGGAACTTGCAGGGTGGGGATCCACCTCCATGGGAAAAGGTGCTGGATCCCAGCAGACTCCAGGTAACTGATGCAAGAACTGGGAGCTGGGCTGGGTTCCCTTGAAAGCCAATGGATATAAACGCCCACCTTTCAGACTGCCAAAATTAGCCCCAAATTTTGCCATTCCTGCTCATTGTACCTTGTTTTTTCGGCTGAGAAAATGCCAATAACATTTCCCCTTCTCCTCTGCCTCTTTATTTGGTGTTTAAATTCTGGTTTACCAGCCAGGGAGTTTGGCTGAGGAGTTTATCCAGCTTTATTGCCTTGGAGGTTCCAGACAGCCAGAACAGCAGCCCTGGCCTCAATGGGAGCTTTGAATAGAGATAAAGGGCAAAATTTGACATTACAGAGCAGCCAAACCTCTAATTCCTTATTCTTTTCTTAGTTTTATTCTCTTTTCAAATACTTCATTGTCATGTCCTGTTGAAAGCATTTTCTGAGCTGTTCCCCCCTTCCTTTATCCCCACCTTTCATGTATTTGTAGCTCTCAGCTTCTAACCCTGCATCTTCTCCCATCCTCTGGACCCCCCTTCCCATTCCAGTGGTTTCCCACCATTCCTTCCCACTCCATCCAGGTACCACAGTCCTGGGGGGCTTTATTTGCTCACCCAGTAGAGAGCCAGAGGCTTTCATAGTGCTCCCAGGTTAGATCTCTGCAGCTGGGGGCTTCTCTCTTTTGCTGTGGTGTTCAAATGAGCCTGCACACTCCTAATAATAGGAAAGCCTGATCTGGCTTGGAGCATCCTGCTTGCAGATCAAGCAACAATGGGGAAAATCAGCCTTCCTGGGGAGGAATCCATGGAGGAATCAGCCATGGACAGAGATTGTGGGCAAGAGTTTGTGCAAATGCCCAAACCTGAAGCAGTTGGAGCCTGTCCATGTTCTTCCAAGCAATGGCAGAGTTGATTTATGGTGCCCAGAGATAGGTGAATAATGGATCTTTCTCTTCAGCAAACAACCTGAAAACGTGGGGCCTGGAGTAGATGAGGAAATGTGATTTTCTGGTGTGGAAAACAAAGACTTTTTGGTGTGGAAAACAAAACAAGTCAGGAAAAGAAAGCCCGTGTGTGTATGTGTGTAATGTAGCACAACATTTGGGCTTGACTTGAAACCGAAAGTTCCCTTTTCTTTTCAGATTGTGGGACTAACCCTGCTTGAAATCCTTGATTTAGTTTGCATACCCAAAATGGAGCCTCAAGCTGTCCACTCGGAAATCATTTTGAAAGGATCCATTGCAAAAGGATTGCTTGGCATAGGAAACCTCAGGACTGATCTGCACCAGGCTCTGAGCAATCCCAATGCAACACTTGGTTCCTCTTGTCTGGAAGCTGTAGGAACAAAAGCTGCAGATCTAGCTTAAGCCCTTGCCCTCTGGAGCTGCTGATCTCTCCTGCTGACCATAGATGGAGGCCAGGCACCTAATCTGGACTAGTTTTGATCCTTAAAACTAGATGAAAAGTCACCAGTCATCTTGACTAAATGAAAGGGGTTGGGTGTTTGATTTCCTGGCCATGCAAGTTGCATTCCTCAAGCCTTGAGTCATTGCCCTGTTCTGGAGTCTCCAATAAATCACTGTTCCTGGGCAGGGAAGTGTTACGGCTCTGAGTTGACACATGGGGAATAAGACATTGGGAGGGCGGATTTGCCAAGCTCAATGGCATTTCCTATGGACAAAAGTGCAACTGTATTAGGTTGGACCAACCAGTATGAGGGTAATAGTAAGGTAACATAGAGGAATATTCCTGAAGAATAATTTCTTTGACTCCAGTGATTTGAAAACCAGGGAATTCCTATGAGAGAGATTGAAGCTTTGTATTCAACAGACCTTGATGGTTTTTTGTCCCCATGATCTCATCCTGTCATCCCCAGAAGCCAGGTAACCTTCTGGTTTTCAGAGTTCCACTCTGTCTCTTGGCTCTACCATATATAAAGGGTCACTTCCTTCGTTTACTTTGAATTTCCTCCTACTTCCAACAGTCAACTTGCCTATTTTCTGTATGTAATGAAGATGGCAACAAGACCATGGTCTAAATGGAAACTCTTGCTTCATTCCTCACCTGCTGAGGGCCAGGTTAGTAGAGGACATATCCAGAAGAAGACCCATGCAATGTGTGCCACCTTCTTAGATTCCTTCTGCTTGCATCTGTTCTGGACCCTGCAGGAAAGAGGATGCTGGGGTAGGTGAACATTTGGTCCAAACCATTATAGCTCTGATCTTATGCTAGCAAGGCAAGTAAGGGAAGGTCTTCAGAAGGTAACATCTCTTCTTTCTTCCTCCTCTGCCCTGACCAGCAATGCCTGGACAATCTGTCCAGGAGCATGGGACCTTCAAGCCTGTTTAAATACTAACCTGAAGCAGGATTGAGAGATGAAACTGATGGAGTGTTTCCCTAAGAATCCCAGCTCCCACAAAACCCTCCAGCCTCATCATCTCTGCAGTGGACATCCATGATGTTCGACAAGCCATAATTGCTTCGTGAGGTCAGATTCCAGACACAATCTGCTTTTTCTCCTTCTCCACCATCCCTGGGGGCACATGGTACTTACTGTAACTCAACCCTGGCTTCTGTTGTTGTGAACAGAAGGAGTTGTGTCTGACACCCTCAGGAGCCGCATCCAGACCCACCTTTGAAGCTGCCATTTGAGCTCAGCAAGAAGCCTACACCATGAGACATCACCTCACCAGCCTGGTAACCCCACACACCCTGTACCAAGGCAGACAACAGCCAAGAAACAGCCCCGCAGAGGCTACCATTAAGCTTGGAATTTATCAGTAAATGCTATTTTTAGAGCCCAGTAGCTGAGCTTGGCTTTGGGAGTTTTTAATACCCCTGGCAAGTGGCCATGCTTCAATCAGCCTTGATTTGAAGCTACATAAAAGCCCTGCACACACACATCTGGCTGCTACAAATCTGTGCTAAGATTTTACCTTTGCATTATAAAAAAGTAAAGCAAAGCCACAAAATTGCTCTGATTAGTGCTTTATGGTTTATATAATGTAAAAGCCTTTGCTCATATTTATTCTGGAAGGTAAAGGCAATAACTGTGAACCATGATGGAGAGCTCTTTGCACCTGTATCCGAACCTGCCATAGAAGACTGTACTTACCTTCCTCTTCTCTTCTCACAGGCAGGAGAAACTGAGGCAAGGGCAGTACCTTGGATGAGGAGGGGACATGCCGAGGCACTGATGTTCCTACTACTGATGTTCTTTTATTGCTACAGCCCTGAAATCCTAATACAGCTGAAATGGGCTGAAATCCCATTACACCGCAAAGAGCTGATGGCCCACTTCCACTACCAAGCAATGCAGACTTAGCAAGTGGGCACCCGTCTCTAAACCAAAGGACTGAGCAAAACAGTGGTGGAGATGGTCATGTTCTCCATTGAGGACACAGGAGAGAGTGTGAGGAGCTTTCCCAGAGGTGGAGCTCCAAAAATTCCCTTAGTTAATGCTCTGAAATCCTTCTGCAAACTTTGTGTTTCCTATGGAAGCCCATGGGTTGCTGGGCCACTGCTATTCATACTGGCTAATGCACTTTCCTTGTTTCACCAGAGTCTTTGCTCTCCTTGCTGAAACATCTTGTCTCAATTATAGACTCAGCTTTCCTCAGGGCAGAGCTTTCATATGGCATCAAGCACAATGGGGCCTCATCCATGACCGTGTGTCACCTCCTTTAGCCTGTCCATCATCTCACATTGGCACCTGGAGAAGGAGTTTTGTTCATTTAGTTCCTCTGGTCCAGTGTTTGCCAAGCAATCCTGCCCTCATCTCCAGTTGTCTTTGTGGATTTTGGGCTGAGTGAATTCCCACCTGAAATAGCAATTTCTTATTTATTGCTGAACATCCATGCAACACTGTGGAGCGGAGCTTCCAGACCAATTTCCATCCCTTCCTTTGTGGAGAATGTCACCATAATGCTGGATGGGGCATGATGCCATGATGATGGAGAGGGACTCTTCATCAAGGACTGTAGCGATAGGACAAGGAGTGATGGGTTCAAACTGAAACAGGGGAAGTTCAGGTTAGATATAAGGCAGAAGCTCTTCCCTGTGAGGGTGCTGAAGCGCTGGCACAGGGTGCCCAGAGAAGCTGTGGCTGCCCCATCCCTGGCAGTGCTCAAGGCCAGGTTGGACACAGGGGCTTGGAGCAAGCTGCTCCAGTGGAAGGGATCCCTGCTCGTGGCAGGGGTTGGAGCTGGAGGAGCTTTAAGGTCCCTTCCAACCCAAACCATTCAATGATTCTATTCTATGAACATGCCTGGGAAGATTTGTCCCATTGGACAGCACAGGTAAGAAGATCCTTGCTACTAAATGCACTTCATTGGATTAAAACCAATGCATGGAGGGACTCCCCATTCCTCAGATCCCAGCTCTACCAGCTGGTCGGGGAGGTCACCCAGCCTCAATCCAACCTGGGGCTTTCCTCTTTACAAGGAAGGTTCTAGGTAGGACTACTAAGTACCACAAAGTAGGCAGAGCCTCCCCCAGGTCCCTCAAGTCATCTCTTCCACCGCTCGCTGGGCTCACCCTGCCTGTGCTATGGAAAGAGAAGTTTTCACAATGAACTCAACTTTATCCCACTTGTCTGCGAGCCAGGATTTAGGCTACGCTATAAATTATGATCCCAAGTCAGCTCGTGCCAGCCCTTAATTTGCGGTAACTTTATCCCATAAATGCCCCCATTGTTCAGGGAGGTGACACTTTTGCTTTCATTTCTATATTTATAACTTGGTTAATATCACCTTTTACACACGTTTTCTTGGATAACAAAAGTCAGCTTCCCTCTTCCTCTCCTTCCCAACCCACCTCAGCTCCCATTTGCCTGCATAGGGAAATCTAAAGAGGGAAAGAAAAATCAACCGTCAAAGAAGAGGTGGCTCTGCGGAGACCTGGTGGTGCATATGAATATCCACTGTGTATCGAATCATCATAGACTCATAGTTTGGGTTGGATGGGACCTCTGAAGATCATCCATATAAAGGTCATCTGCATTGGGAATGTGCCAACCCACCCAGAGAGCTGCTCTTGTCTAATGCAAGAGATCTTTTGTCCTGGGAGCAACCAAAGTCTCAGCTCTGCACTGATTTATCCTTCCATGGTTTTGGGTGCAACTCAGTTTTCCATTTAAAAGTCTCATAGAAAGCATGGTGTCCCTCAATAAGATCTTGCCCTCATAACACAGCTGTAGGCTTGGTGTTGGGTTGCTTGGTTGTGGCCAAGATGACCCATCATAGCCTTAAATCAAAGGCTCTTCAGCCTTTCCAACCGTATAAAGCTCTGCTTGCAGCATCTCATCACGTTGCTGCTCAGCTTCAGTGAGGCTTGGTCTCATGATGCCTTTTAGCTGTATTCTGGGGACCTGCACCATCCAAGCTGCCTTAGCTTAGAGCCCCAGGAATCCATGAAGACCCAAGTATGGGATGCACTCTGGTGCTGAGGGGTCTATTAGGATTGTGGTCACTGGCTTGAGCAAGCCCTAAGTGGACAGTCCCCAAGGGGCAACATCCTGCAGCTGGTAAAACCTCACCTCTCAGTGCCTAGGGAAAACATGAGTCTAGGGATGTTCCTACCCCTCTGCTGATCATGGCATCAACCCCAAACTCTACTCCTTACATCGTTAAGGCTTTGATTAAGCTCTTAATCAAGGAAAACCAGTTGATTTCACCACTGTCATTTCCCATCTCCTCTGATTCTCCTTCAAGCTGCTGGTGTTTTGTGTGCCACAACCTGCCATCCCACAGAGCAATGGACACACACTGAGTCGAGTCTCACCCAGGAATTCAGGGATGCTCCAGTCATGATCCCAGTTTCATCTGGGAAGGAGCATGGAGAGGCTGAGCTGTCACCCGCTACGCTGGCCAGGTTGAATGGGTTCACTCCCTGTGGGGTAGCGGATATTTGGCTCCATCTCTCTTTGCTTTTGCCTGCATCTGGTTTAAGTGATCTTGCATGCCATCATCAGAGGTTCATGTGGACTTCAGATGTCTGGCAACGTCTCCTGCCGCTGGCCGGTGACTCATGGCTCTGGGGGATTTCTCCTGTCCACAGGAGCCTTTCCAAAATCCAGGGGTTTGGATGCATCTGAGCTGCGGCCGCAGCCAATGTCACTGATTATTTTTCTCTGCTAACACGAGGATGTCCAACAGGACACAACAACTCCCACCCAATGCAATGGAGGCCAGAACACCACCCAGAAGGATGAGGATTGAGGCTGGGTGTCCTACAACAGTGACTCTCTCGGCGTGTGGGTCTTGGATCTCTGCTTTAAAGTCAGGAGGTTTGAAACCCACATTGAGGAAGATGCCAACGTTTGCCAGATGATTGCTGCTCTTCCTTGGCTTGCACTCAGTTCTTACCACAGCTCCCTGGTTTCTCATCTGAGGGAAAAAGATCTGTGTCGCTGGCGTATGGACCCCACCAGTCAGGGTCTGGTTTGGCTCTTACAGGTGCGTACGACGGCTCTGTGTTGACCCTCCCGTATTGAACCTCATTGGTATGAGGTTCAACAAGTCAAAGTGGAATTGATGATCTTAAAGGTCTTTTCCAACCTAGCTGATTCTATGGTTCTGTGATTTTCCTAGTCCCAGGTCCCACCAGTAGAAGCAACTCCTATTTTATCATCCTTTTTTGGGGGGAAACAGAACATGAAATACTGTTGACCACAATGTGAAAGGATTTTGCAGCCCACCGGTCCCTCTGTAGTGTTTTTACTATGGGTCTTATGCTTTATATACACATGGGAAACACATCTCCACACACAACACACATAGAATCATGGAATCCCAGCCTGGTTTGTGTTGGAAGGGAGCTTAAAGCTCCTCCAGCTCCAACCCCTGCCATGGGCAGGGACACCTTCCACTAGAGCAGCTTGCTCCAAGCCCCTGTGTCCAACCTGGCCTTGAACACTGCCAGGGATGGGGCAGCCACAGCTTCTGCACAGATACATGGGGAAGGACGCAAATGTCCAAGCAGTTACTGTGCAACGTCCTGAACTACAGAACCAGAAGAACAAATCACGGGACCTCAAGTATTTTTGCCTCCTGGCCATTACCTTAATCCAAGGTTTTCCTTTCTGCATAAACAGCTGCTTTAAACTTTCCCCCCTCTACAATGGAGAAAGAACATGAAGACACACACACACAGAGCTGTGCACACACAGCAGACCCTCACCGAGATGCTCCCTGCTTCTGTGGCACAACGCAAACCAGACACTGGGGAGCGCATGGCAAGGCTGCAAAAGGGAGGAAGATGCTGCCTGAGAGCTCCCTCCCAGCGTGAACGTCCTTCCCGCTCCCCTTTCCTGGCATGGAAGCACTTTCCTCATCCTTCCCTCGCTGGGACCACCCTTTGGCTCTTTTCCTCCTCTACCCAGGTACTGATTGGTGTCAGCTTTTCCAAAACAAAGCTGGTTTTGAGACTTTCACCCTTCCAGCAAATTGGGTTGAATTTGGACGAGTTCAACAGCTCCAGGAGGCAGAAAGTGCTGCTGGATTTCATTTCTTGCTTCAGGAAAAGAGGCTATGTCCTTTCCCACCGCTGGAAACACCCAGCGCAGATGCTGCCTGCTGTGATAGCTGGTGTGAGCCCTGCCTCTGCTTTTTCCCTGCCCCAGTCCTTGAATCCCACCCACCCTTCATCCTCTTCCTCGCCTCCTTTCACTTTTCATTCTTCCCATTCCCAACTTGTCCATGAGCACAATTCCCACTCTCCACCTCCATTTCCCACTCCTTAATCGCTCTTATTTTAAGCTTTTTGATGCAGGAACCCTCTATTTGCATTGTGCTCACACAGTTCCAGACTTTGCTCAGAAACTTTGACATTGCTTCATCTATGTAATAAACACTGATAAATCTCCCTGATTTAATGACTTTTTTCTGCCTGTTCTTTACAAAGATTTTTCTCCTCATGAGAGGAAAAATGGGGGAAAAAAAGGAGATATTTCTCTTTTCTTTTTGAGGAGAGGATGCAATCATTTAAGGTTCTAAGCAAATAAAAACCCTACTAGAACTATCAATATCAAAATTGCTTTATGGCAATTTTCCCTTTCGTAATAGACCTGGGTTTGCAAACATTTCCTTCGCCTGCCTTGGTTTACCTTTTCCCCAAAATGAGTGATGATTTCTGCCTTCTGATGAGGAAAAGTATTATAGAAGAACTCAATTGACTTCCCTACTGCTTCCTTACTGATGGCAAATCACTACATAGACTAATGTTCAGCTTTTTTGAAGCAAGGATTTATCTTTTCTCAAGGAGAAGAAAAGAGCATCTTCCCTTTTCACTGAAGAATTATACCTCATAGAGAAGAAATCTTATTGCTGAAATCTTATTTGTTCAGGACTTTTCAAACCAGAACACTCCTGCATTTTCTGCTCTGAAACTACTTCTGAAATCTTCAGTTTCAGAAGAAGGCTTTGGATAAAAATTCACCTAAAACCATTGAGATGGGTTCAGTTTAGAGCTGGTAAAGTGGGAGCAAGTTTGAAAGCTGGAAGATGTTGATGGACAGATTTCTGTAGCCCTGCAGTTGCCATAGTGTTGACTCTGCCATTGCCTTGGAGAGGATGCTGCCGGATCCATCCCATGCTGGAAGATGCCACAGGAGAGGGTACATCCTTCCTGCAAACTGACTCACCTTGCTAAGTGAAGCAATGAGCTCAAGAGCCTTGTGGAGGAAGCATCTTCTGAATGAACTCTCTCCTATAACAAGATAACCCTTATTACTAAATAATTTCAACAGGCTTTGTACTTGTTCCCTTCCTGATGTGTTGGCAAAAAAAGAAACAGGAAATGCTTTTTATATGGATCAAGAGGGAAAACAAGGGAAGAAGCTACCACTGAGTGATATTTTGTCAGAGGCTTGGATGCTCTACAGCAGGATGCACGCGTAGCCAGTGGGTTTTGTTCAAGATCTGTTTCTTGCCCTGTTTTAATTCTTATTTTAATTAGACAGAAAAGAAGCTATTTCCAGAAAGCTTCGACAGGGCTCAAGCACCTCTGAGTTTCTGAGAGCCTTTTGACAATGAGCAAGGGCAGCTCATTGAAAACTCTCTCTTGAGTGTGTCTGAATCCACCTACTTACCCCTCTGAATGGTCCCTGCTGCCCAGGGATGGCTCCTGCCTTGCAGAAGTGATGCTGAGGATGCCTTGCTGAGTCCTTGTATCTGCTGATAAACTGCCCAACAGGCCGAGAGCCCCTGCTTCATTCATACCAGCTTGGGCTGGAGCGGGATGGACAGGTCCTGCTCAAGGGGCTGCACCCAGCTCCAGCTCTCTGTGAGGTTTCATTGACTGCAGGCAAGGTCTTGGAGGCCTCTTTGCCTCTATTTCCCTTCCACAGGGTTGCAGTGATGCCTCTTAGAAAGTTCCATGAAAGCAGAGCAGGAGCGTCCCATCCTCAGCATCTTCTCCTATCTCCTACGGTCTGCTCAGCTCTGGCCTTTCTCTTCCCTCTTTCCTCCAGCTCTGCAGATTTCCCTTTCTCCACAACCACATGGCTTCAACCACACAGAAGGCAGTGCCACAGGGTGGCTGTTTTCCACCGGTGGAAACTCAACGTGGTCACCACAAACCCATGGCAACACCAGCTCCAAGGTGCAGGGCTGCTCCCCAACGTCCTCCCTATCTCCAGCAGCAGCCAGCAAGTCCCACACTTCCAGGGAGGCAGTCGAGAAACCAAACATTATAGAATCATAGAGTCATAGAATGGCTTGGGTAAGGAGGGACCTTAAAGCTCCTCCAGCTCCAACCCCTGCCACGGGCAGGGACCCCTTCCACTGGAGCAGCTTGCTCCAAGCCCCTGTGTCCAACCTGGCCTTGAACACTGCCAGGGATGGGGCAGCCACAGCTTCTCTGGGCACCCTGGGCCAGCGCCTCAGCACCCTCACAGGGAAGAGCTTTTCCTTAGATCCAACCTAAATCTCAGTTTAAACCCATCACCCCTCGTCCTATCGCTACACCAACAACAACCTGAACCCAGCGAAGCCCGGAGGTGCCACCGGAGAGGCAGAGTAGCTAGTGGAGCTGAGCAGGATGTTCTCGGGTAACAGTGAGGTTAGTTGCTCCCGGGAGGGGGGGGGGGTTTGCTTACTTGCTGTTAGTTTTCATACTAGAAAAACATGGACTGGAATTTGTAGGGAATTACGCTCAGATGTGCCTGTGGTCAGTCCTGCGTCTCGCCGGGCTGCTGCTACCGCGGCGTAAAGGAAAGCAAGGTTTCCAGGGCTTCCTTTGGTCAATAAAGCAAGCCATAAATGAAATGCATGGAGCAAAACTGCTAAGTGTGGAGGAACCACGGCTTTGTTCGCTGACCTGACTCTTGTTTTCCCTCCTCTCTCTTCACCTGTTCCTTCACAGGACACCCCTCTTCACGGATGGTGTTGGATGTAAGGTTTAGGTGTCTCCCTGTTTGAAGTGATGTCTCTGTGGCTGTTTGAAGTCAGGACGGGCTGCTCCGGAGCCAGAGGAATTCCACAGGTGTGAGGGAGCAGGTCATAGAGTTTCCATGCAGGCTGGTGGGTGGTTAGCTATGGCTTGAAGCAGTGGAGAGCTGGATTTATAGCCTGCCTACCACAGTGGGGCCCCAGCCCAGATGAAGTTGCTCAAAGCGAGTGTGAAACAGATAAATAAGAGAAGAAGCGCGCCACGGCTGGACACAAGCACCCACCACAGACCTGCTGTGGAAATAAAGTACTTTTCATTTCTCCAGCGGTGACAGCAATTAGCTATTAGAACATGATGCTCTGAGGGCCGTGGTCGTATCCTGCGCTTGGTCCAACTGGAAGCCTTCCTGGCAGATACGCCTTGCAGAGTGCAAGGTCTCCAGGGGGCTATCGGCTGCCTTACAAAGGTTAATCCAGTGGTCTGTCAGCTGTAAAACTTGTGATGGGAGATGATTCCAAGTGCACGGCGCGGGGAAAAATACTTCAAGGTCCTGCCTACCCCATAGACTGAGCTTAACTCCTGAATTGCCACAGAAATCACTCTTGATTTCTGAGAGAGATTTGAGACTTGGAACCTTGGGATCTATATTTGTTTTCTTTTCTCTTTTTAACAAAGCCAGTTCTGGACATTTGCGTCAAATACATCCCAAGGGCAGAGGATCTGATTCAGACAGACCCTGTTTGTTTGGTGGCCTCTATATCACTGCTGGTCAGAGTGCATCATTCAGTGACGCATCGCTGTCTGGATGCAGAGACCAACACATCTGAGGACCTCGGCATGACTTTACCCTGGTTTAACCTTGTTTTAAGAGCTGAAACCAGGTCTGAGAACTGTTGAGATAATTCCCTTAGGTGTGCAAAGTCCTTCAGGTGTGCGAAGTCCCCTCTTTGGTGTGCAGGAATTTGGACTTTGGGATCTGATGACACATCTTGATGAAGAAAGAAACACCCAATCCCCGCAATGAAGAGGAGCAACCTTTGCAAGATGCAAACCAGAAGAACCCAGGCAGCTTTTTCTCTCTCTGCTGCGGACTTCTTGAGTGGTTTTGGTTCAATCTCCTCCCTTTTCCTGTGCCCTCACAAATGTGAACCACAGCGGGCTTCCAGGAGGAGGAATAAAGGGGTTCAGTAAATCCACATCGTCTTTTTGTGTTGCAAGAAGCCTCCTCCTGCTCCTCGGTTGTACTGCAGGGGCTGGTGACTGCACTTCCCTGCCCTGGTGAATGGGGCTGGTGATGGTGGCTTCGTCCAGACCATGTTCTCCTGCCGTGGGGTTGGTGAGGTGGCCCCACACAAACTCTTTTCCACTCATTTCTGTAGGAAGGAAAGCAGCCAAGGAGCCATGTGCCTCCTGCCTTGCATCTTTGAGCTTCTCAGCACAGATCTGAGCCTTTGAACCCCAATGTGATTCTATGTGAGGCCCCACAGGGTGTTTTGTTGCCCCTAAACATATAATAACTGCATGTACGATCTCTCCTGTTAAAAATTTACTTGTAATCTCATTTGAACTTTTACTCTTTTATCTTTTTCCTTTTCAATTTTCCATTTCTTTTTCTTTTCCTTTTTCTTTTTTCTTTTATCTTTTTCTTTTCCTTTTCCTTTTTTTCTTTTTCTTTTTCTTTTCTTTTTATCTTTTTCTTTTATTTTTTCTTTTATCTTTTCCTTTTCCTTTTTCTTTTTATTTTTTTCCTTTTCCTTTCTTTTTTCTTTTCCTTTTCTTTTTTCTTTTATCTTTTTCTTTTCCTTTCTCTTTTTCGTTCTTTTCTTTTTCCTTCCTTTTCCCCCTTCTTCTATTTCTATATTCCTATTTCTATTTTCCTTCTCCCTTTCTCTATTTTCCCTTTTCTTTTCCCTTTCCTTTTCTTTTTTATATTTCTTTTCCCTTTCCTTTTCTTTTTTATTTTTACTTTTCCCTTTCTCTTTATTTTTCCCTTTTCCTTTGTCTCTTTTTCTCTCTCTTTTATTCTTTCATTATGTTTTCTAATTCTGTATCTCCCTCTCCCTCTTTCTTTCTCTGAACACGCTCATATTTTCCATATTTTATATCTTATTCCATTGCCTGTCCCACACTGAATCCTGGCACATTTTATGACGTCTTTGGGGGTGGTTTTCCATAGTTAAAGGAAATAAAAGGAACATCAAAGCCCCTGTGTAACACATCACCTACCTCTGCGGTGAGCTTCTGTTTGCATTCCCTGCAGCAAATTGGCCTTTCCAGCAAGAGGAAGGTCTGAGAGGGAAGGGGTAGGAGGAAAGGGCTGCATAGAGCAGGAGAGGCACAGCTCTGTCTGAAAACCCTAAGTCCAGAGATGCGTGGCTGGAATGTAAAGCCCATTTCCCCAGGAAGGATGCTGAGCTGCCTGGATACTGCCAAGAAAGGAGCTTCAGAAGCTGGAGGGAGCTTTGAGCCTTTCACTGCCGCTGTTTTCCAGTGCATTTGGTTATGGATCTGGCAGCTCTGCCAAACTGGAGCTCTCCCCTTGGCCAGAGAACAGCAAGCGCACATTCAGGTCTCCCAGCACAGCTTCCTTCCCATGTAGCTTTGGAGAGACGGATTCAAGCCATAAGGAGGTTCATGCACCATGGCCCAGCCAAGCCCTGCTCTTCCTGCCAAGGTTAGAAACAAGGGGAACAGTGAGCGTGGACCAGGAGAAGACATGGAGGCATGGAGCTAGGGTGCAGTGTGGGGACTGGGGATAGGAGGGACAAGCTGACACTCCAGGCTGAGGTTATTTGCTTGTCCTTCTGCTAAAAGAAGACCATGAGGTTCATCCCATTGCAGAAACAGGCCAGGGTGTAGAGGGTACCACTATAAATGTCCTTGGTCCTCTGGTTCATCCCAGTTGCTGCTTTCTCAGATAAAAACATGTCCCGTAAGCATCTTCATCCTCAGTCTGGCACCAGCCCTGGTTGCTTTGCTCTTCCAGGTCCTTCCCAGGCTGAGCTTCATCACAACAGGGCTCTTGGACTGGCTTTTTTTCCTTTCCCCTAGGTTGAGACAGCAGCTACCTTAATGCCTATAGTGAAATCAGTATGTTCATACCCCTACCTATGCAGCAATTAGTCAGCCAACGCAAAATGAGCCTAAAGCTACAGCCTAAGATTGACCTCCATAGAAAACCAGGTTAAAATATGTACGTAGGTTGGATATTAGGCAGAAGCTCTTCCCTGTGAGGGTGCTGAGGCGCTGGCCCAGGGTGCCCAGAGAAGCTGTGGCTGCCCCATCCCTGGCAGTGTTCAAGGCCAGGTTGGACACAGGGGCTTGGAGCAAGCTGCTCCAGTGGAAGGGGTCCCTGCCCGTGGCAGGGGTTGGAATTGGATGATCTTAAGGTCCCTTCAAGCCAAACTCTGTGATTCTATGTACAATCATTAAACAGTTCATTAGTTATTAAGTATTATTAAGGTTATACAAGCTTTCTTCCTCTTGTGACTGCACTGGGCTCCACCTCCGAATCCTTTGCTCCGTTCCAATGACATTAAAGGCAATTATCCCTTTCCTGTCTTTTTAAATCCCAGTGCCATCTACGGCCATAATCAATACACACAACTCCTTCACATCCAGCACATTCCCTCAGTGCACCAGCGAGGCAGGGATTCTAATTCTGTCAAGAGCTTTGTGAGTGCTCATTTCCCTGGGGCCATCCAGCCTCGCGAGTTCCTACATTTGGTTTTGCAATCAGGAGAAACTTAATTAAAAGGGGGAAAAAAAATAGGAGAAAAAGATGAAACAAACAACAAAAATCATGTGGGAACTCTCAAATCCTCCCCTGCCAGATCGGTTTTGTGAGGGGAAGATGAATTAGCCCTGGATGGAGCCGTGCCCCTCCACATCTGTAAGACATCCATGACAGCAGCTGCTATATTGCAGCACACCTTTGATCCCTGTTGCCTCGCAGGCCCCTTTCCCTGCTATTTCATGAGGGTGTGTTTTGCCCAGCACCACTCTCCAGCCACCTCTGGCTACGGCAAAGCAGTGCAGTGATTCCTGGGGAAGGGAGGGCCTGTGGGCAGCAGGGAATGACTTAAACCCTGTATGGATGGAAACCTGCAGGCAAGGGTTCGGCTCTGCATTGGGCGCACTGAGCCCTCAGATGGGTGAAGAGTTTGAGGACTGATGCCTGCCTGGCTTGGTGTCTGGGAGCAGATAAGGAGGGTGGTGATAGTGCAGGGCTGGTGGAGATGAGAGCCTGTTCCTGGTTCTTTTTTGCTCTGTGGCATCTTCTGGACACATCTGTTTGATGACCTTTTGCCAGGTCCAGGGGAGAGAGTTCAGATCCTTCTCTGAGAACCCCAGCCTGGTTTGGGTTGAAGGGACCTTAAAGCCTATCCAGCTCCAACCCCTGCCACGGGCAGGGACCCCTTCCACTGGAGCAGCTTGCTCCAAGCCCCTGTGTCCAACCTGGCCTTGAACACTGCCAGGGATGGGGCAGCCACAGCTTCTCTGGGCACCCTGGGCCAGCGCCTCAGCACCCTCACAGGGAAGAGCTTCTGCCTAAGAGCTCAGCTCAGTCTCCCCTCGGGCAGGTTCAAGCCATTCCCCTTGTCCTGTCCCTACAGGCCCTTGTCCCAAGCCCCTCTCCAGGTTTCCTGCAGCCCCTTTAGGCACTGGAGCTGCTCTAAGGTCTCCCCTTCAGGAGCCTTCTCTTGTCCAGGCTGCCCCAGCCCAGCTCTCTCAGCCTGGCTCCAGAGCAGAGCTGCTCCAGCCCCTGATCATCCTCATGGCCATCCTCTGGACCTGCTCCAACAGCTCCATGTCCTTCTTAAGTACCTCTTGTCCTTCCAGCCTGTTTAAACCCAGGAGAACTGCTCATTCAGAGGTCAAGCAACACCTTGAGCTGCAGATTGCCCTTGGTGGAGCTCTTGTGGGTAATGTAGCAGCTCTGCAACCTGCCCCATCCCAAAGCTCCTCTCTGGAGTTTTTCTTCCACTTCACTTTCAGGAGCCCAGCTCCAGTCAGGTAAAGGAAAGAGGTGGGAGCAATGCAGGGAGCTGGGTTTGGTACCCAGGCACCGGGACATTTATTAACCTGGGCTCACATCCCATTGGACACAACCATGAGTAACTGGAATCAAAGCAGAGGGCTATGAGGCTTCAGGTGATCACTGCCCTGCTCCCCTGGGGAAGGTTTCCTGGGGTTTTGGTCTCTCCTGGGGTGGGCGTGGATGGTCAGGATATTCCAGTGGTGCTTGGAGGAACAAGGAATTGGGTTTTCTTGCCTCTGAAGAAAAGGATGCGCTGAGTGAGCCCTGTCCTCTCCTCTGGACACTTACACGGCAGCAAAGGTGCCTTTCCTGGAGAAGGAAAAAGAAAAGGAGGAAAGCAGGGAGGCAGAGAGGATTCCTGGTTGCACCAGAGGGAGCCCTTCCATTGCAGATGAGGCAGGAACCAGGCTCAGGCTGGAGCTGGAGGCTAAACCTCAGTGTCTGCAGCCCTGGTCTCACCTTCCAGCTCTTCCCAGCCTGTGTGAACTGGGACAGGGTCCCCCCAGCCCCATCCAGGGCTGTCTCTATTAACTGTCCCTTTGACAAGAGCTGGACAGATCAGACTGGCACCAAGCTCCTGAGGACGAGGAGCCTCTGATATAACGTTATCCCCACCCCCAGCTTATATCCTGGCTGGAAAATTCCCTCCACTTCATCCTGTTCAAGCATCTCCTCTCCATTCTCCCCCTCAAGGCAGTTTCCACCTCACCAGGACACTCTCAGTTTGCTTGCCAGGCTGGAGGGAACACTGGAAAAAGGCTTGGAGGCTGATTGCAGAGAAGACCCCCTCCAGTTAATCCTGGAAAATACCCTCCCAGGGTGAGATGTGGAGCCAGGAGGACTCTGATGCACAATTTCCCATCCCCTATTGAGATCTGGATGTGCGGCCATCCTTGAAGTTGCCACATCAGGGCAGGGGACAGCTCACGGGTGCTGGACAGGCATTTGAGTGTGACCCTGTTGAATGCAGACCTCTTTGTCCTCTCAGAGCTTCTACAGGGATTCCCTTTCTGGGCCTCATTGCACAGACATCCAGATACTTGTATTTGCAGATGAGACTGGTTTGCCTCCAAGATGCTAACTGAAGACAGATCTAAATGAGAAAGGAGAGAAGATGCCCGTGTTCTACTTTGGGACCTGGACAAAGTGGGATGGAGTCAATTTTCCCACATGCTCAAGCATTGGGGACCATTTAATGGCCTTTTCTAAATGTTTTTAAAGAGCATCCTTGGGAGGGGAGGATGAGGGATACCTGACCAGTCCCCCTTGTCTGCACTACAGTGTGACATCCTTACTCAGTGTATGCTTAAAACATGCAAGGCCCTCCAAACAGGTTTGTTATAGCACATGCGGACCCACCTGTTCCATCAGAGGAATCTGTTTTTCACGGGTGATATCCAATTGTCTTCACCTTGAGACCATCCCAAGATCTCCCCTCCAAACCCTTCTCATCCTGTGCCCGAAGGCACCATCTGCTCTTGTTCTAATGCTCTTCTCCTGTTCCCTGTCCCAGTGTCCTTTCCCAGCCTCTCCAAGTGTCCCAGGTTTTCTCTTCCAAACCCTACTCCTCACCTACTTCATCCTTCCTCAGACCCAGCTGCCCTCTCTTGACCTGTTCATCCTTGGCACTGGGAATGCCAATGGTCTTTCCTGACCTCAGGAACCACATTAGGCAGGGGAACCCTGCCTGGGGAAGCCCTGCAGGCTGTGATGGCCATGATTTGGAGCATTCTCCTTGTGGGGGAGCAGGAGTGAATGGGAGATCTAGAACTTGTCCATCCTGAGTTACTTCTGAACTAGGAGAGCAGGAGCATCTATAAATGCGATAGACCTGGCTTCAAGTTTCGCTCCATCTGGAATTTCCTGGGTAAACTGCTATAAGCTCTTCTGTTCCCCGGGGTGTGACATGGTTTAGTTTTAGTGAATGCCATTTTCAGAAATGGTAGAGCCACTTTTGCTGGAACTTGACTGGAAAAATGCTGCTTTGGGTAGACACGATGGGAGAACGGCCAGAGCAAAGGGCTGGAGAAGGACAGGTTCATCAGCTATTGAAACAGAGCCTCAAAAAGGGATGGGACAACTCACCTCGTTCAGATGGTAGTACAGTGCTTACAGATCAATTACAGGTTATCTAATCTGATATTTCCCTGTCTTCCCACTGCCCACATCCTTTCTGGTGGTGTCATCTTCACTCCAGACGTTGTTGAGCATCATCATAACTCAAATCCTACAAAATGCTTCATTTCACATAGTTTTCACAGTGGGTTGGACTTCATGCCTCGATACCATGACACAAATCCTTCCTCACCAAGCCTGGCTAAGGAGGACCTGTGCCTGCTGCAGAGGCTCCATCCTTGCTCTTCCCATCCCAATATGTCAACGCAGGTGTTTGTTCAACCATGGTCTCAAGCCAGCCTATAATAATACAAGGAGGCAGAAAGGTGAGGTGTTCAGGGGTTGTTGCTGGCTCTGACAACAAACAAATGTTATCCATGTGGAATATTGCATTGAAAGATCTGCCTGCTTTCTACTCATAACCAATTTGGTGTCCCCATAAGATGAGCCACTTTATTCATAACTTGGAGTCCTAAAGACAGACACAGAATCACAGAATCTCAGACTGGTTTAGAAAGGACCTTAAAGCTCATCCAGTTCCAACCCCCCTGCCACAGGCAGGGACACCTTCCACTAGAGCAGGTTGCTCCAAGCCCCTGTGTCCAACCTGGCCTTGAACACTGCCAGGGATGGAGCATTCACAACCTCCCTGGGCAACCCATTCCAGTGCCTCACCACCCTCACAGTAAAGAATTTCTTCCTTAGATCCAATCTAAACTTCCCCTGTTTCAGTTTGAACCCGTTACCCCTTGTCCTGTCACTGCAGTCCCTGATGAAGAGTCCATCCCCAGCATCTTTGTAGCCCCCTTCAGACACTGGAAGCTGCTCTGAGGTCTCCACGCAGCTTCTTTTCTGAAAAGCTCAGCAGACTGAGCAGCCCCAATGTTCTCACCCTGTTTTCATACGGGAGGTGCTCCAGCCCCTGATCATCCTCATGGCCTCCTCTGGACTTGCTCCAACAGCTCCATTATGTTGGGACACCAGAACCGTACACAGTGCTCCAAGTGGGGTCATTGGGCAATGTTCCACCTCAGGTCTACCCTGGAGCCTAGAGGAACCAGGTGAATTTATGTGACCTCTCCCCATCCTGCCCCTATTCATTTGGAGTCACTCACCTTGCGGGATGCAGCAGGCTCTAATGGGATGCTGGAGTCGTGTAGCTTTGACCTTATCGATGAATTCCATCGTGGCCCCTGGCTAAACGCTGCCTTCAAAGAACAAAGAAATGCCCAATTTGCCACATCAATAGAGGGACAGAGTCCTTCCCTCTGTGAGGAGCTCCCTGCCAACAGGAGCAGAAGCCTTGCTGGTCGGTGTGTGCATGCTCTGTGGGCCTGGGAGCTCCCAGCCCCACACATATGGTTTAAATATTCTAATAGATGTGGTAATCCTTTTGGTTTCCAAATACTGTTATGGTCGAGTCGATTTATGGTAACGCTATCTTAAGCAATGAGGGCAATAAAAAGAGTTTTAAATGTGAACAATTTTTTTCTTCTTGCCTTTTTTAAAATAAGGACTTTTTTCTTCTTTCTTTCTTTTTTTTTTTTTTTCTCCCTAAACAGCCTTTTCTTTGTGCTCTGTTTAAAGCCGTCAGGAGTGGAGATCCTGCCAAAGCTACTCGGTGCTTGAGAAGCAGACACACACCTTGCTGCTGGTAAATGGGCTTTCCTGGAGCTGAGGGGTGTCCCCGTCCCCCTCGTGGCCCAGCATCCTGGTGGCTCAGTCTCTGCTGGAGGACAAGATTGATGTTTCTGTCCTTATATGTTTGGTTTTATCTTGGGACAGAGTGGGAGAATGGTGGCCCATAGTGTTCTCCACTGGTTTCAACCATTGGCTGGCTTGTTGCCCATTCCCACTCCGAAAGGCTCATCATTTAAACTAAAGCTTTCCTCTCTGGAGAAGGTCTCAGGATGGATTTGTGTCCTGAATCCTAGAGTCCCCTCCTGTCACAAAACCACATTAGATTAGATTAGATTAGCTCAGATGTGATGGAAGCCTTGTCGAGGAGACAACTGGGCTCTTCTGGGTCTGGCTCAATGCCTGGACATCCTTGCCTGAGGTTTCCTCCCCAGCCCTTGGGGATCTGGCATGTTGTAATGCGGTCCTGGAGAAGGGACTTCATCCCGCAAGGGACAAGCAGATATTCTCCATTGCTTCTCTTTCCCTATGAGCATGGGACACAAATCCAGTTCTACCCAGAGCTCTTGGAGGGGTGCTCATGCCAGCTGTAGACAAGACTTCAGCTTCTCTAGCTGCATGGCTTTGAAAGAGCTTAGAAGAGACCTGAGCCTCGACTGCTCAGACGTCTCCGTTGCTGCGCGCCAGATGTTGGACCCAGCAGCAGCCTGAAGGGACCAGGAGGGAGCTCTCACACTGCCACGAGCAGCGAATGCTCTCCATGCCGTTCCCTGGCTCTGAGGAGGACAATGAGCTCATTTTTTGGGTCAAGTCCCACCTGTTTTGTTTTGTCTACAGCTTGAGAGAAGAACCAGTAAAATCTGGAGGCCAGAAATGCCAAATACGCAGACTGGGGAAGGATCTGTCCCAACCCACCAGAGACAGTGACTCCAGATTTGCACCACGAGACCCACCTCAGCTACATAGGCACTGTAGTGATTTTCAGGCCAATCTACTGATATATGAGCCTTCGAGACCACTTTGAGAAAGCAGCTCTTTAAACAAAAGCCCTTTTAGTCTTCGTTATGGAGTCAAAGGCTGCTTTCACATCAGGCTGGGCTAGGTCAGGTTTCATTTGCTGGGAGATAAATGGCTTTGTCAGCAAACATCTTTTGTGGATTTTTTATAAGGAAATTTGAATTACTGGAGTTCCTGGGAATTCTCAGCAAGTGGAAAGGTAAAAAAAGGTGAAGAAGTGAAGTTCTAGGCAAGAAAGCTCAATACCCAGTTTTGGGGTTGAATATTATTAGCCAAATTAGAGTGGCGACCCTCATAGGACCCAAAGGAAGTGCTATTTATATGTGATAATAATAAAGGGTGTGACAATAAAAAGTTGCAATTCCACTTTTTTTCCAGATCTGCTCTGGAATCATCCATATTAATACATGTGCAATGGAATTTAGATCAAGATTTTAAGAGAACAAATTGGGATGCACAAAGAGGTCTCAGACTGGACCCAGAGGGGAACTGGGAAAGGTAAATGACAGAATAGACTCATGCCACATCCATAAATAAGCTGAGAATTTAGAATCATAGAATGGTTTGGGTTGGAAAGGACCTTAAAATCATCCAGTTCCAGCCCACTGCCATGGGCAGGGACTGCTTACACTGGACCATGTCACCCAGGGCTCTGCCCAACCTGGAAAACAATGAAACAAATAGAAACCAGTCATGAAATCTTCCTCATAAGACCCTCCATCCTCTGCACTTAGACAAGGCGCCAGCTTGAAGCTTTACTGCATGACGTGTTAAAGCTTTTGGCTTTGGCCTGGGGGCTAAAATAACACGGAATCCTTTCCAGCGATGCTTTGCTGTGGGGAATGAAGCTTTGGGCATGACGAGTTGGTCTTCATGCCTTCCTGAAGGCATTGGTCTCCAGGAGTCCTCAGAAGACAGAAGTAGGTCTAAGGCTTTCAGCTCACATGCAAAGCTATGGAGCCTATTGATTGCAAGGGTTACACATCACTTCTTTATGGCACCATCCCCTTGCACTTAAGTAGATTATATAGAACCAAGAGGTGTTTGGAAAAGAAAATGTGTGACCTGACCACAAAAACCTGATCCACAGTGGCAGCTGAAGCACAGCAAGCTTGATCCAAGTCTTCTGGAGCACATCTCATGCAAAGACGTGCTCCAGGAACAATGACTCCAGGTTTCTCCTGCTTCCAGACTGCCCGTCCAGCTCAGCCATGCTGGGAATAGCTCACGGCAACAGATTGAGGGAAAAGGTTCATTCTCCCAGCAGCAAAAAGCTGCTAATGGTGTCTCAGCCTTGTCTTCAGGCCCAGCCATCCGCAACTCCTTCAAGGACCTTACATGGAGTCTCCAGAAGGTAAAGGAGTAGACCTGCAGGACCCCATCTGATTCTCTGTTCCCCTGTTTCCCAGCTCCCATGCATGGCTTTCAGCTCCATGTTTTATGATGCCAGAAGCTTCTGGAGTGCAAAGAACAGGGAGTTCCTTAGATCTGGAACAGCCACCGAAAAAGAAGCCAAATAAACCCTCCTTAGCTGAGCACTGTCAGCAAGTTCCTTTCTCTCTGCAAGGCTTGCCACCTCCAGCTGTGTTCTCAGCAGCCCCTGCAGAGATTTGGCCTCTCCTTGGGCAGCCAACCTGGAGAACCTGCAACGCTGCAGGAAAACAGGGGCTGGCCTGGAAGGGGACATTCCCCCAAGTCAGCATGAAGCAAACTGTTGCCAGGGGAAGGAATGAGGGGCGAGTGCCATATTTCCAATGAGGTGAAACCAAAGCCCTTGACTCCCTTCCCTGCTCCCAATGAGCTTCTGCCAGAGCCTGTGGGTGACCTGGTCTGCTTTCCAAAATGAAAATGGGTATTTATCCTCCAAGCACCAAATTCCCCTTCACATACAACTGGATCTGGGGTTTCTTTTCTCTGCTGTGCAGAAGGCATCTCCTAATGCAGGTTAATCAGAAGACTCCCAAGGCATCCTGTGTTTTTGTGTCTTGCAGGGAGGATGGTCTCTCTATCTAACAGTCATTGAGACATTTTTCCTTTCTCTCTTCCAAGATTAGCGCTCTCCTGTAGATGCACAGAACCAAGCACCGCTGGAGCACACCTTCCATATCTCCTTCCTGGGTGTCATGGTTTAAGCCCAGCCAGTAACTCAGAGCCACGCAGCTGCTGGCTCACTCCCCCACCCGACTTTTCATCCCCCTGCTCCTGGAGGGATGGGGAGGAGAATGGAAAGAATGTAACCCCCACGGGTTGAGATAAGAGCAGTGCAGTAACTAAGGTATAACACAAACCACTGCTGCTACCACCAGTAATAATAATGATTGAAGAGAATACAACCGCTCACCACCCACCGACCGATACCCAGCCTGACCCGAGCAGTGATCTAGCCCTTCCGGGTAACTGCTCCCAGCTTATATAGTGGGCATGAGGTGCTGTAGTATGAATACCTCTTTGGTTAGTTTGGGTCAGGTGTCCTGTCTCTGCTTTCTCCTGGCTTCCCCTCCTCCCTGGCAGAGCATGAGACTCACAAAGTCCTTGGTCAGACTAAACATTACTGAGCAGCAACTGAAAACATCGGTGTTATCAGCGCTGTTCCCAGGCTGAAAGTCAAAAACACAGCACTGCACCAGCTACTAAGGAGGAGCAAAATGACTGCTAAACCCAGGACACTGGGGGATCAGCATTCTCCTGGGATTGTTTCCCTGTGCATGTGCTGGACCTGGCAGTGATGTCTGCACTGCATATCATGGGTCAGGGTGAGAGCTTGCTGGGGTAGGGGGCAATGGACCACTGAAATGGAGAACCCCTTAACTAGTGTTCTGCCATCCTTTCTCATCCAATCCCAGACTGGAAGGGACCTTAAAGCTTCTCCAGCTCCAACCCCTGCCACGGGCAGGGACCCCTTCCACTGGAGCAGCTTGCTCCAAGCCCCTGTGTCCAACCTGGCCTTGAACACTGCCAGGGATGGGGCAGCCACAGCTTCTCTGGGCACCCTGGGCCAGCGCCTCAGCACCCTCACAGGGAAGAGCTTCTGCCTAAGAGCTCATCTCAATCTCCTGTATCTCTTTGCATGTACACAAGGCCATTGCTGGGCAAGTGAGCAAGTGAATGGCTGGATAAAGGAATCTGAGCTTCACTGGGAGAGGACGAGTCTTGTTCTGATACAGTGCTTCCGCATGGTTCATAGGAGTGCTGTCCCATGAAGAGTGCACACTCAAGGTGTGGTGACATTAGGAAATGGAGCACAAGCAGAGATGCTCGCGCTGCTGCCAGCTGAGGACTGAAGCAGCAGCAGGGCTTATGAGAGGCAGGTTTCCAATAGGAGATGCAGGCATAATGCCCAGCACACACAGCCCTGCCAGCTCCTTAATGTGGTATCAATATCCCCTCTCAACCAGCGAGAGCCCCATGGACTGTAGCAGCAAAGGGAGGGGTAATAGCTTGGTCAAGGTAGGAAAATAAGGCAGTGAGGAGAGAGCAAGGAAAGACCTTCAGGAGACCACGTTTTCCTCCTTATTTCCCATCAGGTGGCTTGCTCGGGGATGAAGTGATGCAGAGCTTGGTGTGAGGTTTTAGTTTCTTTGTTCCTGATGAATTTCAGGCTGGCTGCACAACCATCACTCACCCCTGAAGCGAGAGGCTTGTCCAAGAACAGACTCAGTTCCAGTCTACCCCGCCTGGAAGCTCAAGCAGCTGCTGAGAATAAAATGGAATGATACCAGAGTGTGATACGAGGCTGGAAACCAGAGGAGCTGGCCAAGACTGAGAAAAAACTGGCCTGAAGAAGTAGTAAAACCAGCACAGATTCCATCAGGCTCCATCCAAAGGCAAGCTCTTATATTGACTGCCTGCGTATGGTATCAGCTGGAAAGAGATCCAAGGCTGGATGCTGGGCAGTGCGGAGTCTGTAGGTGGGCCATGGCTCGGTCCTGGATTGCTGGTTGGCTGGATTATCCTATTTCGCCAGCTCCTTGCTGCTACATCTATTTTGTTGGGATGCTCTCAGGCTGTGCGAGTGGTACCTGTCCTATGAGATAAGGGGGGGTAACAGGGTAGGGGGGTTAGTGGGGTAGAGCTAGTACCCACATCACCCCCCAAAATGGGGTGATGTAGAATGGGGAATGAGAAAGGGATTGGTCTCCAACCTCCGCAGCAAGCAGAGTGTGGGCCATGCACAAAGGGAAGTACTGAGGCTGCCCAGGGGTCTTCTCCCAACCTCAACCAGCTATGGCCAGCACAGAACCATTCTTGTCAGAAATGGGTATTCTGGAGGGGGTATTTCTTTCCATTCCCATCCAGAGGTGGAAAAGAAGATACCCCACCATATAAAAAAAGATATGGTCAGGTTGAAGACGGTCTAGGGAAGGGCCACAAGATGATCCAAGGCCTAGGAAGCACATGAGGAAAGGCTGAGAGAGCTGGGACTGTTCAGCCTGGAGAGGAGAAGGCTCAGGGGAGACCTTGTCACCACGTTCCAGTGTTTAAAGGGTGGCTGCAAAGAAGATGGAGACTCCCTTTTGACAAGGAGTCCCATGGGAAAGACAAGGTGATGAGCACAAGTTACTGCTGGGGAGATTCCAGCTGGACGCAAGAGGAAAACCTTTCCCAGTGAGAACAACCAGAAACTGGAATAATCTCTCCAGGGAAATGGTGACTCCCCAGCGCTGGATACTGTTAAGATTGGGCTGTGCAGGGTGCTGGGCTGTCCATGTGATGCTTTGCCTAGAAAAGTTGGACCGGATGATCCTTGAGGTCCCTTCCAACATGGGATTCATAGATTCTATGCTTTCTTCCATCACCACACTGCCAACAGCTCTCCTGGTACCTCCCTGTGGCCAGATGCTTCTCCTCCAAGTGCACTGGGCTCTTCTCTACTCCTGAGGTCCAGATGATGCTGTTGCATTGTTTCCTATGAGTGGCTGAATAGAAACAAGGAATCAGAGAGGGATGAATAATGGAACTGAGACTTGTTTGTCTTTCTGCCTCTGTTCCTGCACATCACATGAGCTGCTCTATTCTTCCATAGGCTGTTTTGCTCACAGTTATTCAGCATTATAGGAACTCACTCATCTGTTTTAATCCCCTTTTAGGGGATTAGGGGAAAGCAAGCCAGGTTAGAGCACTTCACTGTGCTCCAGTCAAACAATTGCTGGCAAAGCTGTTCCTTGATATAAAACTAATGGAAGACTGTTGCTCTTGCAGGAAATCGAAGAACAAGCAGTAGCAGATATTTCAAGACCATCTTCTTTGGACTCATTTCTACCTTGTACTGGTGCCATTTCTGTGTTGGAACGGGCCAGATTTCATTATTAAGGAAGAAATTCATTTCATTTGTGGATCTGGGAGTCAGGGAAGAACCAATCTTCCTGCAGAGGGGAATCATAAACCCCTGCCTGGACTGTATGTATTCCTGAACTGTGCCTGACCCCGGCATGCTCCCTTCACAGCATGGAAAGGAAAAAGAATTCAAGAGGAGAAACAAAGCTCGACTCCAGCAGGGACAATGTTCTTCATTTTCTTTTGTTTTCACACAGCAGAACCCAAAATAGAGTTTTTATCCATGTGAAACATTTATTGAAAGCTTGAGATTTCTCATCCCTCAGGTCTGGCTCAGAGGCAGAAATCAAGGAGGGATTTTATTTCCCACCACATCTGTCGAGGAAATTAGATGAGTTGATAGAAACCACATTCCTAGGTCTACCTGCCTTCAAGCCCAGCTGGCCAGCCTGCATGCTCCCCATTAACACCGAGTTGCAGCATCTAAAGTCATTTCTAGCCTCTTGCGCATCACTTCTTTTAATGCCAGATGAAACACTGGGTATTTTTGGGGAGCAATTCAGGTTATGTATTGGGTTGACAGAGAAAGGGGGGTGTGTGTGTGTGTGAGTGGGAACTCAACTGAAGGCAGAGGAATTCCTGGAAATTGGGAAAGGCAGGAGGGAAGCCGGCACATTTATCTCCTTGGAAAGGGCATTGCAGATGCTGGAGCTGTCCAAATGCCACACGGTAGCATCCATGATCCCAGCCTCTGGGGAGGTCTCCATGCTGCACACAGCCTTTCCCAACAGCAGCCAAGGGGAAGAGCCGGTGCGGTGACTGGGCAAGGAATATCTGGTGGCTTTCTGCCATCTCCATCCCACTCTGTGCTACACCTGAGTGAGCACAAAGCACGTGGGGACAGGTCTGGGGACATGGATGGGCTGCAGGGGTCAGATCCTACTTGCAAAAATCCCTTTGGAGTAATCTCCTGAAGAAAGTAGGCATAAATCCAACTTGCCTCCATGCCCATCACTGTCTTTGATAACTGAAATACCAACTTACGGGTGGGGAAGCTACCTGAGACAGCTTGGGAATCTTTCTGCTGGAATTCAACTCTTTTTTACCATTTCAGCCCTGCCACTTTGCTTCCTGAATGCCCGTGGGCACACTGCTATCACTGAAAAACTGCCCTGGCACCATGACCTTCCTGCCTTTGTGATCCCTCCTTAAAGCTCAGCACGATCTAGGTACCAAGGTGGACTGGTTAAGTCAGATCCTAGAATCCCAGCCTGGTTTGGGTTGTAGGGACCTTAAATCCTATCCAGCTCCAACCCCTGCCACGGGCAGGGACCCCTTCCACTGGAGCAGCTTGCTCCAAGCCCCTGTGTCCAACCTGGCCTTGAACACTGCCAGGGATGGGGCAGCCACAGCTTCTCTGGGCACCCTGGGCCAGCACCTCAGCACCCTCACAGGGAAGAGCTTCTGCCTAAGAGCTCATCTCAGTCTCCCCTCTGGCAGGTTAAAGCCATTCCCCTTGGCCTGGCCCTACAGGCCTTTGTCCCAAGCCCCTCTCCAGTTTTCCTCTACATCCCTTTAGGCACTGAAATAGGTAACACTTTCCAGAAGCGTCCCTAAATCTTTAACTGGGATCTTCTGGGCTAAAGACACGGTGCTGAGCTCTTAACCAGGCACAAAAACACAGACTGCTTGCAGACTTTTCAATTACCCTTTCAATTGCATCACCTCACCTACCCACAGGCTGCTTTTCAAGGGGATCTGAAGAAGTCAGTGGGAGGACTTCAAGCACCATAAGAGGCTCCTTCATTCTGCTCTTTCAGCTCTAATTGCTACCTCTTTCACTTAGCCCAGCTCCTGCTCTTCCATCAACCCCATATCCTTTCAGCTGTGATCTCTTCCTTTCAGCTCATTTGGTCATTGATTCTCTCAACCACCCTCAATTTTTTTCCTGGCTCTCCTATGGCAGAGTACCTTTCTTTCCCTTGACTCAATTAGAGTCACCCAACATGGAACGACTCCTTCACTCCTGTCCCTTCCTCCCATGGGAAGCACCACATGCTGACCCCTTCTCTCGCTGCTTCCCCCTGCATTTCAGTGTCAAATCACTGCCCTCAATTCCCTCCTAATCCTGCATTAGTATCCCATTTTCAAGGAACAGCTCCCATGTCCCTACCAACCCACTACTCACTGCCATTTAAGCATCATCCCATTCTGCCCATTCCAGCAGCCAAGCTGCAGTGGCTCAGAAGAAAGGCAACTAGAGATGGCTTTAAAATTAAGTAGTCTTTTACTACCACTATCACAGTACTTTTCTTCTTCTTTTATTCCCTACAAAGGTAAAGGCAGGTTGGTCTAAAATGGAATACCAAGCATTTCCAGCACTATGAGCAAAAGCAATTTTTAATAGCTTATGTTAACTCCTATGTCCTCACCTCCCAGCAGTGCTTTAATGTTGCTCATGCTCTAGAAATCTTCAGTTCCTCCTTCACATTAGCAAGAAAAGGTTCCTGGAACAGACCACAGCAGTCCTTCAACATGATTGCAGGGGGATATTTTGTATTTCAACCTTTTGTTTTAACCCTGGATGGAAACAAGTGGAAAAACCTGGGATTTCCAATTGGAAGGAGAATGCCTCTCAGCATGCCCATGCAAAACTGAACCCTGCTCTGCTTCTGCACAACATCCCTTTGCTCCAGCTGAAGGCATATGACCGAGGGCATAGGCTGACCTACCTTTGGGATCAACTTTCACTATGGTATTTAAGCACCAAAGTACTATTAAGAGCATGTTAGGATGAGGAAGGGGGTTTCAAGGGGCAGTCTTACACCAGCTAAAAGATCTTAAAGATCATTGAAGTATTAACACCTCTAAAAAACAAAGGGGAAGAGAGAAAAAACAGCTTACAAAGAGACAGGAGATGCCCCTTCTTCAGCAGCTGACCTCTATGAGCTCCTGATGGTCCCAGATTTGACTGGAAATAGGAGGGCTGGGGAGGCTATATAGGGTAGAGCTGATCCTTATAGCTTATAAAAAAGGGTGGGTCCTGGGAGTGAGGTAGTAAAAGAGCTGTGAGGAGCAGTGGGAAGGTAAGAGGTTTTTTCTCTGATGGGTTCATCTTGGGTTTTGCGTCAATAGCTTATTGATTGGGTTTTAAACCTTAGCTGCTGTGCAAAGGTGCAGTGTGAAAGTGTCTCTGACACTCTTGAGTGAATGTCTGTGATGGCTGCCTTAGATGTATGTGTCTATTTTCTGGCTGTATAGAGCAGAATCTCATACTGCTTCTCTTTTCTTGAAGGGGTTCTTGGTACCTTGTGGTGATAATAGCTGGTTTGCAGTAGTAAAGGGGACCCAGCTGTCCTATGATATATCAGTGACTTCTAAAATATGCCTTTTTTAGTCCTTCATTACTGGAATCTGGTTCCTTTGCTGCTGCTATGTTGTGATGTTGCTTCCTTGGATGCCTTGCCCTTTTCTTAGTGGCTGTCCCCCTTTTTACTCCTCACTGTAATCCTGAACCCTGTAGGGAATATAAGCTATTTCAGTTCACTGTAGCTGGTGCTTTGCTCATTGTCCTTTCACCATCTCATGCTTTAGCAGGGAGAGTGGCTCCTCAGCTTGTACAAATCTCTGTGGTCTTGCCCAAGCTCTGACCACCGGAGGTGATGGAAGAGGAAGTTGCTCAGTGTTTTTAAGGGATACCTTAAGGGTCAGCATCCAGTTCCTTCAATGTGTCAACAGACCTTCGTGCAGATGTTGTGGGGATGACGTGTGGGGTGAAATGGTTTGGTGTTGATGAAGTTGTGGTCTGTAGAGGAACAGGCAGAGATGTCTCATAGCTCTTATGCAGAACCAGGTACTACTTATGAGTTGTGCTGCACCCCCTGGCCCCAGTGGGCTTCTGCTTCCTCAGGACTAAGGGAAGCCTGATGAGGTTCCCTGTGTGATTTTGGGGGTAAGAGTTTTCCAACTCAGCTTAAAATGCCTGGAGGAAGGTTAAATTTAGCTCTACTGCCTTAGGTCAAAGCCAGCCAGTCTATTGAGCAGCCAAATCCTAATAGAAGTATGTTGGAATCATCAATCACTACCTTCATAAAATGGAGTAATTTCTCCTTAAATTGAGCTCAAATTTATGAAGGTTATTACTCTAAATGAAGAGGATGAATATTGGAAACATGCTTTGAGGCCTAGAACTGCTCTCGGTCCATTGTTAAAATGCTGCTTAAAATGTAAGGAATTGCCCAGGGTATTCAATTATCAGAAACCATGACCTGCAAGGAGAAAACTGCAAGTGATAGAGCTTACCTCTTGGCCTGGTGAGGAGCAAGAAGAAATATGAAGTACCTTTAGAGCCTGACCTACACGAAAAGTCTTCTCTCTGCTGAAGAATTGTTTGTCTCCATTATCAGATGTTAAGGGCTTTTTGAAATACTTTAACCCATTAGGTTAAATAGAAGAAAAAGATCTGCCTAAGCATTTAATATGAATGTGGTAAAATGAAACACTTTGTCTCCTTTCCTATATTATAATGTGCTCAACCAATTCAGGACTGGTCTTTCTAACTTGGCTCTGTGTACTTGGCAGAGGATGCACTTGAAATGTCTTCTTTTCAAGCTGCTGTGACCCATCTAAGACAGCAGCCTGTGCTGCTACGATCCCATTTCATGTATGAGGTAAGTATGGCCTGGAACATGCCTCTTGGCAGACACAGCTCCGTGGGAAATGACTTTACATCCAGAACCAAACCTGGGGATTGGAGCTTATGTGTGTGATATTCCGGTGTGTAATAAAGAAGCAGCTCCTGCCCCAGGAAGCTTATGGCTATGGTGCTCCACCTTGTGTTTGGGAGCTGGGATGATGGGGTTTAACCTCTGAGCTGTGTCTGGGTCTCCTATGGTTGCAAAAGGAATGATGGTTGTTGCTGGCTCCTGCTGTGCTTTGGACACCAACAGCAGTAACGCTTGGTGCTCCGGGGGCTTTATCCCAGCTTTTGGGTGAACCTCACCAGTGCAAGCTTGGCTGAGGTGTCCGTGCAGGAAAACCCTTGGTCTTGGTGCTTGAACCACCCATTCTGGGGGCTTGAATGCACCTTCAGGAGTCCAGAGCACTGTGGGGTTGCTGGAAAGAGGCAAAGCACCTCACTGAGGTCCCCTGGGTTGTCCTTCAGTAGCGCTGGCTCCTCTCCACTCATTAGACTTCTGTCTAGCATGGGTCCTGATGGTAAGCTATGTATTAAGTTGGATCTTCAGAGCTTAAGACTGCAGTGTGACTCAACTGAGAATTCATTGCTTTGTGGGATGTGCATGTTTAATTAAAGCTTAGTAATGACTTGAGGTGCAAGATAGAGACCTTAGCTTTATAACAATATATTAACAATATTTATTTATAACAATAAATATTATTTATAACAATAAATAGTATTTATAACAATTTATAACAACACCATATGTTTGCTAGTGTCAGGATGATGTAGGTTTTATTTTAAGCTAGTTTTGTCCTTCCCTTCAAGCAGAAGCCAGTTACAGCAGAGTCCTGACTATGGGTTAGATACTCCAAGTTATCTACTGTGGTATGGGGTGGAAATGGCCTGTTGATGTAGGCCTACCTGCATGCATGGAGATGGACCCTGTGCTGGAGGTACAAGATGATGCAGTAGCTGCTGTTGCTTTTCAGCATCTGCTGCTGCTTCAATCTGTCAGGCATCTTCTCCAGTCCTGTCTATCTATAGGTCGTCTTCTGAGGTCAGACTGCGTTTCCCAGGAAGGGTTATGCCCTTCTCATAACAGGTTTGTCTGCCTTTGGGATCTCTCCTTGTATAATGAACTTTGGGAGATTGAGTTGCTACTCAGCTGATTAGCAAAGAGAAACACAAATTTGAGTGGTTGGTAGTTTGCTCAAAGCATTTTAGAGTCCTTTTTCAATAAGTCACTATTTCTTGTGGAAAATATGACCTTCATTTAAATAAAGAGATTGGTTTTTAGTGAAAACCTCCAAGTCTGATGGAAAACCAGCCTGTAGCCTAGGGTAAAACAGCCTCAAGGCAGGACATGATGTACTGCAAAGCAGGAAAGCTGAACCCTTCCCCATGTACCTGCTAGGTGGTGATGCATGGAGTGGTGAAATCCACACTCCATCCATCATGGAGCTGGTGGAAGCCATCACAGGGAGGGAAAACAATGTGATAACTCCTCTGTTTTCAGATGGTCCAGATCTGCCCAACATTAGAGGGATCATTTTGGGAATTAACCTGTTCCCTGGTTTTTAAGGCTGACATCTTAATAACCTTGTGCAGCCAGGCCTTGGATGACTCCAGGGGCTGCAGATGTTCCCTCTCTACCACAGCCCATTTTCCACTACAGAGGAGGCACCTAAGGCTTGGTTTATTGCTGCAATGTATATACATAAACCCAACCAATTTTAATTAAGAGCACTGCAAAAAGTCCTAAAGTTCAGGAAATTTGAAGATTAAGGCCAAGGGTTTGTTTTCACACATTCTTAAACCGAGCAGATTGGGCTTTTCTTAGAAGCAATTTCCCTTTCAAAAGCAAAAAAGTCTTTATTGGAAGGTGATTAAATCTTTCCCTGATACACTGATTTCATTCTAGCTTTGCTAGGAACAGGCTCAGCACTCTTTACCTATGGATTGGAGGATTAAGATGCACAGCAAAGAGCTTCTAACCTGATAGTTGCCCATGGGCAATGAGTGATTATTTGTTCCTTAGGAAATGAACTCATGCTTTGAAGACCCATTCACCAAATGGCCCAGTTGAAAAGGATCTGCCTTTCTGGGCAGCAAGGAAGTTTGCTGTTAGTTCTTCTGTATTCAAAATTCTACATGTAATTTGAGTTGATCCATTTTTATTACCAAGAAAGGTCCGGGTTCTAAGGTTAACCTAGCGATCAAACCAGTCCCGTTGCCAAAAGAAGCAGGACTGCCTGCCCTGGCTGCTGGATCCTTGTTAATGGCACAAATATCTGACACTGGGTGGTGAACCTGTCTGGAGAACTGACCTGAAATGAAACTGGCCCTGGGCATACACTCTGGGGTGGTGGGAAACCAGAGCTATGCCTTTCTGTGGCAGTGCTGCCCAGTTGACTTACAATGTCTATGGAGCTGTGTAGAAGGCCTTTGCTACTGGCTGAGAAGAATTAGGTGCCAAATTTCCACTTGGTTATAAGGAATGCTAAAGACAAATGGGGGTTTTCTGCTTGTCTGGTATCAGCTCTTAAACTTCTCTGGCCTAAGTCTGATGTATCTGATCTGACCCCTGCCTCATCTCCACCACATGCTCCTGGCTGGTCCTGGTGCTTGTGGGCAGAGCACCTTACAGCTGCCTTCATAGAATCATAGAATCCCAACTGGAAGGGACCTCAAGGATCACCTTGGTCAAACCTTTCTAGGCAAAGCATGACCTAGACTAGATGGCCCAAAACCCTGTCCAGCCCAGTCTTAACAGTGCCCGATGCGAGGGAGTCACCACTTCCCTGGGGAGATTTTTCTTTCTTCTAGGATAACTGATGTCTTTTTATCCTGTAGATATCCTGCATCTTAAGACTGCGTTTGAACTACAGTGATAGATCACTAAGTGTAGAAGACATTCAAGGCCAGGCCGGATGTGGGCCCAGGCAACTTGATCTAGATAAAGATGCTCCTGTTCATTGCAGAGAGGTTGGACTAGAGGAGCTTTGAAGGTTCCTTCCAACTCAAACTATTCTATGGGAGGAGGAATTGACCATCTGGGTGGGCTGTTTGATCATCCTGTGCTTTTATGTGATTCAGCATCTGGCCTCTTTTCCAACCCGAGTGAACACTTCTGCTCCTCTAAATACCTCTTAAAACTACAGGTGGATACAGTCTTCTCCCTGATGATTTGACTGTGCTGATCTTGTGCTGCTTAATGTCTTGCGTTGCCCTTGAAGAGACCTCCCAGTCCTTCACCATCCACAGAGCAGCTTTGTGTTGTGTCTGAAAGCTGGTGTCTGTTGACCATGCAAAGACTCTCCAGTGCTGCTTTCTGTCACTTCTCTACCCCCAGCCACTTGCTGTCTTCCATTATTTGAGCCTCCAAAAGTGTTTGTGGGGGAATTGCTCCTAGATGCAAATGTGCTCCAGGCCTGTGGAACTCCATGCCATGGCTCTGAGTTTAATAAGAAACCATCTTCATTAGGACTGAGAATTACTTCCAGTTTCCCCCAGTCCAGCAGCTGTTTAGCTTCATGCTGGCTGCCAGTTTCACACACCTGCATGTTCCAGATGTGCTGCTGAAACACACTCCATCCCCAGCTGAGGAGCCAACACCTGGAAGACATAAAGTATTTACAGTTCGGAACAAGAACAAAACTCCCTCAATAAAAATACTTGTAGGTGATCTGTGCTCTTTCAAGTGCCTGATGCAGAAAACATTGTGTTTTCCTTCTGATTGCTGGGCTGGAGGAACGATGCAAAGCTAATTTGTTAGCAGGCTTGCTTGTATGTTTGTGAGGTTTGGAGGTGAATGACCACCAGCTTGGAGGAAGAGCAAGCAGATACCAGGGTGATGTTGAGAGATAGGAAATCATTAGGTTGGCAGTCCAAGAATGGGGAGACGAATAGGGAAAAGACTTGAAAAAGGAAATGTTGCCTGAGGAGCATCCTAATGATGAGATCCAGGTGTTAATCCAGGGCTGGAGCAGCTCTGCTCTGGAGCCAGGCTGAGAGAGCTGGGCTGGGGCAGCCTGGACAAGAGAAGGCTCCTGAAGGGGAGACCTTAGAGCAGCTCCAGTGCCTAAAGGGGCTGCAGGAAAGCTGGAGAGGGGCTTGGGACAAGGGCCTGTAGGGACAGGCCAAGGGGAATGGCTTTAACCTGCCCGAGGGGAGACTGAGATGAGCTCTTAGGCAGAAGCTCTTCCCTGCGAGGGTGCTGAGGCGCTGGCACAGGGTGCCCAGAGAAGCTGTGGCTGCCCCATCCCTGGCAGTGTTCAAGGCCAGGTTGGACACAGGGGCTTGGAGCAAGCTGCTCCAGTGGAACATGTCCATGCTTATTGCAAGGGGTTTGGACCAGATGACCTTAATATGTCCCATCCAACCCAGATTATTCTATGATTCTGTGTCTTCAGGGAAGCTGTGAAAGAAACTTTGAGCTGAATTTGACTCTCATTTTAAGGAAGGCTTCATTTTTGTCTGTTCTATTTCTTACATCAAACCCTCTTGTGGTGTGACTTGTTCTTGTCACTCCTTGTCCCCTCATGTGGCTCCTTGTGAAGAGAGAACCTCCATCCTCTTTGTAGTTGTCCTTTAGGTATTGGAAAACCATGATGAGGTCCCCCCGGTATCTTTGTTACGAGGCACAATGGAGCAACTGGATGTTGTCTGGATGGAGTTCTCCTTGCTGTCTGCAACCATGATGCTGGCTGCTCCTTCCACTTTCTAGCATTAGATCCCTTTAAATAAAAGGGTAAAGGCCACTTTCTAGTGTTAAATGTCTTTACATAAAAGGGTAAGGGGGCAGAAACTGAATCATGATGTAATTTTTCCACCCACTTTCCTTCCTGGAGAGGCAGCAGGGATACTGCAAGCCTTCTGTGTCAGCATAAGAGCATGGGTGGGATTTCTCTGTGTTGAAATTGGCCTGGGCAGTGGAAGAGAAACTCCACCCTCCTGTTTTCTGTAGTGGGTTTTCTTAGCCAGAGAGTCTAATGCAATTACAGTGTCTCTTTGTCACCCCCCCTAATAATTTTGGGGCCATTTCACTAGGATTTCATAAGGTAAAAGAGATTCCAAAGGATTTAGGGTGGGATTCTTCTTTACGAGATGAATCTCACTCTGGAGGCACTTCTTTCCATTGGCTATTTAAGAAATATTATGAAGAAGATAAAATTGGACCTCCAACCTAAAGTGGAGACAGTTGTACTTAAGATGGTAATAACTAGACAACGAGAACCCTATATTCTACAAGCTTTGAGGGGAGAGAAGGTTTTTCTCTTCCAGGTTTAAGAAAAGGCAATGTTTTATTGGGTTTTAGTGGACTCTCACCATTAATGTCACGGGTATCTAGTCTTCATCAGATCTCCTGAATGCAGAGCGATGTGCAAGATGTGGAGCACATTGGTGCAGTGGTAGAGGCTCCCATGGAAGAGAGTCACCAGGCATGGTAGAAGAGAAGGTGAAGGTGCATAGTTGGGCTCCTTTTCATTACAGCAGTCTACTGATTTGCGCAAGAGGTGTCTGCTGATTCACTCTAGGACCCAAACTTGAGCTGTTCATAGTGGAAGAGAATGAGCTCTGCCATGGCACCTTATAGTCACTATAAACTAGAGTTTGTGGGACCTTCTTGTTCACTTGTATTTCACAAGGCAGTGATCTGCATCCTCATTTGGCTCAGTAATGGACATGTGAGATGGTCCCATCCTTTTTAAGGTATGGCCTTATGCAATGATGCTCTTAGTGTGGGGATGGCATCTGGGGGAAACCTAGGCCCTAACATGGGGTCTGACATACCTGATCTATAGTGGATGGAACCAGCAAGCCCAGAAGAAACCCCTAATTCCTGTGTGCCTTATGCATCACCTCATCTTTCCCTGAGCTCTGCTTTCTGGAGCCTGTTCAGGCAGGAGCTATTGCTCTATGAGACCTGTGCACAACGTTTAACACAAGTGGTATTGCCAGGAAATGAGCAACCATCAATGTAAAATCTGGATGGAAAGATGAAATACGGGCTGCTCGCTGGGGAAAAAAAAAGAAGCTTTCAATTGAGGACTTAAATTCTGTTTTTGTCAGAACAGATCAGTATTTTAGTGTAAGTCCCTACTAAAGTAGGGGGGAAAACACTACAAAAAATGTACAATGGAAAACTTTCTGCCTGCTTTAATCCCAATTTTGCATGGGCACCACAATGGAGCTCCATCTCAGTGCCTGCTCTACGTCTCCTGCTTGTTTTCAAACATCCCGTTTCAAATGCACTGCTTTCCTATGCAAGTCTGTTAGATGGATAAGCTATTTCTGATCTTGCAGAGCAGCATAAACCTCACAGCTCCCTTGACTCGCTCTGAGAAATTTCCACTGCTTGACATATTAAAAATATATGGAAGTCTGCAAGGAGAGCAGATTAAGCTTTATGCCTGTGGAAATTCATTTTGATAACTCCAGATCAGCTGGTGCATGGAAAAATCATTTGAAAAGGGGGAGAAGAAAACCCACAAACCCCTCCTGGAAAGCACAGCTGATGCTGTGTATGTCGAGGAGGGCTTTTCATAAAGCATCTTTCATTCCCAGAGCACTCACTGACCTATATATAGCAATCATTTCCCTCCTCTCCTAAGAGCAGCAGCTCTGGGGCAGAAGGCTACAGTTGATTAACTGGGCTCAGGGTTACCATCTGAGGGCTTAGATGAGGACAAAACCTGGTCCAGCTGGCTCTGGCTGACCACAGACTACTTTATGCAGTGCTGAGGCCAAAACTGGCATGGTCTCCATGGCCTGGCAGTTGTGGGTGACCCTGATGGTCTTCCAGGAGACTCTTGCACAGAGCTGAGCAGATGGATAGGAGGCCACTGGATGTGGCTTTGGAGCAGCTGCCTCAGCGAGGAGGCAGCCCTATGGAGGAGTCAGTGCTCCTTTTTGAGGTCTTCTGGTGTTGTCTTCTGCATATGCTGGCTAGGGACCAAGGTGTTCCTCAAATTGAGTCTTCTTAGGATTTCTTTACTAGCCACCATGCAGATCTAACTCTAGGGATGGAGCCAGTACTAGGGAGTCACTTTTGACTTTGAACAAGCATCAGTGGAGCTTTGGGAGTTCCCATTTGTATGGCCTGCCACCCCAGTAGGTAAATGGGGTAGGAGGGTGGGATGGAGACTTAGTGAGCCTCTTGAATCTGTTTTTCCTTGGAAAAAAGGGCAGTTGGTCTTGCCCAGTCCTGTGCTTCTACTCATTTCCACCCTGTTTCTGCTCCTGGCTTAGCTGCTGTGTGAAAGCTTTTCTTTCCCGGCTTGTTCTGTGAATACTGGTCAAGAGAGCATCAGTCTGCTTTGGGAGCCCTGTGGTACAAAATGTCTCTTAGTATCTGAATAAAATGCTTGGGTGCATTCCCCCCCCCCCCGGTTTCTGCTGGCAGCACAAGATTGTCTCTAACTCTGGTCCTATGCATTCACCCCCTTAACTGCAGCAATAAATCTGGAAATCATGACACTGACTGGTCAAAGCTTGATGCAAGAACATCCCTGGGTCTCGTGAGGTGCTCAGGTTTGTGCTTCTGAGCAGTTTTCATCTGTTTTTACAACCTGCTTACCCTCATGTTAAATACTGAAGCTGCTCTTTTCCCTGTGCAAAACCCCTGCCACTTGGCACATGCTTCCCTGCTGGTGTCAAGAGGTGATGCTCAACCCTGTATTGCTGCTCTAGGGTGAAGAGCAGAGGGGGAGGCAATGCTGAGGGTGATGTCTGCATAGATGACCCCACGCTGGCTGGCAGAAGATGCTGTTAAGCGGAAAGGATGATGGGGAAGTGTAGATAGAAATATGAATGTATGTTGCTTTCCTGACACCCAAAAATCTCATGCAATCTAATGGTAAGACAGTCAAGTGTCTGTTGGAGCTGACATAGGCAGAAGGGGTCTGTTGTGGTAGGAAGCCTCTTTCTCCATAGTGACAGCCCTCAGAGCCATGTCCCCTTTGCTTTGCCTGCGTTTTAAGCCTGGTTCCTCTTCCTGACCAGTACTACTTGCCTTGCCACATCACTGATCACATATGAGCTCTGCTGTATCCTCAGCCCGTCACAGCTGAAACCCCACTGCTGCTCCTCAAACCCTTCTGCTTTTCCTCATTTGCTTTTGCTAATCACTGTCTGGGAGCCCTGTGTTGTCCCAGGTTCCCAGGCTTGTTCCTCCTAACCAGGGCCTTTGGGCTATGCCATCCCCCAGGAATGGGAATGACTTTGCTCCAGGCCTCGAGTGTGCAACTTGAAAGTTCCTCAAGGAGAACCTAAGAGCAGTTCTGCCTGCTCTTGATTTTTGGTTAATCACTGAAAATTTGGAACAAAGGAAACTTGTTCCTCTGCTTTAGCTACAGGAGTGCAGCGGGAAGGGAGAGCCCAAACCCGGTGTGTACATGGTCTTTTGAAGGCAGACAAGGGGATGTGTTGCCTATACTCCTCCTGGCCAGCTGCATGCCAGCACAGGGGTGGAAGCTGTGTAATGAGGGTAAAAGCAGCTCTTGGAGCTAACGATCTGCTGGGATCAGAGCAGCTTGCAGGCATCTGGCAGCGCTGATTCGCACCTTGCTTGCAACAGCCTCTGCAGGGATACTCCAGGGTGCATACCGAGAGGAAAGCTCTGTGAGAAACAGTGTGATGGGTTTGCAAATGCCTTTTGGGGGTTTTATCCTTAATGTTCAGTCTAACAGCTTTATTTCTGGCTTGTTTCACTCTGCTGCTGTTGCCTGCTCTCCTCCTGTGCTGCTCCTGCTTTCTGCCAGCGAAGGCTGCACAGAAGGCATCAGGCACGCAGCATCCTACAACCAGAGAGGTGACAAAGTAGGCGACGCCATCCCATCATCTTCTTAATGTCCCTCGTGTTTCCTGCTGTTGCGTTGAGGGGGAAGGGGAGAGAAGCAAAGGAAGCTTACTTACATGGCTACCTACCATGAGACCTGATAAATCTGCCAGACAATTTATTTGATCTTTGAACCCTGGGGTCCCTCGGAGGCAGGTTTGGAGGCCTGCAAAAGCAATCAGAAAGGATATAAAAACCTAATGAGGCCTGGACTTGATCCCCTTCTCCAGGTGAAATTTACAGCGGCTGGCAGAGAATCAGAGCACTCGGAAAGTTATAGAATGTGTGTGTACAGATAGCGTAGGAGAATGGATGGAGCCGCTCGGGCTCTCTGCTGTAAGCACTATCCTTTGTGCTCGTGGCATTTCATTTTAACAGTGTCCCCTGTCTGGCTTCCACAATATCCTGCTGCAAGGGATTTGCTCAAAGTGGGGAAAAAAAATCAGTGTTTCTTAGATTTAGCATCTTGGCTTTGTAACAGAGACTGGGTCTGTCACCTAGGCAGAAGGAGCGATGTTAAAATGTCCCCAGCTGACTCTGGAGCACAAGTCCCATTAACTGTGCTTTGCTCCGAAGTGGTTTTGGGGGAGATTCAGAGAGCTTTCCTTGTTCCCTGTGCTGACGCAGGGGCATGGCCTCAGGAAAGTGGGCATGGCTGAAGCTGAGTGCAGCAGTTCTCCTGCTGGCACAGGTTTCTGGACTGGGTGCTGCTGGTGCAGTGTCGCTCCTCTGCTATAATGCCACAGCTTGAGATGGGGCTGACAGTTGTGTGCCATATCAGGGAGCAATTACACTATATTAATGCAACTTCATGCCACAGCCTGTATGCATGCTCTGCTTATGGACAAAACCTCTGCTTTTTGACCATGGGTGTGAGAGGTGTTCCTATGCCTTCCAATGCACTGATGCTTGTGGGTTTGATGCTGCAAAAAGCTGGAGATGGGCTTTGGACAAGGGCCTGTAGGGCCAGGCCAAGGGGAATGGCTTTAACCTGCCAGAGGGGAGACTGAGATGAGCTCTTAGGCAGAAGCTCTTCCCTGTGAGGGTGCTGAGGCGCTGGCACAGGGTGCCCAGAGAAGCTGTGGCTGCCCCATCCCTGGCAGTGTTCAAGGCCAGGTTGGACACAGGGGCTTGGAGCAAGCTGCTCCAGTGGAAGGGGTCCCTGCCCGTGGCAGGGGTTGGAGCTGGATGATCTTAAGGTCCTTTCCAACTCAAGCCATTCTGTGATTCTATGACAAGAGGAAATGGCCTCAAGCTGCACGGGGGGAGTTTAGACTGGAGATTGGGAGCAAGTTCTTCCCCAGAGGCTGGTCAGGCACTGGAACAGTCTGCCCAGAGCAGTGGTGGAGTCACTGTCCCTGGAAGTATTTAAAAGACATGTAGATGTAGCAAACAGGGACATGCTTTAGTGGTGGCCTTGGCAGTGCTGGGTTAATGGCTGGGCTTGACCATCTTACAGACCTTTTCCAACCTAAACAATTCTATGATTTCAGTCTTTTTAACCAGAACCGTTCAACTTTAGATTTAAAGCGAAGTTTTTTTGTAAAAAATTATGTTCATTTATATTTTTAATAAAAGCTTTTAATAAGCTCAAGGAGGAGACAAGCCATTTCATTCCAAGCCTGGTGACGGGCTGTGTGTGACCCTGCGGTGACACTTTCACGGCTCTTTGATTTGCTGAAGATCTTGAAGTGGTTCTGCTTTGGTCTGACCTGAAGCAAATCTCTTTTCCAGTTTCTGAGATCTGCAGAAAATAACAGCACTGGCTGCTCCGCTCAGCGCCAGCAGGGCCATGGCAAAACCAAAGGCTGCTCTTGTCTAGCGTCGGCATCTACCACATCCCTGTCTCTGGAGACACCAACACTTCCTGCATGGCAGAAGACAGGGTCTGATCCAGCAATCAGAAAGGTCAGCTGAGTCACTGTCTTGAGCTGGACTTTGCTCTGTGAAAGGTGCTCCAAACATGAGCTCTTTGGTAGATTAATGTTGTAACTGGATAGGGGTCCAGTCCCTTAACTTGGAGTCCAATTCAAACTTCAACAGTCCAGGAGTCTTTGGGTTTTGCACACGTTTGAGGAATGGTTTAATCCCACCTCTCCAGCTTTATAGGATGAACATGCAGCAGGAGAACTGGGTTCTGTTTCTGATGGATGTGGCTGTAAGAAATCACTAGAAACTGAGTCATTTGGCCATCTTACACAATGGTGTTTTAGACTATTGCTTAAGCTCCCCAGGGCTCCCAAACCAGTCTGGTTTGCTCTCCTAAAGCCCATGGGAACTGTTGCTTACATGGGCTGCTATAGTTTTGCATGATCCCCCAATTCCCTTCCACCTTCTGGTGCTGTTCCAAGCCCTTAGAACCCCTCGAGATGGGTTTTTACTGCAGCAATTCCCCAGCTACAGTGACCAGAGGTGGCTGCAAATATCTTCCTTTTATCCCTCCTCATCCCTACTAATATCAATAAGTAAATGGGGAGAGCTGGGAGTGCTCAAGCCCTACTTGGCCAGGGAGCTGAGCTGTGGCCAGCACACACGTGCCTGCTCTGGAGCTGTGAGTTGTTGCCAGATCCAGCAGTTTAGAGGCAATTTGTGAGAATGAGACAGATTTGAGCAAGCAGTGAGCTTGGGTTGTCTTAAAGTTAGTGCACAGTAAAAAGGAGGAAGGAGAGATGTTGGAGGCAGGTCTGAACAGACACCGGGCTGGAATTCAGCTAAAAAGCCAACTTAAAGGCCCACAAACCCTCACAGTTTTCTATGGAAACTGTAAAAGCTCTTAAGAGTCCCCAAGCAACAATTGTTCTGTCTGCTGTTGCAGTTCAGAAACATGCCCTGGAAAGTCTACTGTCTCCTAATAGCTCACTGGCTACTAAATGTAAATGGCCAAGATTTATTTGGGGTGAGGGAGATGAAAGGGAGTCAAGTTTACGGTCTCTCTTTGCAGTTTGGTTTGTAACAACCCCAGGCTCTGCCTGTGGAGACGATCTTGCTCTGGCTAAGCTTGCAAAGCCAGAAGCTCAGCAGGAAAGGGCAGGGTTTTGTTCTCCTGACACCATTTACCAACACTTCCAAGCGTTCATCTGTCTGCTGTTACAGCCCTCGTGCTGCTGTGTTCGAGTGTCTCTCAAACACTAATTAAAGGAATGAATCCTCCAGCAACCGTGCAGAGCCGTCGGCTACGGTAGATGAATGCTGGTTCCACCCAAGGGATGCTTATGCTGTTCATTGAGCTGCCGGTTGTATTCACGCTTCAACCCTTGCTTGGAAATGATCCCAACTCCTGAGACCCCTGCCTTCCCCTGATGCTGCCTTGGAGTATGCTCACAGGTCTTCGAGGAGTTGGATGCTACCATTGCTTGAGCTTTCCCGTAAATGGAGTTTGGATTGCAAACCATGTGGAAATTCCCAGAACAAGCAGCAGTGATTTAGGTTTTCCAGGCTGCCTTTGTGCTAGAGCAGGGAAGGTGTGCTCCTGTACTTACGTACATGTCTGGAGCACTGGGGAATGGCTCCTTCTTGTTCTTTAGCTCTCCTACATTGTCTTTATTGAGGCCTAGAGGCAGCAAGGCAGGAAGCTTAGTGGCGCTGTAGCCTCCAACCCAAGTATCAATGTGGACATGCAGTTGGCCCGTGAGCCAGATGGGTTAAAGGCCTCACATTTGAGATAGGACCAACAGATGAGCAGCTCTCAGGAGTAAATCCGTGTATTTGCCATAGAGTATGCCATGACCTGCCCGATGCCTCCTGAGAGGTGGGAAGAGTGGTTGACATCTCCCTATGCTAATGCAACTCGTAGGAGGGGAAAACACTGGTAGATACTTCCTTCTAAAAGAAGGAAAAGGTAAAAAGCAGGGGGCAAACTGTTCTCTGGAGTTACCCCTCTCTGGGGGTCGTTAAACCAAATACTTGGACTCCTCCTTAGCACAAAGAAAGAGGTGATGTGAATCCCACCCAGTGTTTTGACGGATAAGTGGTTTGATTTGAAGCCCCAAGCAACCAAAAGCCCAGGGCATCTTGAGGGAGACGCTTCCATAAGCTAATTCCCCCATTGTCAGAACATTTTGATTGCATTTCAGGCCCGAATTTGCCTCCTTTTGGCTTCTGACTCTTGGTTTTCATTATGTAGTCATCAGCTGGCTGATTAAAGAGCTGTCTGCTATCAGAAATCTCTTCCCTATGCAGGTACTTGCGGGCTGTGATCAAGTCACCTCTTAGCCTTCTCCTGGATATGCTATTAGCTTGAGGTACTACCATTGGCAGGTTTCCCAGACCTCAAACTGCACTTACAGCTCTTTTCTGAACCATTTCCAATGATTATTTCCCCACCCCCAATGTCCTTTTTGGAATGTGGACAGCAGAATTTGACAGTCTCTCCGGTCATGTCTCATGAATACCATACATAAAGAACATGCCATGTTCCTTCTCATTGTTTGCATATGCACCCAAAGGTGGACTTTGGGTCCCAACTCGTCATCTGTGACCTCAAGCATGTCTTGGGATTTCAGACTCTCTGGGAATGTACTTGCTGAATGTGACTTTCTTTCCTTGCTTCTGGAATCACATCCCTGTAGAAAGCAGGAGCCAGCCCTTGGTTGGGGCAGAAAACGGCAGCTTGATGTGACCCAGAGGCTCCTGCAGAAAGCCCAGCCAAGCCCTCTGGGGTCTCAGCACTGAGTTATTCATAGGGGTCTGGCATGCATGTTTCTGATTTGGGGCAGCCATGAACCTCTCGAGGTGCCTTCAAGCCTAATTAGTATTAATCTCATATACTCCCTTGTCTGTTGGCTGCATGAAAGGGTGACCCCAAAACAGCACATATGTGACAGAGGAGGTGAGAATGGAACAGCACCCACCGCCTTAGACATATAAACTGGATATTAAGTGATGGGAGACATTCTTTTGTTCAATTTATGTGGAAAATGCCAGGAGAATAACACAATATATTTTTTTCACTCCCTTTTGTGTCATCTTTAACAGCAATTATTTCGTATGTTCTTTTACATCAGTGGTAAAAATGTTGAGCTATGTTAGATCAAGAGCAGATTCCCTTTGGAGATCACAGCAGAGGCATGTGCATATAGTATAATCGCTTCCCCATTGCAATTACGGTGGGGGAGAGCTCACTGCACTGGTAGTGTTGTTTGTTTTCAATCAGAGTGACATGCGTGCAAAAGAGCTCTTCAGGCGAAGGTTTAACGTTAGTACTGTTGGCTTCCAGTCCTCCTTGTGGTTCTATAAAAAACTAGTGTGTGTACACATAAAATGTTATCTAATAGGCAATAGTTGATATTAGATGTAATTAATATGATATATTTCTGCAGGTCTGACAAGACTTGTGGTCCAGAAATCTGTTAGATATTATGATTTATGGTGTGCAGTATGCTGTTCTCCCCTGCTCCTGCAGAGGGGCTAGGGAATAGCAGGAGAAAGGGGAAGGGCTATTGTGTAGAAATTGCTGTCTAGGGGGTAGTTGAGGGAATTGTAAATTATGATAATTACATATTTAAATGTTTTCAAGGTTCCCTAAAACCACAGCTTCAGAAGAATAAAGCTGAGGAATAATTCTGGGGAGAGGTAAATCCATCCGGAAAAATGTTGCTTTGGAACTCAGTGGAATTATTTCAGGTGGAAACGAGAGCTAGGGGAGGGAAAAGAAAATCAGAGTTGAAGCCCTTCACCTTGTCCATGGGCAAGTGGCTTTCTAAGATTTAAAAACAAAAAGAAAGAAAAGGCAAAATAACCTGGTAAGAACCAAGTATTTTGGGCTAACCTGAGATGATTGTACATTGACAGTGAAGCAAAACTGTTGCCTGTAGTGATTGGCAGAGCAAAGTGTATAGATTTGTCTGGGTCATATCAGTGAAGTAAATACACATTTCTGGCTTGGTCATACCAGTTTCTACAGAAATCCTTCTGAGGCTGCAGCTGATCCTCACAGGACTTTTCCCCTTCTCTGGCTGTGTACCCATGATACACACAGAATCGTAGAATAGTCAGGGTTGGAAAGGACCTTAAGATCATCCAGTTCCAACCCCCCTGCCATGGGCAGGGACACCCCACACTAAACCATGGCACCCAAGGCCTCATCCAACCTGGCCTTGAACACCGCCAAGGATGGAGCATTCACAACCTCCCTGGGCAACCCATTCCAGTGCCTCACCACCCTCACAGTAAAGAATTTCTTCCTTAGATCCAATCTAAACTTCCCCTGTTTCAGTTTGAACCCGTTACCCCTTGTCCTGTCACTGCAGTCCCTGATGAAGAGTCCATCCCCAGCATCTATATATACCTGTGAGTATATGTGTATATTCCCATCGACTGGCCTAAATCTCATTTGGATGGAAGCAGTATGATCTCTTATTACTAAATACATACAAGACCTCATCCCTCTAGTGTGCTGCCCCACATGAATCATAGAATAGTTTGGGTTGGAAGGGACCTTCAAAGGTCTTCTGATCCAACCCCCCAGCAATAAGCAGGACCCCCCTGCAATAAGCAGGAAATGAATGGGCTTTTAATACAAAGCCATGAAAACTGCAAACAAGTCAAGGAGGCAACATGAAGTTGAGCAGATGGGTCCTACTTTTGGACTTGCTGTTGTCCATCAGCTGCTCTGTTGAATGGTTTGTTGAATGACTTTATGGCTCATGCCTTACCTCCATATGTTGTTCTAACCAAGCTAGGTGAAGGGAGGTGGGCTCTCATTTGGAGAAACCAGATGTTCCATCTGGTCCTTGGTCTCCTGGGGGAGCATTTGGCACCTTGAAGCTGCCTTGGCCTAACCCAGGGTGAATACTTCAGTAAATTTGACTTGCTGTGTTTACTTCTGTGCAACATGTGCCCAGAGACATGCGGACAAATTGGAGAGAGTTGAGAGAAGCAGCTATCACTGAAGAGCTGGAGGGGCTCCTCTTAAGAAGAAAGATTTAAAGTGCAACATCCTGTGCTGGACCTGGGGCCTGTGATGAATGTGAGCTGGAAAGGGGATCCCAGCTAAACCTGGGACATGATAATAGCTTAACAAAAGTGAAGATGTCAACACCATGGAGGGTGATGTATTGCTTAGTGTGGTCTGATGAGGTTATAATGATGAGGTAATAGGATGAGATGAAGACGATCATTTAGGCCATCAGTGAAATCTATCTGGCTCGGAGTTGTCCTTGGGGAGGTGGGTGGTGTGTATGTGTGAGCCACATTGGCTGCAGATTTTGGTATTAAAATGGACAATATAACCAGGGGCAGGAATCCACCTTAGCTGAGAGATGGAAGGGATGATCCAATAGGTGTTTGGTCTCTTACTTATTTACTTTTAAAGCAGAGAGTTACTGCAGACACTTGGTGGGAATTTTATTCTGCAGCTTTCTAAAACAGGCCACTGGAAATTCTTCTTATTTTTGCTTTTTTCTCCCTTTTCCAGGTGTAAATGTTGGAGACAATTCCAATACAAACCAAGCACATTTTTTGGTGATGAGTACAATTGAAACAACTAACCTTTGATTTCGGCACCATCCACTGGAGGGGGAAGAAAAAAGCCCACAACATGTGTCAGCTCCTCCTACATTCCAGATTAAAGCATCTCCTTCCTTTTAGTGGGGAAACAATCACAACAGAAAGGACCCTAATTCTTTCCTGAAAGGCCACTGATGTGGTCATGGTGATGTGGTCAAAGGCCACATGATGAAGGTCAGAGAGATAGCTCCACGTGGTAGGACAGTTGGATCCAGCGAGTGGTTATGCACCCATATGTTCTGCATCCCTCTTCTTTTGGGAATGCCTTCGTGTAATCGGGCAGGTGCATTGCATTTTGAACATGTTTTTCCCATTATCTGCAGGGGTAGCTTCAACTTATCACGGAGATCCAGAGGAGCTGGATGGCTTTTGCAAGGGAATCTCTGGATGGAACGTATTAACTGCAGACTGGGGTTAGTGCCAGTGGCCTCCCCATGAACTTGTAATCCTGGCCTTTGAGTAACAACTGTGAAAAATCAATGACGATCACTTCCATTGCTGGCTTGTAAGGCTCATTTTTCTCTTCCTTTCTTCTCCTTTTGTTTTCTCAGTGGCAAGGGAAGAAATGAGGCTCAGGAATTAGGCAGTGAACAGTCATTGAAAAGATACACAGCTGGGGTTCCCCTTAGGAAGCTTTCTTTTACATCATGCTAAGCTGAAGAAGACTCTCAAAGCAAATACTGCTGTATGATATACAGGGTGAGTTCTGTCAGCACCCAGTGATGGTTTGCAAGGTTAAATTGGGAATAATCTGGTGTCATCTAGATGGGAAGTTGATGGAGTTGGTCTGGATTTATGGCTCCTGAAGGGTAAGCTGAATTCGGGCTGGTTAGTTGAATTTGTGCCCAGGGCAGCTCTGGATGCATCACTGCGCCATGCAATTCCAGGAGTGTCATTACTATGGCTCTTCTGGCTCTCCCTGCACTTTCCTGCAGAGCTCAGAGTGCATCCCCTGGCTCTATTTGTTTCTTCCTTTCAGGTGAGGTACCTGCTCTTTACCACCTTCTGCAGCTTCTGCTCCAGTGTGGTTGATAACAAGCTCCCCATAACCCAGCTTCAGCATGTGCTTGAGTCCAAAACACCCCTGTGTGCTGGGCTGCACCCCCAGAGCGTGAGCAGCAGCTCAGGGAGGGGATCCTGCCCCTCTGCTGTGTGAAGGGGAGACCTGAGAGCAGCTCCAGGGCCTAACACGGCTACAAGAAAGCTGGAGAGGGGCTTTGGCCAAGGGCCTGTAGGGACAGGCCAAGGGGAATGGCTTGAACCTGCCAGAGGGGAGACTGAGATGAGCTCTTAGGCAGAAGCTCTTCCCTGTGAGGGTGCTGAGGCGCTGGCCCAGGGTGGCCAGAGAAGCTGTGGCTGCCCCATCCCTGGCAGTGTTCAAGGCCAGGTTGGACACAGGGGCTTGGAGCAAGCTGCTCCAGTGGAAGGGGTCCCTGCCCGTGGCAGGGGTTGGAGCTGGAGGAGCTTTAAGCTCCTTTCCAACCCAAACCAGTCTATGATCAATATGAATCTTTCTTACTGTGGCAGATGGCACCAGCAGTGGTTGATGATCCTGCAACCCTGAAAGTCCACCCTGCTTCATAGGCTTCCAACACAAAAGTTGCGTGCGCTGCAGATGCTGACAATGGCTGTGAACCGAAACCTTTGTTCTGAAGCACTCACTACTGAGTAAGCCTTGATAAGATGTTGAATCCAGACTTAAAAGACATGCTGAACACAGGACAGATAGGAAGCAGGTAATGGAGGAGCTGGAAAATGTTTAAGCCTACCTTGTCCATAGAAAATTGTGCTTAAAATAATCCTGGGTTCTTTTAGTAAGCAGGAAATACCTCTTCTTGGAGACCGCTGGCAGTGTCAGAAGTAGCAAATAGACCACTGATGGAGAGACTCCTGGATAGTGCTTTGATCTTGGAAGTTTCTACAGCCCTGAATGCATGGAAGGTACATTTCTCCCACTACTTCATGGTCTCTTCCCTTGTTTGCCAAATTCCAAGGAAATTTGTTGATGTATTTCAGCCCTTAAAGATGATTGAGGGACTGGCGCATAGATTATAGACCCATAAAATGAGATCATCCCATGAACGTTTTCTGTGGTTCAGAAAAGTCCAATTAACTTCTTTTGCTCGGTCTTCCCCCTTCCTCCCTTCCCCGTCCTGTTTTGTGGCTTCTTTGGTGTTTCCTGGCTCCAGCTGAGATCAAAAGCAGAAGAGTGGGGCATTGCAGGGATGGCTATTTTAGCAGAACCACTGGGCCTGCGGAGAGCAGAATGGGAAAACTGGGCTTGGTTTGGTTTTGTAAATATCAGTCAATCCTTTCCCTTACAAAATCAAAACCAGAGGGGTTTTGGAGCAAGTGATCCTGATTCTGAACTGCTGTTTGGGGAAGGTCCAGAAATACAACAAAGCCATATTGCTCATTGATGAACTTGTACTAAAAGGGGGAAGGTTGTCTTAATCTGTTCCAGACTGACTTAAATAACATACTCACAGGGTAGGATTCTGCTGTCTTAGTTCTAGAGGCATTGACTGAGAGATCTATGGGGTCCTGACCTATTTAAATGCATAGTCTCAAAAGAAAACAGTGAAGGTGTTTCAAGCAGGGATGTGATGCAGACCCTGTTAACAGCAAAGTCCCGTTGCTCCCAACATGTGGTTGGACCATCACTGCAAAGGCAACCTGGAAGATGATCTGGATAATGGCAAAGAATATGAATGTTTCAACTTCCCTTTGGCCTTTGAGCTTTGTGTTGCCATTCAACCCCATTTCAACAGACATGGTGAGGATGCTAATGGTTTGACGGAGGTAGGCAAGGAGCCCTTTCTGCAGGGAAGTGCTGCTGGAGCTGTTGTTTTCTCCAGGTTTATACATAATAGAGTTACTCAGAAATGCTGTAACAGACAGACTCTCTTCTCAGAAAGTGCACTTCTATCTTAAATACTGTATGAAATGAATTTCTTTAAGTTCTGATATTTGAAATGTTGGAATCAAGTTTCAATCAACTGTTGTCTTTTTTTCTCTTAAGGCTTTTGATTTTTGTTAGATATTATGACAAATGATAGAAATTTAACAGTCTCTTTAGCTTTTGTGTCCTAGAGATACTATGGAGAAACAAATCAGACCTAATGTTTCCTTTCTTTCTGTCAGAATAGCTTGTTAGCTTTAAAAGGTCTGGTCATTCATGCAGAGATAAAGTTTAATGATGTCATGGGTTTCATCTTTCCTACTTGACCTAAATTAAATATCTGTGAGTAATATCCTGGGATTTCCATGATGGCTTTAAGGATATGGGAAGTGCAAGGTTTGGCAGAGGATTGGAAATAACTTCTGTTGGATGTGCTGGTATAAATCAGTTACATGGGATGCCCTTGTCGCTGGAAACAAAGCCATACTTCTGAGGACATCCTCCTCAACGTCCAGCTTGGGGTGGGATAAGCAACCCTTGGGATATGTTACTTTCTCTCGGCAGAGGAAGCCCAGGCTGGATGATTGACATGGAGGTTGGAAGGCAGGTAAGGCGAATGTCACAGAATAAATACAAAAGCATTTTCTTGAAGAGATCTTGTTGTTCCCAATGGCTGCCCCTCCTTCCTTATGGAGTTGAGAGATGGTTTCCTTAGTGCTGTTCCTCATCCCAGGACTGGCTGTTTCTCAAGATGCATTAAGCATCTGAAGTTCTTGGGAAGAGCTGCTGACCAGCCTGTTGCATATGCTGGGGCAGAGATACTGCTACAGGGATGGGAGCATGAAGTAGCTTCCCAGCAGCACCTCACAGCGTATCACACTCAAGCCATACTTGTTCATGCTGAGCAGTGAGCTATTTTCCCCAAAACTCCCATTTTTTCACTCTTTTACTCCATCTTTCCCTCCCTTCCCTGGGTTATCCGGCACTTTGGGCTGGGCTAGGAAGTGTCGCAAGCGCATCCAGCCTTGACTGCGGTTGGCTTGTGCTCAGAGGTTCTTGAGTCAGCGATGTCTGCTCTGGTTGAGGAGATGTCTTCGGCTCCAGTGTTTCCTCCCTCCTGGATTCTCACTTACTCTGTCACTCACTGGGCCAGGCGGCAGTAAAAGCCATCGCCAGGGTGGGGCTGTCCCTGGAGGAAGAGGTGGGTAGGAGGACTTGGAAAGTCATGAATGCAAAGTCAATGAGCCAAAGCTAATAACTTTTCCAGGGATGCAAGTGCTGGGGCCTGGGAGCCCAACCCCATCTTAGAGTCATAGAATGGCTTGGGTTGGAAAAGACCTTAAGATTGTCCAGTTCCAACACCCTGCCACAGGCAGGGACGCCTCACACTAAACCGTGGCACCCAAGGCTCTGTCCAACCTGGCCTTGAACACTGCCGGGGATGGAGCATTCACAACCTCCCTGGGCAACCCGTTCCAGTGCCTCACCACCCTCACAGTAAAGAATTTCTTCCTTAGATCCAATCTAAACTTCCCCTGTTTCAGTTTGAACCCGTTACCCCTTGTCCTGTCACTGCAGTCCCTGATGAAGAGCCCATCCCCAGCATCCTTGTAGCCCCCTTCAGATACTGGAAGCTGCTCTGAGGTCTCCACGCAGCTTCTCTTCTCCAGGCTGAACAGCCCCAACTTTCTCAGCCTGGCTCCATACGGGAGGTGCTCCAGCCCCTGATCATCCTCGTGGCCTCCTCTGGACTTGTTCCAACAGTTCCATGTCCTTTTTATGTTGAGGACACCAGAACTGCACACAATGCTCCAAGTGAGGTCTCACGAGAGCAGAGCAGAGGGGCAGGATCACCTCCTTCGACCTGCTGGTCACGCTCCTCTTGATGCAGCCCAGGATACGGTTGCTTTCTGGGCTGCGAGCGCACACTGCAGCCGGCTCATGTTCATTTTCTCATCGACCAACACCCCCAAGTCCTTCTCTGCAGGGCTGCTCTGAATCTCTTCTCTGCCCAACCTGTAGCTGTGCCTGGGATTGCTCCAACCCAGGTGTAGGACCTTGCAATTGGCATGGTTAAACTTCATCAGGTTGGCATCAGCCCACCTCACAAGCGTGTCGAGGTCCCTCTGGATGGCATCCCTTCCCTCCAGCGTATCAACCGAACCACACAGCTTGGTGTCATTGGCAAACTTGCTGAGGGCGCACTCAATCCCACTGTCCATGTCACCGACAAAGATGTTGAACAAGAGCGATACCAAAACCGATCCCTGAGGGACACCACTCGTTACCGGTCTCCAGCCGGACTTCGAGCCATTGACCACAACTCTTTGCGTGCAGCCATCCAGCCAGTTCTTTATCCACCGAGTGGTCCACCCATCAAATTGATGTCTCTCCAATTTAGAGACAAGGATGTCGTGTGGGACAGTGTCGAACGCTTTGCACAAGTCCAGGTAGATGACATCAACTGCTCTGCCCCTGTTCATCAGTTTCGTAGCCCCATCCTAGAAGGCCACCAAATTGGTCATGCAGGATTTCCCCTTAGTGAAGCCATGCTGGCTGTTACCAAGCTCCTTGTTGTTTTTCATGTGCCTTAGCGTGCCTTCCAGGAGAATCTGCTCCAAGAGTTTGCCAGGCACAGAGGTGAGACTGACTGGTCTGTAATTCCCTGGGTCATCCATTTTCCCCTGCTTGAAAATGGGGGTTAATTGCCCTTTTCCCAGTCATCGGGAACTTCACCTGACTGCCATGATTTTTCGAATATGGTGGCCCTGATGAAAAGTCCCCTCCAGCATCCTCGTAGGCCCCCTTCAGATACTGCAAGGCTGCTCTGAGGTCTCCATGCAGCCTTCTTTTCTCCAGGCTGAACATCCCCAACTTTCTCAACCTTATCTTCTTCACTTGCTCCTTGGAGATGATGGTCACTGAGTTTTCCCTTCATAAGGGAATGATGATTGTAGACTATTCCCAGACTGTTCTGAAAGCTTCAAATAGCAATACAGAAAGTATCTCAACAAGGCCAGTGCAGGTTAATTTGTAAAGTAGTAAGTTATTAGTGATACGGCATGGTTTCTGAGATTTTAACCCTGTCCAGAACTCTTCCAAACAGGCAATTAAACCATCTGCAACACTTAGCATCTCCATCCGGTCTTGATATTCCCTTAACTCATATATCCAGCATCCAGCTAACTTTTTGGATCTTTCTATATTCTTGCCTTTGCAACTGTCTTGGTGATTAGTTCCACTGTCTGTTAAATCTTCAAGTAAGTCCACGTGTGGAGGGGATGACTTCTTCAGCTGTAATTCACTTTGAGTTTAATTGCTGAGAGCTTGAACAGAGGAGCAGCTTGCCATCTGCTTTCTCTAAATAGAAGACAGCAGAGTCCTCATGAAGATTGTATTACCCTGTGTAGGTGAGAGGTGATTGTAAAATCTGGTAGATTTACTTGTGAAATTTTGGGATCTCTTATGTGTAGCAATCCATTGATACGCCAACATAGTCATGAGACTGAAAAGAACTGCTACTGGAAGGCTGCTATGAGAAGGCTGCATGGAGACCTCATAGCAGCCTTCCAGTATCTGAAGGGGGCCTACAAGGATGCTGGGGAGGGAGTTTTCACTAGGGACTGTAGTGATAAAACAAGGGGTAACGGGTTCAAACTGAAACAGGGGAAGTTTAGATTGGATCTAAGGAAGAAATTCTTTACTGAGAGGGTGGTGAGGCACTGGAACGGGTTGCCCAGGGAGGTTGTGAATGCTCCATCCCTGGTGGTGTTCAAGGCCAGGTTGGACAGAGCCTTGGGTGACCTGGTTTAGTGTGAGGTGTCCCTGTCCATGGCAGGGGTATTGGAACTGGGTGATCTTAAGGTCCTTTCCAACCCTAACTACTCTATGATTCTATTCTATAATTCTATGAACTCTTCGCCCATGTGATGTTTTACCCTGGTTTGACTGAGATACAAATGAAATACTACATTTTCTTCTGAACTTCTTCCAAAGAAAATGTATGCAGTTATATGCAGATAATATGGATACTTTCAAGCTAGAGGTAAATGCCATGCAGAGAACATTTGGGAATCAGTGTCATAAGAAGCAACTGAGAAGAGTTGTGGGGAATTTCACCTCTCTTTTGCTTCAGCTGAAATATTTGCTATAGATTTCTCACTGATTTTTGACTGTAAAGATGAAGGTAATGATGTTTGGGAAGACTGTGGTTAAAGGGAGAGTCTGTTTTCAGCTTTTGGGTTTCTTTTCTTTCCAGACTTTTTATGAAAATCTTTCTATGCAGGATAAGGAAACCTTAGAGCAGCTTCCAGTGCCTAAATGGGCTACAAGAAGGCTGGAAAGGGGCTTTGGCCAAGGGCCTGTATGAACAGGCCAAGGGGAATGGCTTGAACCTGCCCGAGGGGAGACTGAGCTGAGCTCTTAGGCAGAAGCTCTTCCCTGTGAGGGTGCTGAGGCGCTGGCCCAGGGTGCCCAGAGAAGCTGTGGCTGCCCCATCCCTGGCAGTGCTCAAGGCCAGGTTGGACACAGGGGCTTGGAGCAAGCTGCTCCAGTGGAAGGGGTCCCTGCCCGTGGCAGGGGTTGGAGCTGGAGGAGCTTTAAGGTCCCTTCCAACACAAACCAGCCTGTGATTCTATAATCTCTTTCCAGAGACCAAAAGAGGGGTGTAAACAATCCCCAATGCTGTTTATAGGCAGGTCTTCTGCAAACAGTGATTTTTGTGTATGGAGACACTGAGGAAAGGTAGAGTGGAAGTAATTGTAGGTTCCATGTGTTTGGTGTTGTCAGAATTGAAACTAAATCATGTGTCTCAGCTGGGAGACATTATATTCTCCATCGACATTAATTAGGAGTTCCTTACATGACCTTGTAGATGATGGCTTTCCCCTCTTCCAAATGGTGCTTAGTGACAAAGCCTGGCTTGCCAGGTGGGTGAGTTTTCCCAGGGTCTCGCAGCACTCGGATTCATACTGATGAAAACCTCTTGAGCTTCATGAGGATTAGATCCAAGGAGTGTTTTGTTCTTTAATTTCCCACGATTTTCCATTCCGAGAACTATCCTTTTTGAACGTATTTATTCCAGCTTGCGCACTTCAAGGGCTCAGAATTTGACACAACCTCTTCTACCTTCCAGATGCTTGTCAGAAAGGGGATGCTATTGCACCTCCTGAGGGTTGTGTTTTACAGCACAGGGTGTGTCTTTCAGTACAATTTAAATCAGCATTAATTAGGGGAGACCGAGAGCTCTGAATGTACCAAGACAGGGGGAAAAGAGCTGTCCTTGCCCTTGACTTTCTGAAATGAGACCTTTTCCCTGTCAGCCATTGCCTGAATTCTCAGTCTTTCTCCATGAAGTGTTCACATTCAGGGGCAGAAAGAGGAAATTGGATGATATGTCAAGGCTCCATGAACGTCATCCAATGTCTGCGCTCTACCTAATGAACAGTCTCGAAAGCTCGATGCCAAATCCGCCTTTTTCCTGCCTCTGCCACTCTTGCTCTCTAACATGGCTTGGCCCAGAGACAAATTCCCTTGCAGCCAGAGAAGAAAAAAAGATCAGAAACAGAAGCACTGCTCAGCCCTTGCCCTGAGAATTATGTGGACGTGCGGTTGGGAGGCTGAGAGCTCATCCCAGACCCTGCAGCAGCTGAGCTCTGTCCCAAGAGCTATGGAGTCTCAATCAAGGAGAACTTCAGGGGCTCCTGCACTTGCCTATATACCTGCGCTAGAGCCATTGGTTGCTTAAACTCATTGGAGACATGCCCAAAAGGAGGGGAATTGGTCAAAAGCAAGAGCTGCACAGTACTCTATGCTTCAGATCCAACTGCGTCTCCTTTGTTGAGTAGCACCATATACTAGACATGCTTTGCAAGCAAATGCATCTTCCTCCAGGCTATCCCATATCTCAAAATCCCAGTTAACCAAAATCCAGTGTTCTGTTGCTCCCTTTCCAAGGGATTACATGCAGTTTGAGTTTTAGGCCTGACCACCTAAAGAAAAAAGCTTAAGTAGCCATGCCTTGTGTGCACATCTTTCTACCTGATTGTTTCTACTGAACTTTGATACCTGGTTGCTGATTTTAATCACGGTGGATTTGGGGCAGAAGAGTCTAAGTTATGAGATCCAGGACTATTTTGGGCAAAAAAACCAAACCCCACCCCAAGTGCCATGTGATAAATGACATTTACAATCATCCCAACTGAGGAAGGTAGATATGGTGTAGAAGTTGTCATGTCATTTATCGGTAGAGAACCAGTGAGGTCCTTTTAAAAGAGACTTTATACTGTAAGAACCTTAAAGGGGTTCCTTATGAAAGAATGGACTAGGGGAAAACTGGGACTGGGAGGTGTCTGCCTGGGGAGGAGCTTTGCTGAAGAGCATCTGGTGGTCCTGTTGGTAAACAGGCTCTGGCAGCAAAGGTGGCCAACAGTTTCTTGGGCTGTGCTGGCAGCAGCACAGCCAGCAGCTTAGGGAAAGCAATTACCCATCTCTGAACAGTGCTTGTTAGGCTACAACCAGAGCCTGCATCCAGTTTCGGTGATGAGCATTGCATGGTAGCACATCAAAAAAGGACATCTTCCCTTCAGTGTGAAAGGACATCTTCCCTTCAGTGTGTAGGACTGAGAGATTTGTGGGATATCCATTGACTCCCATCAGTGCTAGGCTGTCAGGCAAGTTGGGGCTGCTGGTTGAATATAGCACTGTTCTGGTTTCTCTTGCTTCTACCATAACCCTTAAGCTATCTGGCCTGTCTGACCTATCCTTGTGATTATAAAGAAAACAAGCTCTTAGAGGTAGCAATCATGATTTGGCTTATGTCTATGTATGCTGGTCAACCATGAGAGAGACTGAGGGTTCAACAGCCAGAACACAGGCTGAGAGCTGGGCTTGTTCAGCTCTGGAGAAGAGTCTCCTTAAGGCGAGACCTTAGAGCAGCTCCAGTGCCTAAAGGGGCTACAAGAAACCTGGAGAAGGGCTTTGGACAGGGGCCTGTAAGAACAGGCCAAGGGGAATGGCTTTAACCTGCCCGAGGGGAGACTGAGATGAGCTCTTAGGCAGAAGCTCTTCCCTGTGAGGGTGCTGAGGCGCTGGCCCAGGGTGCCCAGAGAAGCTGTGGCTGCCCCATCCCTGGCAGTGTTCAAGGCCAGGTTGGACACAGGGGCTTGGAGCAAGCTGCTCCAGTGGAAGGGGTCCCTGCTTGGTGACAGGGGTTGGAGCTGGAGGAGCTTCAAGGTGCCTTCAGCCCAAACCTATCTGTGATTCCATGGCACTTGTTTGCTACCAGTCAGACTGAAGTTCCTATTCCTCCACATCCTTTCTATTAGGATCTTTGTCAGGTCACTAAACATCCACCAGTCCTAGACTGTCCACCAGTCCTTTGGGAGTCATAGTGCTGCCTAAAGAAGCATTCTTCAATGTTTACTGTTCCAAGAATCCTGAAGCAGGATTTTGAATTGCAAACCCAGGCAGTTGAGGCTTTCTCTCCCCATAGTCTGGTCACTATTGAGACTTGCCAAAGATATATCTCCAAGCGGGTTAACTCCTGGGTTTGCTTAAGGCCTTGTGTGTCATGGAAAGGGCTCCATGGAGGGATTTACCGTGAACACGTCCATTCCTTTCTGTCAATGCCAGTTTCACAGCTCTAATACTGAAGAGTTGTGTTGTTCACTGCTTCCTTGGAGATCATCTCTGAATTGCCTCTACAGTGGCTTTGCTCCCTTTAACAACCTATGGCTAAGAGTGTTTGGAGAGTGAGAGGTGTAGATTTCAGGCCTAGAATTAGTCTTCTGGCAACAAAGTGACCACCAGCAACAATTTAAATTGCAAAATGAACATTTCTAGGAAAAGGGAAAAAAATCCTTCCTGTTTTGAGCCCAGGTTGGGCTGTTCCAACTGAAACTTAGATTGTTTTGATCCAAACTAAACAAAAAACCAAAACCAACCCGAATTTGTGAAAGGTGAACTTTCCCAAGCAGAAATGCTACCTCTGTGCCCTCTAAGAGTCACAATTTGGAGATTAATCTCCTTTCTTCTTGAATGTGGGTATCAAAGCTCTTGCATCTCTGAGCTGCTAGAGAACATGAGAGGAGTGCTGTGATTGTGGGGCTTCTTGGGACTACTGTAGCCTTTTGGAGGAACTAGACTCATGATCTCTATGAACTGCAAATGTGAGCTGAGAATGGTTTAGTTTCTGATTACAGACCGGCATCACTTATGCATCTGTGAGCAAGGAAGTGCCTCTTGACTTGTAGAGGTGAGACGTTCAGGGCTGAGAACAGACATGAGTTATTAAGAATCATAGAATAGTTTGGGTTGGAAAGGACCTTAAGATCATTTAGGTCCAGCCCCCCTGCCATGGGCAGGGACACCTCACACTAAACCATGTCACCCAAGGCTTTGTCCAACCTGGCCTTGAACACCACCAGCGATGGAGCATTCACAACCTCCCTGGGCAACCCATTGCAGTGCCTCAGCACCCTCTCAGTAAAGAATTTCTTCCTTATATCCAATCTAAACTTCGCCTGTTTAAGTTTGAGCCCGTTACCCCTTGTCCTGTCACTACAGTCCCTGATGAAGAGTCCATCCATCACAGAATCGACTAGGTTGGAAAAGACCTTTAAGATCATCAAGTCCAACCCATTAAGCAGGAGGTGTATAACTGGGTACTTCCAGCTTTGAGCAACTTCATGGGCAGAGTGACAATGATGTATGTGATGTGCTCTATAGAGTGGAGATGCCACAAGAGGATGAGGGAGCAGAGACGGCAGAGTACTTTACCCTAGTGGGAAAGCTTCCAGGAGGGACGAAGAGGAGGAGGAGGGGGTTAACACCTTTCCCCTGGAAAGAAAACCAAAGCAAAGCACAGGAAAGCCACAACCTCCTGAACGCCTGTGCTGGGACAAAGCCCTTTTCTGTCTTCTCCTCGCCGGCTCAGCGCCCTCTAGTACAGCAAGGATGGTCCATCAGCAGATGGAAACCTGCCACCCCTTGAGTCACTGCCGCCACCTCCCACCTCACTTTCCAAATGTGCCTGTCTCCTAATTAGCCAGTAAATTCACAAGCTCTTTGCTGTCATCCAGCAGCCTCGCGCTGGGACCGCTTCAATTGTGTGTGTCTATGAGTGTGCTGGTCCTGCCAGCTTCTGGGGCTCGGGGCCGGCACCCAGCCAAAACCACAGAAAGGCTTTAGTGAAAAGGAATATGCTCCGAGTACGAGCAAATTGGTGCATTCCAGTTGAGGTGATATTAACTGCTCTCTGCACCGTGGCTTCCAGGGCACGGTGCCTTGGCACTGGGAGGAGGGAGGGTTGGGCAGTGAAAAGGCTGCAAACCCCAAGGCACACAAATGATGGATCCAGTACAGGGCACTGCACACCTGATTGCTTAGGGGTGTCCTGGAGCTGCTTTGGGGTTTGGACCATGGAGACAGAAGGCTCAGGATGGTGCCTCTTTCCACCCCCGGCTCTTGCTGCCTGATGATTAAAGCTCAGGCAAGCTCCTTGATTCAAGAATCCTCCTTTTACCATGCCAAAAAGACATTCAGTGCTTTGAGTGTGTTGTAACTTCGCTGTGGTGCAAGTGGTCAGAGGTTCCTATCATATGACAGCTGTGATTGATAGCAGTTAGTCCCACTGATTGCAGCCCTGAGGGCTGGATTAGGTACCTAAGCAGCAAAGAAGTCATTCAAGTGCCATGAGAGCTTTAGGGTTGAAAGATGCTGGAGAGTGCAAAGCACTGGCAGGGAGGGAATGATATCTGTAGTTATAAAGTCTATCATAAGAAAGATGAGATGGAATCAAGAGAAGGTTTTCTTCAGCATATCTGGCTGCTCCATGGATGTTCCCATGCAGAGATGGGTTGAAATGTGATGCTGATGCTGCGTGCATGCTCTGGCACTTGCCCGCAGAAGGTTTGCAGGCTGAATTCCCAAGCATGTACCCCTTGGAAACTGCAGGAGAATGGGGCTTCCTTGGTAAAGAAGAGGCTGTGGGTGTTAGATCATGTGAAAAAGGGCTCATCTCCACAAATGCAAAGGTCAACCCAGGTCTGGCTGTCGCAGGGGGCCAGATGGATGGGGTAACATCCATCACTATAAGTCAAGTTGAGGTGGTCTCCAGAGCACCTCTCAGACCAAGGGAATTCAGAGGAAAACCATTTCAGGATTGTATAAAACTTATTGTGGTAAGTTTAGGGTATAATGTGACTTTTGAGGGAGAAACCAAAGATGGGCAACGACAGGGATCAAAGTGTTTTGAGGATGAACAAGCACAGGGAAAACAGGGATAAGGGGACTAAAGGGTCTGGCTGCATCTAAAACCAAGGCCAGGTTGGATGGGGCTTGGAGCAAGCTGCTCTAGTGGAAGGTGTCCCTGCCAGTGGCAGGGGTTGGAACTGGAGGAGCTTTAAGGTCCCTTCCAACCCAAACCAGTCTGTGAGCCTATGAGAAAGGTGTCAGAGGACCAGGTATCAGTGGCACCAAAGGTCACAGCACAGCAACTGCAGAGGCTGTGGGACCTGAGGGTTGGCTGCTGGTAGGCTCCTAAGTCTGAACCAGCTGTCAGAGACCAGTTTGCATTGCATGAGGCACCTGGGAGACCAGGGGATCTGTGGCCAGCTGCTGTGTTAAACCAGCAGGGATCTATATGTATTTATATACACATATGTTTTCCATCCCTAAGATTTCATCCTTGTTATTGAACATAACTGAGCAGCCCCAAGGATGCTACATGTCCAGGAGACCCATCCCAGGGTGAGTTATGGACCACTCATAGCCACTGCAACGGCTAAAGTGCTGGATGAAGGTTGGGTGAAGCTCTGAAACCCTAATCCTAAACGGTTTCTGCAACGAGATGCCAGACACTCCCCAAAAAGGAGAATGTGGCCTTCTCATCCCCTCTCCTCTTACAACCTTATTTCATCCCAAGGCATTTATAGCAGGAACATTTCTTTTTATAACCACTTCCATCAGGCGGATGCGCCTCTGCGGGACATGTTGACACATCAAATTAGGCTGTGGTTTGGGTGGCAGCCGCCATGGGCCTGGGGATGTGAAGATGTGAGTGGGAACATTGGAGAGGGGAAGGAGGAAGGTTCTAACAGCTAAAACCTGCGGTCGGGAGCTGGCTCTCAGCAAAACCCCTTCATCAAAGCTGAGCGAGGCACTGGATCCTTGCAGTCTGCACGTCCCCCTTGTCCCTTGGGCATGGACGGGAGGGAGGTGGGGATGTTCGGAGGTGGCCCCGTGCTTCAGGCCACGTCTCCTCCTGCACTGACCTGCCTTTGTAGGTGCTTTGAGACACTTGGTTGCTTCTCTTCTCTTCCTCCACTGTTTTTTGTGTCTCCGTGCCTCCCTGTTCTGGCTGGAATCACTGAAATCCATGCCAGGAAAGGCTGTTTTCATGGCATCTTGTGACTGGCTGGCCCAGCCCTGTGAGATTCCCACTTCTATCCAAGAGCTTGTCCTACTTTCAGGCCAGCCTGGGGTGATCGCTTGCGCACCTTCCCTCTCTCCTCCTGCCTGGGGACTCACTGCAGCTCTCTGCTTGTAGGGTTCCTACTGATACCCCTTTTCTGCTGCTCCCAGCTCCTTCTCCCATCCTTGGCTGGGGCTTATGGAGTCAGTGATGGTGGCAGAGGTGCATGGCTAAGAAGGGGGATGGAGAGGAACAAAGGGCATTTAGGAGTGCTGGGCACAGAGGAGACAGCAAATGACCTTAATGGGCTAAAATCTTTTGCTACCAGTTTGGGTTTATCCCAGGATTCAGCCTTTCAGTACAACTCTGGTGTGGATGGAAGCTCCCTGAGTTTCAGTCACATCATGTGCTTGATGTGAGGGACTCACCCAGCTGGGTCCTGGGTCCTTGCTCCTCCTCCCCAACCCAGTTTTGCTGTTCCTTCTCTATCCTTGAAGCCAAGCAGCAGTTTTCTGGCTGGCAGAGCTGCAGTGCTGGGGGTGCACAGCCTGGCACTGCGTATGTGTGTTCTGGCTGCAGCCTCTTGGGCTACCTTCTTGCCTGACACATGCTTGGTTTGGAGAATGCAGGAACCTGCCCTGTGCCAGGAGAGGGAGAAGGTTTGGGTTTTCTTTTTACTTTGGCCAAGGGCCTGTAGGGCCAGGCCAAGGGGAATGGCTTTAACCTGCCAGAGGGGAGACTGAGCTGAGCTCTTAGGCAGAAGCTCTTCCCTGTGAGGGTGCTGAGGCGCTGGCCCAGGGTGCCCAGAGAAGCTGTGGCTGCCCCATCCCTGGCAGTGTTCAAGGCCAGGTTGGACACAGGGGCTTGGAGCAAGCTGCTCCAGTGGAAGGGGTCCCTGCCTGTGGCAGGGGGTTGGAACTGGATGGGCTCTAAGGTCTTTTTCAACTGAAACCATTCTGTGATCCTGTTGGTAAGATTCTGGCATGAGGGTGCCTGCCTTGGAGCATCAGATGTTGACGAACCCACAAACATCCACGCTATTTTCTTTCCCTATGGAGTCAGAAGGCAGGTTGGTTTGCTACCAAAAGGTTTTTAAGCTCTCTGGCTAGACAGAGCAGTCTCCAAGAGTGGGACCATGACTTGTAACCAGCCTTGCCTCACAGGTACCCCAGCCCCAGGCAGATGAGATGCCTGAGGCCATCCCTAGACAAGCTCAGATGTTTCCTACTGAAATGACAGATACAATCTCTAGGCAGCCTGAATCCAGTCTTTAAACAGTGTGATCTCTTAAATACTATGAATATTGATAGCTAGAGCTGCAGGCTACCTCTCAGGAACAGTATGGACGTATGGAGCTGGGGCAGGGAGCGCTCAGAGCTTTACCCACACCATGGCTTGGCTTTATCCCATAGCAGGGGATAAGCCAACCTCTGGAATAATAGAGGTTCAGGACTAGTAATGAAAATAATAAGGAAATGTCTTATAAACACTTCTGCTGCTCCCACCTGTTTGAGACTCAATTTAACTGGAAATGAAGTGAGGCATTGGATTTTAGATTTACAGTACCCCAGGACTAAGGAATGGCCCCAAACCAATGTATAGATCTCATTGTCAAGGATAGCACATTAGCTCTGCTCTTGCAGGCTTGCTGAAATCCGTATGTGTCTGCAGCTGAGCAGGAATTCCTAGCTGCTCTGGAAGAATAAAGGCAGGCACTGAGCTCCTGCAGCTAAGGATCATGTGGAAGTTGGTGGTTCTGCCAGAAAGAGTAGATGTGGCAGACACCTCACTACACGCACCATTGTAAGAGGAGCCAAAGCACTTCATTTCATGTTGATGGATGCTTCAGAGGGTACAACAGAAAAAGAGACCAGAGAATGATTAGTTCTTCAAAGAGAGAAATGTAACACGATTACTCCAAGACAAAGCAGGAGTTACAAAGCAGTGTGGTGAAAAGGACGTTGAGCTGGCACTGAAGGCACTGGTGGTGTCCTCTACCTTTGCGGATAAAGCTCAGAATAAAGAAAAGAAAACCTGAACTAGATCGATAGACTAAAGGAATCCTGTTGGATATTAATCACCTGAAATGCAGCCTTTCAGAGCAGAAAAGGATCCAACTCCTGTAGCAAATGGTAGATTCATCGAGTGTAAGACAAGGAAAGATCCCTGACCTCCCACATAAATCCCGCTGCCTGCCCCGGAGTTCCTGTGCTATAACTCACAGGGGACTTCATGCATGTGTTTGAGAAAGACATCCTGTCTTGATTTCAAAGGGAGAACCCACACCAGCCTTAGGTAAGTTGTTCCTGTAGTTAATTATCGTATTGAAAGAGAAAGAAGTGTGCTTTATTCCAGATTGAATTTGTCTGGCTTCGGTTTCCAGCCATTGGAGCTTGTTAAGCTGTTGTCTGCTAAATTAAAGAGCTCTCTGCTGAATGCAGACAAATTGGCAATCTAGAAACAAGAAGGTCCAAGGCCAAGCTCTGTTCTTTGTTAGACTTGCACAGTGCTGTTAAAAGGAGGAGCACAGTGCTCAGGGTCATGGGGTGCTGAGCTGGGTCACTAAGGATGCTCTCCTTTGCCATCTTGGCCATGCCAACAGTGAGCTCTCTCCAGTTTTTGGCTGGCAGGTCAAGACTGTGTCACTGGATGTAAGGGAGGAGAAAAAGCAAACAAACCTTCATCTGCCAACTGCCTTTTATTTGCTATAGACTAAATGAGCTCAGAGTAAGACAAGAAACACTTGGCACCTCAGCCTGCGTTTGTTCTGCAGAGCCAAGCTTTAGATGCATCTTGTTGGGTTGGGCACTTGGGTCCTGGAGTGGGAATACATGGGCTATGCATGGGCTCAGGCTCAATGGACATCATGCTTCCCGCCTGGCACGGAGGTCAGCAAATCAAAACCCCTTCCAGTGGCTTTGGCAGTAAGAAAAGAAAAATTATCATCTTAAAAGAAAGAAATCAAGTTAATCAATACAGACAAAACCCCTTTTAATGGGAAACAGAGCAACTTGGTTGGTGGCTGCTCCTGGGCCGGGCACAGCAAGAAGCATTGGAGGAGAGGCTTGACCTTGGGATGCTGCCACTCATGGATCTGGGCAGGGCACATGGCACTGTGGTTTCCTCCATAGGCGGGGGACTTGGGCACAGCCTTCAGCAGCTCTAAAGCTGACTCCAGAGGGAGGGCAAAGAGGAGCCATGTCCAGGAGGAACCTGGAAACAAGGAGGCCAAGGACAGAGCAAAGGGCCCCAGATTGGAAGGCAAAAAAGAACATCAGTCCCTCTCCCTTCTCCTCTGGGGCTAATGCTAAGTACAAGTTTCTCCTCCTACAAAATAAAGGCCTTGATGACAGGCTGCCTTCCCCAGAACAGCCTCGAGCTGAAATCTGGCCCTGAGGATTTGTGGTGGCTCAGGGCAAAAGTCAAAACAAACACAAACACATTCCCCAGTGCCGACGTCGATGCAACCCCAAAGAGGAGCCGGTGAACCGGAGTTAACAACGGGGAGAGGTTTGTTTGCATGTAAAAAGGGAGGACATGGGGGATTGTGGTTTTCCTTCAAGCTATGGGGCAGGGGGCTCATACCATCAGCTTATAGAGAGCATTGCTTTAATGCCTTCTTTCCAGTTGTAACATTGGCACTTTTCCTCTTCCCTTGAAATAGCTGTTTGCCAGGTCCAGTGGTAGCCAGATCTCAAGGGCTTTGCCAAGAGGTGGCAGTGCTGGAGCTCGATTGACTGGGTAAGCAGGTGTCTATGCCAAATGTCTACGTGTGTCCATGCACAGCACAAGTGGTGTCTTTGGGGTGAGCACGAGGATGTGAGCAAAGATTTTGTAGTGCGGCACAACCAGACCAATACTTATTTAAGGCAGGATGGAGTTGAGTATAAAAGGCTTTTCCTTTAATAAACTGAGAGTGGCTGGTCAAGCATTGGCTCTGATAGTGATTCCAAGCACCAGCTGAGTCTCTGGACTTTTAAACTCTTCAAATACATTATTCTCCTACAGTGCTTTTCAATCAAAGTGTCTCACAATGGTCAATGAGTGGTAACATCTGCCCTATTGTACCATGGTGGAAAGGTTGGAAACCATCCCTTCACCCTCCTCAAAGAAGAGTCCCATAAGCTTTGGATACATGGTCCATGGGTTCCCATAAGCTTTAGATACGTGGTCCATGGGGGGAAAGTGGCATTCAGATACCCTCAGGGAGAGCTCAGAGTTGTTGAGGTTGGGTCAGGCATCAGCTAAGGCCAGCAGGCAATGGTTGTTTTAGAGCATCTTTACCCTGCTTGGATGTAGGGTGAGAATAGGGACACAAATAGCCTTTGGCATCATTTGGATGATTCATATCCACCCATAGAAGGACCCAAGCTGTGATATTCATGGTCTGATTTACAAGCTCCAGGAGAGGCTGGGTGATGGAGGAGCAGACACGTTTCATGGGAGCTCAGCTGTGAATGTCTGTGCTCTAAACCAAAATGCTTAAATGGGCAAGAAGGAGACATTTAAGGTTCACTGTTCATTGCAAAACAAGCAATGAACTCACTTAGCAGTCAATGACGGAGTGTGCAGCACTTCACCCATCTGCAGTGCCATTTGGGATCACAGTGGTCACACAAAGTCACACAATCCTAAGAATATCAAACATCCTAACCAAGGCGCATGTGGAATATTTGATTTGGCTCTGGACTTCTTTAGCGAAGGAAAATAGAAGCTGCCTCCTACCAGACACCTCCCTAAACTTAGACTTTGCAAAGCTCTGTGTTAAAGCACAGTTTGGAAGCAAGCAAAGAGGTTTTCTGTGTAATCAAGTGATTAATATAAACCATGTGGTCCAATGATCTGACATCTAAGATGTTGTCCTGTGCCACTTCAGATGCTGCGGTTTGAAAGAGCACCAAGTAGAGCTCAGCTCTCTTCTTCTTTAAGTTTATAGAGTTTCTCTGGGTAATATATGTCAGTGGGCTTGAGCAGTGATGGGTGAGAAGCTGGGAGACACTGTAATAACAAGCAGCATGTGCATGGCTCATCCAGCTCCTGTGGCAGTTCCCCAGTGAAAGAGAAAAACCAAACCAGAAAGGCTGATGCTCTACACCTCTCTCCTCTGGATTTCCTACACCATCCTCAAAAACACTAAGGTTCTACAGCTGTCGAAGGCAGGATATTGGGCAGATTGAACCTTGGGACTAACCTGTCTTGACATCTTCCTATCTTCCCAGTCAGGGCTATCAGGAAATGCATTTGATGCCTCCACCAACTGTCCCTAAACCATCAGAGGTCAAGAAGGTTCAGTGTTCTCTAAGGGGATAGAAACAGGTTATCTTCCTCCCAGGAGGATGTAAATCATGTAAAGCATGTGCAGCCTCTCTCTGTCTCTGCTCAGCTCCCAAATCAAGAGGACTTCTTGCAGCATTCCTCAGCCCAGTCCTTGAAGCTTTATAGTCATATATTTGGCTTTTCCAGCACTGTATTTTACCCTGAACTTTAAATTATCCTCCTTCTCCTCACTGCTTCTGTCCTTTCCCATCAGCTACAGTTGTAGTCTATTTGATACAGGCCAGGTTGCTGAACCATGACCATGTAATTATGGTTGGAGCCACAGAGCTATTTTTATGCCCTGCCAGAGATTATTCACTTATCAGGAATGTATATTTAAGTGGCAGGCTCTGAACTGTCTGCTATAAATAGGCCAACCCAGGGCCCTCTGTGTTTTCTTTCAACTCTGGCATCTCTCACACCTTCAATTTCTACAACCACATCAGTGTCTGTGCAGGGCAGGACTGGTCAGACTGGGGGGGAGCGGCTGGTGACCTTGCTGCATAGAAAAAGGGAAAGGGAACACGTAACACCACCTCGCTTCAGCATGGAGATAGCCTGCAAATGGGAGGAGAGCGGTGGTGCTGTCTGCTGGGGTCAACTTTCCTTTTAGCATGGTTATTTCTTGATGTTATTTCTTGACCCAAAGGTCTCTGTGCTGCTCTGAAGCTCTGCATGGCAGCTTCTGCCCGTCAGCAATCAATGGTCAAGGGGTTGCAGGAGGACCTTGGTTCTGGGATAGATGGGAGGTGAGTTGATGGCACCCATCATAGAGTATTACCCCCTGCAAGCCCTCCTATGATAAAAGGTGGTAAGGAAAAGGTAAGTTAAAAATGCTTTCAAGCAGCACTGAGAAGGTTTATCCAGGTTTCATGCCTGCAGCCCATCTGGAGTGCTGGCTGCTTCTTTTAAATACAGATGTGGTGTCACCAAGAGTGGACACAACCTCATCAAGGAGTGGTCTTTGGGTGCTGATGATTTCCCCTAAGTACTGGCCACCCTGTGTTACTCCTCCTGGGATGTGTCCACTGGTTTGCAGCTGGCAGCACAGATACCTCACACTGGCATTTCCTGGGCTTGATTCCTTCATGGTGGCACAAAATCTCCAAGGGTTTTGGTGTCCTTCAGCCCACCAACCTATCCGTTAAGACAGGCAAGATTTCCATCTTCACTGACCTTGGGCAGCATCTGATGGCAGTGTTCAAGGCCAGGTTGGACAGGGCCTTGAGCAACCTGATCTAGTGGAAGGTGTCCCTGCCTATGGCAGGGGACTGGAGCTGGGATGATCTTAAGGGCCTTTCCAACCCAAACCATTCTATGCCTCTATGCAGCAATCCAGACCATCACTTCAACCTGCAGGTTTACTCAAACTGATCAATTATGCTTCCTCCCGTCCCTCTCACAGCACATCGTGTCCCTCCTGACTCTTTCTCAGAATTCCTGGCTGCACATTCCTTGGACGCGCTGCTCAGTCCCCTTTCAGCACAGCTGATACTGTACGGCAGCTCTGGGATTCGTTCCCTTCCAGACTTCTTCAAGTGCCAGCGGAACTTGTGGTTTTATGTGGATTGTTGGGACTTTGTTGTTTCTTCAGGAAAAGAAGTGAGTGAAACGAAGGACCGGCTGTAGCATCACTGAGCTCGTTTCTGATAAAGGATTTACTGATGTTGGTAACAGCGATAGCACATTCCTGTGGGTCTTCCTGTGGCTTTGCACTTTGGCACTGCGCAAGAGAGGAATTGCTGGGGAGGTTTTCCTGGTGTTTTCCCTGCCAATGTTCCCCAAGAGGCAGTAAGGTCAAACACTGCAGGCTCAATAACCCAGACATCAGAGGTGTGAATTTGGGATCGGTTTCAGGTCTGCAGTGCAGCCATTTCTGTGTTATGATGAAATCTCTGGTGTCTGGTGGCAAAGGCCAGCGATTTCCTTCCATCCTTAAGCGCTGCTCTGGAAGAAGCTGAGCTGGAAGAAGCTGAGCTCCTTTGTGTCCTGACATACTACCTGTGTATCTGTCTGAACCTTGCCTTGTGCCTTTGCTCTTTCACATTCTGCACACTGAGCACCTCCTGGTGTTATCTCTGTTCTTCACCCCACGTCTTGCTTTTGCTTTGAGACCTGAGCAGTGTTTTCTGCTTCCAAAGGTCCCATCCAGGCAGCAGTCCCAGGGTAACTTGCTGTTTTCTGTCTCTGTTCCCATCAAGGCCTTAGATGTGAAATAGCCTTCTCTAATCTGGCAGTTTTATGGGAGTTGTACGCATTCCCCTTGGATTCTGTCCAAAACATCCCTTTCTGGAGATATTTCTAAGCTAGTACTGTTGTCTTGTGTTGGTTGGCTACTTTCCTGTGCTTTTAAGTTGTACACCCTGCGTCTCAGAAATGCCACTATCAGGATTTTGTCAATGCCTTTGCTACTGATGTCATGTTCCTGATGGGGATTTCTGACACTTATCAGTCCCACTGGAATTGTATGCCTTTTTTTCCTGGAAGGGTTTCTTGTGCCAATTTGGCTTCAAAAGGGACATTTCTTCACACCAAATTCCAAAGCAAATGTTGCAAATAACATATTGCTGCTTTTCCTGACATGGAGATGCTGATATGCAGATGGAGAATAGAGTTTCATCTAAATTTAACCAAGCTGGATATAAATTTGTCTGATTTCAGCCAGTTTTCTAGTCTGAGACAATCACCTTGTGTCTGTCTCTAGCCGATAGAAGGAAGTTGGTAGTTACAGAATGTGCTTTATCCCGTCTGCAGGCATCTGTATCAGAGGTGGATGAGGCTGTCTGCAGGCTTGTGGCTCTGCAGTATGTCTATTTAAATGGCTATTTATGATTAAGTGCCAAGGTATCATTCTGCATGCAGGTTGAGAGACCAAAATTAAAGAGTCTTTAAGTAAGCAAGTTGTCAGGGGCTAAACATAACCATTGAGACACTCTAGGAAATCCATACGGGTGTCTTGAATACACCAGAAAATCTCAACACTAAGACACCTGCATCCAGGCAAAAGAATCATATTGTTGATATTCATTGACCAGAAAGGGAGGTCAAGTATCCTGCTCACCTCTAGACATGTGTTATAAGTTTGAGTCTACAGGCTGATATCACCCTTGCTTTCAGCTAAATAAGTAAATATAAAGGTGATATCACTCTGATGTGTACAAGGAGGCAAGAATATAGGAACAAGTGATAGATGTGTAACTCTGCCATTGTAGGTGGATCGAAGGATCCTGGACCATGCGTCCTACCTTTGATCTCTGAAGTGCTCAAGAAGCTTGTATGCATCTTCTCCAGAGGGTCCTTACTTTATTGGGGCAGAGATGTGAATTTTCCTAGTAGATGTTAATAGTTAACAGATTCCACTGCATTCCTAGATACACAGGACGCTGGCTTTGCTTCAAACCCTACAAGAACACATCATTGTTACAATTGATTTACATTAATTCTTCTTGCTTCTTGAGATAACAAATATTCCTTCATAACTAACTGAGGACCACTTCTGACCAGGCCTGGACAGATCAGGTTTATGTTTTACATCTTTACAGTATGCAGTACACCATCGCCCAGACAAGGTAGAGCAGCCCATCCACTTTCATGTGCAGGAGAATTAGGAGCCAGGTTGTATGTTATTTTCCTTGGCTGACACCTTCAAATGGGTTGACACATTTCTTCTTTCCTGCAGAGATGAAGGGAATCGTTTGCAATGGAGAAGAAGCAGCTGCACATCTGTCAAAGGGAAGGTCGTGACTGCAGCACCATTCCCTTTGCAGTTCTGTCCTCCCTCTTTGCAGAGGCTGTGGAGGTCTCTGAAGTGATGTGTTAACATGAAGAGCAGCCACCATCTGGTGTGGCACATGGCTGGCAGGCTGCTGTGCCTATGGGAACCACATCTGTATTCGAGCACATCCAACCATCACTGAAACGAATTCCAAGGAGCTGGCACAAACATGAAGGACCATGGAAATCCCGTTATTGTGTGGTCTGAATTTTGGGTCATGTCTCCTTTCAAAGGGAATTTCACCCTCTCTGATCAATCCTCTGATTGTCTGCTTGCAGCATCTCAAAGTGCTTTGTAGAGGATGCAGCCTCTGGGTTTATAATGAGGGATAGTGAGGAAGAGGCTGTAGCTAGTCCTATGTCTCCCAGGAAGGAATATTTAGGAGCTTGCTTTCTATCTGTACAGGCTCCCTCTCCCCTATTTGCACCCAGACAGCACTTCCTCTGAAACCAGACCACTGGAAGCTGCCCTAAATTCTACCAGATGATCACTTCTTGAAAGGCTCACTGTGATTGTATGTCTTGAGCAAGTTCCAGCAGATTTTGTGAGGCGGAAGGGTCCTGTTGATGACATAACAGCGACTACAGCTCCTTTTCCCCCCCTGTTAAAACAAAACAGCAGTTTTGCAGGAGTTCTCTCAAACTCATGACCGCTTCCTAGCAAACACAGATTTTCCCTCTTGACGAATAGCAGGGCGACCTAGTGACAGGTGGGGTGAGTAAGGAGGTAACATCCAAACTCTCTTTAACGTATGATGTCTTTAACCAGCACTGTCAAAACCTTCCTCTCCAAAGCATACATTCACTCGCTTAAGAAAATAGCAGGGCCATGGGAACAATAAAGCCTCTGTTGCCCAAATGCATTTATATTGGCTCACTTAAGCCCCAGCACTGACATCGAGGGGAGTACATAATTTTTTCTTTCTTCCCTTCCTAAAACATACAGTCTTTTCCCGAAGGAATTACAGGAAAGAGCCCTATTAGCACAGGACTGAGATTTGGTTTAGAGGCCTCCAGGCAGCATGGCACAGTCCAGGAGAAGTTGGTCCTCTGCTCCATTGACAGAGCATTAAGAAACACTTGTGCCCACCTTTGTCATTGCCACCAATTAATTTTGGTTCACTTGCCTCAACTTCCCTTCTCATATGCTGCAATTTCCCTCCTTCTTAATAGTATTTCCTTTATTTCTCATAGAGCTTCCACCTACTAATGACACATTTGCATGACCCCTGGAGCTCAGGAGCTTTGGCTGCTGACGGATGTCTCAAACCACCTCCTTTGTCTGCCAGAAGAGGATAAAGATGTGTTAGATGTGTCACAAGCTTTTGGAAAGACCCAGATGAAAACAAACATTTTTCAGTATCTGAAGGCTGTTGAAAGCCGACTTTTGTGCTGGGTGCTTTCTTGTATCAATGGGAAACATGAAACTTTCCTGCTTTCCTTTGAAAAATTGCTTACACCCAAGGAGGAAAAAAAAGGGCAAAAAATCTCTTTTTTATATAAATCTTTTCCAATATCGGTAGGCAGATGGAATTTCACACAGAAGCAGAAGACAGCGTCACAGAACCGGTGTTGACTGTGTCTATAGTTGAAAGATCAGATGAAGGTCTGGAATGTCTTCTTAGAGCTCGTGAGATCTCTAAATAAGAAGAGATATATGAAAGAAGGAAAGCTCCCAAAAGGACTGGGCCAAGTTTTGATTCATTTGCAGATGAGCTATGTCTCAATGAGGGAAAAAAAAGACATATTAATCTACTGGGAATAGCATAAAAATGCCATGCCAGAGCCGTGTCAATGAGCAAACATTCTGGCAGCTCCAGCAACACAAGTGTGTGCTGAAAGAGCGTTTTCAGCCCTCACATTCATCATTCTGTTGCAGACACGCAGTGTGACAGAGGATGTATTAGATGTTGTTTTAATTCACCAAACAAAGTGCTCTTAAAAAACCCTGTGTTTATTTGACAACACACACAAAAAAAAGCACTGGGGAAATTTTTGGTGTTAAAGTCAGAAAATAAACGAATGGTCACGAAACAATAGCTTTAATTTTGCATTTCATCACTCCATTTTGAACCGAGGCTGGAGTTTGATGGGTGTTGGTCCTGACTGGTTTGTTCCGGTAACAAAACGTTTTATCTTTGTGATGGGTTGAACTGGATCTGAACCCAGACTGGATACAGCTACACCCAGCCCCACAATGACTGCAATAGCTGTCCAGCTTTGAAAAGCCTCTTAGCTCCTTACAGATATAGTATTCTCTTACTCTATGAGAATGACTTCCAGCTTGACTCCTCATCCAGTGGGTTGCTGGAGACATCAGCACTGCAGGTGAAAGAGCAAGTTCAGGGTTGGACCAAACTGTGCTGAGCCCCAGATCCATGGAATGTCTATCCAGGCTGTCAGTTTGGTGGTGCCACACTCCCAAAGCTATATAACCAAGATATAAAATCATTTGGGCCTTTTGGTTCCAATGCAAAGCAATTGCTCAGCCAGGATTAGGTCCTCACAGCTAAACTCTTGCTCCTCCAAAAATGGTGACCTCATCCATCCCATCGAGCATAGGAACAGGCTGCCCAGGGAAGTGGTGGAGTCACCATCCCTGGAGGTGTTTAAATGATGTGTAGATGTGGCACTTAGGAACATGGTTTAGTAATGGACTTTGCAGTATTAGGTTTATGCTTGGTATTAATGATCTTAGGGATCTTTTCTGCCATAGATGGTTCTGTGATTGTATGTGTTAGGAACTATCTAACACATTACTATCCTCTTAGCTGTGCATGGGAATGCTTGGAAAAGTGATGGTGGTGAGAGAGCATGAAAAAAGATGTCTGGAGTCTCATATGCTAGTGCCCAAGACTGTACCCTGATTGCACCTTGCTTACTGGTGTAGACACAACCAGGTAGTCTAACCTCTGTGCAGGAGAAGAGATGCTCATGCATAATCTGTCTAGGACTCAGAATCACTGTTTTTATTCCAATCATGGTCAGTCTCTACCTTTCCTGAGTGTTTGGACCTGCTCCAGACCTGAGTGTGACCTTGTGCGTGAGCCATGCAGGAGCATGGACATGGGATGGGGTGCAGCCCATGTTTGTGTAGAGATACTCCATGAGTGCAGGAGCACAGAGGGCCTTTGAACAAGTTGCCTTTCTGGGAAGAGGCAGCAGTGGGAAGGGCCAGGCAGCCCAGCTAAGCAGGGAGATTTCCCTGTGGCAGGGAAGCTTGGCAAGCGTTTCATGGAAGGTGGCAGGTCTGCAAACGAATTCACCCCAGCATGACTCTATCAAAGTCGATGCAAAATAACCCCTCTGGGGTCAACTGAGCAACATCTGGAATGCATTTGGCTTACTGGGGCTGTCTGTATTAAAAAGAAGCAAACAAACAAAGGTGCCGGTTAACCTGCTCCTCCCCTCCACACGAGGATGTGTTGCAGGGTTAACTTTACGGGTTATTTTACTTAAGGCTTGACGATCAGCTTGCTAACCCCAAGCAAAGGCTGGCTCTGCATTTAAGATCCAAGCCAGGAAGAAAGCAATTGGCTTTGATTCCTCCTGATCCCCGTCCAGAAGAAGTCATGTCTTAGTTTATTAAGATTTAAGGGTCCAGGCTTGACTGCTAGCCCGGACTCAGGAGTTTCCCTTAGAGATTACGTGCACTCATTTTCACATATAGTTAATAAAGAGCCGTCCCCATATTTTATGATGACTGCTCTTGATTTTATGAACAGGAGAGAAAAACATCAGAGGCCGCCTGTAACATGCTAAAATAATTTCGTCTAAATTACAGTTCATGGTTCTTTTTTTGCTTTAGGTTTCGTGGGATGACGAATTAGATATCACTTCCTCACCAAGAATCCCTCCACCAGCTCCTTATCTTCTTCTCTTCAATGAAACTTTTCCTGGTCTCCTTTCTAACAGGTCTCTTCTCACTTAAGCAGCTTCTTTAGGATTGGGAACCTAAATTATCAGCTTTGCCTACGACCACACATAATAACAGAGCAATTTATCCATAAAGATATAATGTATTTTCCATGCTGTCTTCCCTGCATCATTGTCTATATTGATGAGAGAGGATGCGATAGGTGCAGCACATCAGTATAACAGAAAATTGCTCCTCCAAAACGGATCCCCCCACAAACACATTTGTGACATACAAAATGCATAAAGTCTATTATTTGAGAGGAGTTAGAAACAACAGCATTCTGACCAAAAAAGGTCTGCCTCTAAGAGGTGTTTCCAGCTCAATTATGAAGCATTAAAGAGTTAAAAGAAGCATCCAAACATTGGTTATCCATCTAAATGGAATATACAGTCTTGTCTGGTATAAAATGCAGCTCACTGGGCTGTGATAGAAGGGATAAAAGGTAAGTAATTTAAAATATGAAAAAGTTAAAATGAGACTGTGAGCAACATTTTCCCCCATGAACTTTTGAAACAAAAAGAACCAGGAATTATAATTCAGATTGAATTATTTTAACATACCCCAGTCCACTGAATTGAAAATATCTCAGATAAATTAGGGGGGATAAATCCATCCGTGGCTGTTAAACATGATAGTCCAGATGTAAATTTAATCTTAGTAAATTCCAAAATCATTGACTCCCCACGCCTGGGATAGCACAATCCCAGAGGATTGCTCTAATCTCACTTTCTTCTTTAGGCACTTTTCCTATGGATCTGGAGCTGGTCACTGTCAGAAATGGGGTAAGCCCTTTAGTTTGACTCGGTGCGGGTGTTCTCATGGTGTCAAACTGGTGCTGTAGCTGGACGTGATGCAACCTCCGCATAACTTCTGCACGCACTGGGAACAACAGGCATTTTTCTTGCATCACTTGTTTCACATTAACAATTATGCAAGGCTTGGAGGAAGAGGCAATGCTTTTGATTGAATCTAATGGTGTATTTTGAAAATACAAAGCTTTCACACACAAATTCCTTTTCCGTTTTGAAATCAAAGCTGCAATTGTCTGAGCAACATGAAAGTATAGGAACAATGGCTCACAGTTGTTGATCAGGTCAATCAGAGAATCTAAGGGTGAAAATGCCTGGTACTTGTAACAAAGAAGGAGTGCTAGGAAGGTGAAATATAGCTATAAAAACATATGTTAGTTACGGAAGGGAAACATAAAAAACCTGCAAATCTATATTTGAATCCATTCCTTTCACACCATTTTTACCGGCTGAACAATCATTTTTTAATAACGGGCTTTAAAATGTCTCTCTCAAACCCAGGTTATTACTAAAGCTTTTTGGAAAATCAGATTTCCTTCCCAAGGGAAATGCCAGTATTTTGATTTTTGCTTCTATTCCAAATTGGAACGCCGAAGTGAAAATCTGAAACTTCTTGTGAAGTGGCACTTCCAAAAATGCTCTGGTTGGAAATACAGAAACATTTCTTGTCAATGGCATTGACTCGTTGCATTTCAGCATCGTCGGACTGTTTCTATTTGATAGCACACGACCGCTTCATTTTGACATTGTGGCAGATTTTGTTTCAACAAGACAAAAATGCTTTACATCAAAATAGCAGAGTGCCATGAAATAGTAAAGCTGTTACCAAATGCAATTTCTAGAAGTCAAAACAAAGCTCTCCAAAGCGCCGATGTCTATGTACAGTGGGCTTTGCCTTATCAGATGAAGCACGTTGGCAACCGGAAAGTAAAGGAGAAAGTGGAAATGGCAAATTCAAGGTTGCAGCAATGGGGTGAGGGGAGGGGGAAAGGGTTTGGGGAATTTTTGTCAAGAATTTCATGGAAATCAAGCTACACCCGCAAAATATTTGGGTTTCATTGAGGCAGCGTTTGCCAATGGAAAATTGTCCCATCCAAAATGTTCCGCCAGGCCAGCTCGGAACGTGCCTTGGCCCAGCAGCGCGCATAGGCAAGGAGCCAGGTTTAAGAAACCTGGGGCCTGATCCTGGACTCACGTGGAAGTCCAACGGGGACCTAAGAGAGAAGTGTGATTAATATGGAACCACTTGGTCAGCCAACCCGTGCCAAAAAAAGCACAAAGTTAACAGAGGTTGCTCTTCCCAAGTGCTTATTGTGGAGCGGAGCTGCAAAGCTGGGGCTGGCGAGCAACTACCTGATGGATGTGATCATGGTGGGTATGGTCCCATGGCACACAACAGCACAGGATGGGTCAGGGTTTGTGCAATCATGAGCAAAAACATACCTTGGAGCAATAGGGTACATGGGTAAAGGGTTGATCTAGGGAGTTGCTTGAAGTGGTGGGTGTTTAGCCCTTAGCAGAGCTCTATCCTACATGTTTGAGGTCCAAATCCAACATTTTTACTTGGAGATTAAGAAAGGGTTGTGAGACATTTCCCAGCTCATGAGCCTGGGTAGGTTAATAGACACATGAAATAGCAGAGCAACCACCTCCAACACTTACCTTTGCTCTGAAGACTTATAAGTAGATCAGAAAAGTACCCAAGGTGCTTGGGAAGGGAGAAGGAGCAGGGGCACAGGATGGGACAAGCCATTGCTGCGAGCTTTCTGCACTTATTTCCACATGGAAGGGCTGATTTGGAGGTGTGACATTGTTCTCACACCCCTCAGGCTATGGCCCTGATGCCCCATGTCTTCACAAGTGACAGCAGCCAAGCCATCCTTAGGACAGGGAGGAGAGCAAGCTACAGCCCCTGCAGTGGGGACTTAACACTTGTTCCAGAAGAACCATGGGAGCAATTCCACCCAAAACCCCATCCAGACAGCCCTGTTTGCAGCTGACTGATCACCAGGCGCGGCTGAAAACTAGAGCCTGTCCGTCTGCTCCGTTCCTGGAGTGCCATGATCCAACACTACAGAGCCGTTCCTAGTATGCTCCTTGTTCCCGTTAAACCACATCACAGGACAGCAGGGTTGGCAAGGCCTGGGAAAACCATCGTTGCACCCATTCAGCTGTCCTGGGGCACAATTAGCTGCTTCTAAGTAATTGCATGACGTGCTTGGCCCCTGAACCTGGCTCGTGGGCTTTGGGAAGAGCAGCCCAACAGGCGAGTGCACCAAAGAGCCCCATGCCGCTGCCTAGTGCACAGATTGCACCTCGTTCACAACATGGGCTGGATGGAGATCAATGCCTCTTGAGGTCCAAGAAATAGAAGGGGAGGAAGCATGAAATGCCGCAGACTTGGGTCTCAGCATCCCTCTCCAAGGAGGCAATGTTCTTGGCAGCTTTGGGGTGCACCATCCATTCCCTTCGAGCCGCACTGCCATTGAAAGGACCAGGAGTCCCAATCACACAAAGCCTCTCAAAACCAGGCAGAAGCTCCAAGGCCAGCACGGTGCTGGGTTTACATTTCTTCGAGGGCCTAATAAGTCTTCTTTCCCTCCCTCCTTCCCTGAAGAGATGGCTGTTTGGGTTGTTGCTGTCCTTAATTGTTGATGATATATGAGAGTACATTGCAAAGGTTTGTTATTCTTGGAAGAGTAGCAAGGGGGACCTTTCCAGCAATGTGTCAGGGCTTAGTGCACAGAGCAGTGTGGCTTTGGGCCCTTTTTCAGACACAGAGCTATATTTCAGCTGGAGGCCCTTTAGGATGATAGGATGTGTCTGCTGGAAGCACCAGAGAGTGGCCACTTGTACTCCACAGGGAGGAATGGCTTTTTTTAATGACTCAAGGATGGATGCAGGCATATTTTGCAGATCACAGAATCATAGAATGGTTTATGTTGGAAAAGACCTTAAGATCATACAGTTGCACCCCCCCCGTCATGAACAGGGGCATCTTCCATTGGAGAAGGTTGCTTTAAGCCCCGTTCAACCTGGCTTTGAACACTGCTGGGGATGGAGCATTCACTCCTGCTTTGCAGGCTGCTGGTCACAGGTAGCAGCTGTACCCATTGCTTATTACAGTGGCCTTCACAGCTCATTTCCCACACCGGCAATACTCTGTTCTTCAGCTCTTTGGGACTATACATTGGTGTTGGCTTTGTGTGTCCTTAGGACTAAATGCATCTTCCTCCCTTCCCTGCTTGCCCAGTTGTGCAGCTGGAGGAGCAGACTCTTTCTGCAGCTCCTTCTCAAAATCAGCTTCTTCTGCAGTTCAGTGATTTAAAGATGCATTTAAAACAACCGTAGGTCCCACATCCTTCTACTTTTCCATAGATGCTACAGCAAGGCAGCCTGGGCAGTGCTGTCAGTGTATAACAACTGTTTTCTTCATTGCTGGTTATTTCCAGTGGGGATAGATGGTATTGAATCAAATCAGGTCTATTGCTGTTCCAAAGGCTGGCAGGACACACATAAACAATGTGTGCATTTGCATGTATAGACCTGGGCTGATAAATACCCAATGATAACAGATAATGTGTGTACAGAAATGGATGAATAAATAGATAAAGGGATAAATAAAATCATAGAATGGTTTGGATTGAAAGGACCTGAAGATCATCCAGTTCCAACCCCTGTCATGGACAGGGATACCTTCCACTAGAGCAGGTTGCCCCACGCCCTGTCCAACCTGGCCTTGAACCCTACCAGGGATGGGGCATTCACGAGAAAGGATGACAGTGCATCAAAGGGTAGAGTAATCCTTTATTACTTAGTCTCCAGTTTATATTGTGTTATAAATAATACCTTTGTTTTACTGGATTTTGGCAGGATGAGGAGATGCTAATTCGGAATTTTCTGGAGGGTTGGAATGTTTGAAGCAAATTTCCCCATTGGGACCATTATGGTCAAAAGTGACTTTATCTATTGAGAACAGCATGGCGGGGCACTTTAAGGAGCTGAGTTACTTAAATAGCTCTTGGAGCCAGGTTCTCAGTTGCATCCCCGTGATACAGCCTCTTCTCACACTGTCTGTGACTCCTTGGATGCAATATAGACATCTCAGCGCTGCTGAAAACCAAGGCTTTGGTGATGATTAATCACTAACAGATTTTTTCCACCAGGGGAAAAAGCCCAGAACAGCTCACAACAATCAGCATGGGTTTCCAGCCTGTGGGTGTTTGCTGGGCCTGATGATCACAAGTGTAAACAGGACTAAAATAATGTCCTACTGCCCCTGGGGGGGCTTGCTGTGGAACAGCGTGTCCAATTCGCCTGTGTTTCAGGGTAGGGAAGAGGCGGTGCTGTTCCTCATGAGGAAGACAAATAAGGGTGGAAAATAACAAAGGGAGCCATATTAAGAGAAAGAAAAAGAAATGTAAACTAGAAAGTGGTCGGAAATGGGGAAAAAAGTGGCCTTCTGCCTCCAGCACCACTTCTGGAGGAGCAGGATGTGTCTTTGAAGAGGGTGATGGGCTCAAACTAAAACAGGGGAAGTTCAGGTGAGATCTGTAGGCAGAAGCTCTTCCCTGTGAGGGTGCTGAGGCGCTGGCACAGGGTGCCCAGAGAAGCTGTGGCTGCCCCATCCCTGGCAGTGCTCAAGGCCAGGTTGGACACAGGGGCTTGGAGCAAGCTGCTCCAGTGGAAGGGGTCCCTGTCCATGGCAGGGGTTGGAGCTGGATGGGCTTTAAGGTCCCTTTAACCCAAACTATTCTACGATTCTATGAATGGCAGCAGCACAGTGGGCAGTACTTGACCCAGTCCAAGACATCATGAAGTTGGTGCTCTCAAAGGCAAGTGTGGGGTAGCTTGTCACTGCCAAGGTGCAGTCCTGCTTGTGCCTGTCTCAAGAAGGTTTTGCCCTGTTTGCTGCATCCTTCACACATGGGATTTCCATCTCTGAGGGTAGGTGGCCCTACTGCTCCTCCTAGCACTGAACTCTGCATTCAATGCTTTGGACACGGATAAATTGCAGTGCACCAAGGAAGCCTGTCAGATGTTAAGCGGTGCATTCCATGCCTGAAATAGGGAGGAAATAGGGAGGACCTGATCTTGATCTTATGAGCTCCTGGGTCATGTCACCAACATTGTCTCTATGAAGGAAGCTGCTCTCCATAGCAATTTCCAGTTTAACTACAGATAACAGTGATCACTTCAAGGCCAGCTGAAGTATGTCCAGTAGGTTGGATATCCAAGGCCAGGTCGGACATGGCCTTGAGCAACCTGATCTAGTGGGAGATATCCCTGCTTATGGCAAGGGGATTGGAACCAGCTGATCTTAAGGTCCTCAACAACAAAAAGCATCCTATGAATCTATGATTCTATGAACTTCTCTGGCCTCATCTACCTGGGCACCCATGAATTAGAAATACCACCCTTTGGATATGACCTTTTCTCACTAACAGGCCCAGACAAATGGCTTAGACAAAATGCCCACCTTATCAGCAACCACTGTCCCTAAGGTGAGTCTTTCCTTACAAGCCAGATCCATGCTCTCTCTTACCAAATATGTAGCAAAATAACATATTTTCAGGAACAAGGACAATTTAGCATGATTAGACTTAGGTAAACAGATAGAAAAAAAAGGAAAGATGAACTCTTCCATTGTATTCTTTGTGGGCTTTGGCAAACAACTAGGCAAACAAGAACCTGGATGCTGTTTATTTAACCTCCTGGGTCTGTAGATTTTCATTCCCTGTGAAATTGCCAGTATTTTCAGCTTCCAGCTGGTCCAGGAATGCCCAGGAGAGAAGAGGGTTCTTCTGTGGGTGGTTTCTTTTTTGGTTGGGTTTCTTTTCTTGTTTTATTCTCCCGAATTTTGGCAGAGATGCTCTCAATGCTGTCCTGAACTGGAAAACATTGAGGCACAAAGAAAATATTGAGCAGAAAAAGGTTATTCAAACTCTTACAAACCTCAAATAAGGTTCAGTATGGGTTCACTTCACGTTATATGCAAGTCATAGGATCATAGAGTGGTTTGGGTTGGAAAGACCTTCAGATCATCCATTTCCAACACACTACCATGGGCAGGGACACCTTCCACTAGACTCGGTTGCTCGAGGCCCATCCAACCTGGCCTTGATTGCTGCCAGGGATGAAGTCTGGCAGAGAGATGCTTCTTCTCCTATAGTAAAAAACCTTGGCCCTTCTGGATGGATTCTGCCCTGAAGGGGTTGGATCTGGTTCACAAAGGTATCGTCCTGAGATTGGTGATTGTGTTCTCAACCTGGAGAAAGCTTTCTGGTTCTTGAAGACTACTCCATGGCTGAAGAGCTCAGCAAGAGTCAGCAAAGGCTTAGTTATCTATATGGGGAGCAAAGTTACTGAGTTAAAGGACTGTCATGGTTTAATCCCAAGTGGCAACTGAGACCCATGCAGCCTCTTGCTCAGTCCTCACATTGAGGAGAGAATGGGAAGGGTAAAAGAAATCGCATGGGTTGAGATAAAGTCAGTTTAACAGGTAAAGCAAAAGCTGCTCACAAAAGCAAAGCAAAGAAGGAATTCATCCAGTACTGCCCATCGCGGGCAAGGGATCACTTCAGCCATCTTCAGGACATCGGGGTCCATCACATGTAAGGGGAATTGGGAAGACAAACCCCATCGCTCCCAGTGTCCCCCCTTCCTTCTTCCCCCAGCTTTATATTCTGAGCATGGCACAATATGGTCTGGGATAGTCCTTGGGTCCTGGCTGTGTCCTCCCCAAGTCTCCTTGCTGGTGAGATGAGGAGCAGAAAAAGCCTTGGCTCTGTGTAAGCTCTGCTCATTGATAACCAAACCATCCCTGTGTTATCAATGCTGCTGGCAGCACAAATCCAAATCACAGCCCCATACCAGCTACTGAGAAGAAAATGAGCTCTATTCCAGACAAAACCCGGCATTAAGCATCAAAAGAAATAAGCAACAGTTTAGGAAGAAAGCAGAATCCTTTTAACTTGGAGCACCACATGTGATTAAAACTGAGAGAGAGGGAAGAAGGAATAAACGGGAATGTTCTCCATAAACAGGTGAAACTGTAATTTTCTGGGGCGAAGTTTTCATAGCTGCTTTTAAAGTGTCTGGTCAGGACATCTCTGCAAGCAGACAGTCCCACGAGATGAATCTCTGATCTGATCCAACAGGGAACGCAGTGATCTTCTCCATATGACAGATGCTCAGACACATCCTGGACCACAATAAGTTATTTTTGTCCAGATTTTTATTGAAAGAGGTTGGGTTTTTTCATCCTTAAAAATAAAAATCAGAAGATTCCACAACTTTGTGGTATTTTTTAAATAAAATCCCAGATTTCAGAAAGAAACTGATTTTTCTGGGTGTGTGTCTTGTTTTCTCTGTATTCCAGCTCAAAGATATTCCAGTGACAACCTTCAGCTACCCCTACCCCTTCTCCTTCCCCCTGCCTCATGTTGCTTAGTTACTCTGAGCTATTTCCAGCGAATCCAGGAGGCATTTAAGGTGTTTCTATGTTCATGTCTACACTTTTCAGACCTGTGCTTCAATTTGAATTACCTTGTAAAAGTTTTCTGATACTGAAATTTACAGTTTTCTCTGTTACGATCTAAATCTGTTTGGTTCATCCAAGCCTTTTGCTCCTTCTTCTGTTCCCCAAAGGTTTCAGTGCTCTACTCCTCTCTTTTCTCACTTGACCTATGGACAAACTTATAGTCACCTTTTAAGAATGAAATGCTGCTCTATTTCCAAACCAAACTCAAACCCCAACCCAGCAAGCCAAGAAGCAAACTTCAGTTAAAACACATTTTTTTCTATACATGATGTATATTTTACCTGCAGACCTTCCATGGATGGAAATGAATAAGAAGACAACTTTTGACCAAACACTAAATTGAATGTATTTAAAGTAAGATTTGCTGTTTGGACTGGGAAAAGAGCATTATTCTCTGTTTGGGCCAGGACTAAGCTGGTCTGCTGCTGTTGGCCAGCAAAACCTATTCTCAGTGATTGTGTTTTACACTGGCAAGCTTTAACATTCCTTTGCCCCCTACCCCAAAGCTTCCTTTTGCTTGATAGCCAAGGCATTTGATGTTACAGGTAAGCAAGACACACTAAGGGGATCCCAAGCTGCAGATTAAATCCATCTGGAGGAGGCCAGATTAAGTGATCTGGTGGTTAAAATTTGTGAGTTTAAACACACAAGGTTTATTCCATCTTTCTGGATAGTCACTACAGGGTTGCAACACTCAAGACTCCAGTTGCACTTTCACCCCTAATTTGTCTCAAATCTTCTTGTCTTCTGCTTTCTGCTTGGAAATCTCCCATAACCTGATGCCCCACCTGCGATCTGCAGTTTCCCAAATGTCCCAAAAGTTGGGATTGGGATCGGGATCAAATTTCTACAGTCAGGCTGATTCTTCAATGAAAAGCAGTCTCTTGGACTGGGACGTGAGCAAGTGACTGGTAAGATTTCCATCCAGAACAAAGCCTGAACCATACTCCTCAATGTTATTTTAAATTCCCTTGCCCTGATTAGCTGATAAATTCTATGTCCTCTGAGTCATGCTCACAGCACAAGGAAGGAACAGATTCAAGAAGCCTCTCAACTAGGTGAATAATGATTTAAGAATGAGAGGAAGAGAGCAAATGAGTTGCTGGCTTGCTATTTTTCCTACAGGCTTTTCGAATTTGGGGATATTTTCCCCTCGGATGGTTCGTGTCCAGCACGTGTCATGATGCCTTCCCATGAAAATGACTCTTTGGCGCCGATGGCAAGTGGACTTTACCAAGTAAGTGCAAGTGCAAAGGTCTTCTCCAGCTCTAATTGCTCGGAGGCCTTGAGTTAGCCAGGATACAGAAGGCAGGAAGGCTCCGTCAGAAGCAAATAGTTCATCCTGAAAAGGGGGGACTGTAAGGAAAACAGAATGCATTTACCTCATTAAATAAAAGTGTAATTAGCTGGGAGGAAACGTGGAAGGCGTTAAGAACAAAAAAGAAAGCCTTTTCCCAAGGTGGGAAGACCACCAATAGTCACCAAAGTGGAGAGAATTTATGGCAGTGTGGGGGAGAGTCTGTTTGGAGATACTTTAAGGGTAATTTTGAGGAAGAATTTACAAGCACACTCTGCTACCGAGTGGAAAAATACATTGGCCACAAAGAAATTGCTGTTTGCCAAGCCTAATGATTCATTTCTGAGTCATAAATAATAGGTCCCTAATGACAAAGGGTATAAGAGTGGTCGTCTCTTGCCAACTATTTATTAGAAAATAGAGCTAAATCATTAGCTGGGAGCTCTCTTACCGGAAAGCTGAAACCACATTTCTCTATGAAAGGTCAGAAGCTATTTCCACAAGAATTTAGACAAAACATTATTGCATTTTAAATCTTTCATCTTTAGCAATGAAAAAAACAAAGAGGGAAGAAAAAAGCAATTGGTTCACCAGAGAACTCCAATTTGTCATGGGGCATCCCCTGAGATCCCAAGGGGTAAGTAAAGAACAGGGGGAGTTTGGAAACACCAGAGCAGTGTCTTCTGAGGGAGTGGAAATGAATTAGCTTCACCTCCTTTGGAGACCCATCCCATCCTCTGCAGCCCATTGGCACACTGCAGCTCTGGAGGGATGATGGTAGACCAAGAGGAGCTCATTGCCCAGCTTCTGGTCTGTGACCTTGTGGTCAGTGCTGGCTGATGGAACCATTCCCTATCAGCAGAGCCACCATCAATCACCTTACATGCATAAGGAGCAATGATGCCCTCGGCTTTGAGGACATATATCAGGTTGTCAGAGGACTTTCTTAGCATGAATGAATGAGTTGTTGGTTGAGGGCTACTCAATTCATGTGGACTTCAAAGAGATTTGGGGGAATGTTACAAGTGAAACCACATCAGCATGCTTTGCCAAAGCAAAGTCTCTTGTCTTCTTGTAGTGTTCAAAAGGAAACGGTGTAAGTCTTCTTCTGAAAGGGAAGGGAAACTGAGGCACAAAAGGGCTCATTGCCTTGAGCAAGCTGGTCTAATGGAAGATGTCCCTGCCCATGACAATGGGGATGGAACTGGATGATCTTAAGATGCAATGAGGACACACTACACCCTCGGCAATGAGTCATTTCTCCTCCTTTTGGTGAATCATAGGCTTTCTGCAAGGGTTCCTCTCTCTGCTGGTGGCGGAAGGAGAAAGGCTGAAAGTGGAACAGACTATTCTGTACCTATTATATACCAAAGGTTGGCTAAACCAGTTTCTGACTCAGTCACATGCCTGTCCCTGGGGGAAATATCTCTGCCAGTTGCAGCTCCTGAATGCCAGGTATAAGGTACAAGTGCATCTGAAGGCCACATCTCCCTGGCTTTGGATCAGTTTGTCTCTAGAAGGATTCATCAACTCCAGCATTCAATTCTTTCCCATACATAAGCTTTATTATCTGTTATTCAAATGAAGTTAGTCTTGATTTCCACCATTATAAGAGAGAACAGTTTACTATGCCTTGCTGGTGACTCCCTTTTCAGTTCAACAGTTCAACTGTTGTCTATTGGTGAGTGAAATTTCAATTGAGGTGCAAATAAAACCAAAGTAAGATCTGAGATGCCAGTGGAAGAGCTGAGAAAACTGAATGCAAAGTCAGCTCTTGCACGATCTCGTACTTTGTTTTGGGGATGGGGGGTTTTATAATCACAATCGCTGGAGTGATGCAATTATGCAAAAATCTCAGGTTTAATTTTTGCTGAAAGGTTTAATTTTTTTTGTTTTATTTTTTTAATCTCAGGTTTAACTTTGGGAGAAAAAAAAAAATCTCTTTTTCCTCACAAATATTTAAGATAATTTGGGCTAATGAAATCCTGAGCCCCAAGTTCTTGAGGAATGCCCTTCCAGCAACGCATGTCAGGCATTTGCTCTCTTTGATTTTCTCTGTCACAGAGAAAACCTTAGGACTTCTTTAGATTAGGCTAATGCACAAGGCAGAGGGGGAAGGTGGGCAGGGAAATGTAAGTCTTGGTCAGGGGATTTCATTTTGCTCTGCTTTTGTCCTGGTCCCAGAATTGAGGGTCTGAATCAACTGCAGTAGAATCATAGAACCATAGAATAGTTAGGGTTGGAAAGGACCTTAAGATCATCCAGTTCCAACCCCCCTGCCATGGGCAGGGACACCCCACACTAAACCATGGCACCCAAGGCCTCAAATAAAATAATAGTGATGCACAATAAAATGTGCAAAATAATCGTGATGCACAGTAAAATAATAGTGATGCACAATGACCACGTTCACATAAAAAAAACCCCAAACCTAAAATCTTATATTCAATTTGCAGAAGCTATTTCTATTTCTCTGCAGTAGTTTTCCATCAAACAATGGTAGGTTCAAGCTTGGGTGGGTTTTACTGAACCCTCTTGTCTGCTCGGTTTGTGTTCTGGAGAGTGGCTGCTCCATTGGGCACACCCTTCTTGTCTGCTTAGTTCGATTCTCAGATAGGCTTTAAGGACTCTACAGGAAGACAAATCACAGCTTTTCATTGCTCTTCCATAGGAAAATCATGCAGAAACTGTGTCATTTGGCTGCCTCTTTGTCCACACCTCAAGCCAGCCTTGGTGGTTTAATTTCCAGTTCTCACACTACCCATCAGAGGTATCCAATACATGATATCCTAGCCCAGATTTCTGGGGAATGCATCCTGGGGTTAGCACCTCTCCTGCTGGGAAGCAATACCGCTATTCTGCCAACAGTTATTCCCAGGAGCTCAAAGATACTCGCTTTCTGGACTGCCCATGGAAACAAGTAGAGAATCAGATACCTGAGCATCCTTGAGATCTGAGACTGCATTTCAACCAGTGGGGATCTCTTGGAAACCAACAGCACTAAAAGAAGAAATACTGAGATTAAACAGATCTCAGAAGTGTTTGACCCCCCAGAGCGTCTTGGAAGGACTGTGTGGGACCATCCCATGGCTGATCCATCCCACACTTTCCTTTCCCGAGCCCATGCACATGTCCACACACAGACACCCCAAACCTGTGGCTTTTCCACCTTGAGAGCAAAGTGCAAATTGCACAGAATAAAATGTAAGTGCTACATTTGAAACCCCCAGGAAACCCTTTCAATCTTTGAGGACTATTTCCCCATTGACTGAGCTGTTTTTTTCTGGTTATCTCTGATTGTGCTGACTGGAGCTGAGGGATCTGCCAGAAGTTTCTGATCATTCCAAAAGGAAAAAGCCAAGCATGGCCCTGGTGTTGGGTGTTGCTCTGCTTTCTCCTTTGCAGAAGAAATTGCTCTCTGTCCTGATAAGCTAAATTGATTCAGCTCAGCGCTGAGCCTGCCTTGTGCGATAAGTGCAGCTGAAGCCAAACACATTTGCCATGGCATGTCACTGTACGGAGACACTAAACTCCCCGTGAACTCTGAGGTTTCAGCCTTTATAGAGCAAAAATCACGGGGCCATAATTCACTGGGAAGGTAAAAAGTGGAAGCTGGCGAGCATTACTGCGAGGGTTCTGCAGAACATCTGGGCATGGAGAGCAGAAAAGTGCAATGAACATAAGTGCCCTTGAGCCCCTCATGGGGAGGATGTCACCACAGTGATAAATAACAGGACATGATGAGAGGTGATGGTTTTAAACTAAAAGAGGGGAGATTCAGGGTGGATGTGAGGAAAAGACTCTTTACAATGAGGGGGGTAAAACACTGGCACAGGTTGCCCAGACAGGTGGTGGATGTGCCATCCCTGGGGACATCCAAGGCCAGGCTCATGTGGTTCTGGGCAACCTGGTCCAGTTGAAGATGTCCCTGCCCATTGCAGGAAGGTTGGACTGGATGGGCTTTGAATTTCCCTTCCAACCCCAACTGGTTCTATGATTTTATGACACAAACTGAGTCACTGTTGGACATGAGGCACTGGGTTGTGTGCTGCAGCTCAATGCAGCCACTCTCTGCTCTCCTCTTACCTTGATGTTCCTCTGTCCAAATAGAGGAACACATACCTTGCACATACCCAGTTTACCTATCTCTGCTGATTTGCCTGATGCCTGTGCATCTATCCCTTCACCTCTGCATGTCAGCATGCATTTCTGCTATTTCAAGTCTTCATCTTTCTCTAGCTACTCTAAAGCCACTCATCATCCTGAACATACTGGCAACCAAAAGGGAATGACTGCCTGCAAGTGGCAGATCCCTTACCATGGCTCGCTATGCCACTCTAGAAGGAGAAGGATGAAACCCAGTCCAGGATTACTCAGCAGGAAACTTTTGCTTTTAATCTACAGGCAGACGGAATTAGACTGTTTTAAGGGAAAAATGTCCTCCAGTACTTTGTCACTGAAGACAAATGATCAGACTCTGATAAGAATAAAAAGCAAAGAACCCAGATATCATCCATCCTTATTCCCTGCACAGTTTCCTGGGTCTTCCAGGGAATCTTGGAGCAGTAGATGAAGTCAAAGGCTTTGTTTTACAATGTGGGAAAAAAGCCAGGATCTTGTACAGCCGTATTCCAGCCCCAAGATAGATGCAGTCTAATCTTCAGAGGTGGTGTACCCCCATCTGTCATTGCCACACTCAAGTGAAAAGGATCTTCCCATACTCAGCATCCTTGAAGAACTATATCACATTTATTTAAAGGTTAAACATGATCATTTGGAGAACTATGTTTGGAAGCCCATGCTTGGAAATCCCTGTCTGATATGCGTCAGAAATATAGGGTTGGAAGGAATGTCTTGGCTTGTGCAGGAGCCCATGTCATACCATCGCATCCCTAACCTTATCATGTGCCAGAAAAGCACTTAAACACATGCCTAATTCCCACATACGTCAATGGGACACACGCATGTCCTTCCCTGACTCATGTTCTGCTTAGATATGTGCTTAACTGCTTTTCTGAACCAGGGCCATAGGTATCCTGGGAGTCCTGCCCTGTCAGAAGCAATGCAGCCAGACCCTACATTAGGTAATAACATAGGACAACCTCCCACAAAACTAAACACTGCATTACTGCTCAGGGCTCAGCAAAGCAGTTTCTCTGGCTGCTCTGTGAAGCAGGAGGATAAACATCAACGTCAAAGCTGATTAATAATGTGCAAACGAGCTTTTCTTTGTATGAACAAGGGCTTTTCCAAAACAGGAATGACTTTGTCCCAGACCTGGCTACAGTGGGAGAGTGGCTGGATCTTCTCCTGTCTGCAGAACAGCAAAGACCTGGTTACGTGAGCAGGAGCTTCCAGGTTGACCTCACCTTTAAATCAAGCTTTAAAAGGAGTGAGGAATGCTGGAGGGGAGAGGAGAGGAAAACAGAGAGGAGAAGAGAGGAGTCTGGTAAAGTACATTGGCACTCTGATGAGATATGGAGGCACTGGAACACATTGCCCAGAGAAGCTGTGGCTGCCCCATCCCTGGCAGTGTTCAAGGCCAGGTTGGACACAGGGGCTTGGAGCAAGCTGCTCCAGTGGAAGGGGTCCCTGCCTGTGGCAGGGGTTGGAGCTGGAGCAGCTTTAAGGTCCCTTCAACCCAAACCAGGCTGGGATTCCATGATCCTATGATTCTGACCCCAAGGACTGGCCTAGGTTTTTACTGTCTTCTGTCTGTATGAACCTCATGTCCAACTTCTTATGTGCCCTCAAATCTTTGTGGGAGAAACAACAACTTTTCCTTGCCTTGCTTCAGCCAGGATATACAGATCTCTGTCCTTGACCAGTCACTGCTTTTCTAGGCTGAAACATCTTCACCCATTCGATGTCTCTTCCAAGACCTTATAATAGAAAGCTGAGGTTTAGTTTCTCCAATGAACTGGGATATCATGAAGCCTTTTGTTTAGCCTGGAGCTGGAGCAGTACAAGGCATCGCGCCATGGTTGGAGTGATATGGCAGAGTGGTGGAGAGGCTGCAAGAGAAGCAGAGTCCATAAGGATGCAGTTTGCTGGAACCGGAGGGCTTTGCACTGAGATGTGTTTCACAGACACTTCATTTTGGAAGAACATCTTAAGGAAAGATCAGGCCATGCTGAAACATCCCCTGCCCATGTTTTCTGAATGTGATTTATTCATTTTAGCTTTTGCTTTAGAACCATTCTATTTTTGTGACATTAGATATCTAGATCCACATCTAAAATACACAGTCTACAAAAAGAAGTAATAAGAAAATGGGTCATTTAAAACACTTGAATCAAATCAATGCTTTTTATCTTCTTTTTTTTTTTCCAGTCTTTGCAAGCATTTATAGAATTCTCTATTTTCTTCCCCTCTTTGCATCCAAACCACATCTCAGACACTGCAACGCCATCCAGAACAAAACTTCTTGTCTTCATACAGACCTTTCTATTTCACTGAAACCATCTGGCCTGCAGGAATACGGGAATACTGCATTATTCCCTTGTTGTCTCAGGGTATTTAATGAATTATCAGTATGTTGGGAATCAGGAGCTCTTCAACACCTTATAAATCTAAAACCATCCTGGGCTGCATCGTGCTGTACACACTCGGGACTGGAAGAATCTGTTTTTATCAAGGTATTGATCTTTCATTTTACTTTGGCCCTTTCTGGAGTCTATTTTATGTGATTTGGCCACACTGGTTTGAATGCCCATGGTCCTGAAGACCATGGCAGACTTGCTGCTGACCAGTGCTCCAGTGGAGGTCTACCTGTTTGAGCCAAGATACTATAAAATCTAGTGCAAAAGGTCTATCAAAGACCCTGTGCTATGGGAGCTCAGTAGTAGGCTCCATGTACTGCTGTCATCATTGGTGAACTGGAAGAGGATAGGAGAAAAGAGAAGAAAAGGCATTACTTGATATAAAGGTGGGACTTGATGATCTTAAAGGTCTTTTCCAACCTAGCTGATTCTATGATTCTAGGGTGTCCTGCACGCTGCGACCCTGCAATGCTCCCTCTCTGCACTTAGGACAAAGACAACCAACAAGTAGAGGAGAGTCAGGATGTTGCTGAAAGGATAACACTGTCCTTAACATGGCAAATGCACGCTGGTGGGCCTCAGAATGCTTCCCAGCCTTTTGGGATGTTCTCCTGCTGACTGTTACAGTCACCATACCTGATCCACCACAGCCTGGTACTGCTCACAGAATCCAAGCTGGTCACTCTAACAGCTCACACCTTCTGGACCATATCTGAAGGTGGCTGCTGAGAAACACTGAGGGGTGGGGATGGAAAGAGAGGCACCCTTCGGCCCAGGAGGATCAGTATCTAAACAGATTCCTTAGAGAAAACACTGTCATCCTTTGCCAATGGATTTGAATCTAGAGATGGGGTTTTACTGCATGGAAAAGATAAAAAGGTTCTCTTTTTTCAACTCCTTCATTCTTCTTGGGAGCAAAAGGGAGAGGAGAAACCTTCATGAGTCCTGTGAAGTTCAGACAACAGGTCTTAGGTACTCAGGATGAGCCCTCATCAAGGCCAGGTTGGACACAGGGGCTTGGAGCAAGCTGCTCCAGTGGAAGGGGTCCCTGCCCGTGGCAGGGGTTGGAGCTGGAGGAGCTTTGAGGTCCCTTCTAACACACACACTCTGTGATTCTATGATCCATCCCTGCTCAATTGATGATAAAACCACGTGCATCTCAGAAACTGCCATCTCCTCACAGGTATGCTGCTGGCCAATTCCTTCAGCCCAGCACAAGCCTTTCTGCTACCCTGACACCCAAGTACCCTCTATAGTAGTTTTCCCTTCCGAAAACACCCCAAAGCCATGGTACCACGGCCCAGACACCATACCTCTCCCCCCAGGAGCAGCCTGCTCAGAAGCAGCATCTGTTTTGTCTTAGCAGAGTTCCTGCTTTCCGCAGTTTTCCATGCAGGACTGACAGAGACACGCGGTAACACGACTTCCCAGAGCTCACGTGTTTTGCAATGGGCTCAGCTCAGACTAATCTCTTAACATTCCTGCCTGGCCATTGTATTGTCATGTGCCTTTGTCACTGCCGGCTGGGGAGACCAAAGTCCCTGATGGCAGCATCAAACCTCGGCTGAGGCTTTGGGACAGACAAATAGGAGGATACCAGGCTTGCTCTGATCTTCGTAGCCACATACAAGGAAGGAGTCTGAGGGTCTGAAAGCCACTACTGTATTCTGTGTCTCCAGGGTAGTGAAACATGCCCTTCCTGTGGATAGTGCAGCCAGAACTGTCTTACTTAACTGCTCAATTAGCGTAAGTGATTCCAGCCATAAGTCCCTGATGAGAAAAGATGCGTTTTGGATTTTAAGAGGGAACAGGCGAATGCACAGGGAGCCCATGGGATCTCACAAAACGAACTGGATGAAGGCTTGGAAAGGCTCTTTGGAAAGGGAAGGGCAGAAACGGGTGGATGAAATCACGTCCTCTGCCAGCCCTGGTGTCCAGTCAGTAAATGCATAGGAGAAGCAGTGATTTCTGTCTAATAGCCTTAGCGAAGGGCTGGTGGCCCTCCCCATGCCCACAGTGCCCCATAGATAGTGTACAGGTGCAGTGGGGCAGAGCAGCAGGGTCTATGCACACCCCTGGTCCACAGGACATGTGTTCAAGCTGGGTTTATGGCAGAAGCAACTGCAAACCCCTGACTTGTGCTACAGCCCTGGAAGCAGCAGATGTGAGGTGTCGAGCACGCCACAAGGATGCTCTCAACGCAAGGTTAAGATTCACAGGGATGAAAACCGGGCCTGATTGATATTAACTTAAGCAAGATGCTTTGCCAGCTCTTGTGTCTCTGTGCACCAGGCACAGGGATATCCCCTTCCTAACCCATCCTGCAGCTAAGGGCTAGGTTCTCCCATTACCCACCACTGCTGCTCACATCAACACTATCAGAGGTCTCCCAGCACACACTGCAACCACAGGAATGGCTTTAGCATTAGTCCTGGCCAAGTGCAGACTGTTGCTTTCAGCAGCTGAACCTCCTGCTCTAACTTCTCTGTGCTGGTTAAGCTGCCCAGTGTGCACTAAGAAATAGGATGCTGCTATGTTTGCCCTTAGTTTCGGTGCATGTAGCCAAAGAAGTATCTAACACATGCTCTGGGAATAGGGGTGTCCATGTGCATGAAAATCTTATGGCCACCACACATGCAATATTCTTTCTGCAGGAATTGTGGCTGGATCTTGCAGAGCACAGGCAGGAGCTCCTCATGCTTGTCCCCAGCAGTCCAGATGCAAACATCTGCACCCCCTGATCAGACCCAGGGACGCTGTTATTTCCGAGGCTCTTGCTTGAGACCCGGCCCTAAGGAAGGGTTTAGCACTTTTTAGGCTCTCATAGCATCAAGAAGAAAATCAGAGCTAACAGCAGCTACAAGATCTAGGCCAAATCATAGAATCATAGAATAGTCAGGGTTGGAAAGGACCTTAAGATCACCCAGTTCCAACCCCCCTGCCATGGGCAGGGACACCTCACACTAAACCATGGCACCCAAGGCTCTGTCCAACCTGGCCTTGAACACCGCCAGGGATGGAGCATTCACAACCTCCCTGGGCAACCCATTCCAGTGCCTCACCACCCTCACAGTAAAGAATTTCTTCCTTAGATCCAACCTAAACTTCCCCTGTTTCAGTTTGAACCCGTTACCCTGGGTTCTGTCCCCTTTCATGTCCATTTAGGCTCACAAAACTCCCATCTCTTCCTCCCCTGTGCTTTGAAAGTTGTTTTGCACTGAGGTAGTCAGTGATGGAGAAACTTGTTTGGGGCTGATGATGGGAAAGCCAAGCAAAGAAACTCTTTTCTTCATCCCTCCATGGGGCTGTGTTGTCTCTCCCGATGACCTGTTTCTCGTAAAGCTAAAACTGAGCTTTGAGGGGTCACCGCCATCCCATTGCTCCAGTCTGGCTGGAAGAACACAGCAGGTTCCTGCCTCCCACCCTCCGCCGTGACCTTCCCCAGGCATCGCATGGAGACCCATGTGCCGAAGCCAAACGTGACTGGAGACAAGGCTGGATTGTTTCCCTGTAAACAGCCTGCTCTCTGTCTCCACTGCCTCCGAGGGCTCCAGCCCCGATGCCTCGTGCCAAAGGGCAGCGGGATGGGGGGGATGCATGTGTTTGGTGTGCATGTGTGTGCCTGGGTGTTCCTGGAAGCCACAGGAAGGTGGGGGACCTCCTCTGAGGGGTTGCTCTGCAGCCTCTCTGCTGTAGGTGAGTGGTTCTGGGTGTGCAGTGGTGCTCTGGCTGCTCTGCAGCCCCTCGACCTGGGAATCCTGTGGGGCTGGAAGGCCCCATGGTGCAGGGGAGCTGCTGGGGTATGGGGCATGCAGGGACACGGGTCAAGGGGATGGGTTGCAGTAGGAGTCAGGCACCCCAAAACTGAGGATTTAAAGTCAGCATCCCCTGGTGTGTGGTTGAATGAGTGAAACTCTGCATTTGCACAGGGCAGGAGTAGGATCCTCATCCCTTTCCTCCCTCTCATAACTGCCTTCTGCTGGATTTATGAGGGGCCACAAGGAGCAGTGATGGCATCTATAGAGAGACAGGTGCTGCCCTGAGCACTGTCCCATAATTATCCACTTATCAGCATGCTCCATGGTTTTAACTCAAGCAAACAAGCACCATCAAAAGAAAAGCAGGTAGAGGTCAGGAGATACCCAAAGCCATGGTCTGCTCCCACTGGGAATTATCACAGCCACCCTCTTGGGGTGGACATGAATTTTATGTGTGGCATGAGACCTGGATCATTTAATGCACTCATATTGACATAAGCAAGGCTTCTCCAGTAGGCTAGGCTATACCAGAGCCTGGGAAAAAGAACCCAGCTGTGCAAACCGCTTAGTTTGTCCAATGTGATCATTTTGGTTTCCTTGGTTTGCTGTGAGCCCCTGGGGAACCCATGTCCCTGCCTGATGACAGTGACCTCCTTCAAAACATGCTTTGAGCCACATAGGCTCATAGAATCCCAGCCTGGGTTGGGTTGGAAGGGACCTTAAAGCTCCTCCAGCTCCAGCCTCTGCCACGGGCAGGGACCCCTTCCAGTGGAGCAGCTTGCTCCAAGCCCCTGTGTCCAACCTGGCCTTGAACACTGCCAGGGATGGGGCAGCCACAGCTTCTCTGGGCACCCTGTGCCATATATATAAAGTATCTTGAATTGCTGTGCTCTTATCAAGTCTTCTTGACTTTTTCAGGTTATATCACAGACTCTCAGAGGCTGAAACTTCCCTTTAGCAGCTGCTTTGCAACTTCAAGATGCTCCGACTGCAGTGATTGAGATGATGGAGACAACTTGCAGAGTGCTGAGATTTGGGCAAGGAAACCTGCAGCCAGCTCCGAATCAAGGGCAAAAGTAATGCTGCAAAATATCAATGTAATATTTCCCAATATCACAGCAAAGAGGCTCCAGTTCTGCCTCGCTGCTCCTTGCAGGGCAATACAGCTTTCCCTATTATTATTTAAATCTAGATGGAATTTACTCCTTCCCAACCAGACTTAATGCTATTGACACTTACTTGGCAGTCGATCCAGGGGCAGAAAAGGTGGTGAAAATCTCTCCAGCCCCAAATTCCCTGGAATGACTTTGCAGCCCTGGCTCTACTCCTTTATCACACCCACTCCTGCATTACCTAAGAGGACAGTTAGGCTTGTGGTGTACCAAAGCCACAAAAAGCAGTGAATTAACGTGTTAGCTTGAGTCAATAGAGCAGGTTGTAATTAGGATCTGGCAAACTTGCCCTGTTAACATAATAGCACACCTCCTCTGCTGTAAACCTTCAGCCAGAGCTAGAATGGGAGAAAGGGGACTTATCTGTCTGCCTGCCTGCTGTCCTCCAGCTTTCTGCTCACTGCCCTCATTCTTTGAAGGCCAAATTTATCTGTTTTGGTGAATTTCTGCCCTGTTGCACAAGGCATTTTGGTGTTAATGCAGGTCTATGAGGTGGCAGGTCCTCAGCTGCCAGCTCTGCGCAAGGTGGGGGGAAAGCCCTGGGCCGTGACCTTGCGATGCTGTTAGAGCCATGACCACCCATCCATGCGGTATGGACCATGTTATACATCAGTCTGTTCTCAGGAGCACTTTTTCCCATTATTTACTTGTTGTGGAAACTACAACTCTACCAAGACAGGAAAAAGTAACTTCAGGGAGCACCTCATGGAGGGATGATGTTATTCCAGTGCTTGTGCCCCTCGTCAGGTGCTGTTCTGGGGAACAAGAAGGAAGGGATGTGCTGGGATGAGGGCCACAAGGATGAGCAGGGACTGGAGCACCTCCCGTATGGAGACAGGCTGAGAAAGTTGGGGCTGTTCAGCCTGGAGAAGAGAAGGCTGCGTGGAGACCTCAGAGCAGCTTCCAGTGTCTGAAGGGGGCCTACAAGGATGCTGGGGATGGACTCTTCATCAGGGACTGCAGTGACAGGACAAGGGGTAACGGGTTCAAACTGAAACAGGGGAAGTTTAGATTGGATCTAAGGAAGAAATTCTTTACTGTGAGGGTGGTGAGGCACTGGAATGGGTTGCCCAGGGAGGTTGTGAATGCTCCATCCCTGGCAGTGTTCAAGGCCAGGTTGGACAGAGCCTTGGGTGCCATGGTTTAGTGTGAGGTGTCCCTGCCCATGGCAGGGGGTTGGAGCTGGATGATCTTAAGGTCCTTTCCAACCCTAACTACTCTATGATTCTGTGATTCTACTACAGATGTGGAATTCAGTGTCAAAAGCAGGACGTGTGGAATTGGCTTCTGATGAAAACTCCTTTTCCCTTTAAAAGGGAAGGAAAATAAATCCTTGCTGTGCTTTAGAGACATGTATAAAATGTAATTAAATTGGGTTTTGAGTGGAGGTGTCCTGGGTTCAGTAGCAGTAGTCAGTTTTTCTCCTTCTTAGTAGCTTTTGCAGCACTGTGTTTTTGACTTTCGGCCTGGGAATGGAGCTGATAACAGCGATGTTTAGACTGACCAAGGACTTTGTGAGTCTCATGCTCTGCCAGGGAGGAGGAGAAGCCGGGAGGAAGCAGGGACAGGACACCTGACCCAAACTAGCCAGAGGTATTCCATACCACAGCACGTCATGCCCAGGGATGTAGAACTGAGAGTCCCCGGAAGGGCTGGATCATGGCAGGGTAGGGGTGAGGTACCGGTCAGTGAGCGGTTGTATTCTCTTGCTTGTTATTTCCTTTATCATTATTACTATTAGTGGTAGCAGTAGTGATTTGTGTTATACCTTAGTTATTAAACTGTTCTTATCTCAACCCGTGGGAGCTGCATCCTTTTGATTCTCCTCCCCGTCCCTCCAGGAGCGGAGGGAAGAAAGGTGGGGGGGGAAGTGGACTTCATGGTTCTGATTTACGGCCTGGGCTTAAACCACGACAGGAGGGAAGTCATCATTCACTTTAAAAATCACACTTTTTTCCTCCACCATATTCTGCCTGGCTCCGCTGCCACCAGCAGAAAACAGTTCTAAAGCTGTGGGCAACAAAAAGAAGAAAAGTCATCAACGCACTTCACATGGTTAAGGAAGTGAATTCGCTGCCTGGTTTCCCTCTGCTTGTTTTCCCAATGGGAATGAGAAACCTTACAATAATTAAGTTTCATACTGGGGAAGCAAGTGAAATGCTGCTTCTCTATGAGCTCCATCCCCATGGAGTTTATGAGTGAGATGAAACCATTGCCATCTCAGGTGAGACTAAGAGAGGAGGGGACTCAGTAAATCAGCTCATGCCCTGCTCTATCAACACAGTGTTCACTCTTCCAGCTGAAGGATCTCTCGCTCTGATCACTAAACCTCCTCCTCTTTTAGCTCTATGGGATGATGTGCCTCTTACCTGCCACGCCTTGAGGAAGGTTAACTTTGAGATGCAGCACTTACTGCAGGTGATGAAAACCAACTTGAAGTGAACCTTAAGGCCAATGAAACAAAAAAGTCTCTCTGAGATTGATCCTCTTTCCTCCTGGGTAATTTCTTTGGCAAGGAAAAAGCTACTTCCCTGTGATTAAAGGAACTCGTGGCACTGGTCCCCCATCTCCCCCTGCCACCTCCTGGGACCACAAAGGGTCTGGGATGCTGCTAACCCACCATTAAGCACTCGCTGGTGTCAGATGGCTGGAAATATTGTGCACAAACACAGCCCAGAACATTATCCTGGCAGGAGCACATTCCAAGGGAATCCCATCAGTCTGGTACACTGGGGTTTCTCCTGAGCCAGGGTAAGTGTGTGGCTCTCCTCCTCCCTCTCCTGCATCTACCACTGCATTCCCGTGTGTTCTCTACCTCCTTCTCCTCTCCCTTTGGTTATCAGCCTGGGTTTGACCAGGTTTATGTTATGTAGAAACTGGCATGGGGTGGGAAGTTGTTCAATCATTAATGTGGCTTTTATTTCATACATTTTAATGCCATCTCTTCTCCTTTTCCTGGTTCTCTTTTCAGTCTACTCACAAGGGAGGGAATTCCTCCCCCCCCAGCACCCTCAAGCACTGGTGTTTCAATGGGGATAGAGAGCCTCAAGTTCCCATTTTCCTGCCCCCCAAAAGCAAAATGCACAAATTGCCAAAGGAGAAATAGGACTGGATCCCACCTACCAGATCCGGGGAGGATGTTGAAGAAATCAGTCCCTTTCCCAAGCAGGCAAGGACATCTTCACCTTCCTTCAGCCTGGCCCCAAAGTGACCACAAGGTGTCCTACAGGCACTGTGCTGTGGGTCTGGGTGCTGTAGGTTTAACAGAGACAGCACCTCTGGACTTCCAACCTCAGAAATCAGAGCATAAAGACTTGGCCTCCATCCTTCAGGTGGGATTGACCTTCCTGGTTTTAGCCCTTGAAAATTAGGGTGCTCATCCATACTGGTTTTCTAGGCTCCTTCATAAGATCCCAGCTTGGACTTGAAGCCTAATCAGTGGAGAGTTTGTCTGACCACCCATATACACCTGCAGCAGACAGGTAAGCACCATGCAGGGTTTCTTTCCTGTGTTATGTGAGGGGTATTGCATTGCCTGCTCCATCACCGAGATCAAATGGATCTCCTTGAGGTGCTCATGCTCTGGACAAGTGAAGTCAGGGCGATTCCACCCTTCTCCTCATCATCTTCAAGGCAACAGCTCAGCAGGAACTAGTGAAAAGCTTCTCAGTTCCCAACACCAAAATCCCATCTTCTTGCAGTGCCCACCTCTCCTGTCCAAGCTCTTACTCACACTTCATCAGGGAGCCCAGGACTGGCCTCCTCTCTTGGTGCTCACCCTGAATCCTGATGGTATAAAGTGCACCTTCATTTCACTTTATTTGTCCTGCTCTTCTGCTTCAAACCCTACTTTGCAGACCCAACCAGACACGAGCTCACTGGTAACAGTGCAAGAGTGGGGCTCACCACATGGCCCCATACATGTCACCTTCAGTGGCTGTAGGGTGCATAGAGCTCTTGAAAAATGTTTGTTCTTGTGGGTGGTAATAATAGTAATAATAATAGTAATAATAATAACAACAGCAACAACGACAACAATATAAAATAAAATAACTTACAATAAATTTAATATTAACATTAAATAAATACATAAATAATTTAATAATACTAAAAATTAGTAAAGCTGGGGGGCTCTGAACATGGGATCCATCTACATTCAAAGCACACAGTATCATTTGTAGTGTCATCTGTGCCAGCTTGGATGGGGATTAGAGCAACCTGCCCTAGTGGAAGGTGTCCCTGCCTGTGGGATGAGCTTTAGTGTCCCTTCAACCCAAACCAGTCCATGATTCTATGAATATGATCCAGGCATTAGAGTTTGACTGATCTTCAAATTCAACGCCTGTATGGACTGAATACTCCAATGATGTAGCTGGAGATGCCCACTGCTGCAGACATGGACGTAGGTTAGGAGTAGATACGTTCATGTGAGTGAGCTTTACAGCAGGAGCAGGGGGAGGAGGCTCTGTGACCACTACGACTTCCTCCATGGTGTGTTTCATCTCCAAAGCGTGAGACGGCAGCTGTGAGCAGAGCTATTATCACTTGCTGCTAATTTATAGCCCAGGGCTGATCCCTAAATTCCTAAAAGCAAGGGGTTAGGATGATTGATGTGCTGGGAACAGGCACGTGCTGGTGCAGAGAGCTTTTATCATAATTACAGGTGTAAAATGTCAGTCTCCATCATTTTTCAAAGCAATTGCACAGATTTCAGTTCTCTTCAAAATGAGCCAAGCATTTTATGTGTGAATTCAGAGTATTAAATATGGAGCTGACTGACAGTCCTGCAAGCTCCGTATCCCAAAAACCACACTTGCCCAACACCAGTAGGGCCTGATCAGTCCCAGGGAGGGGGTTTTGTTGCTGGTGTTCCTGAATGGCTCTGCCCGTGTTTCCCAAAATGATTCCAACCAGCCTGGGTGGCTTTTCCACTGGGATAAATCACACAGCGGATTAGGAACTCACACCCCATGTGCTGGTGAGCGAAGAAGCTCTCAGACCAATGTCAGATAGGGCCTTGTTACTGAGAGTTAAAGCATCCAAGTGCTCAAGGGGTCTGCATTGAGTCCTTTGAAGGAGACTTGGAGTCAGGAACTAGCAGGGACTTAAAAACTGCATCAGAAGGAAAGGGTATGGGTCAGATCCATATTGCCAAGGAAACAGGTTTTGCTGTTTATGCCCATGTGGAGGCTTGGAGAGCTCAAAGTTCACTCAGGTTTTGGATGCTCCTGATCCCTGCAATGCAGCCGCTCCTTTGCTGTAGTGCTGTTGACCATGCCAGTTCACTTTCTCACATTTCCAGTATCTGAAGGGGGCCTACAAGGATGCTGGGGAGGGACTCTTCATCAGGGACTGCAGTGACAGGACAAGGGGTAACGGGTTCAAACTGAAACAGGGGAAGTTTAGATTGGATCTAAGGAAGAAATTCTTTACTGTGAGGGTGGTGAGGCACTGGAATGGGTTGCCCAGGGAGGTTGTGAATGCTCCATCCCTGGCGGTGTTCAAGGCCAGGTTGGATGAGGCCTTGGGTGCCATGGTTTAGTGTGAGGTGTCCCTGCCCATGGCGGGGGGGTTGGAACTGGCTGATCTTAAGGTGCTTTCCAACCCTGACTATTCTGTGATTCTATGATTTCAACTCACCCACCATTTGGGAAAATAAGGCAGAAATAAACCGCTTCCAGGGGTCTGATAAATTCACCTCAATTTGCACAGGGCGGTGGTTGAAAACCCCAGTGTTAGATAGGTGATGATGGTGAAGTTCCTTATCCTCTTTTGCTACTGCTTCCTTTTGCAAGTGGGTATTTCTCTACCTCACGGAAGAAATATGTGAAAGACTTTGATTTCTGGAGCTGAGAACCATGCCTATGCTTACAGAAGATAGTTAATCCAGTCCTGGCTCTGGTAGCAAGGATTATAGCCTCCTCTGAAGCAGTCCTGAAGTCATATAAAAACCTCATAAAATAAAAATGTTAAAAGCCCCAAACAAAGCCCTTTATTTATTGTTTGTGTGCAATTAGGAGCCTGGCAGGGAAAAAAAGCATTACTCCTCAGGAAATTACCTTCTGAAAATCAGGTTAAAAACAGACAGCTTGCTAAGAGCTTGTGAATGGACACCTTCCAAAGCCCATCTTCTGTGCCAAAGTATTTCATTCCCAACACGCAAGAGAGAGCAGCCTGCTTGATAGAGCTGAGGGTAGGGAGGAGATACCCATCCATCAATATTATAACACTGGTGCATTATCTCAGTGACTGGTGGGGGGGGCTCCGGAGTGATAAACAGTGATTTATTGGTCACCAAGGGATGTTTTCCATTAAAGTGCTGTTAGATCCTGAATAGGAAGCCTATCAAATGGTGTCGTGGCTGTCTGTAGCTGTCCTCCCCCAGTGACTTTTGGATGGGGAGGGAGTTTCTCAGCAGTTAGAGACAAGCCAAGTCCCATTGTCATTGTCACTAATACAGCTTTGTGCATTCACGCTGGAGGAGGCTTTGAGTAACTCATGAGCTGGAGCACAGACAGTTCATTTGCCCAGAACTGGGGTTTGTGAGTCCAGGTCCCTCCATAAGAGCTGGGCAGGTCCTGAGAGTCTGTTAAACAACACCTGTGTGCCCAGCCTGGTTTAAAACAGAACTTATCTTGTCTAGATTCTCTGAGGCTTCATGAAGGGTAAGTTTTAACCTTTTCCATTAGCTGATACAGTAAGTTATCTTTATCCTGACCTACGGCTGATTTTCACGACTCTCACATGGACAGCATGCTCTGGAGACACCCTAAAAAGCTGAGTGAGACTGGAGAAGAATCAATCATAGAATCAACCAGGTTGGAAAAGACGTTTAAGATCATCAAGTCCAACTGTTACCTCAGCACTGCCAAGTCCATCACTAAACCATGTCATTAAGGGCAGGGGTAGAGACACAACATACACACAACAGTATGTTCACATCAACTCTGAATCCCTGCGAGGTGCTGAAGATACTTGGGCCCATTAAATCCTTTAATAAACTCTTCAGCCTAGATTTGGCATCCTAAGCCAGGTTCACCTGGTTCTAATAGATCCTAACTTTCTTTCCCTCTGTTTTATACCATATTTCTATCCTGATGTTCCCAGTGTGTTTAGCAATTTTTAGTGTTCCTCCTGGGCTGATGTCTTTGCATCAATGTCAAGAAGCCAAAATCCTCTTACACACTTCCCTTTTATCTTTTCCCTTACCACACACAGACCTCATGTATGCCAGTCCATCTTTACTGGTTTTATGTGGCTTTTCCCTGAAATCCCTGATGAAAAGTCCTGATCTTATTATGAACCAGATACCACCATCCTCAGATGGCACTAGGACACAGTGGAACCCAGGTGAGTTGATGGTATGAGGGTCCTGGGCAGATGAAGGTGACAGATCCTGCCATTCCCAGTGTGATACTGGAACACCAATGGTCCAGGTTATTCCCATGAGCTGGCCTCAGTGGTCCCAGGACTTGCTGTTTTCTCCAGTGAGGAATGAAGGTAACTCCTGTGTCTGCACAGCCCTGCTCTGGCCACCCCGCCATGAAGATCAGAACCAAACCACATAAGGAACAACAGAAACAGCAGCCCCACCATCTACACACCATGGCCCAGACCGCCCCAACAGATCAGTTTTTGTGGCAAAGACAATCTGTGTATGCTGTAAGGTTTTATATCCAGCCCAAATGGGGGATGCTGCAGACTGGATCCAAATTCCAGAGCTGTGATTTGTTCCATTTTCTTCCAAGCTACTGCATGACCTTGGGCTTGCCATTTAAACTTCAACAGGGGAAGTTCAGGTTGGATCTAAGGAAGAAGCTCTTCCCTGTGAGGGCGCTGAGGCGCTGGCCCAGGGTGCCCAGAGAAGCTGTGGCTGCCCCATCCCTGGCAGTGCTCAAGGCCAGGTTGGACACAGGGGCTTGGAGCAAGCTGCTCCAGTGGAAGGGGTCCCTGCCCGTGGCAGGGGTTGGAGCTGGATGTTCTTAAGGTCCTTTCCAACCCAAACCATCCCAAGATTCTATGATTCCTACTGTAGGTGCTTCTCCAGCTTTTGCTTTTATCATTGCAGATGTGAGCAAAGATGATTCCTGAACTCTGCTGAATTGCAGGCTCTCACCCCCAGGTTGTCACTGGTGTATATGAGTCCTGCTTTAGATCCACTAAGCCTACTCATGTAAGTATCCTCAGGGTTTACAGTAGCCATGCGATGTTGCTTTAATTATTATATCCTGGATTAGAAATTCTTGGAGTAAAACCCTGTTCAGCTGCCTGTTCTTGCGTAATGACAGTATCCTGTTAATAGCCACTTATTTGGATTTATTAAAAACCAAAAATCCAAAAAACCACCCCAAAACCATGGTCAATATTTCCCTTTTACTAGAGCAGCCAGTATTCCAAGGCAGATGTTTCTCAGAATTCATCTGAGTGGCTTTCAACTGTTTCCACCCAGGAAGGTCCCGCTGTAAACTAGAAAAACAGAGAAAAAATACAAGAAAGAAAGGCAAAAAGCAGGAAAGAAATAAAATTAAAACTTTGGGGACTCTTTTCCCATCAGCATTGTGAAATCCCGTTGTCATCTACCACTAGAGGAGACTACAGCGGGCTGGAAAATGTCTGCGTCTTGTCTTTGCCCTTGTACAATCTCAGCTTTTTGCTGTTCAAAACCTGTCAGGAAAGGAGAGGAAAGCTTTTGTTTTTCTGACAGCAATATTGTGTTTTCCCACCACCAGACACAACAGAGCCAACAAACCGCCTGATTCCATGAGACAACCCATTCTTTTTGAACCTATTAACATATCGAATGGGAAATGTGATCAACTTAACGCTCCCCAAATGTATTTATTATGTTTAATGAGGCCATTGACCCCTGCCTGAGAACCTGTGATCAAACATAACATAGGTTCCTGCTGTGTTTGTCTGTGACCACCCCTTGGAGACAGGGATAAAAAGGGCAACCAGTGCTCAAGCTGAGTGGAGAATGCTTTCCATTCCTTCAAAAGCTTTCAGGAGTTTCCTCACTTGGTCAAATCCATGATTTGGAAGCTCACAGCATTCATACTGGGGTAAATCTCAGGTTTCTCATCACCTTCATGCCCCAGTGATGCCTATTTGTGGCTAAGGGCTTGAGTAGTTGGGCAGGAAATTGCATTTATTCTGTGGGACAAACCTGCTTCCATCCTCCATTGCTCCATGTCATGTCAGGTCCTGCTGAGACATGACACATCATCTGTTCAAGACTATAGTGGGTCTTCCTGGTGGACATGCAGTCAATACTGCAGAATGGCATCCCTGATCGGAGTGGGTGAAGACTAGGATGCACAATATGAAATAATGAGTGATGTAGAGAAAGGCATCTAGAAACTATTCCCTTGTAGCAAGGGGGGAAACGTCAGTCAATAAAAGGGACATAGGGAAGGAATTTACTTGTGTTCAATATGATCTGAAAGGGGCCCACAGGGATGCTGGGGATGAACTCCTCATCAGGGACTGTAGTGACAGGACAAGGGGTAACGGGTTCAAACTGAAACAGGGGAAGTTTAGATTGGATCTAAGGAAGAAATTCTTTACTGTTAGGGTGGTGAGGCACTGGAATGGGTTGCCCAGGGAGGTTGTGAATGCTCCATCCCTGGCAGTGTTCAAGGCCAGGTTGGACAGAGCCTTGGGTGCCATGGTTTAGTGTGAGGTGTCCCTGCCCATGGCAGGGGGGTTGGAACTGGATGATCTTAAGGTCCTTTCCAACCCTAACTATTCTATGATTCTATGACTCTATGATATAATTGCTCAGTGCAACTCAGAGTGAATATTTGCCTCTGGAACTGAGAGAGTACACAGGTTGAGATCAGGATGGGGAGGGTGTTCACAGGATCAACAAGAAATCCAGTGCTCTGGAAGGACCAAATTCCTTTAGAAATGAAGTCAAATGGCACTCAGTACAGTAGAGGACAGGTAAGAGGTCCTTGTCCTCCACTGCTTGGGGAATGTGGGAATGCTGCATTGCATTTGCCAACACAACAACCTGTCTCAAGGCACCAGATTTCAAAAAGAACTGAAAGAAGCCCCAAATGAAGGTCATGATGAGTAACTCCTCAGGTCCAGAGAGCTTCCTAACGTAATGGAGCTATAATCTGTCTCTGTAAACACACCGGTGACCTCTTTGCTCTTTTCAGAACTAAGAAACTCTTCGTCCCTCCCCTGCCTGAGCCATCCACGTCCCTGGAACATTCTTGTTTAGTCTCCTGAAATGTTATTAGCAACCTCAGCAACAGAGAGCCATAAATCCCTGCATCCCCCTGAACTTTACTGCACTCCAAACTGTTTGGATATTCAGTATCAACAAATCATCCCGATAAATATGATTTCTTTGATGGCATTTCATCAAAATAGTTTACGACTCTGACATTTGGAGCTGGGATTTACAGCAGCTGCAGCTTGCGCGAGGCAGGCGGTCACCTCATTGAAATTCACCTAAGGAAGAAGAAAGGCAAAGCCAACAACCTTGCAGCAGCTCCTCGGGCTGACTTTAAAGAGATTCTTCCTTATCCTTCCCACACTTTCTTGGATAAGGCAGGAGTTTGGGGATCCACAAAACAAACATGAGCTTTGGCTCGTCCTAATCTATACAATAATGGGTCAGGCCTCCAGCTATGATATAGTCATAGAGTCATAGAATGGTTTAGGTTAGAAGAGACCTTAAAGCTCCTCCAGCCCCAATCCCTGCCACGGGCAGGGACACCTTCCACTGGAGCAGCTTGCTCCAAGCCCCTGTGTCCAACCTGGCCTTGAACACTGCCAGGGATGGGGCAGCCACAGCTTCTCTGGGCACCCTGGGCCAGCGCCTCAGCACCCTCACAGGGAAGAGCTTCTGCCTGAGGTCTAATGTATATGTCCTATAATGTATATGTCAGCATTTGGCAGTAGTTGTAAGCCTGTGATTGCAGTGGTGACCTTCTACCAACTTCATACTGACGAGTTAGAAATGGCAACCTTCTGGACCCTGATCTTTTCTTCCAGGTTATACAAAAAGTTGTTTTACCACTTCCTTCAATGGGAAAAGGGCTCATCTAGTTTGTGTATGTCTCTTGCTGGACTGAACTGCTTCTTCATTGAGAGGATCTGAAAACACCTGAGACACAAGAGGGAAACTTTGCGTTAGACGAAGTGCTTCTGATAGAGAGATGGATTTAGTGCCACTGAGAAAAAGCACGGGTGGCATCTCTAGAATACGTATAAACTCTTGAATCTGGTGTTCAAAACCTGCTCTGCGCAGGTAAGGAGGAAGGTTGGGAAGTGGAGATTTGGCCACAAAAGAAGAGAAGAAAGTAGCTTTGTTTAAATGCTCAAAGAAGTCTAAGAAGGAAGGTGATCTATTCTATACATGATTGCTGACAGCAGCCTCAGCAAAAGGATAGCTATTAGGTTACAAGACAAAAGGACACCTGGGGTGGACTGGCCATGAACCAATCACCACAGCAGTGGAACTCTGGAATAGCCTCTCACTAGGAAATACAGGGACAACAGAAGGACACTTGTCTGCCTATGAAGGGTTGTGTGTGGTTGGTTTTGTGAAGGAGACAGTGACTGGACTTCATGACTCTGCAGTCCCTGTCAAGCTTTGAAATATTCAGGTTTAAATAATTGGATAAAGGCTCTTCATGCTCAGCTGAGAGGAACTGAGACACTGTGACCACATCTTCAAAGACAGAAAGCCTCTAATTTCAGACTCCAGCTACTTTGGGGTGACCAGGTCTACATGGGTTGGCAAAGACCACGTAGGCAATCCACAACACCAGCCAGAAGTCAGGAGCTGGGACCTTCAGAAATGTGCTGTTATCCAGGACATCATCCTTCGACTTGACTCAAACGCAGGACAATATTCCTGCTCCCATGCTTCCACGAAATACGGAATTCAGGGGGGTGGCCTGGTACATTAGCAGGATTCTCGCCTTGAATATGTGAATACCTTGAAAATATCCACACAGAGAGGAGCTTATCCATCAGAGGTCCTGGTAAGGCAGGGGATTCTTGCTGTACATCATCCCTTTGCATCGCCTACAACAAGCAAGAGTCCTCTTGGTGTCTTTTCCCCCTATAGCCCTGCGCTACAACACGAAATGCATGCTTGAGCCAGCCAGAGTATTTCTTTCCCTGCTGGATAAATCTTCATCCTGATGCCTATAACTTACACCAGAGGCTGATCCTGAGGAAATGCAGCTCTTGGGAAAGGTCAGTTTCGACGAAATAGTTCTTTTTCAATTGCCTTTTAGAAATGGGCTTGTGTAACACGTAACAAAGGGATTTCTCAGGGTCTGTCTCTCGGATCTTTAATCCAGGTCATGACAATATTCTCCATTACAGTATCCTGACTTTAACTTAACCTTTCCAGCTCGCACTGAAATTTCTCCTTCTCCACAAGATGAATTTCTGTGACCCTCAAAGGACCTGCAGTGTAATGCTCAGAGGTCTCCACTTCGCTATTCCCAACTGTCTCGTGCACCAAAACTTCCCAAGAGAGCCACATCTCAGAGAATTCCATGAATGCTGCGATGGGGAAACACAGTCAAAGGCTTTTCGACAGCCGTAGGAATGAATGGAAGCTGCCTTTCCTTTATGTGCAGTCAGTAGCAAAGGGCACAGGAAATGGCACTACTACTTCAGCATTTTATATTCAAAATTTGCTTTATCCTTTTATAAACAGTGTTAATTTTCCCTTTGCTGTACTGTGACCTGCCTGTGCATCAGAACTGTGTACAAGAGAAGGAATAGGGGAGAAAAAGTGAATCTCACAGCAAAATAAAGCAGCTCAAATATTAATGGAGTTGCTATGAATGGTTGATGAAGGCACCTCTGCAGACATCACGTTCTTTGATGGCTGAAGGCTTTCACTTTTGTTCCTATTAAACTAATGAGATCCATATTGCAGCATTTATGGTACTAAGAGCAGAATGATTGACAGGTCTCAGGGCATGTACATCACTGGAAAATCCCTTGTAAGCTGAGGGATTTCTGAAAGGAAGTTTGCAGAGATCTAAATCCTGATGTTGTTCAATGTTTTGAATGTGGATCTACAAATGCATATGAAAACCCCCTGAAAAAGTTACAGGTAAAGTTTCAGTGAACAAATAAAGTCAAGCAATGATGAGGACTGGGCAACCAAACAGAGCCTGAGTTAATAAAACGCATTTTCTTGCTGTGCTGATGCAGTCACACATCTATAAGTGTAAGACAGGCAAGACGGCCACAACCAGGGAATGACAGACCAAGAAACAGCAGCTCATTACAGGATTGAAGGGTCAGAGAGGATTGGAAGCACAACACAAGCTCCTGTTGCAACCAAATCATAGCCAAGACTAATGGCACCCTTAAAAGCAATGACTCAGAGCAGAGAGCACAGTCTGGCGAGACAGGCGCTGGGATCTGGTGCACTTACAGGACCAACAAACTTCAGATGCGGTGCCAGAATCAGCGTATTGGTTGGAAATGTCTTTTAGTGAAGCTGGGGTTCACCTTTTCTAACTCATGATGGCTAAAGCTGATGTGAGATGAATCCTGTCTGAGGTGGGTTAGAAAGCTGAAGACTGTAAACACAGAAGAAAGCTGTTTGGCTGGCATTGTGGCATAGGTATGATGTTTCTACAGAGCCTGGGTGATGATAGACCACCCTGGCCAGCAGAGATGAGCGTGTCAAGGCAATGCCAAAATAAGCAAAAGATAAATTACAGATAAATTTATTTGAGAGTAAAGTTTGGACTGAACCCCAAAGGAGAGTGCTCAATTTCCCAGTTCTGGTGAAAAGCAAGCTTGAATGGATATGACATTTGGATCAACAGTGTACTTAGCGAGCCTGAAGCCAGGAGAAATAACATGACTTACAGTATCTGAAAGGGGCCCACAGGGATGCTGGGGATGAACTCCTCATCAGGGACTGCAGTGACAGGACAAGGGGTAACGGGTTCAAACTGAAACAGGGGAAGTTTAGATTGGATCTAAGGAAGAAATTCTTTACTGTGAGGGTGGTGAGGCACTGGAATGGGTTGCCCAGGGAGGTTGTGAATGCCCCATCCTTGGTGGTGTTCAAGGCCAGGCTGGACGAGGCTTTGGGTGGCCTGGTTTAGTGTGAGGTGTCCCTGCCCATGGCAGGGGGGTTGGAACTGGATGATCTTAAGGTCCTTTCCAACCCTAACTATTCTATGATTCTAGGACTGCACATAGTGTTAGGCAAGCCTTTCAACCAGGTGATGCCATGATCCCTGTTGACCTTTCCCTCAGCCAGCAGCTCTTTATGTGTTAGAAGATTCAGCTCTTTCATTTAAAACCATGTTCCCAGACCCACAGACCTGCTGGCTGGACCTGTGCTTCTGTAGCAAACTCCAGACACAACTGGCACGGGAGAAAATTACTCTTCCCTCCACGAACTGTTTGCTAAGTCAGAAGAAGGCGCAGTGATGGGAGCAATAAAATATGGGGTCTAATCTATGCACCTGCTGCAATCTCGCCTCTCTCTTCTGGTACAGGCAGCCTGGGCGTGATTTACGGCCATGATTTATGTCTCCTTTCCACACCGTGGATGCTTGTGCACTCTCCTTGAAGCAATCTAAGCTGAGCATGATATGAAAAAGGAGAGACTGCGTCGTATTTCTGTCAGGCTGCTTGTCAGACAGATCCAAAAGGCAAACTCTGGTGAGCTGAGCTTCCTTTCGCTTTAATCCTAGGGGAGTTTCAGCTCAAAGTGCCTTTCTGTAACTCTCTGAAGGGAGGATGAGGGCAGTGAGTCTCCTGAAGCGAGTACACAGTCTGTGCTTTGCCTTTAGACTTTGAGATTAGGGTATGAGGATTTGCTTATTTTACTTAATAATGTAGATCTAGCAAAGGCAGAAGAGATGAAGCTGTGCTTTGCCCTTTTCCATTTCATGGTTCCGCCTCATAAAGAGGAAAGCGAAGAGTTAACCCTACTTATAGCAAACCAGTCTTGTTTCTTAGCTGCAGGACTGAGATGAGGGCACAAGGCTGAGATTCCGGCATCACCAAACACTGCCGCCTTAATAGATCTTTGTCATCGTTTCACCTTATCTCAGAGGAGACGCGGACCAAATGATGCTGGACTGACGATCATAGCCTGATTTGGATTGGAAGGGACCTTAAAGCTCATCCAGTTGCAAACCCCTGCCACCAAGCAGGGACCCCTTCCACTGGAGCAGCTTGCTCCAAGCCCCTGTGTCCAACCTGGCCTTGAACACTGCCAGGGATGGGGCAGCCATAGTTTCCTTGGGCAGCCTGTTCCAGCGCCTCAAGTGTGCATCTCAAACATACTGGAACTCAAGGCTCACAATAATCACTCCATGATGACCACAGCTCAGAATGAAGCCGACAGCTCATTAGACAAGAACATGTAGGCAATTAATGTTCAGTTCAGTTGACAATTGTAACCCGATGGCTGCCTGAAACACTGTGGGCTGTCCTAAGTGAATAGTTCTCATAGCTGTTTAATTAACGATAAACAGACCTTTTGTTGTCGCTGCTGTTTAAAAATCAAAGAAGGAAAAAAACAGTGTGGATTTCCCTTGCCACATGTACAAAACGCATTCTGGAGGGCCAGCACTAACAACCTTGGTGACAAAGCACATGTCCATTGCTTCATCCTTTCATTCCCAAAGCATGAGACGGGAAGTGAAGCATGGTGTATGATCTTGTCATGAGAGCCTGGGAAGCATCCAGCCCAAGAGAAGCTGCTCCAAATGGGCTGGAAGAAAAACTCAGGCAGAGCTTGCGTGCTCTGCCCGTGGTTTCAGAAGTGCCGACATCTCCTGGAAGCTCTTGACTCAGATCATTGTTCTGCCTTTCTGATGCTTCATCAGATGTTTCCTGCATTGCTCTTCTTGATTGTAATCCATTTTTGACCAAGGACATGTGTTTGTAAAGAAGCTCTCCAATAACTCTGCCTTTTGCTTTTCTGCATTTCCAAACATGCATATCCCAATCCCTCTCTCAGCAATGTCCTGGTGCATCCAGTAGACTCGTCCCACACATACAGAATCATAGAATGGTTTGGGTTGGAAAGGAGCTTAAAGCTCCTCCAGTTCCAACCCCTGCCACGGGCAGGGACCCCTTCCACTGGAGCAGCTTGCTCCAAGCCCCTGTGTCCAACCTGGCCTTGAACACTGCCAGGGATGGGGCAGCCACAGCTTCTCTGGGCACCCTGTGCCAGCGCCTCAGCACCCTCACAGGGAAGAGCTTCTGCCTAAGATCTAACCTGAACTTCCCCTCTTTCAGTTTGAACCCATCACCCTTGTCCTATCACTACAGTCCCTGATGAAGAGTCCCTCTCCAGCATCCTTGTAGCCCCCTTCAGACACTGGAAGCTGCTCTGAGGTCTCCATGCAGCTTCTCTTCTCCAGGCTGAACAGCCCCAGTGTTCTCAGACCAATTTTCTCATCACTGAGTATTGCCAACATCTATTTCATCATCACCTTTATAGGTACAAACTCTTCAAACCCACAACCGAGAACACAGGAGGAGTTTGTGAAGTGGTACCCAGCTGTGAAGATCACACAAGAGGCAGGATTGCTGTCCCTTCCTCATCCACCTGCCTTCTCCTTGAGCTTTCCTTTTCTTTCCTCTGTCCATACAAGACTTTCGTAACTTCTTTCGGAACTTCCTGTCCGCCTTCTCCCCCATTTTCAGCAGGAGTTGTTTACCATGTGAAGGTTTCTTGATGGAGTCACTTGGGTACCAATCTGAGACCGCTTCCACCACAGCTGTAAATTTGGATCCCACAACACAAGGGCTGTCATGTGCTCTGCCTCAAAACCAGAGGAAAAACCTTGTCAGAGCCCAAGGGCTTGAAGATCCTTATTTGCCATTTGCCTTATGTCTGGGCACTACACCAGATCTTCAATAGGCACGATGGTGCAAGTGCTGGAGAAGCACTGGGGCATATCTATGTGTTTTGCATAGCTCCAACGAGCCGGATCACCCATGGGACTGGATGTGGAATGTTGTGGAGAAGAAGACAGAGGCCATGTGTTAATCCTGCCCTGTCCCTAAACCCCTGGTTTGTTTATCCTATGGGAGGGTCATTGCAGGGCATTCTGCTTAGTAGAGAAGAGCATGGAGGGCCTCATGAGTTGAGCCCCATCATGCTGAGCCAGCAGGAAAAGCCTTGCTTGCCTTCCAGCCCAGCCACGGCAGCCGAGATGCGTGGCTCTGAATCCCCCCTCTCTTCTTTTCAGGCTTCAGCAGAAAACCCCTCCATTCACGAAGGTTCCTGCTGGCTTCACTCATGTTTTCCCAACACCAACGGGAGTGAACAAGGGCGGGATTTGGAACTACCGGGAGCCAGCCTGGGAGCCAAGCTGATTAAATCCATTGGCCCTGGCCCAAATCCAGTGTGAAACCCCTCCTCCCATGCTCACCTTCCAGAGTCAATGATCCCTTTATCAGGCAGACAAGTTGCTAACTCCCCTCTGGCTCCGACTACTCCAAAATACCTCCAGGGCTCAGAGAGGGGAAGAAGAATACCCCATCTCCATTGAGACCTCAGCGCTGCCTCTTAACTGCTCAGGTTTCCTGCTGAAGTCCTGCCTCTCTTTTATGTTGCTTCAAAACCAAAAGGAATCATTATCATCTCTTTGCTTATATTCCTCTCTGCTCTGGCTCTATTCAGGTGTAATGGGGTTTCTCTGGGAGAAACAGCTGATAACATCACTTCTCAGGCAAAGAGGCTTAACTCTCACCTCGGCAGGTCCACAAGGGTCCTGGCACGGTGGTCGGGCATCCCAAAGCACAACCTGTCTCCCCAGGGATGCGTGCTTTGCAAGGAGCAATGCTTTGGAGGGTAAGTGCACAAAAGCCACCAGAACACAGGGAGCAAACAAGGCCAAAGCTATTAGAGCTTGGAGAGTGCTGCTTATAGGTATCGCTTTCCCCCCTCCCCTGAACGCATAGGAACAAAGAGTTCCATGGAATTTGGATTATTTAACATAGTAAACATTAAGCAACTTGTGGTTGATGTAAATGCATCCTTAATAGGCTGGTGAAATTCCTTGGGACCCGTCCAAGTTCATGTATAACCCCCAGCTCTGTTCTCGCAGACATCGTCCCCCTGCTCCCCTCTGGATGCTTTCCTTAATGCCACAGTAGCAGACGAATGTAATTTGGAGCAGAATAGAGCTGTGAGCTGCATGGGGAGCCCAGTTCCTAGCTCCGGACTTGGTCTCCAATTCACTGTGACCAAGTATCACATGCCTGGGTCCCCATCCTTTGAGCGATGACTGCTGAAATACTTAACTCAAAGTGAGAGAGCTTAAATGTGTGGTGAAAGGCTGGTCCAGGCTACCTTAAAGGTCAATGGCTGGGTTATGCTGGTGGTGGTGAGTCAAATGCATTTGTACTCTAACTACAGGCTTTGTAGGTATAGTGGGAGGGTTTTTGTGGTTGGGACACATGTGAAAGCCCAGGGAGGTGTCCCTGGGACACGTTGGAGGGGAGGCTTTATGAGATGGTTGAGCTGATCCAGCAGCTTGCAGCTGCTGAAGGGCTCCTTGCCACATGGTCCAGCTCCTTCCCTCACACTGACTCTGGCACTCTTTGAACTCCTGCTTTGGCTCCTTTCATTGGCACAGAACTAAACCAGAAAAGAAAGGTCAGTGGCTTTCTGAGAGTTCAGTAAGCACCAGAGCTCCCACAACAGTGCAGATGGGACCAGGAAGAACTGCAGGTTTCTGTTAGAGCATCTTATCTCTCCTCTGAAGCCTCGCCAGCAATTCTGCTGAGACCCTAATCTGGGGAATCCCAATGAGGCTTTCCTGGGAGTTAGAATCTTTAGGATTTGCCTGGTTTAGGGTATACCCTCCAACAGAAAGGTAGGTCCTTCGTGAGGCCTTAGAGGCATCTAGCAACAGGCAGGGCCTGAAAGTTGAGTTCTCAGGTGAAAGCTGAGATTTCAGATTTAGTCAAATACATGATTTTCAGAGGATGATTTCCAGGCTATGAAGGTACTGGGCTGCATGAAGTGTCCTTACAGGTAGCATTACAAACGGGAATGGGAAGAAAAGACCTTGTCTATGACTATATTGAAGTCTTAAACTGCAAGGTTTTAAAATGTGGCTTTTGCTTTAACTTAATGACTGAACACTGGAGTGAACAATACAGCATATATGAAGGGAATTTCAAAATGAAATATATAAATTTTTTTTCCCTTGGTCCAATAATTCCTGAGCATAATTGCAGTCTCTCAAGAATTTATCAAAATCTCTGCCTCAAATCAAGGTTTCCTCAGTTTTACGGAAGTTTTAGCTAAAAGGATGGTTTTTAGCACTGTGATTCGTTTTTTCCACTGAGATTTGCTAAATAAAGCAGGAACTTTGTTGAAAGCTTTGGTTAAACCAAATAACCAGTTCTGAGCTGGAAACCAGTTGGGATGGAAAAAAGCCCTGTCCCATCAGACCTTTGCAGACAGAGCTCACATCTGGTCCTGAGCATCCCTGTGCTGTTTTCAGCTTTCTCAGCAGTAAGGGCCCCTCAGATTTAAGGGGTACCTGCACATTATTGCCATTTCCACCCTCACCCAGAGGTATGTGCAGCTCCTGACTGAAGATAGAATATTTTATAGGGAGACTTTATTGTTCTCTATCTACATGAAAGGAGGTTGCAGCAAGGTGAGGGCTGGGCTCTGCTCCCAAGGAACAAGGGATGGGACAAGAGGAACCGGCCTCAAGCTGCACCAGGGCAGGTTTAGATGGAGCTGAGGAACAATTCCTGCCCCAGAGGGTGCTCAGGCATTGGAACAGGCTGCCCAGGGCAGGGCTGCAGGCACCGTCCCTGCAAGTGTCCACACACCAGGGAGATGAGGCCTCAGTGCCATGGGGCAGTGGTGGCCTTGGGAATGTTGGACTGGATGCTCTTAAAGGTCTTTTCCCATCTAAACAATTCAATGATTCTATGATTGGATACATGGACTGGGATGCACAAAACCTGTTTGGTCTGCAAGCCATGTGCCATGGTGCATTGAGTTCATACTGCTAACTACCTCTATCCTTCCATAAATCAATAGCCACCCCCAAACACACACACACATACTCCTTCCCTGCTCACCCTTCTGCTGCTGTCAGCTCCATAGATGCCTTCAGGCTCCTGGATGCAAGCTACACAGGGTCAGGTGTAATACAGAGCTGCTGTGATGGGCTGGTTTGCTTTTTACATCCTCATTCAGATGCATCTCAGTAGCAAATCCATATATTCTTCCTCGCCTGGATGACTGTGACCACCAACACATCCTGAGAGGCATTTGGTGCAGAAGCAATCTTGCAGTCCCTGGGGAGAAGCTTCCTCTCCACATGGCAAATCACTCCTGGCTCGTTTGCATCCCTCTTTCCCTCCCTGTCTTTTGGATGCCTGTCAAGCAGTAGGAAGACAGAGTGTTTCCTCCTGGCTGCACCAGGCTGCCGGGCTCCCATTGAGCTCCCTGTGGGGGGCACAAGAGGGGCTGTCATTCCCATCAAAAGCAGGTGCTGACTGAAGCCCAGGGCCAACCTCACTTGAACCCCAGCACAATGACACCTGGATTCCCTCCCTTCAAGCCTGTGGAAGGAGGAAAAGCAGCCAAACCTAGTATTTAGTCCCATAGTTCCTTATAACTTCCCCACATTCCTCTTTCTCATGGCATGGAACTCAAACCCAGTTGCCACCATCAACACAATAATTTGCAAAGCTCATCTTTGCTACAGAAGTCAAGGCAGTAGGTTGGATAGGCTGATGAAATCCCCAAATAATAGAGCTGGTTACAGATAGGATATTAGGAACAATTCCTTTCCCCAAAGGGTGCTCAGGCATTGGAACAGGCTGCCCAGGGCAGTGCTGGAGACACCATCCCTCCGAGTGTTCACACACCGTGTAGAGTACATAACCCTCAGTGCTATGGGTTAGTGGTGGCCTTGGCAGAGCTGGGGTAAAGGTTGGGCTTGATGATCTTAAAGGTCTTTTCTGACCTGGGTGATTCTATGATTGCTCACTCTTGCTTGCCCCAAAGATGACTGAGGGGACCTTGGAATGGAAAAAGAAGGGAGAAGAAACTTCTCTTCCCTGCCTTCCATCAACCAAATGAATTACTTATCTTCTGATGTAGAAGTTCAAGTGTATTGAACAAAGCTGAGCAAGGAACTGAAGGTATGAGTGCAGAGCAAAATAAAGCAAGGACCAAGGGGCACAGCAGGCTGACATCCGTGCTGCTCAGCTCTGCTCCTCTCTAAAGGAAGGTTGACCACATCTCCATCAGGTAGCAGCAGACCTGACTCTCCTCTTAGTTCCCCCAGCACAGACTCATATTTAATGTGGTTTTTTTCCATTCAAAGTGTCTGAGACAATGTGAACTCTGCTACAATATGATGCAGGTATAGCACGGATGTGTGTGTTGCAAGCCTGTTTGAGGATGCAAACCCTTCCAGACCAGGTTTGGAGCAGTGCATGGAGTGATCAGAGCCCATCTGGGTGCAATCTCACCCTTACAGGCTATGGGGCGGTGTAACAGGTCTGGGTTACCCCAAACCCACATCTCCAAGGGAGCAAGTTGGGGTGGTCCGAAGCCAAGCCAGCGAGATGTGGGTGAAGCAGCATGGACAGGGAGGGATGCAGGGCTCGAGCAGCCTCCCTGGCCCCCCTTCCTCAGCAGTGTCCATCCATCCAGAGTTTCCACTTTGGGGAACATTCCACAGTTTTAATGCATTAGTTTTTATGACTAAACCCCAAAGCACAGAGCTATTCACCAGGAGGTGACATCTGGCTAAATAAATAACAATTACTGGCTGGTCCAGCACATGGTTTGTTTCGACTGAAACTTTGCTTTTAATAACTAAAACACAGAATATAAATATGCCTGTTGCATATTCAGACACAAACACACACACACACACATGACTTTTTTTGTGTTTGGAAAGCCGAGCGAATTCCACATGAAAGGAAATAAAACCCAGAGCTCTTATCCATGTGTTTCAGTGATTTACTTCTAAATAAAAACGGTGTGGATGTCATCCCGCTTAGTTTTAGTCATTTTGATGGCAATAAAAAGAAGGCTGAAAAGAACATTTCAATAACTTGTTCCTGACCTTGTCTAGCCCTGCAGATGACAACTTACTTGCTGTTGTGACCATTATATTTGCTTAGTCTGAAACAAATACAGAAGCAGGTAGTGAACATGAAGATTTTGGGTGTCTGGTTTAGTTTTATACACAAGACAAAGATTCCTCCTGCACTGCTATTCTTTCCTGCTCACTATGCATGGTACACATGAGGAGTATCAGCTACTACCTGTTGTAATGGTAATGGTAATTCTGAGTCTCCAGCCATGGTCAGCATCAGTGTAAATCAGGACATGCAGCTGGGATTAAGGAAAGATGAATGAACAGAACTGGAGGTGTGGGCAGAAAAGAAATGAGATGGGATGGGATGGGATAGGAAGGGATCGGATGGGATGGGATGGGATAGGAAGGGATGGGATGGGATGGGAAGCGATGGGATTTCTGTGCATCACACAGTGATCCAGGCTCAGAGGAACTGCTTGAAATACAAGTTTTCACTTGATGCACTGTCCAGAAGACCCCAGACGTTCTGCAAAGCATCTTTCACACACATCACTCACAGAGGCAAAGGAAAGTCTGAAGGCTGAGGTGACTCCTTCTGCTTGAACAGCTGGAATAATTGGGTGGACGGTGAGCAGCTTGCAGGTCAGTCCTGAGGTGCTCCCTGTTTCCAGTGTGGAACAGGAGCAGTAAACTTCAAAAGCAAATGTAAGGCGAGAAGAACTCCTCTGACTTTAAGTAGAATAGGTACAGAGAAAGAAGATGATTGGCCCTTGCTTGGTAGGAAGTGCATTAGTAAAGGGAGACATGATAAAAGAATGCACACGTAAGGAGAAGCAAGACACAAGGCAATTCAAGCTGAACATGGGGAGGCTTGCAAGAGAAAAATGATAATCTGTAGAACAGGTATCTCCAGGTAGTTTTGCAGCTTTGCTCCATGATTAATAGATATGGAGGTTTTGAAGGAGTTTTATTTTTATACCTGTGCCTGGCAAAAATGGTACAACTGCAGCATGGAGCCCACCAAAAGGGCTTCTCTCATGATCCAGGAAGCACAAGGGACCCAACAGTAACCATCCTGAGCCAGCCTCCAAAGCCACCCAGCCCTGAGGCTGTAGTGGGACATGTGTTTGAGATAGACATCAGCTGTTCAGTGATGCTCTGCCCATCAAAGAGGACACACAGAGCTGAAAATGACCCCTGGGGTGAGGCTGAAGTAACCTCGAGGAGATCAGAGGAGTCTTTGCAGTGTCTTTGGAATCTCTTTGGTTTTAAGGGAACAAAAAGGAAATCTGAGGGGTGATTCTCCCCTCTGAGAGATGTCTCCTGCAATGCAAAAGCCTAAATGAAGGTATTTAATTTTAGATGCTCTGGGTTAGCTGGAAGATTTGCATGGGACCAACATAAATTATGTGCAAGAGATCTGTGTCCTTCTGGTGTTAATTCTCTGCTTGGGCAATTGAATCCCATCATTAAAACTAAATGAGCCTGAAAATAATCTCATCATATCATATGTCATATATCATATCATATATATCAGCCTTCCTTTATATATATATTCTATATAAGCCTTCCTTCTGAAAGAGGCTACAAGGATGCTGGAGAGGGACTCTTCATCAGGGACTGTAGAGATAGGACAGTGATGGGTTCAAACTGAAACAGGGGAAGTTCAGGTTAGACCTCAGGCAGAAGCTCTTCCCTGTGAGGGTGCTGAGGCGCTGGCACAGGGTGCCCAGAGAAGCTGTGGCTGCCCCATCCCTGGCAGTGTTCAAGGCCAGGTTGGACACAGGGGCTTGGAGCAAGCTGCTCCAGTGGAAGGGGTCCCTGCCCGTGGCAGGGGTTGGAGCTGGAGGAGATTTAAGGCCCCTTCTAACACAAACCATTCTATGATTCTGTGGTTCCATTCCTCATCCCATCTGTGCAAGTCTCTGCACAACTTCCCCTTTCTCTTTGCCTTCAAAGTGAAGTGACAACCCCATCTGAGCAAACAGGGTGTTAGCCTCATGGAAACTCAACCTGTGCCTGGTGCAGCCTTTGATGCCCTCATAAAGTGCCAGCAGGTTCCAGTTGCAAGCGCAGCACTTCTCCTTGCCCCGAGGTCAGTGATGTGAGCAGGGTCAGCACAGACTGAAGCATCTCTCAAATCAAGGGGAAGCTTCTGAAGAGACTGAAGCAGAGAGTGGGAAGGAGAAACAGGCAGAGAATGGGAAGAAAACTCCTGAATCCTGCCAAACATGAGGCATAGCAGGGAAAGGATGGAGGGAATAAAGGGCAGTGTTGTCTAAGACTCTAATGAATGTAAAATCACAGCTCACTTGGCCAAAGAGATCTTTTTACTGAGTGGAGACAGTTTTTATCCGCCCTTTGCAGCTCTGGCTATTCATCCCCTTGGCATCTGGTTACCTATTTAGCACACTGGTGTGTGCACACACTCCCATCCCAGAGTCCAGCCTGCTGGAGGGAGCTGTGGGTTTGTTATCATGTTAATTACCCTGCTCACAATGTCCAGTAATTTCCTGGACACCCTCAGGATCCCCTGCACAGGAGCATTCAGTTTGATAAAGCATCATCTGAAAACGAAGATTGACATGGTAGCTTTGATTTTGCACTCTGGATTTTGTACTCAGTGCTGCCCTGAACACCGGCAAGGCATAAGGGAGCTCAGAATCAGCTTACAAATGAAGGAAGATGATCCTTAAGGCCCCCTCCAATCCAAAATCATTCTGTGATTCTGTGATATAAAGCCATAGAGTCATAGAATGGTTTGGGTTGAAGGGACCTTAAAGCTCCTCCAGCTCCAACCCCTGCCACGGGCAGGGACCCCTTCCACTGGAGCAGCTTGCTCCAAGCCCCTGTGTCCAACCTGGCCTTGAGCACTGCCAGGGATGGGGCAGCCACAGCTTCTCTGGGCACCCTGGGCCAGCGCCTCAGCACCCTCACAGGGAAGAGCTTCTGCCTAAGAGCTCATCTCAGTCTCCCCTCTGGCAGGTTAAAGCCATTCCCCTTGGCCTGGTCCTGCAGGCCCTTGTCCAAAGCCCTGCTCCAGCTTTCTCATCGGAGCCTGTTGTCTGCCTGGCACATCCTTTGGGATGAGGCGCAGTGTTTGCAGATGCTGTGGACTTCAGGGTGACTGGCAAGCAAAGTCCAGCATGGTGTTGCTTTAACCTGTGGCTGTCAGGCTGTTGCAGGACCTAAAGCAGAGCAGCAAGAGAACAACCAGAAGAAACCATTGCAAGCGATTCCCAGTGACATTTCCATGAAGTTGCCAAATGCATTCAGCGATCAGCTCCTGACCAGTGCCTGGGCTGAAGTAAACCCCAGTAAGTACAACAGCAACAGCAAAATACTTATAACACTATAAAATATTCCTGGCAGAAAGATAACTGTTTCTAACACCTCTTCTCCAGGTAGCAGTGCAATGCAGGACAACCTGGCTGCTGGTCCTCCTTCAGAAGTCACCCAAATATCCAATAAACCAAGCAAATGGTATTAAAACCCAAGAGTAAGAAGCTCTGCCCCTGCCAATAGGGAGCTAAAAGAGTACCTGTGCTCTCATAAAGAGCTGCGTGATTCTGGACTCTGTTGTTTCATTTACACTGTAAATTGAGACTTCCGCAGACAAATCCCATCTGCTTCGAGGTGTGTGGAGCTCTGCATGTGGAGCCAGCACCGCGCGTTGTGATGTAGTGTTGGTGGCATCTCCTTCATGGGGCATGGCTGGGGACAGAGCTATTGGTCATGTAGCCCCTGGTTGTCCCTGCAGGTGGGAATAGCTGAATTCCTTCCCAAGTTTCTGCTATTTAATGGCTGAAAAGGAAGACTTTACCCATTGGCTCTGTCTCAGGGGATCAAACCACCCCTTGGTGGTCAGGCAAGAGGCCAGGTTGGATGAGGCCTTGGGTGCCATGGTCTAGTGTGAGGTGTCCCTGCCTATGGCAGGGGGTTAGAACTGGATGATCTTAAGGTCCTTTCCAACCCAAACCATTCTAGGATTGATTCTATGATTGTATGGTAAGAAGTTATCGTCCCTTCTATGAATGAGGAAGCAGGCACGGAGGGTCACGGAGGAGAGCAACTTGTCCAGAGTGCAGGGGGGAATGGGTGGCATGGACAGAGGTGTTTCTGATTGCCTGAGCCAAGCAATGAGGTATGAACCTGTACTGATGTAGGACTGGGTGCACCCCACTTCAGCTATGCCAAGGTTGGTTGGGACTGGGGAACACCCCTGGCCACCCCGCAGCAACGACAGAGAGGGCAAAAGATTGGGACCCCCCTTTGACTCACAAGAACCAAAAGGGAGAGAAATCTTCCTAAGCCAGGGTGGGAAGGGAAGAGCAGGTGAAAGGAGGAAGTGTTCACATCCGAGATCAATTCCTACAGCTTCTCCCCTTTCATTCGGGGACATTCGGGGCAGTGGGAGCACAAAACCCAGCCACAACAGTGCTGCCCATTTATCCACAGCCTGCAAGTGGACAAGAGGACTTATTCTCCTGGCCTTGAGAATGGAATCTTCCCAGGGTAGGAGGCTGAGCCCAGGGCCTGAGGAACAAAAAACCCCCTTTTCACTGCGAGTCATTAGGAAGAGATAAAGGTCTGCTCGCTGGGCATCTCACTTGTCCTGCCAGCACACCTTCTCAGCCCTGGGACAACAGCAGGGCCATTTGAAAAGCCCCTCTAATTATCTACTTCCTCCCATTGCTGCTGCTTGCGGAGGGAGCTATGGAAAGAATAAAGGGGGAAAAAAGAGGGAAAAAAGGCTTATTTCAACAGTCCTTATCTGATAGCGCATTTGAGATGATCTTTTCTTGCCTTGCTCTCCTCCCACTGCGCCGGGAGCGGGTTTTGTTTCCTTGGCCACCAGGAACAGGGCCGGGCGCTGTGGGTGGAGGAGTGGTGACAGGGTTGACAAAGGAGACCTCACTTTGCAGATAATAACTGCCCCTCGGGCCCTTTCAGGCAGGACACCCAAGCTCCCCGGGCTGGGATGTCTTTCAGGCTCGTCCTAATTCAGAGCCATTGTTGGGGTATTTCTAAAGGAGGATGACAGCTGACATCAGCTCTCTATCTGCAGCAGGTTTTTGTCCTTTTCTTCCAGCTCAAGCCATAGATTCCCCCTGGTTTGTTATGCAAAAACCAACAGAGGCTTTTACTGATTTGTCTTTTTAATTCAGTAAAAGCAGAAGCCTGATAAATGCTGCTGAATACAGGCCTTCCCTGGGCACATTTTGATCTGGGTTTTATTCAAGTCTCCGCATAGGGTACCACTGAATTAGCGCAGATTTACAGTGTGCCAGCTACCACAGAGACCCCCTGTGAAGACCACACAGTGCCTTTCTTCTATCCAAACCTCGAACTCACTGCAGCCCCCTGCGAAGTCCCTGGGCCATGGCCAGATGCTTACACAGACCCTTCCTAGCCCCTGGTTCTTGGCCACAGATGGCTCCTGTCACCCAGCAAGGATGCTCTTGCATCTTCAGCCTGGGTTTAGCTGCTGTACTTTGAGGTGCGTTCCCACCCATGGTTTTACTGCAGCTTCTGTGTTGTCTGAATCCTCCAGCTTCACGTTTTAGTGACCAGAATGACCAGAATGATCAGTCGAATCCCCTAGGGAGTGATAAATCAATCCCTCATAGGAGAAGGGGCCAGTGATCAATAAGTCCATTTAAACATGCCTTTTCCTGCCTTCAGGATCATAAAATCATAGAATCATAGAATAGTTAGGGTTGGAAAGGACCTTAAGATCATCCAGTTCCAACCCCCCTGCTGTGAGCAGGGACACCAGGATCTCTTTCCCCAGAGATAAGCTCACAACTGACTCCTCTGGGCTCTGGCTTTGAATTCAAGCATCTCTGCAATGAAGCCGCTGGCACCTCCCCAGTGCTACATATGGACAGAAAGTGCTAGAAATAAGTTAAAAAGGATCAATTTAATCACTTAGATGGACCTTTGTTTTCAGAAACTCTCAGTTTCACCCCAATACCCCTGCACCAAGCTTTGTAACTAGTGCACAGATGAACTCCCCTGCAAAAAGACATCCAGATTCAATGAGCAGGACAGGGATAGTGCCAAGAGAGAGATGCCATCCCTGTCCTTTGGCAAAGTGCTCCCACAGGGAACTGCTCTCACTTCTCATGGAGTTTTCCCAGTTCAGGTGCCCTGTTTTGTGTCTCCTCCTGCCTTTTCCTTCCAGGTTACAGAACATTTTCATGCCTGTATTTTCCTCATAGGATGCATCTTGCGCAACATCCCCATCTTCCTTTTGATACCACAGCATGAGCTGTCTGTGCCTCTGCCTTTGAAGGTGGGTTTCTTCTGACTCAATTGCCCTCATGGTGTTTTTAGCATGCTCACTCACTCCCATTTCTCTTTTAAAACATCACCACAACAAGATTAGTGTTTCTCTATTACTGATATGGTATAAAGTAAAGCACTGTCTTTTTCTTTGCTGCAGCTGTGCTTATATCCTCATAGGTCTCATGGAGCCTTTTTCTCCCTTGGTAGGCAGAGAATCACTTCATGAACTTCTCTCTATGTATAAACTGCTACTAAACTCAATTCATAAAGGACTTAACTGAAAGCAGAGCTGAAGCAATTCCCAAGCTCCATTAAATGAACATATTGAAGGTCCTCTCCATTCAAAGGGCATTCCGTGAACTGTCCCTTAAGCTGCAGCGCAGCGCTAAGAAGGTGATTTCCACAGCACAGAAGTACCATAAAATCCATCCTCAACCCCTATGTTTTTTTAAGGTTAGCAGCAATCTGATACCAAAACATCTGATGAAGTGATAGCAGAGCTCAAGCTCCCCAGTCTGATGTGAACCAGCAAATAGGCACTAATTCCCAAGGTGCGAACGCAAACCAGACAGCGCAGAAACAAGAAACAAACCACAGCTGCTTAAGATGTTACTGAGTCTAAATGCTCATTCTCTGCTCCTTGAGCTCTTTAGAAACTCATCGGGGAGAGGATGTGTGTCCTTCTGCCCCCCACACATGGGCTACAGCCACGCTCAAAACCAGAACAGGGCCTGGGTGCTGGCCATGCTGTGCAGTTTTGGTCTGCTGCCTGCCCTGGGCTTGGGCCAGCATCTGGGGTGATGGGCACAAGTTACTGCTCGGGAGATTCCGACCGGACACAAGCGGAAAGTTTTTCACACTAAGAACAATCAGATGCTGGAATAATCTCCCCAGGGATGTGGTGGATTCCCCAGTGCTGGATACTGCTATAATTTGGCTGGACAGGGTGTTGAGACACAGACATCCCTCTCAGGCTAACAGAGCTGGGCTGGTTCAGCCTGGAGAAGAGAAGGCTTCTTAAGGGGAGACCTTAGAGCAGCTCCAGTGCCTAAAGGGGCTGCAGGAAACCTGGAGAGGGGCTTGGGACAAGGGCCTGTAGGGCCAGGCCAAGGGGAATGGCTTTAACCTGCCAGAGGGGAGACTGAGCTGAGCTCTTAGGCAGAAGCTCTTCCCTGTGAGGGTGCTGAGGCGCTGGCCCAGGGTGCCCAGAGAAGCTGTGGCTGCCCCATCCCTGGCAGTGTTCAAGGCCAGGTTGGACACAGGGGCTTGGAGCAAGCTGCTCCAGTGGAAGGGGTCCCTGCCCATGGCACAGGGTTGGAGCTGGAAGAGCTTTAAGGCCCCTTCCAGCACAAACCATTCTAGGATTCTATGATGATTCTATGACATCCAGTCTAGGTCATGTTTTGCCCAGAAAGGTTGGACCAGATGATCCTTGGGGTCTCTTCCAACCTGTAATCTATGGTTCTGTGATTCTATGATCTCCCAGTTTATGCATGGTCATAGATCAGGGCAGTCAGAGCTCCCATAAAACCCCTTCATGCATAACCCTATTGTCCAAAGCCTGACGCAGACACGGGTCTGAACCCACTCGTTGGGTTAATGACATTTCTTCCTTGGTCCACAGTCTGACAGTGCTCAAATGAAGAAGAGCTCTCTTCCAGTGCCTTTTTCTCCTTATGTAGATCCTGCTGCTGTCTCCTCTGAGTCCTGGGGTTCTACCCATCCCAACCACTCAGAGATGCCCACCTCAGCAGACCCATTTCTCAGCTGTAGCCCAATTCACAAGGTTAACCTGGGTTGCTATCTCTGTATTCTCACAGGTTATAGTCTTACCCCTACAGCAGGCAACAGCAGTACTGCCGTGTTCCCCTAGGAGTAGATCAGAAGCTTTATCCTTCAAGCTAAGTAATTTTCATTAAATGAAGGAAATGAACTAGACCTACTCAGATTTAAAGGGATCTCTGACTCTTTGAGGTGTTTCTCTTAACCTGACCTCTCCCATCTTCCTTTACAGATTTATGACCAGATCTTAGTCATGTTTCCCATGCTCCTGACAGTCGCACGTTAGATAAATTCACACTGGAGCTCAAAGTGAAAAAGCCATTGGAGTCCTAAAATATCCCTGAAAAAGGATGAAAATCCACAGGCCTCTGTGTCCTTATCTTCACTGACCATTTTGTGATAACCACTCATAAAATAAAGTAAAAATAAGAGAGCTTTCCACAGTGTCTTTTAGGAGATTGTTGGATGCGACAGAAATCAAGGCGATCTCTGCAGCCTATAACCGCTTGCTGAGAGGAGGTTAAGGTTGCTGCAAATCCTATTTGACCTTCTCAATGGAGTTAATGAATCAGAAGACTTCCTGTGGATAATCCAATGAGGTGGATAAAAAGGTCCTGAACTACTTGGCATGAAGTCAGTGCCAGAGAATTCCCTTACCCGCTAATCCCTGCAAGCAGAGCAGCACAATCCCATCTCCTCTTAGAGTTTTAGGGGTTGTCATCATTGTTGCGGGGTTTCCTCCGTGGCCATTGTCTTTTATGGGAAAGCAGAGTATAGAAATTCATAACAAAATGCCTACTGTGTCAACCAGAAGCTAGGGATTACAAGACACAACAGAACTTTGTCCATATTCTATACATATTCATTCATTAATTTTAACTGTTTTGACCTTATATCCCTAAGAAGTCTTAGATGTAGACCAGGACCCATTTGAACACAAACTTGTGTCAGTACACACAGTACACACTGCTAAAACCTCTTACTTAATTGCTCCCTTTACTTGGTTTCATTTCAGTCTTATAAACCAGACTCCGAAACGCATCCTTTTGTGAACTTCCAAGATGCTTCTCCCACCCAGAGGCAATATGAACCCCTGTAACATCTGCAGCTGGCTTTTCCTGCCAGGTTTCAGTAGACATTTACTAAACAGAAGTCAAGAATATACAATACCAGTTTAGGGCTTCAACTCTCCATCATGATTTAAGGCAGAATTTATCTTAAGGCTTGGTAGCTCCCTGGAGAATGAGGTGTTGAGTTGTGTCTGGTCATCCAAGCTCCTGTGAAAGCCAGGGAGAAAGGATTGTCTCTTTAGGGTACGATTCCTCCTATTCTAAAATACTACTGAAAATCATCTTTTTGACCCACTCTCTGGAGATGCCATCCTCTTTCCAGTGTCTTTTTGGGGCAGCAGATGACTAGTTTATACGATATCAATAACAGTTGGATGGATACAGTCAGGTGAATGGCATCAGCACTTAAATGGCTCCACAATAATTATAATATGGAAGAGGTTGTGGCTGCCCCATCCCTGGCAGTGTTCAAGGCCAGGTTGGACTGGGCTTGGAGCAAGCTGCTCTAGTGGAAGGTGTCCCTGCCCGTGGCAGGGATTGGGACTGGATGAGCTTTAAGGTCCCTTCCAACCCAAACCAGTCTGAGGTTCTCTGATTCTCTGATTCTATGAATATACAAGTCTCTATTATCACACAACTCATTTCTTAAGATTTGCAGCATTTAAGAGCCCTATTTAAATGAAAGTCACTCTCAAGATGACAGGCTTTGCATGCTCACTTTATGGTCTTTGTTGTTGCTCAGGACTTCTACAATACCTCCTTTTGCGATGTGAGGATTACTGAGCTGCTCCCACTCTGGTCAGAGGAAAGATACAACCCAATGCAAAGGAGAAAGTCAAGATCACAGTTTCATTCCCGATGTCTGCAGCAAGGGAACTAATGCTGCTGAGACAGCTCCTGAAGCTGGTGCAGAAAAAGGCTGCCGAGGTAATCAGGGAGCAGAGAGCTGGTGCAATGAGAGGGATCTAGAGTTGCATGGCCTGGTTAGCTTAGCAAAGCAAGGCTAAGAAGTGATGTAACTGGTGACTAGAAATACATCTGGGAGTAATAGACCAAAGTGGGGAGACAGCTATTAAAGCTAAAGGCCAGTGTTGGCACAGGAACAAAGGGATGGGAAACTGGCCACAGATAAAATCACACTGGAAATCAGATGGTTAAAGTGCTAGTGAGGTGAGATGCTGAAAGCCTCTATACTGGGGTAGAGTGAAGGGCAAGCAACCCATGTTTGTTATAAATCACTTGCATGATACAGGGCTCTCCACACAAAAGGGGTAGATTCACTGGCCTGGGACAGATCCTCCCTATCTCACCTCCCAGATCTTAATTACAGCAGAAACAGGTAAATACAGCAGTAACCCTATTTGTTCATGGACTGCAGGTACTCATTGACTTCCCTACTGAAGAGCTTCTGGATGCTCTCAGAATACGACAGGACTTCATTCAGTCTTTCAGACCTTTATAAGCCTATATGCTGACTTGAATCCGTACACGAAGCTTCTGCTTCCCCTATGGAATCTATTTTCTCTTGCCAGGTTTCCAAGAGCTCAGGGATCATTGTCGTTGTTAGCAGTGAGCAATAAAGGCTTCAAGCCATGAGACTTTGTCTTTGGAAGGAGTCTGGAAGTTAAGTGCATCATTGCAACCACACCGTCTCACCTCCCCATCCCTGGCTGTTCATCATGGTGAGGGTGAAGTTAGAGGCTATGTAAGAAGGTGGATGAGAGGAGAGTGGAAAATCCCTGTACAGAGGGCTGGAAGTGGCCTTCAGGGCTCATGCAGCCACTGCTCTCCCACCTTCCCTCAGCTCCTAGCTTGATCCACCTAAGGTTCTCTTATAGAGGTGTATCTGCTGGCTCTTAAGGATCTCCCGAGAAGGGAAGTCCCCCCTCTCTCAGACCAGACTCCCAATGTTTTAACCTTTCTGATGGTTACAAGATGTTTTACCTTGTATTTCACCTGTCTAATGCCATTTAGACTGGTGCCTTTTCCTTCTGCCCTCAGTGATATGGAAAACAGTCTGGTTTCTCTGTGTTGTGGACTGGAATATATTCCTATAGGCTTCTTTTCACACACCAATATCATCAATCCCGTATATCCCCATTTGTAAATCACTCTTTAACCTGAAATTAATCTCCTTTTTATTCTCACTCCTGTATGTACATTCCCTTCCAGTTTGGCTTTTTGGGGTGATTTTCTCCTTCTCCTTTGTATTTTTTCTCTTTACGCTACACTCAGGTCATAGTTTTCATGCTTTTCTAAGCAACTCCAAGGGCTAAAGACTCCTTTAATGAAAGCTGGAATCCTTGCACAACCACTTGCTTCCAGATGCTGCGGATTACAGTAAAACACTAAATATTGCAAGACTTACGGCACTATTGCAAGAGTTGGCAGCAGGGAAGAAGTGGATCAGGAGTGAGAGAAAGGGGAAAAAAGGAATGGGAGACAATTAAGAAAAGAGATAATTTAGGGCGAGCACCAGGGAAGGAATTTCAGGAAACAAGACTTTCCAATAAATTCTCTAAGGCTACGGAGCAGTCTGGAGAGAAAAAGATGGGATCAGGGTGAGCAAAGCCCTGCAAATGAGCTGTCGGGAACATTCCTATTATTGGGCTTTTGCATGAGATGCCTTTTCTTGCCTTATTTTCCCTTGATCTTTTCCCCTCCCTTTCTGATGGTGAGAAATGCTGGCTTTTCTGTAGGTGTAAAAGATATCAGAGCATGATCTAATCTTCATGTTTGCAAATAGTATCACTTCACACATCAGCCCAGGGATCAGAAGGGCTGCAGAGGACTTTCAGGGTCCAGCATTTGTTCTGACCAGTGGAGCACATCCAGCACAATGAAACAACAGCTACTGGAAGTAATTGAAGTCTGGTTCCCAATGTTTTTTTGAGAGCTTGTTTGGAAATCTCATTCCATTCTTCAGTGATCATAAGAACAAGAGAGGTCAGACCCATGGTCCATCTCAATGTCTTCTCACTATTGGTGGCCCAGAGCAGATGCCTAAGAAGGAATACAAAAGCAGGGTAAGCATTTGATGATGCTTTCCCTGAGTATTCCGTGTAGCTCAGGCTCTTTCTGAGATATTTCATATCTTTGCATTTAAAATGGTTAACACCCATATCACAAACTTCAACTTCCTTTAAATGTCTCCATTTTTGACGGTTTCAGCTGAGGATGGTAGGAGACTTCAGAGACTTTACTGTCCTAATGGCTTTTCCTCAAGGTCCTGATTCAGCCATTGGATAACAAAGGGTCAAGGTTCAGCCATCATCATTTGTTTCAATAGTAAACATGTACATCAGAAGTGAGCAAGACAGCGACAAAGCCGGTCCTATGATATCCACAGCTCGCCGTGGACTGAACCACAACTGACCTCCAGCCTGTGGAATTCCAGTTCATAATCTATCATTTCCTCCTTCTTAACTGATGTCAAAGAGAGTCACCAAGGAGCAAGTGTCCCTTCAGGGGTCCTTAGCATGTTACTCAAGGGTGGCTTCACAATGTGCATCTCTGCCACCATTTCTGACCATGCCAGGAACCCCCCGAAACCAGAAAACCTCCTACCATGAGGTCTCAGAGATAGGTGTGGAGTTAGCAAAAGGGTATTTTACCTCTCTCAGCGCCACAGCAGTTCCAGCACAATGGGAACATGGTTCACAATCAGTTCTTCCTTATTAGAGATGTGCTTAGGCAGCTCCCCAGCATGGGTCCCAATTTAACTCCGTTTCACCACACGGAATCAAGCAAAGGAGATTTCTTAAGCTAAATGAGCACTGGCCCAGAAGTTGTTCCCGCTTAACATATGGGTTTTGGAGAGCCATGGGAGAGCAGGTCATTAGAGGGTGACCTGTCAAGTTAAATCACTCACTGATAGTACCAACCAGTGAGATAGCACACAGCAGTATTCTCTTCTGCATTTGGACTGAGATGCCTCCTTTTATTGCATCATTATTATTGTCTATTTATTAGCATTGACTTTGATGTCTTAGATGAAAGGTGTCTGAGGACATGGAGATGTCTGACCGCCTCCAGACAGTACAGATGCCATGATGCAAATGTTTCTCTTCCCCTGTTTCCAAGGGTATTCCCATTTGGCCTAGGAAAAGGGAATATCTACTCTGCAGTCAGCCCATCTCAGGTGCTGTGCAAAGGCTGCATCTCCCTGTACATCAACAATGCATTCACATCAGGTCCTTCTGAGAAGAAACACAAGCACTACCCAAGGGTTAAAACTCATCCTAGGGTATCACTTTGTGCCAACAATATGGATATGCTCTGAGTAAGGGCCTGGTTCAAGTGAGTACATCAAGTCAGCTCTAGAAGAGGTCTGTTCGTAGCAGCACTGGTTCAGATTGCTCCTTGATGCTTGGTTTGCTTGCTCCTTGGATGTACCTGAAGCCACATAGTCACAGACAGACAATTCACTTAGCCCATTCACTACTTTGCCCCTGCTGAAGCTGCTAACTGCAGCAGTGACTGGGTAAGCACAAGCTTTTGATGCTTGTGTATGAGCCATGAGGTCCCAACAAGAGCAAGAGCAATAACACTTCCATTGTCTTAAATGTGTGATGCTCTGCAAATGAACAGCTTCTCTGTAATTGTTACCAGGATCCATGAATGACTTTAATGGTCCTCAGCAGCACGGATGGATGGTTGACTTGTTTGGTAGGTCTGCACTGAAAGCTTCTCTTTTAAACCCATTAGAGAACAGGCCTTGGTTGCCTACAGAAGTGGTCATAACTCTGTTCCATTTTCTGTCCTTTCTGGTGACACACCATCTGCAGGTCCATAGTGCAACAGATGACCAATGAAGTGGCATTTTCCCTGGGAAGTTTGGAATAACTCCACAAAGGTATTTCTCCCTGTTCTTCTAAATACGAAAGGGATACAGAATCTGGACTATAACCAAAGATGAGGCAGAGGGTGATGTCTCTGAATACCCACAGACAGGGAAAACTGAGAGACCAGCCAGACATCCACCCGACACTGAGAAAACCGTGTTACCAGGAGGTAATCCCTGCTTCCAGGAACTTCACTCAGAGCCTGTGCAGGAGCATAGCGAGAGGAATAAGACTCTGTTAGAAGTGGGTGAACCTCAGAGCCTGACATTTTGCAGACCTCTCACAGTTTCATTCTGTGGCCTCCTCGGAGCTGGTTCCTGCTCACAAAACGCTTTTGTACTTGTAATTTGAACTTTTGTTCCCTGAGGATGAGTCAATTTAACAAACACAAAAGAATGCTGGCTAATGCCAGGCCAGAAGAGCCGACCACAAGTTCAGCTGGAGCTGAGGACGGGTTATATACAGGCTAAATTCAACTCCAGAATTTCTTGGTGGGATGAAGTTTTCCAAGGCTTTCTCTGTAGATTCCAAATTGCTGTAAATCCATGGCAACAGAAAATACTGCCATACTGATTCCTTTCCCATCACAACAGGCTCATCACTTCTCCCTTTTTGCCTTATTGATAAAGACCAGGGCAAGAAGTCAGGGTTGCATTACAGAAAGGAAGACATAGATGTGATATTAGGAGACAAAACATAAGGGGATATTGGAGATTCCAATGATTGGAGGAGGCTGTGGAATCTCCCAGGGTGGAAGTTTTAAAAATGAATTTTATTGATCATTTGTCAGAGATGGATTAGGTACCTTGAATCTTTGCAGAAGAGAGATGTTGCGCATCTCCATCTTCCTTCCAGTACTGTTTTGTGGTAATTATGTGGTAATGGGGAATACACACCATTTCCTTTTTGAAATACAAATATTCCTCCTAAATACATTCTTCTTTAATGCATAAAGATTCTCTGGAGATTTCTTTCGAATCACAGAATCATAGAATAGTTTGGGTTGGAAAGGACCTTAAGATCATTCAGTTCCAACCCCCCTGACATGGGCAGGGACACCTCACACTAAACCATGGCACCCAAGGCTCTGTCCAACCTGGCCTTGAACACCACCAGGGATGGAGCATTCACAACCTCCCTGGGCAACCCATTCCAGTGCCTCACCACCCTCTCAGTAAAGAATTTCTTCCTTAGATCCAATCTAAACTTCCCCTGTTTCAGTTTGAACCCGTTACCCCTTGTCCTGTCACTGCAGTCCCTGATGAAGAGCCCATCCCCAGCATCCTTGTAGGCCCCCTCCAGATACTGGAAGCTGCTCTGAGGTCTCCACGCAGCTTCTCTTCTCCAGGCTGAACAGCCCCAACTTTCTCAGCCTGTCTCCATACAGGAGGTGCTCCAGTCCCCTTTCTGCATATCTGTTACAGAAGAAGCCTTGATCCTTAGAATTAAGACATATCCTGCTGACTTCTAGACTGTTACACAAAATGAATCCCAACTTTACCCTCAGTGTGACACCCAGAAAGTGGAGAAGCTAATGTGTGACATGAGACCCAATTCCATAACCTGTGGTGATGGGCAACATGTTGTAGAGACAGGCCAGGAGGTGCTCATAAATCAAAGGTAAGCTGGACTCCATCTCACTGCAGACATCAGGTGCCTCTGGCATCACCACACCCTATTGCTCAGCATCTTCTACCACCTATATTAACCAGGATTTATTTTATTTATTTGGGATTTCCTGAGAATATCCAAAATTTGGTTGGAAATCAGACACTGTTAAGTAGGATCTCCCAGTAGACCATGTTTGTGCTTGGTCCACACTTGAGAGTATAGGAAATGCTGCTCTAACCCTTCAGGACTGAGTAGACATTGCTTAAAAAGAATCTCCCAAACAAACAAAGGGTGCATGGAGCTTTTTGCTGGGGTTAATAGTTCAGCTTCAATGCAACCCCTTCTTTCTTGTATGGAGCTTTCCAGTTCACTCACATTATGTCTCTCTGCTTGGCCTTTCTTTCCCCCCATACAAATGTAGATATGTTCAATACCAGGCATGTTAATGCTCTCAAAGTGGTCATTCTGCTTTGTCCCATAACCCTTAAAATGATTTGTTTCACCACACCACAAACACACAAACAGGAGATTTATATTATTTCTAAGTGAAATATAAAACACCAGAAGCCTTGGATCAGGAGTATATTAAAATCAGTCTAAACAAAACGTGACATCTCTTTGGGTGACAACAGCGGTGCCTCTCTTCCACCCAGACTCGACACAGTTACAGAAGTAGAAGGCTGAAGATGGTGTGGTTTGGTTCTTAGGGATTTCCACAAGCCTTTATTCCTTTTAACTTGAAACTTTATTCCATCATCAGGGCTTGCGGGTTCTCCTCCTGCTGCTCCTCTTGTTCCGTGGGATGAGTCAGGGTTGAACAGTGCAAACATTCAGACCCACAAATTGCCAAAGTGATGCTGGGTTTGGGTTAAGAACCGTGGCAAACCGAGTGCCTTTCACCACAGGATCAGAGCTGGCAACGAGTTTCGCATGAACCCAGCCTGGTCCAAGATTGGTTTTGCAAAGGAACCCAGCATGCAGCTATTTCTGAGTAGCCTGGAAGCTGCTGTGCCAGGCGCTGCTCATCTGAGCACTCACAGTCTAGACAGGCCAAGGCTGGAGAAAAGAAATGCTCCTGTCTCACATTATAAGAAGGCAGAGCACAACAGAAGGCCAAACGCAAGTCACCTCCTATGGGCTCCTAAACTATCTGCTGAGCCCCCGAACTACTCACACTGGGGGAAGATTCAGAGCTTGCCTTAGTTTCCCTAAAGAGGTGAAGTTGCCTCCAACAGCAAACACAAGGATCTACATCCGCTTTATCTCTGTGACTGTGGTCCTAGCCATTTTTCCAATGCAAACCTTTATAGTTTTTTCCAATTTTTTTCCAATTTTATCCAATGCATGCCTTTATAGCTAGGTCATCCTTGCAGCAAGCAATCTGAATGGTCTTGAACCTTTATGTTATCCATGTTCCTGTTAGATGTCAAAACGAGTGATCTGGACCTGAACTGAAGGTGGCATCTGCCCCTTCAGGTTGCTGCTCTGAGTTGCCATGTGTTTAGAAACCATTATGCTATCTGCATTATAAGTTTAGTGATGCAATGGAAAGCCAAGAAGAGGAGAGAGAAATGCCACTTAGCCTGCTCTCAAACTCTCCAGGTCCCTCCACATGCAATATAAGAGACTGGATAAGGGCCTGTAGGGCCAGGCCAAGGGAATGGCTTGAACCTGCCAGAGGGGAGACTGAGATGAGCTCTTAGGCAGAAGCTCTTCCCTGTGAGGGTGCTGAGGCGCTGGCCCAGGGTGCCCAGAGAAGCTGTGGCTGCCCCATCCCTGGCAGTGTTCAAGGCCAGGTTGGACACAGGGGCTTGGAGCAAGCTGCTCCAGTGGAAGGGGTCCCTGCCCGTGGCAGGTGTTGGAGCTGGAGGAGCTTTAGGGTCCCTTCCAACACAACCCATTCCATGATTCTATGATACAATAAATCTGCTGCAGCCCCCTTGTCTCTTCCCCAAATCCCTGCATATGGAAAAACCCAGGAGCTGTCCTTCTGTGCCTGAGGAAGCATCACGGGGTCAGAAAGGACCTTTGCCTTAGAGCGATCTGAGAAACAGATGCTGGAAAAATGTGTGACAAAGTTGTGCCCTGGAAAATTATGAATCTTGGGGGAAAAAAATGAATATTAAAGAGAAAATGAACTCAATCCTTCCCAGATTTTGTGGTAGCAAAAGCCTGTGGGAGGATTCCAGAGGAGCTCTAAGGGTTGGAAGATGGCTCCCTTAGGCTGTGCGTGGCTGGCAGCGCTACTGTGCTTCCCCAAGCACTGTTCTATCACTGATCTCCTCTGTGCAATGGGATGCGACAACTGGTTCCTCTTTGAGGGCTACAAACTGCTGATTTGGTTGGTTGTGTATCAGGCAGCAGAGATGCTGAAGTCGGTGCTGATATCTTCTCCCACCCATCAATTTAGCCTGATGGGGAGTGATGTCAGCTACAGATACTCCATTTCCCTTCTGGAATTTCCCTCTTTGAAAAAAATAGCCTCCTGCTTTCATGTGGTTTTGATCTGGAGAGTGCAGCATCCCACTGATTCCTGTCATTTTACCCTTTCCCCAGATGCTGACTCCAATTCAAGGCAGCTTTGGAAGAACATCTGTGCTTCAGCCCGCTTGCCCCATGGGCCTCTCTAATCTCTACCAAAGAAATGCATTAACGTTCCTGGGGACCTGAAGAAGCTTTGTCTTTTCCAACTTCAGGCCCTATTTGTCTTCTCTCACTTCAGGCCCTACACTGACGGCTCCTCTACTGTAGATGGAGGCAAAGCATTCTGGAAATGGATTTAGGAACTCCCCGGGTTCTGGTAGTGCTGAATCTGTGGAATTTGGGCTCTCCTGCTCTATAGACCAAGTCTTTCAGTTCAATTGGTTTCCTGTGTGTTCTCACTGCTGCAGAGCCTGGTTTTGAAGCACTTGGGAATGCTGCTGACACAGAAGGATCACAGTGAAGTTTTTAGATGTGTGTTGTCCTGCCTCCCCATTTCTTTCACTCTTGTCTATGCCTTTTGCTCTAGCTCTCTCTGCAAGCAGAACCATTGGCCTTGGTAATGGAACATTCTGCAAAGGAAATTCTTATGAAATTTGTGTATTCTCCTAAATTCTTCTCTTCTCTTCCCTTCCTTTCTCCCTCGTATCCACCCTTTGATTTCCACCCTCTTTCCCTGTCTCCCTTCTCTCTTCATTCATCCTTCACTCCAAATTAAACTGTCATATTTTGAGCCCTCATTTCAGAAGCACCTGAAGCCTGTTTCCCCTCCAGGAGCTGGGCAGCTAAGATAAACCAACCAGTTAGGTTTCCTTTTCAGCTACTCAGAAAGACAGATCATGGTCAAAGATGTGGTCACTTGTTGCAAGCTAAAGATGGTGGATAAAATCATGTGGATAAAGAGTTCTCTGGAGTCACCAAAGAACCTGGAGCAGCATTGTGAGTTAGATCCCCAACATTCAGATGGCTAAAGACAGCAAGGCAAAGTGTATCCTAAGTGCTTTATACCTCGTGCTATCTCCAAACTTGTTTTTCAGCCTGAAGGAGCAGACACAAGACGTGGCAACTTAACTGCATAGAAAAGCAACCAATAAAGAAAATGAGGTTGAACAATATAAACCATCAGAAGGGTGGAATCAATCATAGAATCATCACCGAAAGGCCATGGTTTGGGTTAGAAGTGACTTTCAATGCTCATTTAGTTCAACCCCTCTGCAATGAGCAGGGACATCTTCAACTAGACCAGGTTGAAAATAGGAGTTACAGGGTTTGCAGTATTTTGAGGATTATTTTAAAACAATATATTTGTTACTCCTTACCACTAATGCCGTAGTGACCAGGATCCCCAAGTCTGGAACAGAATCCTACTGCACCGGTAGGGATTCTGAGAGCCATGTCATGCCATGACTTAAAGGAAGTCCCATGATCAATCATGTATGAACATGAGGCATTTGGACAATCCTCTTAATCATAGAATGATGGAGTGGTTTGGGTTGAAAAGCACCTTAAGATCATTCAGTTCTGACCCCCTGCCATGGGCAGGGACACCTCACACTAAACCATGGCACCCAAGGCTCTGCCCAACCTGGCCTTGAACACCACCAGGGATGGAGCATTCACAACCTCCCTGGGCAACCCATTCCAGTGCCTCACCACCCTCTCAGTAAAGAATTTCTTCCTTAGATCCAATCTAAACTTCCCCTGTTTCAGTTTGAACCCATTACCCCTTGTCCTGTCACTACAGCTCCCTGATGAAGAGTTCATCCCCAGCATCCTTGTAGGCCCCCTTCAGATACTAGAAGGCTGCTTAATAACACGCTTCAACTTGGTCAGCCCTGAATTTGTCAGGCAGTTGGACTAGCTGATCATTGTAGGTCACTTCCAACTGAAACAGTCTACTCTGTTCCATCCTATTTATATATAGATACTATGATTACATGCAATATGATGTAGGAGGAAACACAAGTGGGACTAAGTTTACAGACTACAGCTGTTTAGTCTAGAGCCTGGAGGGCTGAGGGAAGATGTAATGGTATTCAAAGACATGAAAGTGAGCTGCAAAGAGAGAAACAATCTATTCTCCATGTTGGCTGGAGAGACATTAAGAAGTCCTGGGCTTAGATCAAAGACAGGCAGGTTTAAGTTTGATAGTAAAAAAGAAAGCAGGACCATTTAGTGACAAGGACACTGAAGCACTGAGTTAAAGACATCTTATTAGGGATTTTTATGCATATGCTACACAGACATCAGGAATTCCTGAGCTACACCTGAACCTGCATCAAAGCAGGGAAATGGATGAGGTGGCCCATTGACATCCCTTCAAGCCCCACATCCCTATGTTACAATATCATGCTTTCTGCAGCAGAATTCCTGAACTTCCACTAACCCATGGTGCAGCCTTAAGGCCACCCCAGATAGAATCAGAGAGTGGTTTGGATCGGAAGGGACCTTAAGGATCATGTAGTTCCAACCCCCTGCCATGGGCAGGGACACCATGATGACACCCAGGGATGACTGGGGCTCATCTATCTCAGCCTCTTATTTCCCAGAAACTATTTGCCATCCACTTGAACTTTGGTCTGCTGAACACACAGGAGAGGAATCTGACATCCCTACTGACGCAGCTCTCGTGGTGCAATTGTTAATGTTATCCCATCTGCAGACCATTCCTGAAGGTCTATTCCTCCCTCTCTCCCTCCCTCCCTCCCTTCTGCCTCCAGGAGGCTTGTGCCAAAGGGGATCAGGGCAGCAGTGCAATTCCCATTCACAAAATCCTTCTATTCCAGCTTTAATGGTAACCTCACCTTGCCAAGAAAGCTCTTCAGAACATTGACATTGAGAGCTTGCATTGCATTTATTAACGACATTTGTCACAGCCGGATCAGTGTGTTTTCATTTCATTTAATCTGTAAATTTTGTTGATTCAAATCGATTTCTTCTCCCCCACCTCTGATTTGACTCACAAGGAAAGCTTCTTAATGTCAATCATGTGCTGAGGAAATATGGTAGAGACTGACAAGCATCTAAAGACTGAAAGGACCTTGGAAAGCAGTTTGGGCTGGTATAAAATAACTTTCTTCCACCAAAGAAGGGGAAAATGGATGACCCAGGGAATTACAGACCAGTCAGTCTCACCACTGTGCTTAGCAGAATCTTGGGGCAGATTCTCCTGGAAGACATGCTAAGGCACATGAAAAACGACAAGGAGGTGCTTGGTGACAGCCAGCACGGCTTCACTAAGGGGAAATCCTGCATGACCAATTTGGTGGCCTTCTAGGATGGGGTTACGAAACAGATGGACAGGGGCAGAGCAGTTGATGTCATCTACCTGGACTTGTGCAAAGCGTTTGACACTGTTCCACACGACATCCTTGTCTCTAAATTGGAGAGACATCAATTTGATGGGTGGACCACTCGGTGGATAAAGAACTGGCTGGATGGCCGCACGCAAAGAGTTGTGGTCAATGGCTCAATGTCCGGCTGGAGACCGGTAACGAGTGGTGTCCCTCAGGGATCGGTTTTGGTATCGCTCTTGTTCAACATCTTTGTCGGTGACATGGACAGTGGGATTGAGTGCGCCCTCAGCAAGTTTGCCAATGACACCAAGCTGTGTGGTTCGGTTGATACACCGGAGGGAAGGGATGCCATCCAGAGGGACCTCGACACGCTTGTGAGGTGGGCTGATGCCAACCTGATGAAGTTTAACCATGCCAATTGCAAGGTCCTACACCTGGGTCGGAGCAATCCCAGGCACAGCTACAGGTTGGGCAGAGAAGAGATTCAGAGCAGCCCTGCAGAGAAGGACTCGGGGGTGTTGGTCAATGAGAAAATGAACATGAGCCGGCTGCAGTGTGCGCTCGCAGCCCAGAAAGCAACCGTATCCTGGGCTGCATCAAGAGGAGCGTGACCAGCAGGTCGAAGGAGGTGATCCTGCCCCTCTGCTCTGCTCTCGTGAGACCTCACTTGGAGCATTGTGTGCAGTTCTGGTGTCCTCAACATCAAAAGGACATGGAACTGTTGGAACAAGTCCAGAGCAGGCCACGAGGATGATCAGGGGCTGGAGCAACTCCTGTATGGAGACAGGCTGAGAAAGTTGGGGCTGTTCAGCCTGGAGAAGAGAAGGCTGCATGGAGACCTCAGAGCAGCTTCCAGTGTCTGAAGGGGGCCTACAAGGATGCTGGGGAGGGACTCTTCATCAGGGACTGTAGTGACAGGACAAGGGGTAACGGGTTCAAACTGAAACAGGGGAAGTTTAGATTGGATCTAAGGAAGAAATTCTTTACTGAGAGGGTGGTGAGACACTGGAATGGGTTGCCCAGGGAGGTTGTGAATGCTCCATCCCTGGCGGTGTTCAAGGCCAGGTTGGGCAGAGCCTTGGGTGCCAGGGTTTAGTGTGAGGTGTCCCTGCCCATGTCAGGGGGGTTGGAACTGGATGATCTTAAGGTGCTTTCCAACCCTAACTACTCTATGATTCTATGATCCTTTCTGTGCGCCAAAATTTATATACAGGATCCAATGTCCTTGCTGGAATAAAACAGGACTACAAACGTTGGAGAAGATGGATGGATGGATGGATGGATGGATGGAAGGATCAAGCACTTCACCAATTGAGCATAATGGCAACAAAAAGACTGGAGGACTGGAAGGACAGTGAGAAGATTCACATTCCTCCCTCCAGACCTACTTCCCTTTGGCAATCAAAGGACTCCTGCAGCTGGACAGAAATAGGAGAGTGATTTTGCTGTGAGGAACCCTCACTTCATTCCCCAATTATAATATCTCCTCTTGATTTTCTTTTTAATGATTTCTCTGCCCCACAACTGCCATTCAGAGATTTACAGAAACAAATGATTTTGTCTAGCAATGGAAACCAGCCACCCCTGGGGACCAAGCCAAGAGCTGCTTCATGGCCATGGGGAAATATCATGCACTAGTTAAGGACAGATATTAAAAAGAGAGATTAAATCGATTGGGCAGAAGCAATTAAAGCTCTTTATTTTATAGTAAGACCTTCAATAACCACAGCCCAGGAGACCTCCCTGGTTCATGCTACATCTCTGCAGAGAGAAGCAACTTTGCCTCCTCTGAAAGGGCACTAAGACTGATGGAGGAAGGAAAGAGGTGAGCTACAGTATGAAGTCAGCTTTTAGATCCCTAAATCAAAGGCTCTCATAAGCATTTCCCCTCGAGGTCTCCCATTCTAGCAATGATCTGGCCAGATCTCATTGGTGGGCACAGAAAACAGCACATCCTGCTTGGGGACTAAGTACTTGCAACCTTCCCTTTTCACTTCGTACTTGCCTCGGTATTTATTTATCTTCAATTGCCTCCTTGAAGCTTTTTAAACCAACCAAAGGAGGGTTAAGTCGTGGGATGAAGGAAGGAAAATAAACTTGAGGGAGGTTTAACAGCCACTGCTAAGGGCAATCAACTGATGAGTGTAAACAACACTCTTGACCTCGAAACCTCCATCCATTGCAGCAAGAAAACATCACTCATTTGACCATATGAGGGCACAATCTCCTTATTTTTAGCGTTCCAAGTTTAATCCACAATGGATATTGTTTGAAGTCTGTCTCAGTGCTTTTGCTTATAGTAACTCATGCAATGCAATGTGTGTAACCAACCGCAGCTACTGCAGAGAGCAGGAAAGCTGCTGTGGGGAACACTGGGATGCTGCAAGAAAAGGCCAGATGCAGATAACACTGTGCACCCCATGCTCCCTTGGGGAAAAGAAGGCCCCTTAATGTGGGTGTATAGTCACATCACATTAGGGAAAAAGCTCATTGCTATGTTGTCATGGTTTAAGCAAAACTCCTGAACCCAGGACATATGTCTAGGAGTGCAGGGAATGATGTGAAGAATGGGATGAAACCAGTTCTTCTCTTCAAACCTTGCTTGGAAAATAGGCAAAACTCAGGCTTTGAAGCTGAACTGATTTAAAAGGAGAACTTTTGGCATAAGGGTTGCCTTTTTACATAGGCAATGGGTCACTCCTTAATAGCTATCTTGGCACGACCCTAAAAGCAAAGCTCACTCCAACTCCACGCCATCAGCAAAGACTCCCCATTCAGAGGTGCCTGTGGCTCTATTCCCACTCTCCCACGAGTCTCCTGCTCATTCATCTGGCTGCTGATCCTCAGCCCTTTCCTGCTGTTAAGGGGTTTTAAGGATGCACTGGTCCTCCCTGCCTGCAGAGCCTCCCTGCAAGCATCCTTCACTCCTGGTGCTCCCAACATCTGGCAGGGTGTTCCTCTCCATGCCTTATCTCCTATGGCAAGAGCATCACTTCCCATCTCACCTTAGTGCATGCCTTCACACAGCTCCCCTCATCTACACTTCATCTCTCCAACTGGCTTGCTTAACTCCATTTTGGAGTCAGTTTTCATCAAAGACTTGACATTAAATAGAAGCATCCAGCTTTATCCCCGTCAGTCCCCAGGAACGGTGCAGATGCTGTTTTTCCACGATGGATTTTGAAGGGACAGGAGGGAAGAAGCAGCAGCGTGCATGATTTACAAGATCAAGAATCTGTTGCTGGGAACAGGAGACACCCGTGTGGATCATCTCAGTAGGGCCATTTACTTCACTATCACTGACAGTTGCTGTCCCCAAAATGACCTTCTCATTCCTCCACCACCCCCCTTTTTTTCTTATATGGGTCAAAAAGGAACAAGGGAACAGAAACATAAGGAATAAATCAGGAATAAAAAAATCCTTCCCAGCTTTTCCACTGTGCCTGTGAAGTTCGGGCGAATTTTCCCTTTTTTTTTCTCTTTCTTGGGAACAGAACTGTTAAATTGGAATCAATATTCTTTTGGGGGGGTGTTGTTCATCTTTCTCTCTTAAGGATGCTTCACGCATCTTTGTCAGCAGCAACACCCCTCTGGTTCATTCCAGATCCCCCTTTGTGTTGGAAGCCTGTTTGGGTTTTGGTGGCACTTTGACAGCTTCACAAGGCAAGCGTAGAAAAGGTCACAAGGGACTGGAACAGTGAGTCAGGGAGGGAGGGGGCAAGGAGGGAGGGAAAGGAAGCCAGTGCTTTTCCGATTGAAAACCTGCCACCAATCATGCGTGATTCAATGGCAAAATGAATCCCAGGCGCTTGCTGTTGTTGTTGACATTTACTTAGCAAAGAGGGCTTGATGGGCAGATTGAATGCGGTTGGGACGGCTCACGTTTAAGTCAAAGTGACCGAAGTGCAATAATGAAAATGATTGAAGTGGGAACCTTTTCAGATTACTCACTGGCTATCACTTCAAGCAGCCATGTGGTAAACCGAAAATATGCTGCATGAATGGCCCAGCTCTTTTAAGGAATGCATTGATTTAGCAGAGACAGAATATGTTGCTAAATTTAAGCTCCAGGCTCTCTCTGACTGGGAATAGCCGTTCCCTTGCAGGCTGCAGTGTAAGCTAGGAAGTGCCGTCCTGCCTTCATAAATGGCAGGCCATGTAGTTAACACCTCAGCCCTGCGCAGGGAGCTTTGCCGCTGGCGTTTCCTCTGCTCCCGATGCTCAGTCTCCTCTCGACCTCAGCCTCAGCAGGGGAGCCTATTCCTGCTCTCTCCCCAGGGCAAGAGGGATGAGGGGGGTTCTTTGGCTTTTTATCATCCACCTAATTCACAGCATCAGAGTTTGGACACACACTGCTCCTGCTTCTATCATTTATGCTGGTGAGAGCTCCTGCTTGTCCTAGGCAGTTGCAGAGGGATCATAGAATCACAGAAGAGTTTGGGTCCCTCCCCAGCATCCTTGTAGCCCCATTCAGACACTGGAAGCTGCTCTGAGGTCTCCACGCAGCTTCTCTTCTCCAGGCTGAACAGCCCCAGTTTTTATTCTCTCCCAATGTTTATTCCTTCCCACTTCCATCTCCCTGTTGAACCTGCTTTCTGTGCTGACATTAAACAGCACACACAAGTGAGGTCAAACCACCTGAGAACTGAGACAGGTAAATGCACTGTGGTGTTTCAGGGACTCTTCATCTGCGACTGTAGCCATAGAACAAGGGGTGATGGGTTTAAACTGAAACAGGGCAGATTCAAGTTAGATATAAGGAAGAACATACACAACAGCACACACCGTGAGGGTGCTGAGGCGCTGGCCCAGGGTGCCCAGAGAAGCCGTGGCTGCCCCATCCCTGGCAGTGTTCAAGGCCAGGTTGGACACAGGGGCTTGGAGCAAGCTGCTCCAGTGAAAGGTGTCCCTGCCTGTGGCAGAGAGCTGGGACTGGATATCTTAAGGTCCCTTCCAACCCAAACCATTCTATATTCTATATGTCCTCTAGTTGCAACACCAGGAGGTGGGCGCGGATGCTGATGGCAGTCACATCCTCTTCCTCCTGAGCCTACCTGGTTCATCCTCTCTCTGTGCTTCTCACCACCTCCAGGAGAGGTGTAGCAGCCCAGTGTATGGCAGGCATGGCCACATTACCACCCCATGGTGCCTTTCTCTGCCACGCAGCCCACCCAGGGCTGTGCAGAGCTACCCCATAATTGGTGCTCATATAAATACGACCTGGGCCAAATCAAACACCAAAGCTTCAATGTGATGGAGAAGCCGGAGCTCACAGGAGCGCAGCAAACCCAAACAGGAAAAGGATTTAATTTAAGGGACAAAGTCACTCATTAAGACTTGAAACCCCCTCAAAAAAACAAAAGCAAAGCCAACAAGCCAGGGCAACGGGAAGGTTTCCCTTGACCCTGAAGGGGTAACTCAAACCAGCTGGTTATAAAGATCGCAAAATCATAGAATGATGTAGGGCCAGGCCAAGGGGAATGGCTTTAACCTGCCAGAGGAGAGACTGAGCTGAGCTCTTAGGCAGAAGCTCTTCCCTGTGAGGGTGCTGAGGCGCTGGCCCAGGGTGCCCAGAGAAGCTGTGGCTGCCCCATCCCTGGCAGTGTTCAAGGCCAGTTGCTGTTGCTTGCTGTATGACGAGGTGTGTGCACAGATGAGTGATTGTTATATTGCAGTGGGCTCCTGTGACTTTGGTTGGGTTTAGTTTCACTGAGCTTCACTCTGAATCTTAAAAGCTTTCGTGTCAGTCTCTGATCACGTACAGGTGGAAGAGTTGTGAACAAGGAAGAGTCTTGATCCAGTCGGAATGTGGCTGCTACTGAAAAGGACGCACTGCCCTGGGATGGACTTTACTGGGCTGGTCCTCCCCTCTTCAAACTCCTCTGCAGGAATTCTGATCAACACCTGGAGGAAAACCCTACTTTGCCTGTGGCAATCTTTCAAGGTGAAATTTGCCTCCCAAGCAAATGCATCTGCTGCCATTTCCCACTGTGTTTCCAAAGGGCAAAGGTTTTCCTCAGCTTCCCTCTCATATCCACCAGCCCTATGTGTGTTTAGAGTACCCTATGATATCCCACATAGAATAACGCTTAAGGTAACTGGACCCTATCCTCAACTTGTTATGCTTGTGAGTGACATCAGAGAAGGCATTAGAGGCAGCCTGTTGGAATCAGGGTTGGGAAGACTTGAGCACTTTCCTGCTCTTCTTTTATTCCAACCTTTAGACTAGGTTCCAGCACACTTTGATAGAGAAGCTGCCAGCACCATCAATAAATGCCACTGCTTCTTCCTCACTAGGCCCATGTCAGCAAAGGTTCCACTGTCTGTGGCATAAATAAGGCAACTGAAGGAAATGATGGCATCCTAATTTTGCAGATGCTGAACCAGCTGCAGAGGAATGTGTTCATAGAATCATAGAACAGTTTGGGCTGGAAAGGACATTAAGATCATCCAGTACCCCCTGCCTCTGTTCTCCTGGGACAACACAAGTGGAAAGGGAAAATGAACATGCCGTTCCTAAATCCCATACCAGTATCTTCCAGTCCTGCTGACCAGCACTTCATCCTGCTTGGCAGGTGCAGCAGCTTGACCAGAGTGGAGTTACTCTCAGATTCCAGATTATTTGTGCTACAAGCATGGCAAAGAGGCTCCGTCATGGCCTTAGGACCCCATAGAGGTTAGGAATGCTGTGTAAACACCAAGAGAAAGGATGAACCTGGTGCCAGAGACTTGGGAACAGGTTGTGAACAAGACACTGAGCTGGCGGCCAACACCTCTAAGAACCCCTCCTGTTGGCAGGTAACATAATGTCCCTCACCACAGGCCCTTGGGCAACAACATGTTTTGGCACCTCCATCCTTTTCACTCCTTTAATTTGTTACCACCTTTTTCTCTGCTTTAACTGTGAATGGATCTCTTCTCCTTCAGCTGGAGCTGTTGGCGGAGACAACCTCATCACCAGTTCCCTTGGTTTGGCTTGACTACCTATTTGGGCTGGCTCGTTCCTAACAGTTTGCTTTGGTCTTCTTTAACAGCACTGAGGTGCTGGTGACGAGAAGCCTCAGAAACATGTTAATAGAAAGGAAAATAGAAGGGGAAAACATTAGAGTAATCGAGAGGAAATTATAAGCCATGAAAGTGAAGAGACTGGAGGAAGAGTCCGACAGAGTCCCACGATCTTCAGGAGAAGGTGAAGAGATGGGAGATACGTCAAGCAAAGATGGGCTGGCAAATGTGTGTGTGTGAAATACAAGAACATAAAGTGAAAGGCTATTAGTAGCAAAGGCATCTGGATAAAATTACAGCCTTAACAGTGCATGAGAGAAAGAAAGGGAAAGAAAAAACTTTATGAGATCCACCAACACGTCTCGCTCTGTTTTAAGGAAGAAGGACACAAATCAAGGGGTTATTTTTATTCACAGAATGAGCTCGTTTCCCAAATGCAAGAACGAAAGATGAAGTTAAAAAGGAGAAAAAAGAGGTGGAGAAAGTCTTTCTTTCTACTCAACTCCTGTGGAAAAAATCCCCCTGATCCCAACTTTATGAAGGCCATAAAAAGACTTGGAAATCTATCCTGGCAGATGCCGGTGGGACTGGTGGTTGAGGCTTATACTTATTGGGTCTGATAGACAGAGGGATTGTAAGGCAGTTGGAAAAGTGCTCCACTTTGGAAGTGTTCTCAGCCTATTACTTAAAGGTCAGCAGGGTGGAGTCATGGTGAAAGGAAAAACACAGCAGCAAAGAGCATTGCCCACTGGCTAAAGCCATGAAGCTCCTGGTGACATCTTGGAGCACCTGTCTCTGATGGAACACAGGCTCTGACATGCATTCTTTTGGAAGCAGCAAACCTGAGGATTTCCCTTCTTCGTTTTATTTAATCAGAGGCTCCTAAATCAGTGAAATGGCTAAATCTGGTAGGAACTCCAGGCCAAATTTCCTCCGGCTGCTCTTTAAATCCCTGCCTGAAATACTAGAGCTGGGGAGAGAGAATTCATCTTCATTCTTTCCTCCTCCATTGCAGGCAATGTGCCTCAGCTCTCAGTTGCAGAGATAAAATGCTCTATTTTGGCACATTGTGGCAACATCAAGGTAGAGTTTCATCATTTATTCCATATCTAGAATGGACACTGCAGTGCCGCTGCCTACAAATGCCTTTTACAGATGGAGGAACTAAACCAGAGAGAACTAGACCGTCATAAGTGCTGTTTAGATAGAAGGAACTGAGCTTTGGGGCTGAACTTCCCATATGCAAGCTGCGCCTCGTGTCCCCTGAGCAGGGAAAGCTGAAATGGAACTTCAGAAGGTGGGTGGTTGACAGGGTTACCTACAGCATTCAAAGGAAAATGTGCAAAATGGGTAAGTTTGTGACATTCTGGCTTTCCTCCTTACTTGGGTGTCAACCTGAACCATAGCTACGCTCCTCCAAGACACTGTGTGTTGAGAAAAAGAGTAAGGTAAAGAGCAGGAATCACTGGCAGGGAGTCTGCAGCTGAGACATGTCAGTGTAATTCACCTATGTCAGTGGAAATGACCTGATTCTGGCACCTAACTCGAAGCAATTCCCAGCTTCCTGGCTGTCTTACATCCAAGAGAAGGAGTATAGACACCTTCATACCTGCCTTGAGGGATTCCTTAGACCATCATATCTCTCTAGCCATAGTTTTAGTTTATCTCAGCAGATTGGGTCTAGTTTGGGATACCCACCAGATCAGTGGAGACAGAACTATAGCCCTGCATGCAGCTAAGCAGCAGCTGCAGAGATGAGCTTCCCAAGATCTCATCTCAACCTACAACACTTGTAATCGTCTCAGGAGTGCAGATGAAGGCGAGGAAAGGATTTATCTTCTCTGCCCTGAGTTACAAAGCCAAAAAGAGCAACTCCTGCCATGAGATGTCCCATGAGGGAGCAGAAGGCTGTGCCCAGCATCCCTCAAAAGGTCATCAGAGGCTTTTCTCTTTAAGGGAAAAGCTGAATGAGACATCAGGCTCACCTAACGTACACCTCTGGCAGTGATCAGCCTCTCAAGAGCCTACGCTGGAGCAGTCTCTATGGAGATGGGCTAGGCTGGGCAGAGACTTTAACTGCACATCTATTACATCTCTTACTATTATGCTTTGTGGAGTGCACACAGGCTCTGCAGTTTTAACTCAATCAAGCCTGAGAAAATGCTTTTATCAGTGCCAAAAGCCACATCTGCACCAGGGATATTTAGCAGGGTGCTCCCTGCTAATCTGTGAGGGCCTGTTCAAAGTCAAACGCACACTGCAGCTTTCCAACAGGAGGAAGGAGGTTTCCAGAATCATTTACTATAGGGAGAACAATGTATTTTCCCCCACGGCCTTGTTCCCAGGAACTCTTTTGGCTGAAGCATCCAGGGAACTTCAGCCTATGGCATACACCCTTCATTTCATGGTGCTTTGCTTCAGTTTTGACAGCACTGTAAGCAGATGAAAACAGGGCTTTAAAGCAAAACGTTTCAGGCAACCACAAGTTTAAACATTCGTACCTATTCTGCCTCTAATGGCAAAACCATAGGAAAGCTGTAATCAGATCTGCTCCTTGCAGGCTGGGCTCTTTTCCAGCACTTATCATGGAAGCTCTGGGAGATGGCAGTCTGCTTTAACTGAGCCCCAGCCAGGGCAATAGAACTCTTTTCCCTGTTTGGGAATTCTGAGTTTCCCCAGCTGGTGGCATCTGCTACTTGTTGGCCAAGATCTCACGCTCTGCTGCACTACCAGTTTTGATTGAAAGCAATTTTCAGGGCTGGCCATCATGGAAAAGGATTTGAAGGTAAGGAAGAACGGTTCAAAGAACAGATGACAAAGGTGTGAAACACCTCTAGGGAAAGCCCTCTAGATGCTTCTCATATCTCTTTCTATGGCTTCTCCATCTGGTGGCCACAAAAAGCCTATTGTCTGAATTGATCTCCTGAACATAGACACCACAGAACCTCAACAATACTTGAGGTAACTGATAGACATTTCAAGGGATGTGTCTCATTGACACCACCACAGCACCTCAAGCTTAAAGGGTTTTAAAACCAAACCAGTTCTAGGTGAGAAACAAAGATGTTTTATGCTTCAGAGATGACCTGGATATGGTTTACCTATTGGCTGAGTTTCAATACTATAAGATCATGAAAGAAAGTTGGCACCTGTGATACTACACTCCAGAAAGAAGTTAATCCAATAAGCAAGTATGGTTTGAAAAAACAAAGCTGATATTGGGTCACAAACAAAATAGCATTGAAAATCATAATGAAATTACTGCAACCTCCCACATTAATCTAAGGGAAGGCAGGCAGTAGCTGGCAGGAAAAAGAAGCAGCATGCAGCTAATTCCATGCCCTTAAATCATCACAAACCATATGATATATGGAAGAATCTGCAGCAAGGAAAAAGCTGACATAAACTATCTCTCTCCTTTCTAAAATACAGCTAAGAGCAACAGAAAACACAAAGTGAGGAGAATGGTGAAAGCAAGTGTTGGACACCCTGGCACTTAAGCTTTAGTCTTGTTAATTCATCCCAAAGATCCATGCCCAAGCCCCACGTGAAGCCACTGAAGAAATTGGTTTCAATGGGCTTCATGTTGGAGCAAACACTTCCCAGTGTGTACACAGGGGTAGGAGACTGCCCTTATCCTATTATAGTTCCCAGACATTAATGTCATCAGGTGTACAGCATTTGCATCATTGTCTAATTTATACTGTGAGCTAATTTGGCCCCAGTAATTATTACTGAGAGGATTAGATTTGTAACACCTGGGGTGTAATGAGGAAAGAACTGATTTAATGGGCTGAGATGTTCAATACATTTATAGCTGTAGTTTACTTAAGCTTGGGTAGCCTGCACTTTCTTGTAGTTCTGCTTTTCTCCAGGTGAGCCATAAGTGGACTTAATTCTATTGCATTTTATTCCTTTTTTTTTAAGTATAGTTATATTTTCTGCATTTAAAAGCTTCAGGTGGAAATCTCACTATATGCTGGCCTATTGGTGCTACTGCATTTCACCTTTCTCTCTTCCTTCCTTTCCCCCTCCTGGGAGAGGGTGTGAAGGTGGTGGTTGTGGTTTTCCTAGTTTGGAGTGGGTTCTTTACACCTTTAAGCTTTTTAGCTGCAGCAGTTTAGTTACTGGTGAAGGAGAAATGGAAGGGAAATAATTGCTCTGAATTCTGGAATCCTGTGTGTGGTGGGGTTCTTTGATGTGCTTGTCTTTTTAAATCTGAGCACTGCTTCATCTTGAAATGTAGGCAGTAAGTTGTGTTGGTCTTTGTCTTATGAAAGTCCTGTTCGCTATTTCCACTGAAAACTGCTTTGCCTCAGCTAACTAAGAAGCCTTTTGAAGATATAGTCTGATAGTGCTGTGAAGCAGGTTTGTTGCTATCTTGTGATGGATGCTCTCGTGGTCATAGGGAAGTGTTTTAACCTGGAATAGCTTCCCCAGCTAAAGCTGCCCAGTGTTATTCTTTTATGGCTTCACTGACTCTTTGAACATTCCTTTGTGAAGTGTCCCATCCCCTTCTCGGTTTGAAAAGGAGAGGACATCCATTAGTGCCAGCAGCTCTGCTGGAGGAAGTAATGGAAATGTGTGTAAGGACAAGTTCATAGTTGTTTGCTGCTAAAGCAGAAGGCTCTGCAGAGCTGTGTTCTCCAGGGCTCAGGGCAATTTGATATCTCCACTGGTGACCTGCAAAAAGAAATACCTTACGTATTAGGTGTACTTTACGTATTAGGTGTGCAGGTGGCACTGGTCAGGGCTAGAGAGGGGAAAGGTCCTGCCAGCAGAATGGAAGGGAGTCCAAAGCAAACTCCCCAAACTGGAGAAATAGCCTGGAAAAATAGGCTGTGAGCCCACGGGCACAAACAGAAATGCCCATGCTTAGGTGAGGTTAACCAGCCTGAAAAGGATGCAGGGCCAGCATGAGGGGAAGGAGCTGGGGTTTACAATGAGTCACATTGTGAATGTGAGTCAGCAATGTTCTGCTCTCGTACTATCCTGGGATGTACAAACAAACTAATGCTCTCTAACACGTAAGCAGTTTTTCCGCTCTGGTAGTAGAGGCTGTGTTAGCTGATGTTGTGTCTTGAGGGGTCAGTGCCCTTTCAAAAGGGGATGGGAAGAGAAGTGACAAGAAAAGCAATTCAGGTACTAAAACATGGTCTGTGATGACCAAGGAGAAAAGGGTTAGTTTAGGCCAGGAAAGGCTGCCTGAATCTTGGCGCTTCCTATTGTTTGGGTGGTTGACTCTGCAATCGTGCCAATCTCCTTTTCGCATCACTTTTGTTTCATTCCTAATATTGGTGTTTCTCCAACTTCACCAAGTAACTCCAAGAAATACAGAGACTCTGTCCTGTGACATCACGTTGGAATTCCTATAGCTCATCAGGGTTGGAGCACAAACTTGCTGTAGGAATCATGGAAATATGCTAGATAAGGTCTCTGAGAGGTCACCTGGCACAGCCTGTGTTCTGGAGCAGGATGTGCTGTGTGTAAGAGGCCTCCCAGGTGTTTGGATAATCTATTTTTGATCCCAGCAGTGACATTCATGTTAGTAGACTCTTTCTACACCCTTCAGCTGGTTTTTGTTGGTTTTTCCCCTGTAGAATCAACAACTTTGGTCTTTAAGATCCCTTAAAAACCTTGGGGTTTTAGACTTCATCTTAGAAGGATTTTGTTGCTTACGTGCAGGTTACTAGCTGTATTAGTAACGCTGTAGATGGTGGCTGTCAGGCCCCCAACAGCCTCCATATGCTGCTCTAGAAAGGCACAAGTACCTCAGATCTTATGCGATATGCACCCTCAAATAGCACAAGATGCCTGTGAGGAGGCAACCAAACCTTAGCTTAAAACAGCTGTTACCTGCACACTGCTCACTTGTGGTACTAAATGGGCTCAGGATCTATGGGGAAGGAGAGCAGGTGATGAAATGATGCAGGAGTGCATCAGATTGGCTAAGCACAAGCAGGCTGGCCTGCAGTTGCTCAAGCATAAAGCATTTTCTGGAGAGGGGTGGGAGAAAACTGTCTGCTCTGTCAGTGCATCACAATCCTGTCTCCATACTCCCCAGCAATGCAATTTCCTCTTTCTCCCCTGCTCTGTCAGAGTAACTCTCAAATGTTTTGTCTAAGAGACAAAACCTGATGTTGAAATGCAGTTTTCCATGTTAATGATGACCCCTACATCAGCATTAATCATGCTTCCACGTCTGCCAGGAGCAGCACTTCAAGAGGGAGGGAGGAAGCCCCAACTGCACTCTTCTCAGAACATGACAGTCCTGATGGCTCTTCTCATGAAGCCAAGCAGATGCTGACAGCGAGCTATAAATTGCCACTTCAGCTCTTAACCAAGAGTGTTTCCTTGGAACTGGAGAGACTTTTACTGCCTTCAGTTCTGCCAAGGGGTTTAACAGCACTTTCAGACAACCTTCTGCCAGAGATGGGCTTAGATCCAGTCTTACCTGGGGACAGGTGACCTTTCTGTTTCATGTTCTACCTGATCCTGTGTATATAATGAAGGCATCACTCCCAGCCCTACTTTCCTCTTTTTCATTTCTCTTTTGCTCTCCTTATTACCAACATCTCTACTTTCCCAGGCACTATCCTCTATCTTTTTACTCACTAAGGGCTTAAGTACACTTGAGCTCAGGAGCCTTTTCCCAGTCATGGCTTGAGTGTGGATGCAGATCCCCTGCCTAAAGATGACGTGAGCAGGACTGGTAGCAGAGAACTGCTTCTTAGAGCTGTGCAATGAAGAAAGTGTGCATGGGTTGCTGTGGTTTTCCCCTTGCCTTTGTAAAGAACCATGGCAGTTTGGCTGAAACTATTTCAAAGCCTCTGTGTTAGATCTTGCTGGTTGCTAGCCCAGCTTCCCCAGCCCAGGGAATTCCCAGGCACTTCCCAAGGTTACACAATATGACTTTGCAAGGAACACTTTTTGCATCTCATGAAGCCAGGATGTTTCCACCTTGGGTTCCTAAATCTCCAAGTGAATTCAATCTCTTGAAGTTGACTCTGTCTATAGAAAGTATCTAAATTCTTTCCCCACTGGTCTTATTCCAAGTTGATTCATCTGAAACCAGCCAGATGATCTTTATCCTTCCAGATGTGTTGGTTAGCTCAACGAAGAGCTTCGCTTTCCCAGGTACAAGTGGAAAGGAAACCTTCTATTTTCCTAAGGGAAAAAACCAAACCCTAACACAATGTCTTCTTACCAATCCACTTATACTTTAACTGAAAAACCAAAAGGATAAAATACGAATGCATTTAATCATCTGTGTTCTTAAAAGGTGATCTCCGACCAGTCCTACCCCTGATTATTTCCCACATCAGCTGACAAGTGCTAGTGAACTTTGTGTTGCAGACTGATGCTGGTATGGCTTTCTGGAGATCAAGGTGTATCACAAAGTGGTTAGACAAGAAAAAGGAGAGTAACCACGTGCAGCAGAGGGGCTCGGGTGGTCAGAGCTTGCGGAACATTAGCAAAGGATAAAAGGTTTCTAAATGTCGAGGTTAGTCTCCACTGTGACACAAACCAGATGAATCCACCTCAGCTTGTGAAGGGAAATGATGTATTCAGAGCAACAGTAATATATGATTAAGAGATGAGCTCTTAGGCAGACGCTCTTCCCTGTGAGGGTGCTGAGGCGCTGGCCCAGGGTGCCCAGAGAAGCTGTGGCTGCCCCATCCCTGGCAGTGTTCAAGGCCAGGTTGGACACAGGGGCTTGGAGCAAGCTGCTGCAGTGGAAGGGGTCCCTGCCTGTGGCAGGGGTTGGAGCTGGAGGAGCTTTAAGGTCCCTTCAGCCCAAACCATTCTCTGACTCTATTAAAAGCTATGCTGAGTATCAGACTGTTTGAATAACACTTGCATTAGAGTGGCTTGCCTAAAATTCCTCTAGAGCCAAAAAGTAGTGAGAAGTCCTAGATTTATTCACGTGACCTGTTCACAAATCTTTTTAGGCCGAGTTGTCTCTGTTGGAGAAGGTATCTCCAGAATCTCAGAATGGTTTGGATTGGAAAGGACCTTAAGATCATCCAGTTCCAATCCCACTGCCATATGTCTCTCCATTAATCTGAAACAGAGTTCAGAAGGACTTACGTAGCTGTGGACATCTACACTCCAATGTCCAACCTTCTCAAAGTATTCCCAGTTGTATTCTTTATTTAAAACCAGGCTGGAGAACCATTAGGGAGTGGGATTATCTATTCCAAAAGTTAAAACTGCACCTGATATATTCCATTTAAAAAATAGTGTATTTGGCTTTCAAATACTTATTCCTTTGCCTTGTGGGGAGGGGAGAAGAGGATCAAACATCAAGCTACAGGTTTACATCAGACTTAAGACTGTGAGTAAAGAAGATGGGGTATAGCAGTGAGGCAATTTACATAGCGAGCATCTGAAGATGGAGTTGGGAGCTAAGCATCAGATCATGCTGCTGGAAACACAGGAATTTCAATACCTTTTCTCTGTTTTTGTCACTGTTTTGTGTGTCAACACCTGAAAAAAACCAAAAGGGTTGAAGAAAAGAAATAATTTAAAAGGAAATGAGCAACTTAATGTATTTATCAAATACATTTAAATTGCATCTGAACTTTCAGCCTCTGGGATGTAACTGAGCTGTCAAATCTCTGCATTTGTTAGAATGCTGCTGCATAATAAATGCACTTATTTCCTTAAACAACAGTATTAACTGTTTCCCATTGTTTCCATTAGGCAGAGGAGCTTTCTTTTCCCCCCTTTCATTGCTTTTTTTCCTGAGTATTGGGACATCAAGGGGGGAAAATCAAAGGACAAAAGATAAGGGAATTAAGAGTTACATTGTTCATGCAGATAGCCAGCGCCTCGCTCTACACATGGCAATGGGCCAGTGTAATTATTTCAGTCTGGGAAGTGATTTTTCTCTGCTTGAGCCAATCCTTATTGTAACTGAAGTTTAACTGGGATCTCTTGTACTGGTTTTACCAGTTCCACTGGTAAAATGGCCATAAAACCAAAACCAAACCATCCTTAACCAGAGTAGTAACATTGGAAAAGATGAGTGGGATGCTGCCTTCTGGTTGTGGCTTTGCGCTTGTTCCCAAGAGCTATGCACTTTCCTGTCCTTCCCCTACCCCGCTGCAGCAGATGCTGCCTCTGTGTCAGCCACAAATGTTCTCACTGTATGGCTGAGCAGTGCCTTAGCACTGATTACTGCCTGTGGCCCCTGATGTTAGCTGCATTACATAGCATGATTTAGCATAATGGTATCTTATACTATACATTGATTAGTTTCCACCTAGAACTAAAGAAAATCCATGAGCAAATACAAACTGTTGGCAATGATTCCCAAACAAGTGAAGCTTGCTGGGCTGTGCAGGCATCCTCAGCTGCTTGTGTTCTCTCTGGTTCTACAAGTGAGTCTGCTGCAAATTTCGGTGTTTCGAATGTTCAGGAGGGAATCTGCATTGCTTGTCTTTAGGTGCAGACCTTAGAATGGCAAAGCAGCCTTTGGAGATGTCTCTCTTCCTCTGTTGACTCACAAGGCTTGAATACAAGCTGAGTTTTCATTAGACAACAAACCTGGCCAGGGGTAGTGCTGGCTTTCATCTCCTACATTGCTCAGAGTGAGATCTCAAATGCCAAAGAGTGGTGCCAAGGGCGCATCTCTCTTGTTCCCTGTGACCTGTGCGGTGTTCACATTGCTCTAGGTTCATGGATGGGCTGCAGGGTCCCCTTGGGACAACCAAGATGGGGGCAGCCACGCTGGCAAACCTCTCATTGCATTCCCTCCCCACCAGGTCTCCGCTGCTTTCACATGACTTGCGTTTGGAAAGAGGGAAGAGAGGGAAGGAGCTGCTTGGAATTGCCCAGAAAACAACCTCAAAGGATGTCAGGGGAGCTGGATGGCATCCCAGCCCTCTTCCTTGGGTTTCTATCCTTGCAGCCCACAGAAGAGCTCCTGAGGAAGGAGAGGAGAGTCTTGATAAGAGGGTGATGGGGAACCAAGAGGAACCTGGCTGGCTCCCACTCCCTGCTCCTTTAGCACACTCAGCTGTGTATGAGAGGAGAGTTTAGGGCCATCCTGCCTCCTGGTTCAAGGGGCACAGAGTATCATCCGACAGGAGCGTGCAGCCCCCCTTTCCCGTAGTGGGTGGCTGAGGTTTTTCAGGATCAGGGATGATTATTCTATTTATTTTGCCCCTGTCAAAAAAGAAAATGGGTCGGCTTCTGCCAAGTAATCTTACACCTAAGTATTTCCTTCTGTTTGTCTTAAAAACAGCTTAGTATGGATGTTACCTCCAGGTCGCGGGGTCACTGGGGGATTGGCAGAGGCTCTTCTGGGTTTCTCAGAGCACAGCACACTCCTGGAAGCCCGTTCCTAATTGTCTGGTGGCGATGAGGGAATATGGAGCCAATCCAAGAAATGCAGCACCACGGAGTGGGGCTCTGTCCCTTTGACAAGGTATGTAGCTAACGAAGGCTGCTTGGGTGCTGTGCTGCAGAGATGTGGGGTGAAGCGGTGCATGGACACACAGAACAGGTCATTTTTCATTTCTGGAACATAAGTTCTGGTGTGTGGAATCACACACGAGGGGGTAAGGAAACAATCCAGCCCCAACAATGCTGCCTTTCACCGCATTGCATGATAAAGAATCGTTCCTTCCTGCCTATTTAAAGGGGGTTTGCTGCTGCTGAGAGGTGCTGGATGGATGGATAGTGAGAAGCATGTTTTACTTATTCAGAGCACTGGCACCACATGGGTCCCCAAAACTGTTTTGATATAGATGTAGCCCATTCTGGGTCCTGCTCACCACTATCTGTGCTTTTGTATGTAGTCAGGTTCAGGGAGCCATGTGCTACCTCTAACTGCAATCTGAGTATCATCAAGACCTCACTTAGGTGTTATCAGGTGAATCTGGTGTATTTGGGGGTTGGAACTAGATGATCTTAAGGTCCTTTCCAACCCTAACTATTCTATGATTCTATGATCATCAGGCATCTCTGTAGTTCATGAGCTTATGAACAAGGGTGAAATTAGAATCATAGAATAGTTTGGGTTCAACCCCCCTGCAATGAGCATGGACATCTTCAACTAGATTCCACATGAAATTCCAGATGAAAAGAGAGAATTAGGTTAGATGTGAGGAAGAAACTTTGTACATTGGGGATGGTGAAACACTGGCCCAGGTTGCCCAGAGAGGTGGTGGATGTGCCATCCCTGGAGACATTCCAGGCCAGGCTGGACGTGGTTCTGAGCAACCTGATCTAGTTGAAGGTGTCCCTGCTCATTGCAGCGGGGTTGGACTGGATGAGCTTTGAAGGTCCCTTCCAACCCAAACTATTATGTGATTCTGTGAATACACAGGACATGAGATGTGCTGGAAGAGAGTGTGCATCACCTGCTGCAGTGATTCACTTTGCACAAGTCACCAAGAAGCCCTGTTTGCCACAAGCATGTTCACTGATCAGCCCTTGTAGGGGAAAGCACTTATTGACATCCCCCATCAAGTGATCTTCCAGCTCATGGAAGGGCTGATCTCCACTGGGCTTGTCTTGGTCAAGGGTTTTCTGCAGACTTGTTATTTTCCCTGTGGATTGAAACTGGATGTAAAAATCTCAGTTCTCTCTGTAAAACCCTGGCCAGGTCCCTCCAACAGCCTGATGAAGCAGAGCAAGCGCAAGATCCCTCACTCAAGCATAGTCCAGCTTGACAACCCAATGGTCTTCAAGCAGATCCCAGATGCAGAGGGTAACCCAGGAATTCAATATAGTGACACAATGAGCTGCATGTGGCTGCATTTCAAGCAATGAACTGAGATGAACCCTCACTGAACATGGTCTGAGTAAACCCCAAAAGGTCCCTCCCAACCCTTTTGCAGGCTACATCTTCCTCCCCAAACTGCTGCAAAGACCACCTGGGTCAGGTACGAGTGTGGCTTTTGTCTCCTGCCTATTTAATGTGAACGCTTCAGCTCTTCTGACCATTACTTGCTTGTTTGTGATAAAACACATGAAATAATCCCCACTGTGCAATCTAAAGAGAAAAAAGGATCAGAAATAAATCCACGGAAAGGAAAAGCAATGCTATGAAGGTGACAGATCCAAGAAGCCACTTTTCTATGGCCTAATCCAGCATTTCATCCAACAGAACTGCGTACATAGCATGTAGTTTTTTCTCTTTCCCCTCTTTGATGCTAAAAGATGGCAAGTTTTCATGGTTTTTTATCACATTCCTCCTCAAAGTGCCCAGTGGACCTGAAGGAGAGGCAGAAGACGTCATCTGCAACCTTGAAGGACAATGAGATTACTGTAACAGATCATTGGCTCTGTCCATGTCTGTTATCAAGCTCTTAGGAACAGCTTCAAACAGCCAAATCCAAAGAAATACTGACAACTCTCATAAGAAAGCTTTTGATTAGAGGCCCAGGCTCCAGGCATGGTGTGGAGACGGCTGTCACTCAGCTCTTAGAAGCATCGGAATCTGTGTTGCTCCCAAGGCAGGTACAGATAATATACAAAATCTGGAGACTTTGTGATTCGTTATCCATGTTCTGCACTCTATGGCAAACCAAGAAGCCAACAGCAGCGCAGGGAAGTCCTGTATGTCCTGTACAGGGAAGTGACATTCACCCAGTGAGGTAGTGACATGCTGCTTCTCTCCATCAGTCTGCATTGCATGCACAGCATAGAATCATAGAACAATTTGGGCTGGAAAGGACCTTAAGATCATCCAGTTCCAATCCCCCTGCCATGGGCAGGGACATCTCACACTAAACCAGGGCACCCAAGGCTCTGTCCAACCTGGCCTTGAACACTGCCAGGGATGGAGCATTCACAACCTCCCTGGGCAACCCATTCCAGTGCCTCACCACCCTCACAGTAAAGAATTTCTTCCTTAGATCCAATCTAAACTTCCCCTGTTTGAGTTTGAACCCGTTACCCCTTGTCCTGTCACTGCAGTCCCTGATGAATAACCATGCCAAGTGCAAGGTCCTACACCTGGGTTGGAGCAATCCCAGGCACAGCTACAGGTTGGGCAGAGAAGAGATTCAGAGCAGCCCTGCAGAGAAGGACTTGGGGGTGTTGGTCAATGAGAAAATGAACATGAGCCGGCTGCAGTGTGCGCTCGCAGCCCAGAAAGCAACCGTATCCTGGGCTGCATCAAGAGGAGCGTGACCAGCAGGTCGAAGGAGGTGATCCTGCCCCTCTGCTCTGCTCTCGTGAGCCCTCACTTGGAGCATTGTGTGCAGTTCTGGTGTCCTCAACATCAAAAGGACATGGAACTGTTGGAACAAGTCCAGAGGAGGCCACGAGGATGATCAGGGGCTGGAGCACCTCCTGTATGGAGACAGGCTGAGAAAGTTGGGGCTGTTCAGCCTGGAGAAGAGAAGCTGCGTGGAGACCTCAGAGCAGCCTTCCAGTATCTGAAGGGGGCCTACAAGGATGCTGGGGATGGACTCTTCATCAGGGACTGCAGTGACAGGACAAGGGGTAACGGGTTCAAACTGAAACAGGGGAAGTTTAGATTGGATCTAAGGAGGAAGTTCTTTACTGAGAGGGTGGTGAGGCACTGGAATGGGTTGCCCAGGGAGGTTGTGAATGCTCCATCCCTGGCAGTGTTCAAGGCCAGGTTGAATGAGGCCTTGGGTGCCATGGTTTAGTGTGAGGTGTCCCTGCCCATGTCAGGGGGATTGGAACTGGATGATCTTAAGGTGCTTTCCAACCCTAACTATTCTATGATTCTATAATAGTCCATCCCCAGCATCCTTGTAGGCCCCCTTCAGATACTGGAAGCTGCTCTGAGGTCTCCACGCAGCCTTCTCTTCTCCAGGCTGAACAGCTCCAACTTTCTCAGCCTGTCTCCATACAGGAGGTGCTCCAGTCCCTGATCATCCTCGTGGCCTCCTCTGGACTTGTTCCAACAGTTCCATGTCCTTTTTATGTTGAGGACACCAGAACTGCACACAATGCTCCAAGTGAGGTCTCAGGAGAGCAGAGCAGAGGGGCAGGATCACCTCCTTCGACCTGCTGGTCAAGCTCTTTAAGACTGTTCTTTTAAGCATCAGACAGTGCTGTGCCGGGGTTGTATGATGGGGATGCTTTTGGCACTGAAAGCAGTCATGGGGCATTGTGGCCCATGATAAGCTATTCCACCCCCTCATTCCCAACCTCCTGTCCTGTCATAGCAGAGCAATTTGACACATGAGACACGCTGCCTGAGTGGGGACTCTTCCCATAAGAACCCCCTCTGGCAGTGCTCACTGCTCCTTTCATGGTGTATTGCATGTGACCTGTGTTCAGGTATATCCATTCTTGGGTACACTGTTATGATACCCATGTTGAAGATGCAAAGAGAAGCCCCAAAAGCCCTTTCATTTCCCAGGGTGGGTGGACAGTGAGTTACTTTCAGTAAGACTAAGAAAAAAGCCAAAGGCCATAAAGGAAATCTGTCGCAGGGAATGCGACAAAACCCCCCCGTGTTCTCAGAATCAAACCATGGATGTTGGAACTGCATGATCTTTAAGTCCCCTTCTAACCCAAATCAGTCTGTGATTCTGTGTCTATACAAATCACCTTTTGTCCTCTGGATGGTGAACTGGGAACTGCAGCCTGTCACCCTGCAGTGCCAGCCTTGCAATGTGGGTAACTAGGTGCAAAGCTATGATCATAGAATCACAGAATCCCACAGTGGTTTGGGTGGAAGGGACCTTAAAGCTTCTCCAGCCCCTGCCACGGGCAGGGACCCCTTCCACTGGAGCAGCTTGCTCCAAGCCCCTGTGTCCAATCTGGCCTTGAACACTGCCAGGGATGGGGCAGCCACAGCTGCTTTGGGCAAGCTGTTCCCATTCCTCAGGTTGCCCAGAGCGGTTGTGGCTGCCCCATCCCTGGCCATACAGGAAATCTATAGCAGGGAATATGATTAAAAGCCTGTGTTCTTGCTTCCCAACCTTGTTCTTGCGTTACATTTATGCACCCCTTTGAACACTGACTCCAGAAAGGATGAATCACCCCCTGGAGAGCTCAGCATCTCTCCGACAGTGTGGAAGAGATTTAACCAAAGCAGCCAGAATCTGCTCCCTGTAAATCTGGAAATAAACCCAAAACCCCTGGCTCAGAAAGCAAATTCTTCAGCAGTGCCTGTTGCATCACTGTAGGAAAGGGAGGAAAACAAATGGCCTGATGCCTATAAACAAGGGCTATTGTTAAACGTACTTGAGGATTTTTGTGGAGACAGCATCAAGTTTCAGGCTTCCTGCTACTAAGTAAACGCTCCCCGGTACGGGGGAGGCTGCTGCTGCCCCTGAGTTTGCAGAAAGAATTGTTACTATGCTAAAAATCTAACAATTCTCTTCCTTTCCTGCAGTATCTGAGCTTCAACTCGCCTTGAATCAGGTCTGGGTTAGAGAACAAGCCCAAGGGAAGCGCAGATGCAGGCTCCATTGTATGAAGAATCCCCTGTTCCAGGCTGAAAGATGAGGGTATTTATTCACCATTTATGTTAATATAAACATATAAAACCTTTTAGTTTATATATGCATATATAAAAATGCATCTTTATATAATATATATAAAAAATATATAAATAAATTTATATATTTATATATAGTTATATAGATTCTGGTTCACCTGTACAGTTCTAATCCAGTGTGTGTGAGTGATGGGGGAATAGAGAGAGCTAAAAAAGGCTGTGAATCCCAGCTGGATGTGAATGGGTGCTGGTCAAGGTGTCAGGGACCAGCAAACTCTTTGGGCTCAGTGCTGCTGATCTGCTGCTCCGCCTGCCTGCACCAGAGAGGCTTTTTGGGTGCCTTGGCATAGTCACTAAAGGCCTGCTGGCACAGATGTGGCCTGTCACTATGGCACTGATTTGCTCTGATCCCTTTCCACCTGCTTCCAAAGACGCTTTAGGTAAACCTTGGTACAGCTTAGGCAAAAGAACTGACTGATCATAGAATTGCTGGTTTGGGGTGGAAGGGACCTTAAAGCTCCTCCAGCTCCAACCCCTGCCATGGGCAGGGACCCCTTCCACTGGAGCAGCTTGCTCCAAGCCCCTGTGTCCAACCTGGCCTTGAACACTGCCAGGGATGGGGCAGCCACAGCTTCTCTGGGCACCCTGGGCCAGTGCCTCAGCACCCTCACAGGGAAGAGCTTCTGCCTAAGAGCTCATCTCAGTCTCCCCTCTGGCAGGTTCAAGCCATTCCCCTTGGCCTGGCCCTACAGGCCCTGGTCCCAAGCCCCTCTCCAGCTTTCCTGCAGCCCCTTTAGGCACTGGAGCTGCTCTAAGGTCTCCCCTTCAGGAGCCTTCTCTTGTCCAGGCTGCCCCAGCCCAGCTCTCTCAGCCTGGCTCCAGAGCAGAGCTGCTCCAGCCCTCGCAGCATCTCCACGGCCTCCTCTGGACTCGGTGCAGCAGCTCCATGTCCTCATACTACGGACACCAGAGCTCTACTCAGCATCCCAGGCGGGGTCTCCCCTCAGCCCTTCCCGCTGCCCACCTTCACCACCGAGCCCCACTGAACCGGTTCTCCCGCCCTGCCGCAGGGCCGGCGGTTCCTGAGCTCAAATGGGCGACGGGGGGCGAGCTTCTGACCCACCGCCCGCTCCTGCTAACGGGCACACGGCGGTGTGCGTACCCCCTCGGGGTATGAGCACACAAGCACTGCCACAGCCCCTCACACAAGGGCAGCGAGACTCAGGTTAAACTCGACCCGCTCTATGCCCGCTGCCACGGCGCCAATCCCCCGCCCCTTCCCGCGCTCGCAGCCGCCACTAGGCACCGCCCCGGGGCGGGGCGAAGGTCGGGCGGGCTCGGAGACCCCGCGCTTTTCCTGCAGAGCCCGCGCTCCGGGCGCCATTCCAGTCAGATCCGTGACGCAGCTCGGACGCGTCTCGGACTTCTCCCGCTCCTCTCCCCGCTGCCGGGGCTGCTCCGTTCCGTGTTACCTCAGAGATGTTCCTGCTCTGGAGCCAGGCTGAGAGAGCTGGGCTGGGGCAGCCTGGACAAGAGAAGGCTCCTGAAGGGGAGACCTGAGAGCAGCTCCAGTGCCTAAAGGGGCTGCAGGAAACCTGGAGAGGGGCTTGGGACAAGGGCCTGTAGGGACAGGCCAAGGGGAATGGCTTTAACCTGCCCGAGGGGAGACTGAGCTGAGCTCTTAGGCAGAAGCTCTTCCCTGTGAGGGTGCTGAGGCGCTGGCCCAGGGTGCCCAGAGAAGCTGTGGCTGCCCCATCCCTGGCAGTGTTCAAGGCCAGGTTGGACACAGGGGCTTGGAGCAAGCTGCTCCAGTGGAAGGGGTCCCTGCCCGTGGCAGGGGTTGGAGCTGAAAGATCTTAAGATCCTTTTGAACTCAAACTCTTCTATGGCACTAAAGGTTCTCAGTGTTCTGAGAATAAAACTGATCTGGCCGAAAGCGGGGATGCGATTTATTCACATTTATACTGTTCATGTTAATGTGGTTTAAGCCATGGCAGAGCCACATCTGAACCAGCAAAAGGACCTTGCAGCCTAAATACACTGAGGAGGCAGGAAAGCTTCATGGGAGGGTGTTTGCTAGGGATCGTAGAGCCCCAGCATAAGCCATTGGGGCTGCAGGGCACCCTGACCACCCAGAGTGCTGTTGGAGAGGGAGGAACCAGAGCTGCTTCCCTTTCCATGGAGCAGAAGTGTCTGGGATGGAGGACGGTGGCTGCTTTAACAGCTCCTGCAGAACTCAGACGCAGCCTCCCTAGGTCCATAGTGGGAGCATTAAGGAGGGGCAATGGGACAAATACGTAGCTTTTTGGGGGGAAAGCACTTTGGAAGCACAGCTGTAGTCTGGGGACCCCAGGTCAGATGTCTCCTTTGGCCACCACCTTCTGCAGTGCTGCGTTAGATAAGAGTGCTCCTGTTAGCGTGCAACACAGATCCCGTTTCTCCTATCTGTTCCTTGAACCCCTTCCCTGGAAACCCAGCCTGACTTACCTGGGAGAAGCTTAACACAAGCATCTGAGGGCTTAAAGCAAGACAAAAGCAGTTCCTGTAAAATCTGTCTGGGCTGATTGGAACTGTATTGGCTGCTTCAGCTTGAGAGGCCTTAATCTGTGAGGGGCAGTGGGACTGAGGGCTGTGAGACTCGCAGCCTGGTTATCTGCCTTCGCAGCCTGCCTCTGGGTTTAACCTCGGCCCTGCCTGTCCAAGCAGCCGCTGGATGTGTGGAGCCCGGCTCTGGGTCAGGGGAAGGGGAGGTTTGTGTTCTGGTTGTCTTGAAAGGAGCCATCAATCATCCCCGCAAGAAAACACCCCCTGAACCTAAGCAGCATCCACAGCAGCTGCTCGAGCCCTCATCCATTATTCCCACTGCGCCCAGACAGAGATTCCCTTGTATTAAAATAGCAAAAAAAGGAAGCAGAAGGAAAGCCCTCCCAAACCCTGAGGTTCTCGGGGATCACTCAGAGACACGTTCAAGCGCATAAGACAACCGTGGCAAGTGGCCAGCTCGGGGTGACCCGTGGGCTGCTCCCCCCTGGGGACTCGCGTTACAGTAACCATCCTGTTCCTTCCAGACGGGATCATTCCTGCTCGATGCTTATCAACCATCCCGCTGCAGGAGCACGGTCCCGGCCGTGCATCACCCACACTGTGCTACTCCTGCCTCCCCCATCCCTGCCTGTCCCTCCCTCTGTCCCGACCACCCCTCGCGATGTCCAGCTCCAAACCTCTCCTCCGAGCGCTGAGCTCATCCCTCTTTCGTTACATGGGTTGGTTTGCCTTTTTATTTTGGGTTTCTTTTTTGTTTCTTCCTTATTCCCCCCCCCCCCCCCCCCCCCTTCTCCTTCCCTTTTCACTCCCAGGCTGCTGACACATAGATTTATAGCCAAATGTCAAAGCTCTCCGAGTCTTGGCCTCGTTCTGCTTAACTCGGCGAAACTTCTGGAAAAAGAATACATGGGCTGGAAGGGCTTAAATACGTCTGGGGCAGATTCAGCTCCTTGCTGTTAGCACCCTTCAGAAGAGCTGAATGCAGGCCAGGTTTTGTTTGTTTTTCCTTCCAGTCACCTCCCACCACCACCTCTTTGGTCCTCCAGTGGGGGAAAAAAAGCCAAGTGTGGTAGAACCTCCATCTCCTTACTCCATTTCTTTCCCTTTCAGCTTCTTACCCTGATTGCTGCTAACTCCACTGCCTCCCACCCCCAGCACCTCCTCAGCATCCCCATAAAACAGGCTGGGTGGCTGCTGGAATTTCTTTCCCATCCTGACGATGGCCATGGCAGTTAGCAGGTCCTAACTCATGCTCTCATGCATAGAGACTTGGCTACTGCTGCTCTGTTCTCACCAGTCTCAGGGTGGAAATTCCTCCAAAAGCTGAGGACCTCGCTGCTGCCAGGCGGCAGGGTAATGATCCAGAACTAAAGTCACCACGTTCATGGCTAGTTAAACAGCTTCGTTTCCAGCAGCACACACTCCTTGCTTCACTCCCAGAGGTATCCAGTTTTAGACTGGAAGCCCCTGTAGAGGTCAAAGCTCTATTCTTCTTTAGGTTCTCATTATAGTCTAGCTCTGAAACCAGGGTAGAGTTGGGGCACCAAGACACAGCAACAGCACAACCTGACCTTTGAAGGTGTGGGTCCTACAGCTGTGCCTTGGACCTGTGCTTCATACCTTGACAAAGCAAGGTCATGGTGTGCCTCCTGCTCTTTGAAGCCGTAGCATGGATATGTATTCAGGGCAGGGAATGCCCCAGGGACAGACCTGGAGAGGGGGACACCAGAAGGTCCTGTATCCCTGAGAAAAGTCATGCAGTCACTTGTCATTATGGAGTCTGGGTGGGGAGAGAGGAAGGGTGGCCATGGGAGGTCATGAGGGGAGAAGAGGGGTGGCCATGAGCAGTGGGGGGAGAGAGCGAGCGGCCATAAGGGATGAGGGGAGAGGAGGGGTGGCCGTAAGAGATGGGAGAGAAGAGGGGTGGCCATGAGGGATGGGGGCAGAGGAGGGGTGGCCATATGGGGTGGGGGGCGAGGAGGGGTGTCTATGAGGGCAGATCTTGAGGTCAGTTTGCCCTCAGGGGCATGGGTTCGTGGTGGGCTTGGCAGTGCTGGGGAATGGTGGGACTTGATGATCTTAAAAGTTTTTTCCAGCCTGGTTGATTCTGTGATTCATAACTCTGCAAACTGCACTGGCTGGGTCTTGGGTAACTCTCTGGGACCACAGGTGCTCATTGCACATCTAGATACCTGCATTATGCACACCTTAACACAGACCCGTATGTTAAGGTGTGCATGTTACAAAAATTCCGTCTCAATCTTAGTTTGGTTTAATTAATTTATTTACTATCAATTAATATTCAGAGGTAATAATCAAGCAGCGCTGGCTGCGATCAATCCAGCTTATTTTACATCAGAATGAAGTGAATCGTGCCTGGAAGTTCCTTTTTGTTTTCCTATTAACTATTAAAAAAAGCACAGTCTAGACTAGATTTGTGCTGCTGGCAAGACATTTATAAGGAAAAGCCAGGACAGGTCAAGATTTCAGTGCGGACATAAAGAGAGACGTATTGGAATCCACACCAAGTGGATTTGTGAGTCATCAGTACAGCTGGTGTGTTTGGGGATGAGGTTCCCAGAGCGATGGAGGCAGGAAAAAGAAAGCATGGGCAAGTCCATGTAACAGTTTCATAGGCAGCCTGGGGGAAGAGCAGGAGAATCCTGCGAAGGGCACTCGTTTTCCATCCCACCTTTCTAGTCACCTAGAAAGATGGGATGGGAACCAGGAGGGGGAAGAGTAATGGAAATTAAGAGGAGCAAGGTCTCGAACAGAAAGAATATACCAAGTGACCACATGAATGGGATTGGCAGGTCCAAATCATCCATGCAGCCAGCGTGATGAGGTTGGTAAAGAGAGTTACGGGAGCAATTTAAGTGAAGGACAGTAGGTGAATGTTGGATTGCAGCAGATTTGTAGGAGAAGAGATTGGGACCAGCTGAGACTTCAGATTTGGGAGAAACCGAGCACTGACAGAAAAGGGACAAAAGAGATGAGAAGGTTGAGAGGAGGCTGGAGAAGTGGGCTAAAGGGAGGAGAATGGGAGTGGGGCATTGGGAAGGTGTCAGTGGAGAAGGCAAGGCCAGAGGAGATGAAAAAGAAGATGACAAATACTAAAAAGCGTAAAAAGCCATGATCTTTGTCTGGTCTCTGCTTTCACCAGGATTGGACTGGGCTTTGGAGCTCTCAGACAGGTATTTCCAGGACTGTGCAGAGTTCAAAAGTGGTGTCATCTTTGGGTTGCAATATAAAACTTGTTGCTGAAAGCTGAGCTCTAAAAGGAGTAGCACAAAATTATTTTGCAGGGAGATTATCCCATACAAGTGAGTTTCTTACGTTTTCTAGTACTACCCCCTCAGAGATGGAGGAAAAGGCTCCACTTCTGAGCTGATGCACTTGAGGAATTTTTCTTTCTTAGTGCTCATAACAAAGGTGTGAATGTGTGCCTGACACAGCAGGACAGGAGTGAATCCTGAATTTAGACTCTTCTGACTGTCTGAGAGGTCTCACTCTGTGCTCTTTAGAGCCAAACTAGGAAGCAACAGACCAAAATACTACTTTATGTTTCTCCTTTTGTCACAGGATTTTTCTATTTCTTGTAGTAGCCTAAAAAAAAGAGAAAACAACCCACATCGTATTTACTAAGATTAATTAATAAAATAAGTAAAAAAAAAAAAAAGGAATAACAATTACAAACATTAATAGCAAGAGGTAAAATCAAGAATAACAATTACAAAGATTAATAACAAATAGGTGAAACCAAGAATAACAACTACAGAGATTAATAAAATTGGCCAATTGTTCATGACTTCTGCAGAATCACGTTCAGAGAGGTTTAGATTTCAGAAAGATGCTGCTCCGTGGTACAAATCATGTGCGGTGTCCCCTGCTCAGATCTGCCTGCTCTGTGCCACTGAGCATGGGCTGAGCAAGGCATGGATCAGCCAGAGCGGGATGGTGACACTGGGGAACAGCCCAGTTGTAGAATCCCAGAATCCTGGAGTGGTTTGCGTTGAAGGGACTTAGAGTTAGATGAGCTTTGGAGGGCCCTTCCAACCCAAACCATTCTAGGATTCTGTGATTCCATGAAGTCCTGTTTCTGGCTGTGGTGTCCAGACTCTGATAAACTCCAGGTGACTCCTTTGCTCTGTGTGCTCACAAGCAGGCTGATCTTTCTGCTTTCACCTGCAGGTGAGCTCTTCAGTCCTGCCTGGAAATGCTTGGACACAGCAGCTGTATGCGCTCACATGTATCTCCCCCTTTGCCCTTCTTCCCTGAGCAGGAGTGATGACTTCATGCATGTCAGACTACAGACATCTGCCAGTCACTGTGAGCCAGGCGCTAGCCAGAAAGCAGAGAGGGGGATGAAGCCACAAAGGTTCTCTAGGGCCATAGTATTATATCATGCTGTAATATGACATTATATATGTATATAGTATTAGCCCCAAAGGTATTTGGGGTCAGGGTCCTACACCTGGGTCAGAGCAATCCCAGGCACAGCTACAGGTTGGGCAGAGAAGAGATTCAGAGCAGCCCTGCAGAGAAGGACTTGGGGGTGTTGGTCAATGAGAAAATGAACATGAGCCGGCTGCAGTGTGCGCTCGCAGCCCAGAAAGCAACCGTATCCTGGGCTGCATCAAGAGGAGCGTGACCAGCAGGTCGAAGGAGGTGATCCTGCCCCTCTGCTCTGCTCTCGTGAGACCTCACTTGGAGCATTGTGTGCAGTTCTGGTGTCCTCAACATCAAAAGGACATGGAACTGTTGGAACAAGTCCAGAGGAGGCCACGAGGATGATCAGGGACTGGAGCACCTCCTGTATGGAGACAGGCTGAGAAAGTTGGGGCTGTTCAGCCTGGAGAAGAGAAGGCTGCGTGGAGACCTCATAGCAGCCTTCCAGTATCTGAAGGGGGCCTACAAGGATGCTGGGGATGGACTCTTCATCAGGGACTGCAGTGACAGGACAAGGGGTAATGGGTTCAAACTGAAACAGGGGAAGTTTAGATTGGATCTAGGGAGGAAGTTCTTTACTGTGAGGGTGGTGAGGCACTGGAATGGGTTGCCCAGGGAGGTTGTGAATGCTCCATCCCTGGTTGTGTTCAAGGCCAGGTTGAATGAGGCCTTGGGTGACCTGGTTTAGTGTGAAGTGTCCCTGCCCATGTCAGGGGGGTTGGAACTGGATGATCTTAAGGTGCTTTCCAACCCTAACTGTTCTATGATTCGATGATTCTGTCTTCATGCATTTAATAGAGGTTATTCACACACAGCAGCAGAAGCAATTGCACTGAGAAGGAATTTATAGGACGGGTCTACCCTGCTTTCCTCAGGCTCTGCTCTGGCCCTGGGAGCAGCCTCCCAGGAGGCAGCATCCCAAATGCAGAAGCTGCTCGTGTGTCCCAAGGAGTGCGTGAGTGCAGCCCAAGTGTGAATGGATCACCCTCCCCATGACAGCCTGGCAGCATCCTCCTGTTGTCCCACGAGATGCTGGGAGCTGCTGCCTTGGGAGGGTTGCTCTGGGGCTGTGTGTGCATTTGTGTGCTGCTGTTTATGTATGTGTGATTGTTTGGGGCTGCAAGTCTTGATTTATTTTATAAGGGAGAGTATAACCAAAGCGATTTGGCCGCCCTCAGCCTCAATAACCCTCTTTCCTCCATGTCTAAATCCTCCTTTCACTCTGCTGACATCCAGATGCTAATTTGTTCTCCCCCTGACCCTGCTCCTTCCCCTCCTGATTTGAAATTAGCTTACTAAAACATGTTTTCTTTTAAGAATCCACAGCCTAATCCAGAACAAACAAAACACATTTTCACAAACCACCAACTGCATGAACTTCTGCCCTGGCCTTGACCGCACTCTCTCCTCCCCTCGCCTCCCAGCTCCCCCTCTCCTGCCATCACCAGCTCAGTGAGGTTTCCAGGACATTTTTTTTCCCTGACGAATACAGTTGCAACAGCTCAGAAACTGTGGAATTGTTTTGGCAGCCGCCAGAGATGTTATTTTATTTACTTTCCTTCTGCTTGCATGGATTTGGAGTGGGTGGGTTTGGAGACGTGCGTGGAGAAGATGAATTTGCACACGTTGGCTTTCTTCAGAGGCCCGTGCTGGAGGTGGAGAAAAGCCTTGAAAAGGAGAGCTCTTCATTCTTATTAACCTTAGGGGAGGAGCTCTTAACGCTCATTAACCTTCAGGTTTCACAGAACAGATGGTTTGGGACTTGAAGATTTGCAATGAGGCTGTTTGAACAAAAAAGGCAATTATTCCAACAGCACGCAGGGCAACACTTGCCCCGTTTCCAGCATTTCCTATGAATGGCTGGGTTGTTTGGTTGTTTATATTTTTGGTTAAGAATTCGCCCCTGCTCCAGAGCACTCAAATTCAGTCCCAAAGAAAGAGGGCAAGTGCCAGTGCTCTGCACCTCGATCCCCTCTTAAAGGACTACTTGTGATTCGCAAAACAGGGAGTGATAGGGGAATAGTTCCCCTTTCTGCTGGGATTATCTCTTTGGTGTATGTAAGCCACATCTCTGCATCCCCTGCACTCTCCTGGGCATTGGGACAACTCAGGACATTGGGTCCTGGGTTTTCTGCCTGGTACCTGAGGGTGCGAGTTGCAACCTGGAGGTTGCTCTTTCAGGTTGGAACTGATACCCCCAGGTTGGGGATGATCTTTAAGGTCCCTTCCAACCCAAACCGTTCTGTGATTCTATGATTCTATACAAATCACCTTCTGTTCTCTGTAGCGGCCTGGATGGTGAACTGAGAGCTGCAGCCTGTCACCGTGCAGGGTCAGTTGCGTGATAGCTCCTTGCAATGTAGGTAGCTAGTTCCAGAGGTACGATCATAGAGTCATAAAGCCACTGAATCATAGAATTCCAGGCTGGTTTATGTTGGAAGGGACCTTAAAGCTCCTCCAGCTCCAACCCCTGCCACGGGCAGGGACCCCTTCCACTGGAGCAGCTTGCTCCAAGCCCCTGTGTCCAACCTGGCCTTGAACACTGCCAGGGATGGGGCAGCCACAGCTTCTCTGGGCACCCTGGGCCAGTGCCTCAGCACCCTCACAGGGAAGAGCTTCTGCCTAAGAGCTCAGCTCAGTCTCCCCTCGGGCAGGTTAAAGCCATTCCCCTTGTCCCGTCCCTACAGGCCCTTGTCCCAAGCCTCTCTCCATGATGTGCTGAAATGAATAAATCTTTCCTTTGTAATAGATAATAATGGAGGGATCTGAAATGGGATAAAGTCACGAAGAGCCAGAAAGGAATCTGATATAATGCCTTCAAATGACAGATCAACAGCCATTCCTGAGTTACGGGATCACTTTGAAGGTGGCATTTGAATAATTGATATATTTTCCTTCTTTCTTTCCTCCCTCCCTCCTCTCTTTCTTTCCATCCCTCTTTTTGTCAGTTTATATCTCCTGACCCTGAGCTGTAGCAGTAAAACATTTCCCTTCCGTGATGAGGTGTTGATGTTTCAATGGCTCTGCATGCAGCCTCCTGCTCCCACTGGAGACACGCTGCTCCACCACAACAATATGTAGGTACAGAGGAGGCTTAAGCCTTGTTTTTCTGTGATAGCTGTGGCAAAGAGAGCGTGGTATTAACTGTGTCATGGGAAGAGTGACAGGCTGAGCTCATCTAAGCCAGGATTACAATGGGAGGAAGGAAAGAGGGAAGATTAGAGGCGGGTGGGATTGAATTCCTCTCTGAATCTTTTACCACATTGTTAAAATTAGCATCTCCAAGGAGACACTTTCATGACCTAGGGATCTTGGTGTCTCTGCTCTTTGGCAGTGACCAATATCTCTGTTAATGATTAATACAAGTCAGGAAACATAGGTTATTAAGTTCTTTCTTATGGCTTCTTCACCCTTCTGCAGAAGGGCACACCAAAAGTATCTGCAGAGTATTTCCACTCATCATAAAATAAGACTTGAGAGCAATTAATGCAAACCCCAGAGGTATCTGAAAGTCTGTAGCATACCTGCCTGCAGTAGGCTTTATCCAAACCCAAATCATGGAGCACGATACAGAGTAAACAGTTTAAATTGTTCAGCTCCAGTTAGAATCGACAAATAAAAGGTTAAAAGAGACACTTCTCACCTTTTGATCTATATATCTATTAAAAAATACCCAGGGCAAAGACACAGCTAGGTTGTCAGGGAAAGCAAATATTGTCTTGCTAAATGTTTTCATGTGTTAGAAATCCAGTTTTCCAATGAATAACAACTTCAAGGGAATGTTTTCTGCCTGTCCTGCCATTCCTCCATCCAGACCAGCACACGCACCCTTGAGCAATGGGATTTCAAGGGGCTGACAGGACACTCAGCCTGCTCTGCTTGCTCCTTGCTGACCCTGCTCCATCGGTTTCACAGTCCCTGCCTGCCAGGTTACTCTCTGAGCTGAAGAGCTGTTTCAGATCAGCTTTCTCCAGCAGCCTTAACTTTGATTTTCCAAGTGGAAGATTTTGTGGATTCATTTCCTGACCGTGCTACTGATCTCTCCAGAACATTTGCTTTATTATATTTTCCTATCCACATCCTTGTCCCACTTTTGAATTTCATTACGGGGATTGTTTCCCCTTTCATCTTGATCCTTAACTAAGGTATTTAATAGTAACAGGTGAAACTTCTGTGTCTGAGAACCCTGTATTGACAGGTCAAATGTAACCACTGCCTTTCTGTCCCTAAATACGGACATATATAAGTACAGGGAGACTGAGTGAGTGGCACAAGAGACTGGAGACTCTGGAATGCACCAATTAAATGACAATACTTTATTGTGGGGTAGGTGACAGCAGAATAAATAGGCAGATGGGCGTTAGTTTGGGTGTTTTGTGCATAGAAAACAATGCTCAATAGGCCCTGTAAGAGTGAGGATTGAGGCACAGTCCTGAAATCTCAGCTTCTCTCTTTGCTTCTGGTGGAGGAGAGAGAGATAAGGGGCTGTGAAGAGCTAAGAAGGTGCTATGAAAAGCCTCACTAACATAAATCCTAATAGCATGGGTCCCTTTGCAGCTTAATAAGGCTGTGTGAGGAAAATATCAGTGGTGATGCTCTGGTTGCTGTGTGCCTTTGATGAAGGAGGAACCAGTAGCCAGTGGGGTTTGCAGAGCTCTGGATCATGGGGGAACACCCTCACTGGAGGTCTCACGAGCACCAATGCTATTCCTTGCTGAATCAAGGACATTGGAGGGAGAAACTAGGCTCATATTGCAACTGGGCAGCCAGGGGAAGCCCTTTGGAGAGACTCTCTGGAATATGATCTGTCCCAGCTCTTTGGCAAGCACTGGGAATAATGGATCTGGTCCAGGTCAGTCTGGTCTGGCTGGCAATGGGCATCTCCGGAAGGAAATGTTCTCCATACGGCACAGCTTAGCCTGCTCCGAACCAGCATGTTGCCAGCACTGCCGACTCAGGCACTCTTGGATCAGCAGGATGGTAACTCATCCAGAGCATCCCAAGTAGACTTTGCCTGGAGCTTAACTAGGTCAAAGCATCTGCTTTGAATGAACTGAATGGATAAAACATTAAAGAGAAAGGAAAACAAGAAAAAAGGCAAGAAGAAGTAAACCAAAATATGTTATGTCACTTAAGTCTTGCACAAATAGATGTGATCTCTAAGGCTGTAGAAAGAAATGAGCTTCTGCTGTCAATCCCACACTTTAATGTCAGAGAGGTCCCGTGTCCTTCTGACCCAGGGCCCGGCCACAGTGTATCATCCTAAGTTATATTCAGCACCTCTCTTCCTCTCTGCTTATTCATAACCTCAAAGTCGGTGAATCAAGAGTCCATTCATCAGCAGCTGGTGCATGAGTATGGCTCCTTGGGAAAGCTTAAAGCTGAGGGATATTTGGGGGATGGTCTCATTTCCATCATTGTTCTCCAGTGGAGGATGTGAGAGATGGTGAGTCTCCCAGGCTTGTTCCCAGCAATGGCCTCACCAAGCTGCAAACCCTGTGGGGCTGTGTAGAGTCTCTTTCCCCTCCTCATCCCACCATCAGATATGGGAATCACATGTGGCATCCCCCACACTGATTCGTCCCTGTCTGTCTGCCTTTGGCTACAGTTTAGTTCTATTTACTTTTGCCAGTATTTGGGGTTCAGCCTCTGTCCTGAAACTCATCCTCCAAGCACCAGCCAAAACCAGTATGCTTGTGTAACCCAAGGATGGCAGCATTTACCAGCTCAGGACTTCTAGCTCTGGAAGCTGCTGACTGCTGGGAATGCTCATCTCCCTGAAGTCGCTTCAGCACTGGAGCTTTGTCCCTGAAGGGTGAAAAGCAATCAGGTAACCAAAACCTCAGTGTGGGACCTCAAAACCAGTGTTTCTGCTGCCATCATAGAGTCATAGAATGTCACATCCCCTCTCCAGGTTTTGCTGCAGCCCCTTTAGGCACTGGAACTGCTCTAAGGTCTCCCCTTCAGGAGCCTTCTCTTGTCCAGGCTGCCCCAGCCCAGCTCTCTCAGCCTGGCTCCAGAGCAGAGCTGCTCCAGCCCTCGCAGCATCTCCATGGCCTCCTCTGGACTCATTCTAACAGCTCCATGTCCTTCTTGTGCTGTTGTCCCAGAGCTGGACACAGGACTGCAGGGAGGGGTCTCATGAGGGGCTACAGCAATTGCTCACCTATTTAAGGAGGGAATTTGTTAGGCAGGAGCTGGGGGGTTTCTCTGTCCTGGTGGTTCCCATCACTGATGGCAGTCTGCTATGAAGACCGTGGCATCTCTACCCCACTGCTTGTCAAAAGCCTCCCATCCTTTCCCCAGGAGACATCATTTCCATCTCTGCCATATCCAAAATCACAACCAGATGGGCTCTGCCCCTGTAACCGCTCAGCATGAGGAGCTCTGACTCAGTCTCCTACATCACATCCAGAAATCCAGGCTTCTTGCAGGACCTTTCCCAGAGACTCGGCGACAGGCGGCACAAAGGCTGAGCGAGGCCGTACCGGGACCTCATCCTGTATCCATAAGCAGAGTGATTAATGGTGCTTGTTCATCAATATGTCAAGCCCAGTTACAGATCCTGCCTTCAGATGGGGTGAGACCAGAGGTCCAGAGCACCTCCTGAAGTCTCTTTCAATGGAAATTATTTTATGCTTCTATGAAACCCATATTGGAAAAACAGGGGAGTGTTACTTGGTAGAGGTCAGATTTCTCATCCCAAGAATGGGTCGTTGTTTACTTGCTTGTTTTAAAGCTCTTTTTAATTACTTTATTCTTTCTTTTTCTCCTTTTTTTTAGTTTTTATTTCTTTCTCTTCTTCCCCTATTCCTTTACCAATTCCTGCAAGTCTCCACTTGGATGCACTTCGCATAAAATAAAGCCTGCTAAATTTTTCCTGCTTCTAAAGAGCTGGGATCAAACCCTGGCTCCCCAACCTTGACAGCTCAGGGAACATGCTGCAGGCTGCTGAGCCTTTTAGTGCATGGCCTTTTACCAGCAAAGCCCTGACATTTACAGTCATTTGGCACCAGCTGCTGATCCAAGTCAACAGCCTGAACACAGGATCATCGAATAGTTTAGGTTGGAAAAGACCTTCAAGCTCATCAAGTCCAACAACTACCCGAGCACTGCCAAGGCCACCACTGCCCCATGTCCCCAGGTGCCACGTTTATATGTTTTCTGAACACTCACAGGGACGGTGACTGCAGCCCTGCCCTGGGCAGCCTGTTCCAATGCCTGAGCACCCTTTGGGGCAGGAATTGTTCCTCAGCTCCATCTAAACCTGCCCTGGTGCAGCTTGAGGCCGGTTCCTCTTGTCCCATCCCTTGTTCCTTGGGAGCAGAGCCCAGCCCCTCCTGGCTCCATCCTCCTCTCAGGCACTTGTAGGGAGCCATCAGGTCCCCCCTGAGCCTTCTCTTCTCCAGACTGAACCCCCCAGGTCCCTCAGCCCTTCCCCATCACACTGTGCTCCAGGCCCTGCTCCAGCTCCAGTGCCCTTCTCTGGCCCCACTCCAGCACCTCAATGTCTCTCTTGTAGTGAGGGGCCCAGAGCTGAGCACAGGATTTGACATTGACCATGATGTAGCTTCACCAGATTCCTTTGGCACATGCATCCAGGCTGCAGACATTCCTGTTGCAAGCATCTGAACCTGGTTTCCTTTGTTCAGTGCACTCTCCTTTCTCTGCTTGGATAAATTCCCTCCTTACTTCATTCCCTGGACAGAGGAGGTCCCAGGGCCAGGAGTCCGGGTGCTCGAAGCTGCACACGCATCAAGGAGTGTCTGAGAGCTGCATTCCTCTGCCAGAACGGAGCGAGCCATGACCCAGACAGGCACAAAGAGACTGTCGGAGGGAAAACAGGTCCCAGAGGGAATAAACGGCTCAGGACCAAGCAGACCTGGACCATGGGTGATTTTCTTTAGATAGGAAAACTACTTTCCTAAATCTGCTTTTCAGGGACTAACTTTACTTTCACCCTTTGCATTTCTCAGGGAAGCATTGTGTGGGGCTCTGCAGATGTCCCAGGGTACGTTCCTTGCTGGTCCATTCTTTGTAGCATGGGTGTTGTTCCCTCAGGGGCTGGCATTTTGCACCAGTGGCATTTTCACAGGCGTTTCCATAAATGCAAGCATCCCCTCCAAGCTATAGAGGCTGTGTTTAGTCAACAGCATTCCCTATTTAGAGAGGAGTCAGACCAGTGGCACTGCTATTATGCCCCCGCCTGTGTGACATGCCCTGTGATGCCTGTCTGACCACAAATACCACCACCATGTCCCACATCTCATTCCAGGGATGCCCTGCTAATAACAGCTTCTTTTCCGCACTGTCCTGGGTCACAGCTCCCGTCCCGCAGGAGCTGGGGCTGCTGGGCTGGCCCTTGTGGTATCCCCAGTGGTCAGGGAGATTCCATAAGGTATAGACCATGTCAGTGTGCCAGCAAACGGCTGTGTGGGAGCCCCTGTCTGTGTGCACACTGTTTATGTGCCTGGGAAGGCTTCATACGTCATCCTAAAGGGTATAGGAACATTCCTGGGTTAGCCTTGGTCAGCACATCTCACTCGTGGCTTGAGCTGGGAGGGAAATCCGCAGCCTGATCCAAGCGGTCAGCATTCCCTTTGGCATTAGGAAAGCTTCCCTATGGCTGGGGCAGCCCTGAAGTGTTTTCGCCTCCCCAGGAGGCTCCCAGCCATGCATGGCTGTGCTGTGTGTGTGCACATGGGCAGCCGTGCGTGTGACACGTGTGTGAGCATCGCTGTGTACATGCCTGGAATGGGCTTTCCAAAGAAACTGTCCCCTTGGGCTCGGAATCTTTTCTGCATTAGGTTCCCTCTGATGTTGCAGCCAGCGGGGTTTCTTGGCACAGGAGTTCAAGGATGAAGCATGTGCTCAAAGGGTTTCAAAGAAACCCCACTGGAAGAGGGGAATTTTGCATTCCCAGGCTCAGCTCCTCCCGCTGATACTCTCTTCTCCGAACTCTGATCCCCAAAACTGCCCTTGCCTGGCTGGAGCTGGTCTCATCCCACCCTCTCCCCTTCTAACCCAGCAGAAATTCCCTGCAGAAGGCTTTCTGTGAATGAAATCCTGTCGGGAAGAGTTGATCCTTGGGGAGCTGCTGCATATGATCAAGCCAGGCAACTCCAACATTCCTGATGATGGCTGGAAACAGCGTTTTCAGATGTTGGGGGCCGATGGCCCCTTGCTGTGAGAGGGTTGGGGGACACTTGTTTGGATGGGGCTTCAATAAATTGTTTCTGACCCTCTATGATCTTGACAAGTCCCCACAGAGGAGCTTGGCTTCCCTGGGATAAGCTCCTCTCTGCTGCATCCAGCCCCACCAGCCTTGAGCAACATCTCAGTAGGCTTTTCTTTAGCAGCTGCCCTTTTATACAAGCTGGAGAGGGAAATCTGGGCAAGTCAGGCAAAGTCTGAGATTTGGGGTTTCTGACCCAGTTAGAGGAGGACACAGGATGCAGGAACATCATGTTAATATACTGCAGGTAGAAGCATCACTCCCACAGTTTGATTTTCCATGAATTAAATTCCCAGTATACTTTTTTCTCCCTTTTATATGTTCCCTACGGACAACGACCCTATCAGGATTCACACTGACCAGGTGGGACCAGATGAGAGGGTAACTTTAGGATGGTTCTTTATGGCAGGTTGCTTTTAAATCCCTCATGGAAGCCCTTTTTCTCCTGATTGTGGTTGTGCCACCTGGCAATGCCCATTTCCACATGGCAGTGCTGGGGTAATGGTTGGACTAAATTGACATTAAAGGTCTTTTCTGACCTGGTTGATTGTACGATTCCATGTGCTGTTCACAGTATCTGGTGTGCGCCATCCTTCCATCACCTGGGATACTGAAATCTTCCTCATGCCTTTGGTTTTTGTTTGGTTTGGTGCTTCGGGAGGGGTATGTTTCCGCTGAGTTGCCAGCACTTTCGCTCCTTGTTATCCAGGAAGGCTTTTGAATCGAGGGGAATTTCATTTCTCTTTTAAGAGGGAGGAAATGGGACAGGCTCCGGATCATGCATGGCCAGACTGATTGCATTCCCCGCTCTTACAGACCCACTCAGAAGAGAAGTGGAGGAAGAAGAGGATGGGGTGCTGAGAGCCTCTTCAGCAGACTTGACTTTTCCATCAGCGCCTTGTTAACATCGCGGATAATTTTCTCCTGGAAATAACCAGAAAAATCTGCTTGGGCCAAAAGAGTTTGGAAAATGGAGGAAGGAGAGGGCTCCTGTGTGCGTGTGTGCTTCTCATGTCAGCCCCTGGCATCTGCCAGCCCTATGGGGGAAAGAAAATGTTTGGGCATAATAAAGAAAAGAGAAGAACTTGAAAACCAAACCAGAGCAGTGGGAAGTGTGAGAACCAAAGAAAGCAATGGCAGCGCTCCCGCTGCTGCAGGCAGGCCTGGCTTTACTGCCTGTCTGCTCGCACCCCAGCAGCCACGGGGCCTTTCGGAGGTGCTGGTTAGGAAAAGCATCCATCTCCCGGGATAAGTCAGTCACAGAGCAGGATCTGAAGTGGGTAGCGATGGATGCTTGCCGCCAGCAGACCTGGAGAGGAGAGGAGAAGAGAAAGGAGAAGAGAGGGGAGAGGCATGGCAACCCCCAGCTCTGCAGGATCACAGCACTGTGAGAATCAGAGGAGTCTGCTCTGAGTAGGAGGGGACAGTCTCTGTGGCTGTTCTCTACTACTCAGAGCAGAAGCAGGTGCAGAGTCCCATGCTTGAGGTTCTCTATGGGTTCATCCTCCTCGCACTTCTGCAGGAAGAGGGTATCCCGTTGAATCGCCTTTGTACCCATAGGTACAAGGAAGCAAACCCAGGGAAAACCTTTTCCTTGCTCTCAGCTGTGGTTGGACTGAGTTTAGTCACCTGCAGGAGGACCAACAGGTCTGTCACAAGCCAGGGCAGCCCCTTGGGTGAGCACGCATCCTTTGGCAGCCCTCAGACACCAGGTAGGGACTGTCTGTGATCCACATCCTCTATAACATGCAACTGGCTCAGCTGACTGAGAGAATTCATTGCAAAGCATGTGCAATCCCCAGGCTCAGCCCAGAAGTAGCTCAAACAGCCTGTGTCAAGATGGGAGATGTAATCGTCCCCCCTGGTGCTCAAGTGCGTAATTCCTTAGCATCTCTCCAGTGCATAAAGGTTCTCCTCTTCCCACTGTGCACATATAGAGCCCAAGCATGTAGGGAATTTATGGGAGTATTAACGTGCAGATTCACATTCACTTCACAGATGCACATTTCACGTCCTTGTGCTTGAGGCATTTCAGCCAAATCTGGTAGCGAGCCAAGCGTTTGCTTAGTGAAACTTTTGATCCCTGATTTCTTACAACTCTTTTCCATTATGGAGAAAGAAATAAAAATGCAACAAGCTAAAAAGTGTCGCTGAATTTGGGTTTATTTCTTCCATTATTTCTGAAACTATGTCTGACACTGATAGTTGTCAACAAGCCATCATTGGAGGCACCAAAGGAGAAGAATGGAATATTTGGATGCTGAAGAGGGGCTCTTCATCAGAGACTGTAGTGACAGGACCAGGGGTGATGGGCGCAAACTTAAAAGTTCAGATTGGGTATAAGGAAGAAGCCTTCCCTGTGAGGGTGCTGAGGCGCTGGCCCAGGGTGCCCAGAGAAGCTGTGGCTGCCCCATCCCTGGCAGTGTTCAAGGCCAGGTTGGACACAGGGGCTTGGAGCAAGCTGCTCCAGTGGAAGGGGTCCCTGCCCGTGGCAGGGGTTGGAGCTGGAGGAGCTTTAAGGTCCCTTCAACCCAAACCATTCTGTGATTCTATGATTCTATATGTGACCATTTAAAGTGTAAAACCTCCCTTCAGTCCTACGACAATGCTGGAAGCAGCTACACACTCCACAGATCATGGGGGTTTGGGACATCATGCAGAGGGAACAGGAGACCTTTGCCCTAGGGTAAATTTGGACTTCTTTCATTTTCTGCTTGGATTCTGTGGATTTCCAGCTTTGGCTGGGTCAAGCCTTAAGGCAATGATAATGCCACAAGTAAGAAGTGTTCTTGTGGGGTTTCTCGCTCCTCCAGCTCAGGAAGTGCTGGACACTCCAAAATATTTCCTGCCGAATTTTCTCAATCAAGGATGTTTGAAGCTAATGCACCCATGATAAGCACTCAGGGTCTGACACTTGTCCAAACCTAAACCTCTACAATTACTGAGATTTACCAATTGCATACAAAAAAAACCCCTTAACTTGATCTTCCCCCTTCTTAAACTCAGGAAGAAGGACTTTCTGACTTCCAGCTTCTGCTGCCGGATGGTTAGCTGCTTTGGATTTTCTATAGCTGGAGGGCAGCCAAAACATCAGCATCTGAATCCAAACGTCTTCAAAAGTTCTTTGAATATTCTTTTATTAATGGGCAGGTTTGTGAAGGGCCAGGATGATCATCCAGCAGTAACTTTCCTCTTAACTCTAGGATTTCATCCACTGATTCCTACCTTGAGGTCACTGCTTTCTGGCTGGGAAGTTCTGTTTCAGAGGGATGTGTGATCCAACCTGAGGAGAGATGGCTGTTTTAAAGCCAAGCCCCAGTCATGAAGGTTAGATCCAAACATAACCAATCTCCTGGTTTTGGACTGTTTAAGTTTATATATTCTGGGGTTTCCAGCACTTTTGTTTAGGAAACCTTCGCCTGGCTGAATGGGAAGTGCCAATTCTCCTTGTATCCAGACCCCATGTCTCATTCCAACCTCCATAAATGATTCCCTCTCTCGTCTCCCCTTTGTGGCTCCTGAAGCTCATGTAGACCAGGCTTTCCAGGAACGCTGGGATTGGGGATGGTTTGTCCTGATTTCCTGATAATGGGCCATGTAGACTTTTGTCTGCATCATCTGGCAGCCATCTCAGGTCCTGGACACTCGGCAGAGGCTGAGCAATGGGCTGGCTGCTCCAACTGGCTTCAGTTGGAGGTGAGGGACTCAGTGGGTTTTGGAGGGACCAGAGTGATTTGAAGGCCCTCAGAGCCAATAGATCCCATATGCATGGTCCTGGTTTTCATGGGCATTGCTTTGCAGCCGTGCTGAGGACTGCAGTATTCAGACAGGACTGAAATCCAAACTGAAGGGGAGCTCCTAATTCAACAGGAGGAGATCAGCTTACTCTCTTTTGCATAGAACGTTTGGTGCTGAAGTATCCAGAGAGGAAATGAATTCAGTATGAGTTCAGGTTTGGGTTGACATTTATAAGGGGAAAGACAGAGGGGAGAGAAGAAACTCCAAGCAGTGCAGGCAATGAAAGGCCTTTTCAGTCTAAGACACTGTACTGAAAATACAAGACAACATGAAATAAAACCTCAAAGCCAATTTGTGTGGAGATGCCAACCTGGGGATCCATGTCCTGGAATGGTGCCTCTGAAGAAGACACGTGGAACAAGGAAAAGCCGGTATCAGCTCCCACAGACTGCTTCCTGGTGTGCTAAGAGCATGCTGTGAGGAGTCAGCAAAGACTTTTGCACTTGGAAGGTCTTTTGTAGTCCCATCCTTAACTGCTCACATGGCAAAGTTGGAATGCCATGGTTTGAAGCAAAGCTGAGTGATTTAGCTGTTTCTTCAACAGGGACAATGAGAAAGAAGCAGGTATCCAATACTCATGGAGTCCTTGAGTGTTAATGCTCATATCCCTTGATAGTCCCCTCTACAGGAGTGTCTGCCTATGACAGTCTCTTAGGTTGAGTTGAACCAGCACGTGGCAGGATGAGATAAATCCATAGAGCAAGTGGGAACACTGCACCACCAGTTTTCCACAGTAGTCCAGGCGAGGAAAGGCTGTTTTGAACTGTTAATGTTCCATATGAATTAAACATCAGAATGGCTGGAGATAAGCTGGAAAGAGACGTAGGGAAAGAAATACAACTGTATGCATTCACATCAGAGCTGTGGGATGGCATCAGCTTTCCTGTGGCATTATTACTGGATAACTCTAAGGTGTGCCTGGAAGTGCTTCCAAGCCAAAGTGTTCCAGGTTTCTATCCAGTAAGGAACACTCTCCCCATTGCAGGTTTATCTGGTATTACAGGAAATCCCTGGCTCTGCAGAAGTCAATATTGCTTCCATTGAACAAGAAGTTCTATGGGGGAATAAGCCCCAACATCTGTGTTAGAGCACAACCTTTTCCATGCTAGAAGAGGCTTCTTCCTTCAAGCTGAGTGTTGGAAGGGAAAAAAGGAACTTCTTTTAAGTACTGAAATTGCTTTGTTTTGGTATTTTATGTTTTCTGAATGTGATATTTTAAATGGCCAAGTTTGGTGGATTCCTGTTTGAAATTGAGACTAATTGCAATGAAAATACAAATTTCAAATAACAAGGACAGCTTCTAAGCTTTCTTCAGATAGCTCAAACCAGACAGTGTCACTAAAGCCCACAATCCTCCTTTCCCCATCTCTAGATTTTTGGGTGTCAGCGCTTGGAATATTCCAGCTTTTCTTATCACCAGGATGATGGGAAGCTTGCTGAGATTTGAAACTATAATTCCCAGAAGAGGAAACCTATTTCACACCCAAGTCTAACAACCCCGCAGACAGACTGTGTGCAGTTAAAGATGCTCCAGTTGTGAAAAACAGGTTTCTTTACCACTTTTGACTTCTGTAAAGCAGACAGAAGGGTGGGATTTGGAGGGCTCTGGAGTCAGGTGGTTCCGCATCACCACCAGACTTGTTTACTGAGTTGGCTTTACATGAATACCTTGTTCCCATCTGCTAATAGCCTACAGGTAATGGGCTTGCATCAAGCCAAAGTCTGAAGAAAGTGATGCCTCCCAGGTGTCTTTAATGCTTGCAAGGAGGCCAAGAATAAGAGGAGCAGAACCTACTGAAAAAGTGAATGTAACTTCTCTGAAAGCATCCATGGAAAATGGACCCATCTCCTGCCATTGTGCCATGAGAAGTGGTGATCCCGGATCCCTGAGCAGCATTGAAAATGCTGCCTGTTTCGGTTCCCACCACTGGGAAACACTCATGAAATTATGTGTTTCACAGAAAAAAAGAGGTGAAATCAAACTTTGACAAATGGAAAGTGTCTGTGGCAGGAAGTGGTTTGTCAAAAGATGAGCTGGAAAACCAGGGTGTATTCCATCCATTCTCATCTCCCCTTTAGCGATCTGTACTTCGAAAAGGCTGCGTAAACAGGGAAACCAATAAGAGAACTTGTTTGGCCAACTTTGAACAACTGCTCCCCTAAAACCCGGAGTTGGAATGAGAACTTTCTTCAGTACAGCCTGAAGCAAACTCCTCATTAGCAGCATGAGGTAATTGCTTGAGGCTGGGGACCCCAGACAGTCGGCTTGATGCCTCCACCACTGGCCTTTTGAAGCTTTCTACCTCTGTCTATCTCCTTTTACTAGAGGTTTTCAGATGAACTCCAAACAAGCTGCAAGTTGGCCTGAAGCCACACTATTACTAACAGAATCTGGCAGGATGGCAAACAAGCTAACGTTAAAAAAACATATAGATATAAAAAATCCTTGTCTCATAACAAATTGATTCTGTTGGAAAAGTGCAGTCCACTGCCCTGTGCCAAGAACATCCAAATCAGGTAGATCATTGGCTTTATTTTGCGGGCAGCTTTGATTGTGTAAGAATTTAATGCTAATGTGTTTGGAGCCGTCAGTACAGAGCTGAACTTCCCCCCATCATCTGGGATCAGGCAGCAAAACACAATGAGGCTGTATCAGGTAGGGGGATGAGGAACAATAGGATTACCTGGGGTGAGATCTTTTCCACCATGTGTGCCAAGGAGGCCTAGGGCTTATCCCTTTAGCCTTTCCAAAGAGGGGAGATCAAATGCTTTGCTGTTTTAGGGATTATGGAAGGAAGGGAGAGCAGTGGAGGACTTTGGGCAGTGGTGAGTTAGCCCTGGAAGTAGAATGGGGGAGCAGGGGGGAGTTTATGGTGGAAAATAGGAAAGGAAGGTGATACGGCTGATGGCTGGAGTCAGATGTTTGGTCTGAGGTCCTCCTCAGGTCAGGAGTGAAAGTGGCATGCTCACATCACAAAATCCTCTTGGATGGGTTAGCAAACCTCTGGAATGTTTTGGGGTTGGAACTAGATGATCTTTAAGGTCCTTTCCAAACCATTCTGTGGTTCTAAGAAAGTCCTGGGGTGAAGAGCAGAGGCAGAGGAACAGGAGGAACATGGTCAAGTTAGGGTGACTGAATTGCTGTCCGTGACCTGAAAGCAGTGTGCTTTTCATGCAGCACAGCCCACATTTGCTATATGTCAAGGGAAAGTCACACTGAGTAAGGTAAGGCATGCAAAAAAGCAGCCAAGCATTACTGCTTTTTGGGAGGGAGGAGGTGCGTGGGACACCTACCCCCATGCAGGAAGGTCTGGATGGTTCTCTATCTGTGCTGTTGCAGGTTATCTGCCGTTATTACTGCAGAGAACTGAGGGGCATCACCCTGGGGAAGGTGAAGGTGTGACCAAGCTTTGCAATTTCCAGGGTCATGGGGTAGTTCAGGCTGGATGGGATCTCAGGAGGTGCCTACTCCAACCTCCTGCTCAAAGCAGGAGACCAGACCAGGTTGCTGAGGGCTTTATCCAGGCTGATCTGGAAAACCTTGAAGGACAGAGAGTGTGCAGCATCTCTGGGCAATTTACAGGAGGCAGCAAGTCCAGAGGAGGCCACAGGATAGAATCATAGAATCATAGAATAGTCTGGGTTGGAAAGCACCTTAAGATCATCCAGTTCCAACCCCCTGCCATGGGCAGGGACACCTCACACTAAACCATGGCACCCAAGGCTCTGTCCAACCTGGCCTTGAACACCGCCAGGGATGGAGCATTCACAACTTCCCTGGGGAACCCATTCCAGTGCCTCACCACCCTCTCAGTAAAGAATTTCTTCCTTAGATCCAATCTAAACTTCCCCTGTTTCAGTTTGAACCCATTACCCCTTGTCCTGTCACTGCAGTCCCTGATGAAGAGTCCATCCCCAGCATCCTTGTAGGCCCCCTTCAGATACTGGAAGGCTGCTCTGAGGTCTCCATGCAGCCTTCTCTTCTCCAGGCTGACCTTCTCATCTCCAGGATGATCAGGGGCTGGAGCACCTCCCGTATGGAATCAGGCTGAGAACATTGGGGCTGTTCAGGGGCTGCGTGGAGACCTCAGAGCAGCTTCCAGTGTCTGAAGGGGGCTACAAGGATGCTGGAGAGGGACTCTTCAGCAGGGTCTGTAGTGACAGGACAAGGAGTGATGGGTTCAAACTGAAACAGGGGAAGTTCAGGTTAGATATAAGGAAGAAGTTCTTTACTGGGAGGGTGCTGAGGACCTCAATTCCCTCAATTCCCAAATATCTCCTGTGAACCTGGGCAGTGCTGGGTGATTCCTCCAGACCTGAAAAGCCTGAGCAGCTCCTGATTCCTGCCAAAGTGGGAGGCGCGTGTGACTCCTGCATCCTGCCAAGCTCCATCGGCGTCTTTCCCTGGTTGTTACCTCATCTGGCCAACCTCTCCAGAGCACAGTTTGGCTGTTTTCTCCCTGACACTTTTATCTGATGGGATTTAGTTCCTGGCCCAGCTGTGGGGCTGCTGGGTGACCTGGGGTAAGGCATTCCTTCTTGGTAAAGTGGAGCTGGTGCTCACCACCACCTTGGGAGTGCAGAGGGATGGACGATGAAATGAGCTGGGATAATGGGGTATAACACCAGGACCTCTATTTCTGTCTGGTGGCATGAAGCAGGTTGAGGAGGCAGAGGATACGTGGGATGGATGGGGATTGCGATAGGAATTGCCCAGAGGTGTTGAAATAGAGTTTTTCTTAGCTAACCCATGCTTTGAGCAGAATATGTCTGCTACATCCTCATCTCCTCAATCCAGTCTGCTCTTCTTCCTCATCTCCACAGAAGTCTGACTCTCACAAACTGCTCTTGGGCTGCCAGGCTCAGGTCTGCTCTGTCTTACAAACTTCCCTAATGCGTAGTACCCATAATAATTTACCCCATCCCAGCCTCATCCCATAATGTGTATAGTCAAGCCATAAAGACCTAATGGCTGATTTCTTTGTGGAGTGGGAACATGAGCTCTGATAGAGGGATCACTTCTACAGGTTGGCTGTGACTCCCCACCCCATCTCCACCCTAAAAGACTCATCCTTAGGCAGCTTTAGCATCCTGGGTATCTTTCTTAACATGGGGATGTGAGACTGAACAGAACAGATAAACTGCCCTGCTCTATTTGTCCAAATCTCCCTCTGCATCTCAGATGTTACTCAGTCTCCAGCCGTGTTATTACTGTGAATTATGACTGGACCAGTTCATCTCTACTGCTGTGGTGAACAGGGTTCCTATTTGTGACTTGAGGTCCTATTGTGCAAGGAGCTGTCTCAATGCATTTACCCTGTAGCATCTCAGCATCGTGTGCACCATGGTCTTCATGTTTGACACTGGTCGAAAGGCTCAGAAGTTACTCACTGCAGAGAAGGAGAATGATTTGGCAACAGGCAAATACACAAACCCATGCACGAGATGTGTGCTCACAAAACCATTCTTATTGGGAAACCGTATCACAGGACAGCCAGCAGCTTGCGCAGTAACTAAGCAAGCCTGTTAGAACAAGGCGCATTAAGCTTTGATTATTTTCCTGTCAATATTCCTACAGGTGTGAAAGTTCTTTCTTTCCCAGAAATCCTGACGAATGGAAAGTCTCTCCTCCGCCAGGCTGATGCTCTTGAAATATAAATATCACTTGAAGGATACGAATGGGGAGACAGCCTGAATGTCAACGAGTGGAAATGACCTTTCCCTGCTGAGGCTCAGTGTATCCATTCAAGTCTGTGGATGCAAGACAGGATTGGAAGTCTTGTCCTGCTGCGACAGGGAAAGGCCAAGTGTGTGCGTGTAAGTGCGTAGGTGAGTCCAAATATGTGTCCAAAACATCGAGGTGGCACAGAGTCCTGGCTGCAGCCTCCAGTCTGGAGTTTCTTGATGAGACATTAAGGCACCAGGGTTATGTGTTTGTGTAAGAAAAAAAAGGAATGGAGAAAGGGTGCTTTGTTTTATTATTGTTATTTCTTATTGGAAGAAAAGGGAAAAACATATTATGGTAGGAAATTAGGAAAGGGTTTATTTCTGGAACGCAGCACCTTGCCCAGTGTCCGACGTGGGAAGCGTAGAGCTTTCGCTGCAAAGCCTGCAAATGGGAAAGTGGAAAGGAAAAATGAGCCCTACCACAATGATGCTACTCACCCTAAGGAATTGACCTTGTCCTGAACAAGCAGGAGGAGATCCCAGAGTGATGCAGGCAGCAACGATGCTGTGGAAGGGAGAAAGAGAAGTCCATGCCCCAGAGTAGTGCCAGAGCATGTCAAAGGCTGCCCTCAGTGCAGAGGTGTTCTGGGTTGTAAGGCTGTTGTAGGCATCTTCATGTGCAATGTAATGCAATTTACCCTTGGGGAGGGGGACCACTCACTGATATGCTCTTGGCCTCGCATTGGTCACAGTTGCAGCCTTCTGCAGGAATTCTCTGGTTCAGCCATGAAAGCAGCTTTTCCAGTAAGGACTGGGAGGAGGTTACAATTCCAGTCTCACTGCTGTGGACACCTTTGCTTTTACTGGGCTCTTTCAGCAGTAGAGTATAATCAGGATGATACTAAGGCATTTCTGATGATGTTTCCTGAATCAATCTCTCTTTCAGTGCATCTTCAATGTGTGTGTCTGTTCTCTTCCTTCCTCCCAGCTTTCAAACCTTTCAAAACTGAGGTAGATAAATAGAGTACAACGTTCAGCCCATTCAACAAAGCAGCTGGAAGTGTCCAAGATGCTGAGCGTGGGATTGATGCCTCCAGGGCACAGATGCCTCCAGCAGAGCTCTGTTAAGTCAATGATTCCTGCTGTCTATTTATCTCATCAGAAAGCAAGGCAAGACAGTTCAGAGCAGACACACACTACTTCTCTCACTGCACAGCTAGTGGAGTGTGGGTCATTAGTGCAAGAAGGGACAAGCAGCAGCAGTGGGGGAGCCTTCGTGCCATCAATACTGCTTGAGGTTCTTGCAAGTGCTGTGGAAGTTAGAACCCAGGCAAAGGAGAGAAGGAAAAACCCAGATTTATGTCTCCATGGAATCAGGGGCATCTCACGAGCTCAGCCACAGGATCAATGGCAGTGGATCTGTATGAGGAATGCTCCACTGCAGGATATGCTTTGATCTGAATTAGCATTTATCTGGAAACCAGGGAAGAAAATGGCAAGACTTAAAGGAATTTTGGGGTCCTGGGGACAATTGGTTTTCTCTTCTTGCTCTGAAACTGTTTTCACCCCAGCACAGGGCCCAGCCGCAGGCTGTGCTCTGACATTGCACCTCCTCATCAAAGAAAGAAGAGCAAATGTGAGAGAAAGCGCAGTAATTAAAACACAAAGGGAAAGAAAAGGGATGCTTTTTGAGAGAGTTGCTCTGGCCTCATGCTCCAGCAGAGCTGTGCTTGGCACCAAGCTGGGCAAAGATGGCTTTGTGCCCGCTCCTCTGGCCAACTCAAGTTGGTCTGGCACTCAGAGGACCTCCAGACTGGCCTCTAGGGAGCTCTGAATTATGCTCACAGCTGTCTTTGGCTCCCTCAAGGGTTGCTGCAGCAGCCAGGGATCCACAGAGCGCAGTGATTCACAACTTCACAGGCAGGAGGGAACCCTTGGACCACAGAGCTCGGTGTCCTGCATAAGGCCATTTGCTTTCTCTTCTTCCTTGTGCCTGTTTCGGGCAGTCACTGATGCACTGCAGGGAATATGAATATGGGTGTGAAAATTAGGTGCCTTTGACAGCCTTCTGGCAGCAAAGCGGGATGGCCTGAAATGGCCATGAAAATGATGCCACTTGCGCTTGAGAGGATGACTTGGCAAGAAGGTGGTCCCTTCATAGCGTGCCATGAAGATGTGGACCTCCCTGGACAAAGATGTTGCAGGAACTAATAATTTACATAGAATCATAGAATCACAGAATAGTCAGGGTTGGAAAGGACCTTAAGATCATCCAGTTCCAACCCCCCTGCCATGGGCAGGGACACCTCACACTAAACCATGGCACCCAAGGCTCTGTCCAACCTGGCCTTGAACACCACCAAGGATGGAGCATTCACAACCTCCCTGGGGAACCCATTCCAGTGCCTCACCACCCTCACAGTAAAGAACTTCCTCTTTATATCTAACCTGAAGGTAGAGATAGAAGACGGAGTAGACTGGTGGCTTGGACAGTGTTCTGGAGTAATAACACCTTGTGTACCCCTCTTTGTTTTATTCCTTCTGAAGCATCTGCTGTTGGCCAGAGCTGCAGACAGATATGTTACAATAGAACATTTCATCCTGTTCTGCACTGCCCTTCTTGTAGCCTTGTGTCCAAAAGCCCATCATCCCACAGCCCACACTGCAGAAGCTGGGGCATATGGATGTGCCGTTGAGGCGCTGGCCCAGGGTGCCCAGAGAAGCTGTGGCTGCCCCATCCCTGGCAGTGTTCAAGGCCAGGTTGGACACAGGGGCTTGGAGCAAGCTGCTCCAGTGGAAGGGGTCCCTGCCCGTGGCAGGGGCTGGGGCTGGAGGAGCTTTAAGGTCCCTTTAACCCAAACCGTTCCATGATTCTATGATGGCATGGGCAGGGTCTAAGTCCCATCAGCTCACAGTCAGTGCTGGAGGAGTGTGGGAATCACTGGTGCAGCCTGGCAGGGACAGAGCAGGGAGACTGGGACCCTGCGAGGCTGCGCTGGCTGGAGCAGGGCTTCTCCTCCCTGTGGCTGTGCAGCGGGGCTGGGGAGGCTCAGCACTGCCACCCAGATGGCTTCCAGATGTGGGGAGACAAACAGGAGGGATGGGCAGGGGTGAGTCACGGGCTGTGCGGAGCAGGGGTTGGAAGGAGGTCATGGAGAAGCCACGAGGCTTTGCAGAGGACATGAGGAGCACAGGCGACAGGAGGGAGCCCTTCGTATGCACCTTGTGCCTGCATGGGAAGTGGTGTTTAATCCCTATCCCCCCCAGCATCCACAACAAATCAAGTGCAAACAGAAATGTTGATTCCTAAAGGGCCTAAATGCAAGACAGGCTTGGTTTAGCATGGCCCAGCTCCCACCTCCTTGGCGATGGGAATGCAGCTTGCTATGGATGTCCCTCTCCCAAAGGAATGATGGTGACATGCTCCTGCAGGAAGCAGGACAAGAAGGTCACTGTTTTCTCTCCAGCAATAGCTTCCAGCTCACAGAGAGAAGCAGGTACCTTGGTTTGGACCAGGAGCCAGCAGCAAAGGAGCAAACATCCAGCAGTGACACTGGGTTCCTCTGAATGCAAACTGCAGGGTGTCTAAGTAGCACCATGGTGGCTCATCTCCCAGATCCATCATTTACCTTCCCAAACACATCCCTCTAGACCTTCCTCTCCTTACTGGGTTCTGCATTCCGATCTCCTAGCTATGCCTTTGGTGAGTGTTAACCAAGTCTCTTTCTATCCTACTTTTGCACCTTTTAAAAGCCATTTGGGTTGGTATTATGCACACAGAGATAAAACAACACCAGGAAAGAAGGTGCTTTCTTAATGGCAACCCAAAGGAGCATGCTTCAGGATACAGGCACATCTGGTGTTAATTCTTCCAGTGACTTGCAGTGAGAGCTGAGGGACTTTTTTATTTCCAGCAGTAATGGGACTCAAATGATACAGAAATGCAGGGAATTGTTTCCTCTGGGAGAAAAACAGTGCCGAGGCCTTAAAAAAAATCAACTAAAAATAATGGAGATTTGGAATTCTCTGTTTCAAAACGATTCCTTGTCTCAGCATGGAATTGAAGCAATTCTTTGCAAGGATTAAATGGGCTGAAAGCAAAACAGAGCACCTTGGGGTGAAACAAAACATTTGGAGTTGCTCCGAAATAAAAATGCAGCATTCTTGGTTCAGCACAATAAAAATAGGAACACATCCCTGCTTTGGTTTGATGCGGAGCTGGTCCCCGTTTCCAGCAGGTCCCGTAGAGCTCTGCTCACTGCCTTTTGGAAAACACAGGGAATTTTAAGAGTAAAGATGCCTTTAGCTAACACAGACAGGATAGGGCAATAGGGTTAGAGAGGGTGTGCAGAAGGACTCTCATCTCAAGCTTAGAGCACCCCCGTAAAAACCTAGTGATGAATTGAATACAGGTGGGGAAACCTTTACATATCAAATCTGTCCTATAGGTAAATGAAATGCCACTCTTCAGGCAGCAAAAGTCCCTGTGTTTCCTGTGCAATCGCAAGAGCAATCAGTGCAGACCCAGTGGAAATAGGTGTTGGAGGCTACAGACTGATTTCTTTCACAATGCTGTGTAGTTGGACCTTACGGGGTACCACATCCCTTCACCTTTTGCTTTATCAAATGACTTCTGGTTTTGGGACCCACTGCTGAGTGTGCAGAATTTGTTGTGACAGAGAAATCTGACATGGTTAATTTTCTACTCTTCTGAATTAGGATGAATGACATTGGGTAACACTGGCAGCTCTCCTGTGAAGGGATGCAGGATCTTCTTATGCTTCCAACAGCACAAGAGGGACGTGGAGCTGTTGAAGCAAGTCCTGAGGAGGCCATGGAGATGCTGCGAGGGCTGGAGCAGCTCTGCTCTGGAGCCAGGCTGAGAGAGCTGGGCTGGGGCAGCCTGGACAAGAGAAGGCTCCTGAAGGGGAGACCTGAGAGCAGCTCCAGTGCCTAAAGGGGCTGCAGGAAACCTGGAGAGGGGCTTGGGACAAGGGCCTGTAGGGCCAGGCCAAGGGGAATGGCTTGAACCTGCCCGAGGGGAGACTGAGCTGAGCTCTTAGGCAGAAGCTCTTCCCTGTGAGGGTGCTGAGGCGCTGGCCCAGGGTGCCCAGAGAAGCTGTGGCTGCCCCATCCCTGGCAGTGTTCAAGGCCAGGTTGGACACAGGGGCTTGGAGCAAGCTGCTCCAGTGGAAGGGGTTCCTGCCTGTGGCAGGGGTTGGAGCTGGAGGAGCTTTAAGATCCCTTCAACCTAAACTATGCTGTGCTTCTATGATCCTATGATTCCATGATTCTTTGATCTTTCCCTACCTTCCCAGAACAGGTAGACCCATGAACAAGATGCAGTCCATACCCACAGAGAGCTGTATCTTTGTTGGCCAGGCCTGAAACTCTGTTCTTTCTGTTTTACACATAGGGAAGGAAGAGTTACAGAAAGGAAATCTCAACTGAAACCATGGCCAGATTCTGGTCTGTATTTTTTCTCACAGGCCAGGTACTGCTGAAAGCTTAATACTGGTCTTCAAAAGACTTTAGACATCAGGCCTCGAAAGGAACTTGGTCTGGGCATGTTCAGGTCAAAGAAGTTTGGATGGGATGGTAACAGAAACTGGAGGGTCTTTAGGACTCAGATCTCCCACAGTTTTTCCATTAGCTGCAATGTGCCCTTCCACTCTGTGCAGGGTTTCTAAACCCTAAATAAAAGGGATGCCATAGAGGACCTCAGCATGATTGCATTCCTCCTTGAACAGTACTTGTGTAACAGGGCTGTAGAATAGGGCGTACAGGAGGGGAGGCTTCTGACCTGCTTGCAGACCGAATGGCTAACAGTGGTTAACAGTGGGTTTCAGTCCCAGGAAGGAGGATGCTTTAGGAATGCAAAGTCTTCTTGAACTTGGGGTTGTACTTCCCCATCCACGCGTCGTTTCAGTTTCGGAGCCTGTGGAGAGATGCTGTTAGTATGTATTTTCTGGCCTGGAAAAACCTCCTGTGCCTGTTGATGTGCTCTGAGCGATTCACAAGCATCTGGGAAAATCCTCCCGGCTCTGGTGGAACGAGAACAACTGTAGGCTTGGTTTGAACTCTCTGGCAAGAAACAAGTTGAGAAGTGAAGAGCCCAAGAGTGTGATTCTCTGCTGAATACAGAGCAACTTCTAAGAAGGAGCTGGAAGCAATTCAGAGCTTCAGCATTGCTCTGGAGGCCTAGGAGCCCGGCTTGTGGCCCAGTGCTCATATCCAGTTCATGTTTGAGCAGGCTGTAATGCAAAACAGCAGCCACTGATAAGTAACAATGGCCACACCAGCTCTGAGCTTGAACAATAGGAAGGTTCTCGCAAGCTACTGCTCTGGCAAGTCCTTATCCCAAGGGCAGTGGCTATGCAGTGATTTCACTGGCAGCAGGAGCAGAGCATCTGGAATGTTCATTAACAGATGGTGGATGCAGGAATGGTGAGATGCTGCATCATCTTCAGGGTACTGAACATCCCATGGGACCCTACCCCTTGGGGAAACAAAGGCATGGTTCTACAGCCACTAACAGTGACAGGGAACAGGGTAAGAAGCCAAGATCAATGGCAAGATCCACCACTCCAGCAGCGTTATAATCCAGAGCTCTGATCTCTCCTATCAGGGATGCTATCCTACCCCATGTATATGAAGCTGCTGTCTTACCGAGCTCCTGATGGGGCAGATCTACAGAAGAGCCTGGTGGAACTGCAGAGGCAGGGGCCATCAGACCAAGAATCACAACTCTGCACAGCCCAGCCCAGCTAAAATCACCAGGTCCTCCTGCACTAATCCCATGCCTTGCGGCTGATCAGTCCTTGGGACTGCTGCATCCCCATATTCCTTCAGAGCTCACCTTCTGCATGCAGCAAAGGGCTTGAACACAAGCTGCGTGTAAACACAGGCACATGGTGGTACAACTGTGGGGATGGAGATGTAGTTGCAAGACCCTGAGGTGAGCAACTGAGATGATTTTTCATCTACTCTATACCTTTGAATTCAGGGGCTTTCATTACCTGGTATTGAAATAAAGCTTCAGTGATGCTGAGCAGTTCTGAAAGGAAAATGTGTCCCTTTGTCACTTACCTACAGGCGAGTTCAGTTCTGCACAGGCAGTGGCCAAAAGACCAACTTTACATTGAAGCCTTACTCCATACCAACGGGTGGGCTTTGCCTGGGAGTGGAAACCAGCTTGGAGAGGTTCATGTTCTGGAAGGTGTTTTGGACACAGCTGGATGCAAGAACCATTTAAAGAGGAAGCCTGATTTCATGAACTTTACGGTGCAGATTAGCAGAGGATTTGGTTGGCATTCCTGGCCTGATCCTACCAGTGCTTATATGGGCTTTGTGCTGGCTGTTTGCACTGGGTTTGGAAAATTGGATTGGACTCAGAACTGTGACACATTATTCCAGCTCTGGCCTGCTGAAAGGAATGTGGAGAAGCTTGCTCACTGTGCCTCAGTTTCCCCTGTGTTGAAGAGTCTCATTTGGAAGCTGGTTTGTGCTTTCCAGATGAAAGATGGATTAAAATCTACTGAGTTGGTGGCTCAGCAAAACCTCTCATACTACCAGGGTCTGCTGCTGAGTCTGCAGGAACAGCTGAGCCCTTGATGAGTTTGCTTTCTCCCCTTCCATAAGTCCCCTTATGCACTGTTGCTTATAGTTAAGGCCAGCAAGTGATCCTCATGGAAGGATTGCCCAGAGCTCGGCTGCAGAGGGAATTCCTCAGCATGGGATGCATGTGGCTCCCTTCTTGGATGTATTGGAGCAGTGTGGGTGGGAGAGAAACATTACAGTGCCAGACAACCTTTCTGATCTTTCCTCCAGGGAGAGCAAGAAAGTAGAATAGCTAAAAGCCTAAATGTACCCCTGGAATGACTGGCCTTTTCCCTAGCCATGCTTCCAGCACTCAGTGGAAGCACAGATACGTGCTTAGAAATGTTCCTTATTGGCACCACTGGCTGAAGGACTGCTGGGCTTTCCATCCACTGGGGTTTGCCATCTATTTCAACCTCCTGCTCTGGAAACGGGGCCGGACTTCCCAAGTCTGTCTCCATGGCAGGTCACTTCCCATTGTAGGAATGTGGAGCTGCCAAATCAAGCCTTGAAGGCTTTGGGACCAGCTGCTCTGGTGATGGTGGAGGGACCTTTCTCCAGGGATTCCAAAACTCACTGCTTTCCACCTGCAACATGGTGTAGAGGCTGCTCCAAGCAGCAACCAGACATGCATCAGCAGTATTGGCATGCTGATGGATGGGATAGCAGCAGTTTGCATTTGACATTAATCATCTACAGATGCCCTCACAACGTGGACCTTCTTCGCCGTGCTTTCTGCTGCTGAGGGCAGCTTAGATGTTCTTCGCATCTGTCAGGAAGAGCGTGCACAGTAGCCTGTTTATACAGCAGCACAGGCCCTTAATCCTGGACACTGGGGAAAGCAGAGATGCGTGAGAGTCGTAGTCCTCTGGCGTGGGTTGCTTGCACAGATGTTCACTCTGCGGTCCCCTCCAGTGGACACAGCACTGCGGCTTCAAGAGAGACTGTTTATAGAATCAGAATGGTTTGGGTTGGAAAGGACCTTAAAGCTCCTTCAGCTCCAACCCCTGCCACGGGCAGGGACCCCTTCCACTGGAGCAGCTTGCTCCAAGCCCCTGTGTCCAACCTGGCCTTGAACACTGCCAGGGATGGGGCAGCCACAGCTTCTCTGGGCACCCTGGGCCAGCGCCTCAGCACCCTCACAGGGAGGAGCTTCTGCCTTATCCAACCTAAATCTTCTGTGTTTAGCACGTCTTCACCTTTCATCTCTCCACCTTCCCTTTCCCTGCTTGACCCTCTTGGAAATGAACAGAGAACCAGGACATGACTCTTTAATACCCATTGGGTCTCTTGTCTCAAACACAGGGATCAGCTCTGCCCGAGTCAGCCCTGAGCATGAACCATCTGGCCCTAAATGACTTGTTGACAGCGGCAATCCAGGCTGGGCTGGAGATCTGAGGCAGGACCCGTGCCTTGTTCAAGCTGGCAGTTAAACAACACACTGGCTTTTTGCTGGCATCTTACTCAGGGTGACTTTTTTCCCCCAAGTGAGTTTATGGCTCAGCCAGAGGCAGTAATACTGTGCCAGCACTTTAACAAGGCTTTCCTATAAATATTTCTCTTTTAGCTTATGATAAAGAGTGTCTACCGAGATGGAGGGGAAGGGAAGAGCTGGGGAAATCTATTTGTTTTCACATTTAAGCAAAACCACACATCCTTGTAATTATAAGCAGGGAGGGAAACAGCATCCTCTGGCAATCATATTCCTCTTAATGTGCTTTTTTGCTGGAATTATTTATGTCCTGTTAGTGGGAAATATACAGAGTATGGTGATAGTAGAGAACAGCCTTCAACTTCTGTAATGTGAAATGGTTCCCATTTGTGGCTGGAAAGAGAAGCCCTTGAGAAACAAATAGAAAACAATTGGTCTTATGGTTTGTCTGCACATCTGTAGGATTACATTAGAACTGCTGATTGGAAAAAAATCCTTACTCTTTTCCAAATATTTTCCTTGTTTTTCAAATCGCTCTGTGAAATGAGTTTGTTGGGTTGGATTTCTTTTTTAAGGGGGTTGTTTTGGTGTGGTTTTGCTGAAAACTTCAGTAAAACTTAAGTTGCATAGGTGGCTATGGGAAAGCTAAAACCAGGTGTGATGATGACTATTTCCAGTATTTCCCAAGGGGAATAAAGTGTGCAAGGAGTTCAGAGAGCAAAATCAGCTGAAACCCAGGAATAACTACAGTGATTTCACATAGAATCACAGATATCGTACACAGGATATGAGTCTGCAGCCCTATGACTGGTTATCTGAGCATCTCATGGTATTTGACATGGTTTGCCTTCTAGCACCTCCAGGAGACAGAAACCCAACGTTATCTTCCTTACAGACCACTGAGGTCCAGAAGAGGGGAGAGATGGATTATTCAAAAGGTATTTGCACCATTAAAGGATGAGGTAAAGCACTTGGTGCACATTAATGGTGTACAGATGCCCATCTCCTTTGGCAATCCATGATTTCAGGGAAGTAGGCACAAGGAGGATTGGGAAAAGCCCATTTCCTTCCATTTTTAGATATTTAGGTGAAATCATTCTTCCCTAACATCATCTGTAATAGTTCAAAGTCCTGATGAATCCACTCTTCAGTGTTCGCTCCATCCTTCAGGAGAGGCACCTTTGGCAGATGTGTCACCACATCTGGATTATTACTGGTTTAGGGGAGGATAAGTGACTGTAAGGTGCTGTTGGTCTCTCATGGTTTATATGAAAGAGGCATCTCCACAAATGGCTTAGAGCTGACTGTGAGCAGGACCCCTCCTACGATTTTCATTTCTTTAAGTAGAGAACTGTATTCTTGTTAATGAATTGCACAAGAACTTCTGTTTAAGTGTCAAGGTCTAAGATTCATTTCCATAGAATCCTGCTAATTTCTTGTAGCATCAGATTGATTTTATCCTGGTTCCATTTTATGGGAATTTTCCGCACAGGAAAATCCCCAAACAACTAGAACCAACAGCAGGAGAAGCCGTGCAGGCGGCTGATGGCGTGTTTCCGACAGCCTGGTCCTTCTGAAGCATCTGGCTGCGACTTGGAGAAGCACTTCAATAGTTTAACTCTTTTCAAGTACACATACACTTCCTATATTAAACAAGAATGTAGAATGACATCTCTCTTCTGGAGGAGAAGCAAGCCAAAACTCCAGATTCCTTTTGCAGTTCTCAGTGAATCAGCGAAAGGCATTCATAGGGTGAGCTGTGTGTTGTATGGATTTATTACTATGGATCCAGGCTCCAAAATCCCCAAAGCCTGTGTGCTCGCATCCAAGTTTTATGTTGTTCTTTGTGTAGCAGAAGGGCTGGGTTTAGGCAATGTCTATGTAGCTTTGAAAGCATTGTCTCTGGAGCATCCCGTGACCACAGGACAGACAGCTTCCTGCCCATCTCTTTTGTGTATGACTGCTTGGCAGCCTGACGGCAAGTTGGAGAGACACCAACTTGGAGTACTGGAATGCTGTGTACACTTGTGGTGTCCCCAACATAAGAAGGACATGGAGCTGTTGGAACGAGCCCAGAGGAGGCCACGAGGATGATCAGCGACTGGAGCACCTCCTGTATGGAGACAGGCTGAGAACACTGGGGGTGTTCAGCCTGGAGAAGAGAAGCTGCGTGGAGACCTCACAGCAGCTTCCAGTGCCTGAAGGGGGCTACAAGGATGCTGGGGAGGGACTCTTCATCAGGGACTGTAGTGACAGGACAAGGGGTAATGGGTTCAAACTGAAACAGGGGAGATTTTGGTTGAAGATAAGGCAGAAGCTCTTCCCTGTGAGGGTGCTGAGGCGCTGGCACAGGGTGCCCAGAGAAGCTGTGGCTGCCCCATCCCTGGCAGTGCTCAAGGCCAGGTTGGACACAGGGGCTTGGAGCAAGCTGCTCCAGTGGAAGGGGTCCCTGCCCGTGGCAGGGGTTGGAACTGGATGAGCTTTAGCAGTAGAAGTTACTTGTGGCTCTGATAATTTACGTCCTATGCTCGTGAATGAATTTTGAGAGTTGTCAAGTAATTCTGTTATTGCTTTTACATCTGAAACTACTGATCTGTCTGTATCAATATTTCCTCCCAGAATGTGTTGGCTTTGAGAAAGGTGTCAACACCAACATTACTTGAAAAAGAACATCAGTATTTTTCCTTCTAAGAAAAAGATCAGTGCTATTTTTCTGGTTGCAAGTGTCTTTTTGTTCTGGAATGCAAACTAATCGTGCAGGAACTATATATTGTGGTGTAAATTGCAACAGGATGTTTCCTACTTATTAATTATAATTAGGAATTATTAATTATGATAATTATTATAATTATTAAGATGAAATTAAATAGCTTGGAGTTCACTTTCCCCACTGCTTTGTGGCTTGAGATTATTTTTGGGTAATTTTCTTTCAAGTGGGCCAAATGGTTCAATATCTCAAACATTTTTAGGAGCTGGGAAAATCACATCTTCCTTTGCATCTGTTTCCCACAGATGAGCAACATACAGAGGCATGGTGAGAAAAATTGAGTTACCCAAAGCCTCGGCACCACAAATACAGGTTTTGTGCCCGCAGACCCATGCTCCTCCATCCCCATTTGCTGAACCCCATTGCCACGAAGAGCTGTAAAAGCTCTTGTAGTCATCTGGATGATTAGTGGTAGGTTTTGACAACTTGCTGTAGCTGTTGAGCGTTATGTTAATCTTCCAGGAAAGGGCTCTGAGTTTAGGGGACAGATGTTTGTAATATGCATGTATTGATTACAAAGAACTTACTTGGGCTCCACCCCAGAGGCAGCTGCATTTCATTGTAAGAAAAGTCTCTTTTTTCCCCCCCAAATCCACCCTATGGACTGTTACCGAAGGAAATGTGGTACAGCTCTGCAGAGAAACTGTTGTGGGAATCGCTTCACCTCTCTGCGCTTCAGCTTCTTTACCTGTAAAATGGGCCCAATGCTATTAAAGGCCTTTTGCAAGGTGTTTGGACTTTCTTCTGCTCAAGTGATAAGATTTGGTTTCCTAATCAATGACTGTGAGAAAGAACAGGGAGCGTGAACTCCAGCCTGGAATAAATAACTCCAACATACTGGCACCAGGCATGGACAATGTGAGAAATACACTTCAAATGAAGTCACCTAACCGTCAATTAACACCATTCTCCTGTGTATCATTGCCCAGATTGGATGTGATGGGAAAACATTCCCCACCCAAGCTCTCATGGGCTGGTCAGAGATAACACCCTCATATCCTAAGGCTTTCTGGTAACATCATATCGGTGTGACTGGGTTGGTGCTGTTGTTCTCAAAGGGCTGAAAGAAGATGACCACATCTGTTATTCTTACTGCACCCAGGCCCCATTGCAGAGCCCAGCATGGAGAGTTGGCTCTTGGAAACCATCTCTGCTCATGATTAGAACTATCTTCTTTAGGAAATATCTTTAATGGGCAGCATACCTTAATTTTTCCTTCCTTGTAATCAAGGTTAGTTAACGTTTGCATGTGGTAATCTTTCTTATAAGTTCCTGGACATAAATCACTCATTAAAGAGAGTCTGGTGGCTTGGGAACGGAGAACAGCCATCCAAACCAACACTGTGTTGGCCAAAGGCTGTGTGTGCTGCTCTCTTCCCACTTGTAAATATCAGCAGCAAAATTAGCCCAGCCATGGTGTGTGACTGGGTAGAACGGAGATAAATGGCATTTCTGAAAGGTGGTGTTGGAACTGGAGAGTTGGTGCAAAGGGCTTTGGGGTTGTTCTGAGTTTTTGTGCTCTTGAGTAAAACCAACCCTACTCTGATAGAAAAATCATGGTGAGAAATCATGGTGAAAGCTACTGGGATCCTACTAGTCTGGGTGTAACAGTCTCTTATCCAAATGCAAACTGAGCATTGGACATCATCGCCTAGGTACAACTGCGGTCACCAGGTACAACTTTATGTTTGACAGCCAAACAGCAAAAACCCAACACAGAATCATAGAATCAGCCAGGTTGGAAAAGCCGTTTAAGCTCTTAAAGTTCAACCCTTACCCAGCATTGCCAAGGCCACCACTAACCCATGGCACTGAGGCCTCGTCTCCATGGTGTGTGAACACTTGCAGGGACGGTGACTGCAGCCCTGCCCTGGGCAGCCTGTTCCAATGCCTGAGCACCCTTTGGGGCAGGAATTGTTCCTCAGCTCCATCTAAACCTTGCCTGGCGCAGCTTGGGGTCAGTTGCCTCTGATCCTATCACTTGTTACTTGGGAGAAGAGTTGTCATCCATTTGGGTTGTTTGGTTGGATTGTTAAACCACAACATATAATGGATGCACTTACTCAGACCACGGTTTATGTGCATGGGACATGCAGAAAAGTTATTCCAAATTAACCAAAAGCATGGCTTTGAAACAAATTTACTGAACATCATTAAGGTCTTTCCAGCACAGAGGGTTAGGATGGTCCATTGGATCAGCTAACCCATTTTATGTATTCACCCTGACCTATACCGCACCAGCTTTCCTCTGTGCTCTCTACAAGCAGCTCAAATTCACACTACTGTGGTGCAAGCTTGTGTCCAAGGTGACAGACCACAGATAATCAGATTAAGGAACAGGATAAGAAAGCTGGGGCTTGGTTCTGCTCCCAGTTCTGCTCATAGATTTGGGACCCTTGATACCACACAGGGAAAAGGAATAGCAAGCCTTGGAGGACCACATATGGGCAGCATCTCTCAGAGCATGAGGGATATTTTATGCCATGGCAAAGCCTCTGAGCACCAGCTAGTGAAGGAAGCTCGATCTCATTGTGCCCAGCCTGCTTATTCAGCATGTGATATGGTTTAGTGGTGGTCTTGGCAGTCCTGGGGTAATGGTTGGATGTGATGATCTTAAAGGTCTTTTCCAACCCATTTGATTCTATGACTCTATGATTCTAAGTTTTCCTTCCTGAGCTCATCCCAAGCACTTGTAAGCTTCAAAGTGCACATCTTATAATAATTGCAGGATGTCCAACACCCCATATGGGGCCTTCAGGCAATTATCTGGAGTCTGGTTTGCTCATAGGGTCCCAGCACCTCATGGGGACCTCGGCAGGTGGCTCATACCTCATGAGATCATGCTCACATCCATTATTATAAGCCCTGTAAGCATCACAGAAGACTAACTGTTTCTTGATGGATGTTGCCTTCACCTGGTCAAAAGCTTGAGCGAGTCCAACAAAAACCTGTTCAGATGGAACTCAAGGAGCAATAAAACACATGTTACTGAGTCACGAGGCGTAGTCCTGGCCTAGCATGCTGTGCCTATTACAGCTCCACTCCACTAACTAGGCAGAGAGCTACTAAAACATAACCTCAACTTTATGATGTTAAATCTGCAGTAAATCTGTCATGGCCATTTAGGCACTAACATATGACTATGGAAAATATGTTGGCTTACGGTTTGATAGCAGCAGATGGGCACTTTGCTATTGTTTCATCATCGTAAACTACAAGGAAATGCTTAGTTACAAGGATCTCAACTCTGCGGGACAGATCTTTGGCTGGTGTAGAGTGGCCCAGAGCCAGGGAAATCCATGGAGCTCCATCAATATAAACCAGCTGAGGACCTCATCCTGCACTTCCAATTGCCATCTCATAAGGAGATAAGAAGAGCCATCCTGGCTGATGTTGCAGGTTCCTCTATCTCAGTGTCTGTCCCTTCCAGACCTAAGTTTCAGCAAAAAGTGGAAGAATGGAGAAATGTGACCCTTTTTCTAGGCACAAGTTTCCAGCTTGGTGAGTTAGGGACATCTATGCCAAATGATCCTATTTAATAGCCACTCATGGCTTTGTCTCTCTGATTTCTTCTGTTCCCTTTGGAAAAGTCATTTATACTTATTGCTCTAAATATATCATGTGCGAACGCATTTGACAGCAAAATTAGTTTATGCAAAAATCATCATTTTCTGTCTTTTAAAATTATGATCTTAACATTTTTCAGTCCCTTTTTGCTTGATATGTGACAGGGGTGGATAACACTCAAGTCTTTGTTACCTATGATTTGGTGAACATCTAAGATTATCTATCTATCTATCTATCATCTATCTATCTATCTATCTATCTATCTATCATCTATCTTAGTGTATCAGATAAATATCTATCATAGGCAGTCATCCCTATTCTAAGGTGGACAGTCCCTATCTTCCTAGAGCTTATTTTTCTCTGCCACAGAAACTCTTAAGAGGATAGATTGAGAAAATCTTCTGAAGATGTAAAGTCCATAAGGTGTTTAACTTGGAATTCCCTTTATTTTTAAGGCTACAATTAAAGTAATTGGAAGGAAAAATAGACTGGAAGGTGTGAGAATGATGGATATTCAGTTCCAGTAGATGTCACTGTGGTAAGAGCTGAGAAACTGCACCTAGTGAGTTTTTGAACCAACGGGGCTGGTGGATGTGGGCAGAGTGATTTAGACCCAGTTGTCAGAGCAGGCTGTTCAGTGGCTTCTCCAGTTCAATTTTAAGTATTCCCAAGGATGGTGATGAAAAAGAGTCATGGTTTAACCCCAGCCAGCAACTGAGCCCCACGCAGCCACTCGCTTGCTCCCCTCCAGTGGGATGGCGGAGAGAATGGGAAGGGTAAGGGTGGGAAAACACATGGCTTGAGATAAAGACAGTTCAATAGGTAAAGTAAAAGCTGTGCACACAAGCAAAGCAGAACAAGGAATTCATTCAGCACTTCTCATCACAGGCAGGGGTTCAGCCACCCCAGGACAGCAAGGCTCCATCACATGTAACGGTGACTTGGAAAGACAAACCCCATCACTCCCAACATCCCTCCCTTCCTTCTTTTTCCCCCAGCTTTATATTCTGAGCATGACACCATATGGTCTGGGCTATCTTGTCTGTGTCCTCTCCAACTCCTTGTGCACTCCCAGCCTCCTCACTGGTGGAGTGGGGAGCAGAAAAGGTCTTGACTGTGTGTAAGCTCTGCTCAGCTTACACCTGTGTTGTCAACACTTTGCAGCACAAATCCAGATCACAACCCCATACCAGCTACTGGGAAGAAAATTAACTCTACCCCAGTCAAAACCAGGCCAACATGTTCTCAAGGTGTTTGTCCCAATGCTTTACCACCTTCACTGAGATACTTCTTTTAGTCCATTCCCCCTTATTTACACTGCACCTCTGAGAAGAGCTTGGCTTCTTATTCTCTCTCTGAATCCCATGGATGTATTTCATGAAAAAGGATCGATTGCCCTCTAAACCTCTCTCCTTCAGGCTGAACGAATCAGGCTCCCTCACATGCTCCAGCCCCTTGACTCTTTCTATAGCCTCTGCTGAACTCCCTCAGTTTTACTGTTGCTTGGTGGAGACCCATAACTGGCCCACGAAGCAGTGGTCAGCAGAGCACATCTCTGATTGTTTGCTGTGTAACAAGAAGTCCCTTCCGTTCTGATTGTTACCAGCAGTTTTTAACAGTCAATGTGCACAAAATACCTGGGAACAGGAATGTTGTATTTTACACTTGCACACGGCTCCTGGCAAAGGCATTTCCTAGTCATGACCAGGCTCAGCAGTAGTAGCAATAATGATAATGGGATTGGTGGTAGTAGTAGTAATAATAATAATAATAATAATAATAAAGCATTTAACCTGCCAGAGGGGAGACTGAGATGAGCTCTTAGGCAGAAGCTCTTCCCTGTGAGGGTGCTGAGGCGCTGGCACAGGGTGCCCAGAGAAGCTGTGGCTGCCCCATCCCTGGCAGTGTTCAAGGCCAGGTTGGACACAGGGGCTTGGAGCAAGCTGCTCCAGTGGAAGGGGTCCCTGCCTGGGGCAGGGGTTGGAGCTGGAGGAGCTTTAAGGTCCCTTCCAACCCAAACCAGTCTGTGGTTCTATGATTCTATGAGTCAATAATGATAATGATGATGATGATAATAGTAATAATAGCATTGCCACCTGTAATAACTAATAATAATATTAACTGGCAATAACATAATACAGTTTTCTAGGAGCAGTGGGAGTATGCCATTTCAGTGTCGGATATTTGCTCTTGCTGCTCCTAGTCCAGAAAATATGTAGGGTTTTGGCCTCTGATCCTTATTAAATCCCTGAAAAACATTGTGGCAAAAACCTCACGATGCTGTCTGTGTTTTACTAAGGTTTTCAGGGGCCCATTTCTGGTGAACTTCTTTCTTTACAAGGGGGTAAAACTTATTTTAAACTCACGGAATTGTTTTCTTAAGAAAGGGGGGAAAAAAGTAGTGATATTTTCCATGAACTTGCCCTTGATTATAGCTGGTGGGATAAGGGCTCTGTAACTGATTAAGACTTCTGGATGTCAAATTTTAACAAAAAGAACAATAAAAAATAGTCTTTTTAACACATTGAGCATCCTCACAAACCCACCTCAGTTTCCGCAGTGAGCTGGGGCTGTGGGTCTTTGTCTTCAAACAGATGCTCCATGATAAACCCATGTACCATTGCTCCACAGGGAACTCCTTCTGAATGATCCAGGAGGAGCCAGCCGTATTTGTCCTCCAAGAGTTTGCTTTGAGTCTTTTCCTCATGTTTAAAGCTGCAGCATAGACAGTGGTAGGAGCAACACCCAGAGAGAAAAGAGACCAGATTTTGGCTGAAGGATCCAGAAAGACTCAGGTTTTATCTAAGCGAGGCTTAAGGTGAATTTCTTCATTGAGTGTCCCAAGGCTAAGCAATGTGGTCTAGTGGAAGGTGTCCCTGCCCATGGCAAGGGTTGGGAACAAGATGGTCTTCAAGGTCTCTTCCAGCCTAAACCATTCTGTGATTCTATGATGCTATGAAAACCGCTCTCACAGAAAGGAAAAGCAGCCATTCATCCCTGCCATTCACTACCATCTCTATCCCTGATGTAGGAGACTATTGTGTTATATGTCAGTGGAAGAGGATGCTGAGTTACCTTCTACATCTCCCTCTCAGTGTGGGCTCAGCCCATGTGAAACTACTGTTACATCTTCCTGAGCCCAGACATTTCTACTGATTGGAGTAAATTCAGCTCCATAGTTTCCTTTTCTTTAATGTAACAGAAATCTCCTGTGGACACAGTCATCTTGTCCATGTTGACATGCAACTAGTTTATGTTTTTATGTCTTAGAGGATCTTTACCTCAACATCAGGAATAAACCCCACGCTTCCACCTGAAAAATAGCCTCCTAATCAGTTTTGCTCTGTCCGTGCTTCCTCTTCTCTTTTAGCAGAACCAGATGCAGAAATGGAGAGCAAAGAACTCTTACGGACATCTGAGAGTGCAGAACTGAGCCATAGAGAAGTTGCAAGAAGGTCTGGATATAATGACAGCCAGGAGCTTGGAGAAGAGTCTGAAAAGCTCAGTCTGTACATGCTAAACATCCACAAAGACCATTGCTGGAAACAGGATAAAAGACTAGCTGGACCTCTGCTCTAATCTGTGGCCATATTTATGTGTTTATGAGCTGGCTTCTGTCCAGGCAGGTTGAGACTCTTGGGTTATCCATGGTGTCCCATCAGAATGGAAAAGTCCAGACATTCATTTGCAGGTCTGAAGATGAGGATGGTCCAGAATGATGAAAATTTGACTTTCTGAATGGCCAAGTTGGGCATATTTTGCATAGCAGATCCGACATACAGGATATTTCTTGTTCTACCCCAAAACAAAGCACATGGCAAGCAAAAGGGAGCTCTGCCTAAAGCCAGTCCTCACCTTTGCTGTGAAAGCTGCTCACTATCACCTGTATTAGTGATGGGGAAAAGGGGAAGAACGGGAATGCTGCTGAACTGATTAAACCTGCACACAGATCCATATGTTCTGTTATTGAGAAAGGAGAGAAGGAAGAAGAAAACAAGCATTTGTAACGGGATGAAATCTGGGAAAATGGGACCAAAAACTCTTTGTAATTCAAAGCAGTTGTGGGAGTTCTGAGCCCATAAGCCGTAAATGACTAAAACATGTCCCTGCATTTTGGATTATGAAAACGATATTAGGGTGGGTTTTTCTCTCTTTTTAATGGGATTTGATGGAATGCCAAAATAGCAGTTTGGGTCTTTCTTTTTTTTAATATATATATATATTTTTTTTTATACGACCCCACTTGCCAAACGTGCTCGTGAATACAATTTTCTCTAAAAACACACCGACTTAGGAGGAAAAACACACAGACACACACAGATTGTCTCGTGTTACTCGACATGTAAAGCTTTTTTTACTTGTATCTTAAATAAATGAAGTAAAGCATAAGGCAGCCAGCAACCCGGTAGGTTTTGCTTGGAGCTGATGCTGGGGCCTCCTGGAAGTTGGGAACAATTCTTTGTACATCAATGAGTCCCTCTTTTGAATGAAGAACATCTCTTCCCTCCTCCTGGAGTTCTCATGTCTTCATGTCACCAGTTCCCATCCTGCCCCCAAGCTGTGGCATGTTCCCAGAGCTACTGGTTGCTGATGGCTTTGTGTTTAATGACTTCCACCTGTTCTCCAAGGCTGGTGGGATCTGCTGCCTGCTGCAAACCGTGGCCTTTTGGGGCAATGTATGAAATAAAAAGGGCTGATTTATTTGCAAAGCAATGTTTTTTGGATGCAGACTGACAATGCACATAGATAGTGCACAGCTCTGCCATGAGCAAGGGGAGTAATAAATTTGCAAGAGCTACAGATTTCGTCTATGTTTCAGGCTTGTATATTCAAGCTGTTCTCCTCTATTCAGAGTCCAAGAGTGTGTCTGTCAGTGGAACGTTCACTCTTGAGAGTGGAGCAGTGTTTATTATTGCAATATTAGTTTAATTCTATATGTAGCTACAGAGAACTTCTGGGCAAGTGATGTCCAGACAAGGAACAGACAATCTCTGCCTTTAAGAGGGTAGTTTCTAAGCTGTAGTTGGCAGACACATGGAGATCCTTGGAGTACTCCAAAGGTTTATGTGTATGATAACCAAGAAGTGTTAACTTATTGTCAGAAAGCTTCAGGTCCCTCAGTGGGGATGGAACAGCCCCTGGAAGCATCTGGAGTTCTTAACATAAAACCCCACACTGGAAACCACTCCTGTAGGAAGTACCTGGTGTCTCTGGAGTGATGCTGCAAGGATACCAAACTCCTGACTCTGCCTTGTTAGGGTTTCTATCTGGCTTTCCCACAGGCAACCCTTTATTTCTAATAAACTGGTTATACTCCTTTTTAAGACTTTGTTCAGTGAAGGTTTATGGAGGATGAATACATGACCAACAGAAGCGATGAACATGTCCAGGTTATGGGTCAGAGGGTCACGTGCTGCAGCACATCAGTAGAAAGCACTATAAATACTTCAATTTCCTGCACTGTTGGATTGTAGAATACTCCCTAGCTCTTTGTGAACAGTTTACCAATTCTTTATAGAGTAGTCATGACCGAAATCTTAGGTTTATGTGGGACCAATAAGTTCCTGCAGGCCTGGAGAATCGCCCAGGCTGCGGTTTTGCTTTTTGAGTTGACGAAATTATTTGTCTTCTGATAAAACAGAAGGCTTCCTAAAGCTCGGGGATGCAGCCATAAAGGAAAAGGAACACGTCTGATGAAGACTCAGCAGTCCCTTTCTTGGATGGGCAAACTGAGGGTTACACATTCATTTATTCATTGATTGATATATTTATCTTGGATTACTCTAACAAAGCCAGTATCTAATCCAAGACCTTCGGCCAACCTCACACATCATTAACAACACACTAGTGCCCCAGCAGTGATAAAGTCATTATCTAGCATGAGCTCAGGAGGCATAAAATGTCCTGAGCCTTATGACAGTCAACCTCTGAGCCTCTCCAAGCATCTTATGAAAGCAGATGGGGTGTTTCAGTATCTGTTCTACCACTGTCCATTAGTTTCTGAAACATCAGCCACTTGCAAGAGGGAATACTCCTATTCTGTGAACATAGCATACAAGGGACCTAGTTAAGCTGTGAGTGGCTCCCTTGATTGCTTGCAGTAGCACAAAGGATAACTCTTGTAGAGCAACTGTTTAATGGAAGAGCATTGATAAGACCACAGTTCCTACAGATACAGCACTTGCTTGTTCATCAGGACAATGATTAAAACACAAGCTTGGCTCACGGGTTTTGGGGGAGTTCATCTGACAGATATTCTGCAGGGAAAAACATCACCCAGCATGTCAGAGAGTCCGGGCAAGCACCTTGAGGCGCAGGGAGAGCAGAGAGAGACTGCAAAGCTGGGGAGAGGCTGCTCTGCTGCCAAGCATGCAACAGAAAGCCAACCACGGCTGAATGGCCTGGACAAGGAATTGCCTCCGTGTTTCTCACCAACATTGGAGAGAAATGGAAACCTCTTGGCAAAAGATTCCTTCAGGTTCTAGAGCACGAGTTAACAGCTCCGATGGAAAGGGCAGACTCCCAGCTCTGGTGATGTTCCATTAAGCATGTACCATGGCTGACAAGCTGGGATAAAAAGGGAAGGCTGTAAACACCCCTTGATCAGCTGCAAAACTCCCACTGATGTCACTGTGATGAGTGTGCAGAGATCAGGGAAAAAATATGGGGTTTTGTAGTGCAGAATATGAATTTGATATCATTATTGTTATTATTTGTTGCCTACAGCCTTGCTCAGTGGGGAAGTCTTCTGCCTTTAGTGACTGCCAGCAACTTTCCCTTTGTTTTCCTATTGACTTCAGTGTCTTTAACCTGCCAGAGGGGAGACTGAGATGAGCTCTTAGGCAGAAGCTCTTCCCTGTGAGGGTGCTGAGGCGCTGGCCCAGGGTGCCCAGAGAAGCTGTGGCTGCCCCATCCCTGGCAGTGTTCAAGGCCAGGTTGGACACAGGGGCTTGGAGCAAGCTGCTCCAGTGGAAGGGGTCCCTGCCCGTGGCAGGGGTTGGAGCTGGAGGAGCTTTAAAGTCCCTTCCAACCCAAACCATTCCATGATTTTCCTTTCTCCAGCTCTCCCCTTTTCCTTTCACGCATTTCACTTCCCTTTCTGGATGTTTCTGTCTCACCCCAATGAGGTTTCTCTGTGCAGTTTCTCTGGGGGATAGAAACTCACCCCTTGTTTTGCACCTGCAACTTGAGATAAGGTACACCAGGAACACGTTGCATGAGCCAGCAGCAAAGGAGCTGCGGGTTGTATGGTACAAAACCTGTTGTCATGCAAAGATCTTGGGTGAAGTTTGGAGGTTAAAAGGTTATTCTGTGCAGAGAAACAAAAGCCTGTCTGGTTTGTATCACTGGTTCCAAATGCTCAACAGTCATGAAGAAGCACTCTCTAATGCACATCTTCCAGTTGGCTTAAACCCCAAGAGTTTAGGAAAGAAGGAGATAATTATGGATTGGTTTTATTTCTTCTCTGGATTTTGAAGCCAAAGCATTTTCTACCAACAGACAGGCTGGATTCTCACTTCTGTTTTGAAAAGAAAACTGAGATTCTCCAATGTCATATAACTCTGGCTTTGGAACTGTTATATCATGGGAGTCAGAAAACAATCTTAAACAAGCACAAAGGTTTTCTAATCAGAACTCAAACCAGCTGGCTGCAGTCGGGTTTGAACTTTGCACCATCACGTGTAAATTAAACTGATCAATGAAGAAATACACTGATTCTTCAGCAGCCTGCCTAACATAAATGTACAGAAGAGAATGAGCTTTGCTGATCAGCTCCTTGATCCCAGGAGACACCGCACCTGCATCCTATTTGGAGCTCTGCCATTATGTGAAGATTTGCCCATCAATGTCCAAACCGATGTTATAATAACAAGTCCTTTCCTCATCTCTAATTTCGGTGATTTTAGGAGTACAGCCCTACGCTGTCTAAACTGCTTGGGAAAACATACAGGGCATGCCCATGGCCGTGCTTTCGAAAGAATTTGTGGGATTATGTCAGACAGTTCCCAGTGAGCCAACATCAAAGATATTGGGTTGCAGTTTTTAATAAAGCTTAACTGATTGTGACAGCCAGTTCATTCAGTATTTTTGAGCTGACAGGACGGATTGAAGGAAGTACCCAATTACAGGAGATTATGCATGTATGAGGACAATGGACGCTGCTGTGTATTATTTCTAGTGAACATTAGAAAAATAATAACTTGAAATGGAATTAAGGATGGGGCTGTAAAGGAAATCAGAGCTGAACGCCGTGTTGATACCTACAATTTCAGACTGTCAAGGGACACTTTAGTTACACAAACAGCATGAGACGCATAGATAGAAGACAGATAGATTGAAAGACATATCGCTACACATAACATGTAGTCATCTAGGGTGGAATTGACACCTACTACTTCAGTGACAAAGCAGGGTTTAGGTCAGAAAAAGGCCATTTAAACAGCTACTGCACAGGGCTGCCTGGCTGGAAATGTTTTAGGTTGCATTGACATCTCCTAAATTCAGGAAGTCATCGGTGGAGCAAAAACACAGTGGCAAGCGGGACCTTTATAGCATTTGGAAAGAAAGAGACACTTCTTGTTTCAGACCTATGTGGCACCAGCAGCAGAAAAGGACTTGAGAGTACTGATGGATGAAAAACTGTACATGACCCATCAGTGTGTGCTTGGGCACAGAACCTGCCCCATGTGCAGGGCTGCACCCCCAGAGCGTGAGCAGCAGCTCAGGGGGGGATTCTCCCCCTCTGCTGCACTATGGGGAGACCCCCCCTGTGGTCCTGATCTGGCTCTGGGGCAGCAGCACAAGAGGGATGTGGAGCTGCTGGAGCGAGGCCAGAGGAGGCCATGGGGATGCTGCAAGGGCTGGAGCAGCTCTGCTCTGGAGCCAGGCTGAGAGGGAAAATCTCTTGCTACTTCTTTTTCAGAGATGTTTTTTGGCTTTATTTTATCTTTTCTTCCATTTCTCTTCTTTCTTTTAAGCAATGCCACAAATCTGGACTAATTCAAATGTTAGATGTGCTGTTCATGAACCAAACCAATCCAGCTACAGTACAAAGACCAGAATATGCCCACGTTGACTTCTTGTGGTGGAACTTAAGCCTCGTAGAGAATGAAATCTCTTTTTCAGCTCAGTTTGAAATAATTATAATATATAATTAGTTATTATTCACTACTATTTTAATTATTAGACTGTTCTTATCTCAACCCATGAGTTTTCTCCCTTTTACCCTTCCAGTTCTATTGAGTGAGCAGCTGTGTGGTACTTAACTGCCAGATAGGGTTAAACCACAACACCCAGGATGATGATGTGTCAAACACATTTTTCACCCTCAGAATAACCATCAAATTAAGTGTCAAATGGTAAAACCCACACTGAGCAGATTTGGAAAAGCCATTTGACAGACATCATACAATCATAGAATAGTTAGGGTTGGAAAGGACCTTAAGATCATCCAGTTCCAACCCCCCTGCCATGGGCAGGGACACTCCACACTAAACCAGGTCACCCAAGGCCTCATCCAACCTGGCCTTGAACACTGCCAGCGATGGAGCACTCACAACCTCCCTGGGCAACCCATTCCAGTGCCTCAGCACCCTCACAGTAAAGAATTTCTTCCTTATCTCCAATCTAAACTTCCTCTGTTTCAGTTTGAACCCGTTACCCCTTGTCCTGTCACTACAGTCCCTAATGAAGAGTCCATCCCCAGCATCCTTGTGATTCAGTCTGGGACACCTTGAAGTTGGGGTAATTCCAAAAAAAGAAATCAACATCATCAAATCTTCTGGTCAGAGGGCAACCTTCATGGGTCAAGGAAAACAATCCTGTGTCTACGTGTTCAGACAGGTACTGATGTGCCATAGGGATGAATGATATCAAAATCAGCTTTGGTACCACTACGAACTTCTCTAGGGGAAAAGCAGAGACAGTTCTGAAACAGATAGGTAAAACATATAATTTTGCTGATTTGAGCTGCCCCACAGGCAGGACTGAAACCATCATCCACCAATAAAGTATCCCACGTGAGGTTAATAGCTTGTGATGAAAATAAGAAGACACTGAGATTCCCAACAGTTTCCAGCTCAAATATTGTCTTTTAGAGGGCAAAAGTTTACAAAAGGTGAATTTATTCACATGCCTTGGCAGAATCAAACTCAGCAGGAAATAATTATCACCAATTGGCAAGGCAGCTGCTGATATCCAGGAGCTTGGATCACTGGAAGCCTACAACAGACAGATCAAACTCTGGCTCTTCAGCTCAGATGTTCTTTCCACCTTTACACACAGATGTGAGTGCTGGAAAGCCACCAAAGGTACAAAGAAGATATCTCAATGCTTTGGAAAGCAAATGCCCTAGGAAAACAAAACCAAACCCTGAGGATTAAATGGAATGAGCTTGTAAGAAATGCTGGGAGTCTTCAAGCTTTTGACAGCCCCTTATCTCTAGCGGGATGTATTCAAGCTATGTGAGGAACGCGAAGGCAGAGCGTCTGCCACAGCAGGTGGGACAGAGAGCAGCAGGAGAAACATGAAAGGAATTTGCTTAAAGAATAGAAATATCAAAACCCAGGAAACTTGGGAGGGGAGAGGAATAAATGAGTTAAATGACAAGGAGGACATGGAGGGAACAACGGAGAAGAATGGAGAAGATGTTTTGAACTTGAAAGTTTCATCTGTACTAGCAGAAAATTACAGCTGAAAGCCAGACTTGAGGAATGGCCTGATGACTTCTCAATGTGATTACAGAATAAAGAATGTTGGAGACCTCTGGAGGTCTCTGATTGAAACCCCTGCTCAAAGCAGGGTCAGCTTAGATAAGGATGGATAGTTCAGGAACTCTCTGGATTCCAGTCCAATGTTTGGTCATCCTTATGGTGAAAACTTATTTTCCTTAATATATAATGAGATTGTTCCCTTAGTGCAACTTCTGCCTTTGCCTCTCACCCTTCTGCTGTGCATTTTCAGGCAGAGTTTGTCTCCAGCTACTCTCTACCTTCCTGTCAGGCAGCTGATGAGAGCAATGAGGTCTCCCTGTAGCCCTCTCTTCTTTTCTGTATGGGTTTAGCCAAATCCAAGCAACAGTCTGCCAAGAAATGCCCAGGCTCTGTTCAGAAGTTAACTTTAGTCAAGGACTTTCCTAGCATGGTAGATAGTCAAGACCAACTCACTTTCTGAGGGATGTTAATGTAGCTATTTGGATGTGAGGCTTCTGTTTCAGTTATTTGTGTGCACAAAGCCTGCTTAGCTCTTGACAAGAGATCATATCTTATAGATATATATAGATATGTATTATAAGATATTATACCTTATATATATTGGCTTTCATTACATCTTATAGATAAAATAGTATCTTATATCTTTAATATTCTATCTTATCTATATCTATGATTTTATCATTCATATGTATAATTATAATATTATAGATAATATGTATCTATAATAAAATCTATACTTCTATGATGGGGTTGAACTCAAAGTGAATTGAGCAAATTCCCACAGGATGGAGGAGAGAGAGTGAAATCCCACCACAGTCTATAGGATGGCTTCAGCCTTGAGAACTTAGGATCTCAGGTAAAACACGTGGCTGCCAAATCTGCAGGAAAACCACCACATAGCAATGTTGGGAAGCCATCCAAGAAATGTAATGCAAAGGACAGTTGATCTGTGACTACCTTTGAAGATCTGGGCCTGTTTTGGAGCTGGATTCCCCATTCACCCTACAGTGACTGGGAGGCAGTTGGCCTGAGCAACACCTACTTGTGCCCGTGGGATGTGTACACAGCTCACCAGGGATAGCTTCAGACCAGTGGGGCTTCCACTACCTCCTGCTTCAGTCTTCAATATAAGAGAAAAGGAAAAGCAAAACACGGGTTACCGCTTTCTTCTCTATGGTGAGCAATGTGAGAAGCACCCCAAGAAGCTTGAAGGACGCTTTAAATGATGTTTGCAGATAAATGCTTCTGGAGTTCCTCAATGTTTCAAATGAAGGCAATACATTTCTGTGTTTTGGAATAGCTTTGAACTTTCGGAGCAACTTCTAGGTACAAGAAAGGCACCGTATCAGCAGCTACATACATCAATCCAGCTAGGAGAACATGCATACAGAAACAAGCTTTGAAAAAGCCAGGACTGTGTGCTCAGCAGTATGGAAAGGAACAAGCTGTCAGCCAAACCTGAAGAGCAGGAGACACTCCTCCAGCAATAGCAGCTGAACTTACAGCAGTTACCAGCTGGCACAAATTGAAATCACTCAGCCCCAGGCCCCAGGGTGATATAAATCAGCTGAGTTCCAGCACAGCTGATCTTGGTGTAGGGGATAAATCTGTGCAGTGCTCACACCAGCTCTTTCTGTACTGAGGGTAGGTGCATCTGATCCTCTAGGCTAGGGAAGGTCTTGGCAAGCATGAGGCTTTCTGCTGTTGGGGAGAAGCCAGGTTGTTCATCAGGGGCTGAGCATACCCATCTACAGCATAGCTATAGCATAAGGAGAGAGGGGAAAGCAGAAGGGAAGGGAAAGGCAGAAGGGAGGCAAAGGAGACCCAGAGAAAAAAAGGAAACAAAAATAATCTGTGAGATATGGAAAGGGAAAGATGAGGTGACAGGGAAGAAATGAAAAAAGAGAGAAAATGAGAGTCGAGAAAAGGGAAATATGGACAGAGAAAAGAGGATAGTAGCTGGTATGGGTGAGACTTCAGCTTTCAAACAGGGTGGTTTGAACAAGGGCATATGAAAGCGGGAGAGGGAGGATGGAGTGAGGAGTGACCGGGAGGAGGAGAGTGGCTCGTTGGGGGAGGAAAGGGGAAGCTTTTTGTTAGTTTTCCTTCCAAAAGGGCTATTTACCGAGCTAATGGTATCCCCAGCTCAGTAATTTGTCCCTGTCCCCCATCCCCTCCCTCGCAGCCCTCCCGCCATCCACGTGCGAGCTGTTTTGACAGAAAACAAAGCCCAACGTCTGGGTGACCCTCTCGGTGGCCCCCCGTTCCCTCCCACACGTGTGCACGCACACGTTAATTCCTAAGCAAACAATCCAGGGGCTGTTGGCTGGGAGCGTGTCCTTTGGCTGCCCTGGTGTAACCCCCAGAAGCAGCGGAATGGAGCCCTTCTCTTTAAATATTTGCGAACGATTCGCTCCAGTGCAAAGGGAGATCTGGAAAGAAAACCCTGCCGTGTGCGGGAGCTGTCTGAGGCCTCCCCTGAAGCCTCAAACCCCACTAGAACCTTCACCTCCCCTGGGACCAGCTGCTAAGACCAAAAAAGCCTCCCCCCGGGCTCCCTTCCAGCTTTAAATACATATTATTTATAGCACACAAATAGCCAAGGGGAGCTTTTGTTTGTTCTTCCCATCTGTCCCCTGCAGCACTGAAGGCCAGCCTGCAAAGGGATGCTCAGGGCACCAAAGGTGATGGTTATCTGTGGCAAAAGCAAGACAAGGAGAACTTCTTCTTTATGTGCAACTCTTCAAGCAGGCTAACCCAGCCACTGCTCATCCCATCTATATGGAAAAGGAGTTTTCCTTGACCTTTTTCTTTTTCCTAGAAGCTGGACACAAATGTGTCTTTCAGGAAGCTATGAAATCTCATCTTCAAATGAGGATAAATTCATTCATTTCCCTTGCCATGTCCTTCCCTTCTTGGGAAATTCATAGGAAAATGTAAGGAAAACCCCACAGTTCTGGGATAATATATCTTTCTTCCTTTGCCCTGCCTTGGAAAATTACTTCCCAGCTTACATTTGTTAGAAGCTGGCATGTGTCCTGAAGAAGGCAGTTTTGCATGAAGATGTTGTGGGTACCAAAAGATAAATCAGGTCTGAACATTTCATGGGTTGTCTATGAATGAGCTTCCTCTCCCATCCGTGCTCTGGAAGCAGCTCGCTCCCATAAGCGCACTTGTGCTCCTCTGAATGATTGTCGTGCAATTCACCTCTTTTTGCCCCTGGCTTTTGTTTTTGTTGTTTGTAAGAATAACAGCTCTTACACTGGAGGCTTCTTAGGAGTATTGACTTCTAAGGAAGCGTGACGGTTCCCTAAACAGCCTTTTCTTCCTTCTCTAACTTTGCTGTCTCTGGGTTTGAGGGATTATGGGGTGTGGATGTAAGTCTAAATTTCATGCCTTGACACTTGCAAACCATAGACTAACCAAAGCTGGAAACCAGCCTCTCAAATATGGGGCCAGTAGGGAAAAAGCATTATAAGGAACTCCCAACTGTAGAAAGGAAAGAACCTTCCTTTGTACAAAAGAGCCAAATAATGATTTAAGAGCAATGTTGCTTCAATGCCAGAATCTTCCTTTAGCTCTGGGGCAGAGGTGTGGGTTAAAACAAGCTTTGCCTACAATACAAAGACCATATCCCTGAGGATGCAGTCATAGAATCATAGAGTGATTTTGTGCTGGAAAGGACCTTAAATCTCCTCCAGCTCCAACCCCTGCCATGGGCAGGGACCCCTTCCACTGGAGCAGCTTGCTCCAAGCCCCTGTGTCCAACCTGGCCTTGAGCACTGCCAGGGATGGGGCAGCCACAGCTTCTCTGGGCACCCTGGGCCAGCGCCTCAGCACCCTCACAGGGAAGAGCTTCTGCCTAAGAGCTCAGCTCAGTCTCCCCTCGGGCAGGTTCAAGCCATTCCCCTTGTCCTGGCCCTGCAGGCCCTTGTCCCAAGCCCCTCTCCAGGTTTCTTGCAGGTTTTGCATGCTCCCACCTTTCCAGCCTGTCTAGGTCTTCTCTTTGGGTCCCATCCCTTGCCTCCAGCATGTCAATGTCACCACACAGCACAGTGTTGTTGGCAAACTTGCTGAGGATGCTCGATCCCACTGTTCATGTCAACAACAACGACATTGAACAGCATTGGTCCCAACACCAACCCCTGAGGAACACCATTCGTCACTGGTCTCCACTTGACATTGAGCCATTGATCACAACTATTTGAGTGAGACCATCCAGCCAATTCCTTATCCACTCAAGTGATTTGTCTATCAAATCCATGTCTCTCCCATTTAGAGACAAAGCTGTTGTGCAGGATGCATCAAATGCTTTGCACAAGTCCAGATAGATATGTCAGTAAATACATCGATGTTTCCTGCTGTTAGAATGGGTGAAGTTATGTAGGTCCAGCTCACTAGCATGGTGTTCCATCTGTAGACATAACTGAGGGCTGTATTATCCATCATATGGCACAGCATGAGGGTGTGTGGCTGACCATGCAGGGGATGGGCATACAGGTCCAGGAATGTCTTATACTTGCTGCCTGTAGGAAGACATCTGTGGTCTTGCACAAGTCTCTCTTGGAGAAAATGACCTCATTAAATGCAATGGAGTGATAGAATAATAACTGCAGTGTTAGTGATCAGTGGAACAGGACCAGGCAGACAAATAGGGCATCAAGTGTTTTGACTGTGCAGAGGGCTGCATCTGTTCTTCAGATGCAAACATAGACCACGTGCTGCACTATGAATGCAGCCACCCCAGATGAGATCTCTGCACTGTTAAACGCAGACTCTGCCTTGGTCTTTAGCCAGAAATTGTTGCACCTGCATGAACACTGGCTTTGATTTTCCTAAACACCTTCCATGTATGTATTTCTTAAGCTTGCAGCCTTTCGGCCATGTCCTCTGCTTTTCTCTGACCATTCCTTCTCCACCTGGACCTGCTGCAGGTCCTTACCCTGGTGATTTCTTCACCTGAAAAAGAGGATGTGTTAGATGCACCCTGGCCCTGGGCTTATCTTGTGAGAAAGATAAGGAGGTGACCTTTGAAAATCTTGATACAGGATCCTGCCTGTCACCACACTGCAGAGCTGGATGAGCTCACACTCGTATGGGTGAATTGCTCACTTCTGACCATGTCCACTTGAACTGTGGTTCACCTAAGTTCACTCTGACCCCAACTGTTGTGTGTTTTCCTTTCTGTTTTCTTCAGAGTTTGAATAGAGGGTATGAGCATAACGTGCTTGACACCCCCTTCTGTCCCCTCCAGAGTCCCTTGAGAGAGAATGAGCGCATCAACACCTCGCGCTGACTCATAGAGGCTGGGGTGTTGTTAATTCTAGGTTGGAAAGATTGCTAAAAATCAAATAAACAATATGCCAGACCAAAAAAATGTTCCTCAGTTCATAACTCCCCGGATCCATTTACAAAAATCTCAGCTCACCAGAAACCAGATCTTTGTTTGGAGAGGGAAATGCGGAAGGGAAACACGAAGATGTTACTTGACACGTACAGAAAAGGAAAATAAAATAAGAGTGAATAGAAGAACATGGAACCAGAAAGACCTTTCTGGGCCAGTGAATCCACCCCAGGCAAACCCAAGCAACCACAACATATCATTGCTTTCCTAAAGTGATGAAGCCCGTATTTAAAATGTTGAGGTTATTTGCTCCAAATAGCCTTCTCCGAGCATAACAACAGAATCTCCTTGCTCCCGCGGTCACAAACTTTCATGCCCAACCTAAATTTATCCACAGCCAGTGTATAGCCACTTTGCCAGCGCTGCTTCTCTCTGCACTCTTTCACCCTCCATGTCTGTGACTAGAAAACAATAAGAACTTTCCAAGGTCTCGTTTTGCCAAGTCAGATAAATCACTGTTATATGGTCCCTTCTTGGAAGAAGATTTCTCTTTTTCCTAATTCTCCATCTAGTGTCAGCTCCTCCTGTTTGGATGATTAAAAATCTCCAGAACTCAGTGCACACCTACACTCAGAACTGTTGCATACCTACAAGAAAGACACGAAGACTGCCTCATTGCTGGTGGAAGTACCTTGCTTGATACTTCCCTCTTGAATAACTGAATTTTGATTAAAAGGCATCACTTTCACAATTAATTACTATATAGAGCGCTTTTTTGCATGATGTCCAACTGAAAAAGCAGCAATTTTGGCTATAAATCCTGAATTACAGGGCTGTATGTTGCTGTTTTCCTTATGCCACTTGCCAAGGCCATGTGTTTTTTACTTCCTATCCAGTATTGCTCGTTTTCTCTGTACTGAAAGTGCTTCCCAGCTCTCTCAGTAGTGGGATTCATCAGAGCACACCCACTTTGCTGAGGGAGGTTATATTCAGTAAGTTTAGTTCCAAAGGTTATCCTCAGACTGCTCCATTATACTGACCAAATCTTACAGTCTGACCAAATCTTACAGTCTCTTCTGACAATACCTATTCTATCTCTGTTATAGAAAGTTTTGATGTGATTTCCATATAGTATTTAAATCTCTGCTTAACTAAAGACATCACGGGAGGCAGTGCACCCTTTCAAAGTCTTTACTGAGCTGTGGGCATACAAGATCAGCTTCATTTCTTTTACCTACAAAATATTTCACTTCTGACTTGCTGAGATAAGAATAGCAGATGCTTTAATTTCCCAGAAAATTAGCTTTCCTATTTTTAAAGCTAGGAGTCACCTTTGCTATAGTGCAGTCAAACAGTTCTAGTCCCACCTGGATACAGGTTTCCATGGTAGACTTGCAGAATCATGTGCCAGTTCCTTTTGCATTCAGTGATGGAGAAGACCCAGTCTCCTTTCCTCTCCTCTCCACCTCTAATAGTTCCTTAGATCTTGCTTTGCCTCCACCTCATACTTTACCTTCACTAAATCACAAAATGAATAAGTTTAGAAGGGACCTCTGGAAACCATCTAGACCAAGCCCCCTGCACAAAACAGGGTCAGCTATAGCAGGTTGCTCAAGATGTTGTCCCTTAGGGTTTTTAGTATCTTCAAATATAGCATCAGTCACCATTTTTAATGATCTCAGACACTTCTCCTTTACTTTTTATGCTATATTCAGAGCATCTTTTTGTCTCTAAACTGTATTCGATGAGTAGTGGCCGTGCTTCTTATTCTTAAATTGTCTTTTTATTGGCATAGCTGAAAACCTTTCTGCTGTCTATTTTAATAGCTCTCATCACAGACCAGATCAAACCATTCCTGACAATGCACACTTAATCCCCAAAATCTTCTAGTCTCCCAGTTAGAGCTTTCTTATCTCATTAGTCGACTTCCTTGTTGTTGTATTTTTGATCTTTCTTGTTATGCAAAGATTCCCTGTTTATTTGTATTTTCTTCTGCAGGAATTTTGATCTGGTTTCATATTCCTTTTCCATGGGGTTCGGATTTTTCACACTCAGAAAGTTCAAGTCTTCCCCTGTTGTTCCTTATCTACGCTCATTATGGTCCATCAAAACTCATGCAAATGTTTGTGTGCTAATGAAGGAGCTCGGGAACAGAATGGTAGCGCTGGATGGATGAGTTCAGAAGATGAAATCAGGCACTAAATGATAAAAGAAACTTGGTAAAAAAATTAGGAAGGTCCATTCCTAAGAAAGGACCAAAATAAAGCAAAAAGGGGAATATTTACAATGCTTATTCATGATGTGATAGACTGGAGAGAAAGAAAAATTGCTTTATTTTTGTCAGAGTAACTTTGTAGGAAGCCCAGCAGGAGGGGCAGAGCTGGGATTTCTCTATAGACAGTGAAATGTGGACTGGGATGAAGACGTGAAACTCTACAGGATTATAAAGCAGAGAAAGCCTACAGTCATGCTGCTATGAAAGGGTTTAGCTTCATCTCTCTCCATCTACCTACTTAGCTATATGTTCAGGAAACTCATTGCTAAGTGTGACAGCCATTAGTTTAGTCATTAAAATGCCATCGAGTCTGTTCACTGCATGCAAGAAAATGCTGTACAGATACAGCCAAGGTACAGCTGAAAGAGGTGAGGTAAATTTGTTGAGAAGGTTCTTCCCTCTTTCCTTGTCATGTCTAATGTATGTCTTGCAGACACATACTGATGTGCGATTGCATAGTTCAATCATACATAAATTATCCCTGAAGACAATAACACTATTATATTTTGGGAATACATTGCTTTCAAGTGACCTCTTTACATCCCTGCTTCAATCCTAACTTGGAAATCCTTCTACTTGCTAAACATAAATTCCCAGCCCTGCGCAGCCACAAGTTCTTTGTTTAGAAGATAAAGGAATGAATCACTTTAGAAATGCTCAAGTGGTTTACAATATGAAGTGAAAAATAGACATTGTGTTTAAAATAGATGGCTGTACAGTGTATTTCTTCTATAGAATTGTGTTTTGTAACTCATATCCCATAGAGGACAGCAGGCTGACAGCAACAGAAACATGATTCCAGGGTGAGTCAGGGTCAGTTTAGTTTCAGTACATGGATCACTCTGGCTCCTCTGAGAATGGTGCTGTTCAGGAACTTACACACCAAAAAAACCACCCCAAAATCAACCTTGTGAGTGTGTGTGTGTCTCCTCATCCCCAGGACATAGCAACTCATATTTTGTCCATTGGCTCATTTGTTTATAGCACGTCCTGGATGGCTCTATCCCATGTCTTCCTGACTCAAGGCCAGCGGGTTGTGAGGGTAAGGCCCCTCTCTGCAGGCTGAATTCTTCCCTCTGGAGCACAGGGAGGTTCATGGTAGGGTTAGAAGAGACATGAGCCTGGCTTCAGGTCACCATGACACAGCAGCAGACAATACAGACCTCGTCTTGTTCTACAGATCCCTGTAAAAAGCATCTCCTGAGATTGGTTGCTAGGACTTATTAATTCCTCAGGTTGTGGAGAAAGGGGATAGCACACAGATGCTGACATGCTTTGCTAACGTTTTCTCTCCCTTTCCGTTAGCATGCTTCCTGAGCACAGCAAAAAGGTTTAAAACATGAATCCTCAGTTTTTAGAAGCTTTGGAAGTCTGAGACAGTTCCATGTGCCGTTTGGATCCTGGGAGAGCTGCCTTGAGTGCCTTGTACATAAACATAGTGTGTGGTCTCAGCAAAGTTACTGGAAGTCCAGCTTTTTCCACCTACTGACCTGCTTGAGAGCCAGAGATGAGATTTGCAACAGCTCTGTTGAGCTGTCAAGAAGTGGGATGATGAGGCAGGATGGTTGACTGGTTTCTTCATGTCATCAGTGGAGGGGGATTGAGTGGCTCCAAAGATAGACTTGGATATGTGGAGGTGTAAATCACACCTTGGTGCTCACTGCTGTTAAGGGGAAGGAGGGGGGTGTAAGCTTTGTAAGTGTAAGGTGTATCCTTTTCCCATGGAGAACTGATTTGGAGTAGGTTACCAGTGTAACCTGATCAAAGGTGTACCCAAGGCCAGGTTGGATGGGGCTTGGAGCAAGCTGCTCCAGTGGAAGGTGTCCCTGCCCATGGCAGGGGCTTGGAACTGAATGAGCTTTAAGGTCCTTTCCAACACAAACCATTTTGTGATTCAATGAATGCAGGTCTCCGAGTTAGAGTGGATCAGTCTCGATCAGGATGCAGTCCTAAGACTCCTGGATGAGCTTCAGGAGCAAACTCGTAAGTCCTTATGGCAAATTGCTCAGCTCTGGTGTTCGCAGTCTGCTTGCTATGACAGAGCCATCTCTGATGCAATAGGAAGAACAAAGCCCTCAGCATCCTTCTGGCACTGAGCAAGAGGGTGATTATATACTTTTAAGGATAAACTGGCTCCAAAAGTTCTGCTAAAGCTCAAAAGGTACCACTGAATCAGGTTGCCTCAGTATTCCTATGGCTTGATAGAAACTCAGCCTGATGGTCCAGGGAACACCTTCACATTGTCACTTACAGGTACAAAAAAACCCTTACGGATTGCAGCTCTTTGGAGGGACTTTTATTTATTAATGAAGTTGCATTTCTGGTTTCAGTGCAGCAGCTGCCCAAAGCTGTTGCAGACTTAACAGGCTTACATTTACATTGATCATCCCATGCTCTTATCCTGACACATTGCTAGCAAGAATAACTTTGAAGGCTTCTCCCTAGTAAAGTCGTGCTTCACTTTATCCTTTTCCTTCAGAACTAGCTCTTGGATGCTCCCATTTCTACATGTGCTTTATGCGTAGCTGAGATGATGCCTTCAGCCCAGGTTATTCTGGGGAGCAAAGCTTTGGGCCAAAATGAAATCAGATCAACCTATTTCAGTAGTAGCATAAATCTCTTTGCTTAAGGCTTGCAACACTCATGGATCTCTGCAGTGGCACCAGATGTGGTGTGTCTAAGAAAACACACCCTTGTGTCTTGCTGCTTACGTGCACACGTAGTCCTACCACAGTGGAGGCAATTGCATGCTCTGTAATTTATGCTCAGGCAAAGTCTAGAATAAACCCTTAGGAACATTTAAAGAGAAAGACTAAAATGGTCTCGTGGAGTGCATCGGATGCAAAAGTCCTTTTCAGATTCTGTTCATCATGGATTGCAAAGTCTTGGAGTGAGAAACTCACCCTGTTTGTCTGGCATTTCTTCTTATCATGCCAATTTAAATGGAGTCACCGTAGTCCCCACTGAATATTCATCCAGCTCCTGGAAACTGCCAAGCACAGCAGAAAATGTGAGACATTCTAGAAAGAAAAATAACCATGAAAAGAGAGCTCTCTGATATCCCCAAATGACACAAGACAAATCACGTTTATGAACTGAACTGGGGAGGTGAAGGAGGGAGGGAACAGCTCCATTTGCTGGACCTAAAACCCAGGCTGAATCTTGAAGAAACCCCTTTTGAGTTATGAAAACACTGGGTAGACATTTATTCTGGTGGTGTTTCTTCCTCCACCCTCTCCATTTTCACATGCTCTGGTATTACTGCAGTCTTCTAGGATCAGACACAGAGTCACCACATCTCCAGAGAGCACTTCACTTTCCATTTGTCTTGAGCCAGCCATTATGGACTGTGAGTTTTGGAACCTGAGATCTTCCCTGAAGGGCTCTGAATAAGTGCCACGCTGAACCCTTTTGCCTAATAACATTTTTGCTTTGTTGAAGCTAGACATGATGGAACCAGCCTTCCACAGCCTGCCTTGGACCATTTTGATCATGTCTACGCAGCACAGAGAAGCAATGCAGCACCAACACAGCACCAGGTGAGTTGGTACATCCAGGCTGTGCTGCAGATTTACTCTTGTTCCAAAGGGGCTTTTGGTGCTCTGTGCCACGTATGCCACATACAGATCTTATCCTAGCTCCTGTTGCAAAAGCAGAAATCTCTCAGCTATGCAGAGATGCCTTTGTCCTTCCTCTCCCTGAGGACCACAACTAGCCTGAGAAGTCATTTGAGCAAAACCAGAAGTCCTGCTGCCTTCTATCTGCATGCAGTGATTATCCCTGCTATTGATAGAGTAACAAAAGTGGTTCAGCTGCTTTGCAGAGTTATAGCCAGAAAAGACTGTCCCTGCTGCAGGGAAGGAACAGCCTCATGACCCAATATAAAGAGGAACCACAGGGAGTGGGCTGGAAAATTACACCCAGACTCGGTGGTGATGCTTCGCACATGCCTGCCTAGTTAAAATGCTATATCTTCAAAGTAATTGTTCTGGACACGTTTGTGGTATCCCTTCTATGGTTGGGAAATGCTCCTTCAGAAGGCAAAAGTGTATGTGCTGGGGCAACAGCCACCAACTTCTGACTCAACTTTCTTAGAGCAAACCATTATGTTTTCCCAGCAAACTGGGGTCTGTATGAGTTTTATTCCCTGAAGCAGCAGGCCAGTGCTGTCAGCATTTTCTTTGAACAACAGAACAGTACAAGGAGCATTTGATTTTCTTGGTTATTTCCAGCTTTGCTGACCAGATACAATTCTTATCCCTTTTGAATGCCTTTTTTAATGACCACATTGCAAATATGTCTCCATGTGGCAATATTGTCCCAATACTGGAAAACCATGAATGGCAAAACAAGAAACTGAGATTTTTCAGGTGTCCTAAAATCGGGTCATAGAATCATAGAATCATGGAATAGTTAGGGTTGGAAGGGACCTTAAGATCATCTAGATCCAATCCCCCTGCCATGGGCAGGGACACCTCCCACTAATGCATTCAGGAAGAGAGAAATGTGACCTTCTTGTATCATCTCTGTGTCTTTGTATAGCTGAAATAGAAGAGTATACTGTACAACTCTTGTTTTAGGGAGTTGCAACACCTCAAACTCCTTCTTCACCATCTTTCCACATTGTAGGTATTGACACAGAAGCTCCTTGTCAGAGTTGTTATCTCTCTCCTGTTCCAAATCAGCATCACATAGCAGTGGTGCTATGAAGTTGGTGAGTGATGAAGAGTGGTGAGACCCAAATAAACCATCCCTCTTTTTGCTCTGTAGTCTTAGAGCTTTTTTTTTCCCTCTTGAAAACACAGAGCTGCTTGTTCATCCTGCCTATAGAAGAGGTCAGCCTGAACTCAAGACAAAGCTGACATCAATGTTGTGGGCATGGTGTCTCACAGGCTTCCAGTTGGGGCTGGGAAAAGAGACCATAGTATTTCAAAACATAGATCTACTCCTACCCATCCTTCAAGTGCAAACACAAAAGACCCGCTGTGGTAGAGCATGCCAACCCAATGTTCTGCTTTGTAAGTGCCACTGCAGTCAGTGGGGCCCTGGACTAAGAGAAATCAGGCTGTTTAATTGTTTGTGCAGTCCCTGAAATAGCTTTTGGTGTAGCAATGCCCAATAGGAGTTAGGTCAAGGTAGTTAGGTCAGGACTTAGCTCAAACTAGCTCCAGTGGGCAGCTTGGATACAAACATGTGTTGTGAAGACAAATGAATTGATATGGATGTAACCCACCCATGTGTCCCTTCCCTTCACAGCTTGTTGATCATATTATTGATGAAGAAAGGTGTAGCCTCTCTGTTTCAAGGCTCCTTTGAGGCTACCAGGCTTTTCTGGGTCTAGCTTGCAACAAGGGCTTTTCTTTAGGTGATAAGGTGAAGCAAATGGTTCATTTTGGAGGGGATGAGCAAGGGTTTCACCCTTGAAAACAACACAGCTTTGAGAATGAAACACCTTTGGAAACAACATTGTCTTTGTTCACCTTACGAACAAGCAACAGTGCTGTGGCTACAAAGAAGATGGAGACTCCCTTTTTACAAGGAGTCCTATAGGAAAGCCAAAGGATAACAGGCACAAGTTACTCCTGAGAAGATTCCAACTGGACACAAGAGTTTCACAGTGACAATAACAATCCATTGGAATAATCTCTCCAGGGAAGCTGTGACTCCCTAACATTGGACACTGTTAAGACTGGGCTGCACAGGGTACTGGTGCATCTAGTCTAGGTCGTGCTGTGCCTGGAAAGGTTGGGCCAGATGATCCTTGAGCTCCCCGCACAACCTGGGTCCTAGGATTCAGGACTTCTACATCTTAGTTTATTGCCATAACTTCACCATCTGCCTGACATGCAAGTTACACTTATAGGCATAAAAGGAACATGCTGCTAAAGCAAATCAGAGCCTTTTTATTAATTACAAAAGCTTCTAACTGACCACTTCGAAGAAGAATTATTCCATTTGTCCGTTCTGATTGCAATTCTGTGGGATTTGCTCTACAAGCACCTAAAAATCTAATATTGTTCCCCCCCTTTCTTTTTCCTAATATTATGCTGAAAAATGTTTTACTCAGACCCACAGTTTTTCTGTAGGAGCCCACATCTTTTTTCTGTTTGATACAAAAGTGAAAGAGATCAATTATCCATGAAATATTAGCAATAACATAACCCCTCCAGAATGTTTTCAGAGACCGGTCCCAACTTCCCAGCTTGTAAGAGACAGAAAGTCAAAGATCCGTGCTGCAGCACGTGCTGCCTGTAAATTCACCTTGATAAAGGAATTCCATGCTGCCTCCCCTTTCCCATCCTGACCCCACACGCTGCGGGCAAAGCAGTGGGAAAAGCACTTGAGGGCGTGCACTGGGTTTAAAGGATGACGCTGAGTTTAGAGGAGGCTCTCCCTGCTTCACCTTCCCTGACTGAGCTCGCAGGAGTGTTGGTTGCGTAAAAGGCTTTGACCATGAGTAAGTGCTTGTTACTATTAGATAAACATTCAGCAAAGTTCATTCACATAAACATCTGCATTGTTCCTTAGGAAATGCCTTTGAACTGAAGAGTACTTAGCCATTCAGTACGACAAACTCTGTCATGCTCAATGCCCTCCTTTTGCCCCCAGAAAGTAATCAGACCCTGCAAAGGAGCACTCACCAAGCCCAGCTCTTAAGTGAGGCTCAGGCTGCACTGGGATTGGGCTGTATTTCCCGAAGCTCTCTGTCCTTCAGGGAGAAGGAAACTGAGGCACCAAGCAGCTGCAGCAAGTGACACAGTGAAGGCTCAAGCTGCATTCTCCCAGCCTGAATACCCATCTGCATCCCTCAACCGACCCTGTTTTAGGTAGCATCTCCAAGGAGCTTATCTGTTTGTTAAAAATCCTAACTTTTCCTCGGCTGCCATTGCCTGATGGCTCCTCTCCAGGCCTGGAGTTTAAGTGAAAGGCTCCTTAAAACAATTCAATAAATACATGTATAAAATGAGCCCTTTGAGCAGCCCTTTTCTCTCCTACCCTCCAGATGCCCCTGATGAGTGGAAGCTTTACAGCTCACACACTGGCGGTTGTTGTCCATATGAGTTTTCCTTTGTTTGGGTTATTCTGATTATGGTTTACTTTTACTCCTGGATTTCTTTCTGTTAGGAGCATGTGTCATTTCCTGATCTGACCTAACCCAGGGACATCATGCCCCTCTTGTCCCTGCAGCGGGGCAGCAAAGTTCACTGCATGAAAAGGATGCTGAGCTGCTTTTGGCTGTTCATAGGAGTGATACACAGAGCTCTGTAAATGATCTCTTGTGTCAGGTTGGTTTAGAAGATTTCAGGCAAACCTGGAGTATGGCATCTTCTGGAGGCACCAAACTATTCTGGCAACCCAAGCAATAAAATGAGGTGTCTTGTACTGTGACTCTCCAATAGATCATGACAGCTCTTACCAAAAGGCTTTCACAATTTAGTTGATGCAACTGGAAAAAACAGTGATTTCTAGGAATATATTGTCTGGCAGGGATGCTTTAAGGTGAGCTGAGATTGGAGGGGTGTATGTGGATGAAAAGATAGATCTCTGCATTTAAACCTGTGGGCAGTGGACATCCCGTGTTGGAGGTTTATTTCTAAGAAGGCTGTGAGGCAGAATTTGGCCTGGGAGAAACAAGTTACTCTTGTGCTACTCAGAGATCTTCATGTGCAAAACTCCAGCAGGGATTCACAGCTCCACTGGAGCATCTTCAGGGATCCAGAAGGTGAAAAACTTTTGAAAAGCCCTGGGATAGGCAACCTCTGCTGGTCCTCTTATCCCAGGGTTTTCATTACCCTTTGCCTAACACAAACCTCACTGAGATGCTTCGTGTTCTAAAGATCTTCATAGGGGAGAGCAGAAGTCCTGGACCAGTGGAGGAAGGGAGGGAGAACCTCTGCACACACCCCCAGGTTCATGATGTGCAGCTGATAACTTCTGATTCCCTGCAGTAGAGGGCAGCAGTGACACACACACAATAGTCACTTCATTGCAATTGGATTTGGAAACGATATATATGTGCAGTGTGCCTTAAAAAAATGGGAAAAAAGAAAGAAAAAACCCACCTAGATCCTCTATAATAAGATCTAAAGTCAGGGATTTTCTTTATTTTTATTTATTTTATTCAACATTCAAACTAGTGGGAGGAGAGCGAGAAGGGAGACTGCAAGGAAAGGGGATGTGGCACCGCAGTCATCGTGATGGAGCAAGTACCCACAGCCTTTGATGGCAAGGAAAATCCTGGCGACCTTCTTGCTTCCCTGGAGGGCTTGAAATGAAATTCAGTCTAGGGAAAGATTTACGAGCTTGGTTGAAATCAGAACCAAACCAGCTCCTTACCACCATGTCCGTGGCTTTGGAGAAGCTGGATTAAGCTTAGGCTCTCCATCCCAGCTCTCCTGGCAAAGCTGTGGTCTCAAGAAAGAAGGCAGCCTTAGATCCCAGCCCAAGGCTGCCGCAGGGACTACAGCAGCTCAGGGTATATTGCCTGGGAAGGGATAATGCTGTTGGCATTCAGACAGGGCTTTCGAGTTAATCCTTTACAACACACAAAGTGAGGCTGTAGGTGCCAGTGCAAAGTGCTGAATGCACCAGTATAAATGACTGCACAGCATGCAAAGCAATATGAAAATGAATTTGGAATGCAACTACACCATTTCCCATGAGGAAAATGGGGGAAAAGCCAGAGATAGCACTCTGGATGGATTCTTTTCATTTAGAGATACTCTCAGGGCAGTCTTTCATGTGGATATTCTTCTATGGACCATCTGATAACCTTTCGTCATCTCTATTTATCCTATTTTTGGGATAGGAAACACCACTTGAAATATCCAATCACAGTGGTCATGATGCATTCAGCTCTGTGCTGCTCTCAGGAGTGATGCCAGGGAGCATGGACAAATGGGTCGGTGCTGGTTTAGCTCCACTTGGATTTAAGAGCTGCTGAAGGAGATGATGCTTCCTTCTCACACACAGCCTGGGGACATCTTTAAAGCAGAGACCTGTCTGCTCATGCTGTGCAGGGGCCACCACCACTCTGAGTCTGCTCCTGGTACATGAGAAGTGCAGCATTTAAGGGGAATGGTACAGGGTCACTTCCAGCAACATAAACAATATACACATATACAATCTGGGGATTTAAGTGCCAGGGAAATGCCTGAGCTCTGTTCTAAGGAATGAAGGATATGGCAGTAGGGAAGGAAATGAAAGTAGGATGCTGGGATGCTGGACAGGTCTGGGAAAGAGTGAGATCACAATGTACCAGCTCTCAGAGGCCGTGGTTCTTTTGTCAGACAGGTAGCAGTAGTCCATGTCTTCTCTCTAAGTGACTCCAAGTGATCTCCAAGTGAGATATCAAATACACACTATTTATGACCAAACACCAGCAAAAAGCAAATCTTTGTCTGTTCCTCCTGCAGCGCTGATCCTGCAGGTGCTTCCTTTTCCTTGCACTGCAATTCCTTCTACTGGTAGCTGAGATCTGAGGAGGTTGAAGGAAGAGGATAATGGAAACGCATGCCTGTCCAGTGGTGAACCTTGCTCTCCCTTCTCTGCCTACAGATGTTCAACTAGAGAATGGGTTCAGTGCCCTGGTAGCAGACAATGCCCAAAACAGCATTCAAGCTTGAGCCACATAGGAGCACTAGGAGAAGGGTATGGAGGCCCCCACCTGCCCACTTGACTGTTGTCTATGGAGGTTAGCACCTTGTCGTGGCTTGGGACTTTGCAGAGAGTTCTGAGGCTGATCTAGCTCTTGGACTATTACTCCCTGGTGCTTTTCTATGTACGCAACAACAGTATAGTCATGGAGAACTGAAGCATATAAAATTGGGCTATCATATGGGCATGTCATATAGGCATATGTCATATGAACATATATGGGCTACCCAGCTCTGTGAGTGATGGCCAAGGGCATGGGGACCAGGATGCATTTCCTCAATCCTGCTGGTGAAGAAGAAGGGCTTGAGAAGTGGAAGGATCTTAGAGGTCAACAATGGACTGTGGAGATGGTGTTGAAATCAGGGATTAGGCTTTTATGACAGTCTTTTTAGGACCCTGACAGGTTTTTTAGGACCCTCTTTGGTCGTGGAGGACAGCTATGGGCATTGACAACATAATCATACCCCAAAAGAAGCCAAAAGCCTGATGGACCAACAAGATGCTCCTGATGGAACTCAAAAGTAACAATATGCAAGAAGTGGAAGCAGGGACAAATGATCCAAGAGAAATGTAAAGATGTTGTATGAGTATGCAGTGATTGAGATAGGAAAGCCAAAGCCTGCTTGGAGTTGAATCCAGTGAGGACTATGAAAGGCAACAGGATGGGCTTCTAGATGTACATCAGCAGAGGAGAAACCTGAATCAGAGATGACTTACCTTCAGTGGAGGAGAATGAGGTTAAAGAGTGCTTAAACTAGACAGATGCAAGTCTATGGGCTGCATCCATGACTGCTGAGTGAGCTGGCCAGTGGCATTGCAAAGCCACCCTTGATTATCTTTAACAGATCATGGCAATGGGGAGAGGGTCCTGAGGAATGGAAAGAAGCAGATATCACTCCTCAAGATGAGCAAGATGGAGGACTTGGGGAACAACAAGCTCGTAAGCTTCTCATTGACTCCAGGAAAGTGATGGAGCCAGAAACCACTTCCAAACATAAGAAGTTCCAAACATCCTCAGCAAGTTTGCAGATGGTACAAAACTGGGATAAGTGGTTGCTGCACCAGGTGGTTGTTCTGCCATTCAGAGGAACCTGGTTCAGTCTAGAGAAATGGATCAACAGGAACCTCATGATGTTCATCACAGGGAAGCGTGAAGTCCTGTCCCTGGGGAGGAACAGCCCCATGCACCACCATTACATGCTGTGGTAGAGTGGCTGGGCAGGTACTTTGCTGAAAAGGGCCTGGGGGTCCCAGTGGCCAGCAAACTGACCTCAACCCAGCAATGTTCCCCCGTAACAAACGAGGGAAACATCACGTGGCTGAATTAGATTTTATTAATTGCTTTTCAAAAATCAGGTAAGAAAAGTCCATGGATCACCAGGGGTCTTTAACCTGCAGCTTGAAAGCCAAGCATTCAGGTCACCCATTACTGAGGATCCATGAAGAATTTTGCAGTTAAATTCCCTTGCTTAAAAATGCCTGATGTGATCCTCATTCTTTCTTCAACTCTGAAATTGATAAAAGGAACATCTTCAAATCTATCTCAAACCAGAAGTCACTATTTCCATATCTCAACAACTTCCCTGGAACAGCGTGGGCAGAAATACTAACTAATAATAAAACCGAGAGTAATGGAGAGTACCTACCAGACCAGACAGCACCTCTGGAGGCTGTTGTAAGCCAAAGTTTTGTGCCAATTCATTTTCTTTACCTCATTTTATTCATAAGGACACTGAGTAGATCAAAACTACATGGACAAAGCTGGACAGAAAGAATTCTGTGAGGAACCACCTGATCCTGGGGACAGAAAACACACTGGAGTAGGCTTTTGTGTTATTATTGTCTTATTGATTCCAAGACACAGCACGTCCCCAGCAGACATTTCATCTGCCTGCAGCTTTCGACACAGACAGATTTATAGTGCTCTCCTTCCTCCTTTCGTTCTCGCCAGCTATTCTTCTAACCAGAGCATCCATCTCTCCTCAGTGTGTTTTCTTCTCTCCTTCCAATCTCTAAGTCCTTCATGCCTCCACAATATATATGTGTCCTTCCATCTGTCCATTGCTCTTTGCATTAGTCAAATCTTAAAGAGTTTCAACTGTTTTCTCAGCCTTAGCTATCCAGTTCCATAAAGAGCACCACAATTTGGTTTGAAATTGAGAAGAAAAAGAAGGAAATCTCACCATGCAGAGAACTGGCATCTAAACCATGCACTATAAATGGGTTCATGAGGGAAGTATTACGACCTTTGGAAAAGCTGCAAGACAATCTGACCTAAGCTACCAACCAGAAGAATTTCAGGAGGTCTGTCAATGTTGTTTTTTCACATCCACGTTTTATTGTATTGTCGACACATTTCTGATCCCTTTTAAGATGAATGCATATTTTCCAGATTTGATTTCCTTTCTGCTTCTTTTGTGGCTTCTTAGTTCAACTGTGCAAGGGAAAAGGAAACCCAGTTAAACTCAAGCAGCTTGAAGCTCTGCAAGGGACGGCGCATGGGGTGTGTTGGCTCCCGTTCCCATCTGGACAGGCGCTGCTGATTCATCCATATGAACAAGGAGGTGACAATCATTTATTCAGAAGCCCAGCCATTCATTTGAGAAGGTCCATGCCCCCCTCTTGTTCCTCCACTGCCTCCCCCTTCCAGAATAATAATACATGGTTGAGGGAATCATATTCTCAGGGAAGAGGATCGGAAATGGTTCTTTTGCTTTTCGGCAAACTCTCAAATAAAATAAGAACTTTCTATTATTAACCCTCATTATGGTATGGAATTTTCCCACACTGAGCAGGGAAAATAGCTCAAGTAGGATTCAGTTATGGAGAGTGTCACAGGAGGCCACGCAGCCCAACAGGTTAGGCACTGTGAAAGCTTGGGAAAATCAGCATCTATACCTGACTGCTCCAGTGGTGATCTTCTGGATGTCCAATGCGCTGGCTGGGACAGCTCCCAGCTCCTGGACCTTTTAAGTCTGAAGGTTCCAAAGCAAATGTCAGCTCGAGCATGTCCCAGCAATGTTCCTCTGCAGTTTCAACAAGTCACTAAGTTGAAAGTGAGGTTCTTGCTAAGATTATCCTGAGGAGAGGTGATTCCTTTTCCCTTTCTTCCACCTGCAAGTGCATAATCATGGACCTCTCTTGAATAACGTGACTTACCTGGTTTTAGTGATGATAAGTGCTGTCTGACCCTGTCAGAAATATGTGGATGGATGGATGGATGGATGGATGGATGGATGGATGGATGGATGATGGAAGGATGGAATGGATGAATGGATGATGGAAGGAAGGATGGAACAAAGGACAGAAAGAAAGGCACATGCAGAGGTAAAAAGAGAGAAGAAGGAGACATTTCTGTGGGAGCCTCTTGTTAAAACATTGGCAGTGCTTCACTGACTTTAGGACAGGAAGTGATGAATATTTCACTCAATGGAAACCACACAGGGGATTTGAGCTGCTATGAATATATTTGCCATACCTCCTACCAGTTCTCTAGACATAACAGGAAACTGAACGTTTTATGAATGTGCAAACCTACCTGCCTATAAATAATACAGAATAAATTAAGCACAGAGTTAAAAGGGGCAAAGCAGGTTGAAAATGTTACTGATCCCTGTCCAGAGCAATAAACCATCATGCATTGTCTACTAGGATGTAGCTGTTGCTTTCTCTCCTACCAGCTGTACCCCTCTGGATCATGATCATTCCTAGACATTACGCGAAGTACAGGTCTGGATGGATGGAGGGTGGTTTGGAAACAGCTAAAGTTCTTCTAGAGATGCTGTCACCCAGGGATCTTCATGACATATGAGAGAGGCAAATCCATTCCCAGTATCTCTGAGCGTGAAGGAAAGGCAACCAGCTTGTGTAAAAGACAGAGGACATCCCAGCCTGCGGTGTCTTCCAGGAAAAGTAGGGATACAAATTCAGGTCAGGAGCTTCTCCTGATGCCGGGGAATGGCTTCAAACTTCCTGGTCAGCTCTGGGTGACGAAGGAGTGAGGAGCAGAGATACTTCGGAATGGGAGTAGAGGCAGTTTGGGGCATGTTTGCAGCAAGACTTCATGCATCAAGGCAACTAGCGCAAAGTCAGGTACTAGGGCACTGATGCTATAGCCAGGGTGTTAGGATGAGAAACTGCCTTAGAACATGAATTTATGTTGGGTAACTGCTATCATCTGCAGGCTGGGTCAGGCAGGTGATACCGGTGTGGCACATTTCCTTGGCCTGTGATCTTGCTGTACCCTTATGAGATGGACAAACATGGGAATCGAAGATGCCATCCTTCTTTTCCTTGAAATTTATGGATTAGAGGTGCTTAAATCCAGGGTCATGGATTTAGGGAATAGTTGCTGTTGAAAAAGAAGATTCTCCCTTTGCTTATGGAGCCTAATTCTACTCATCTGGAATTCTCCTTCTTCCCTTAGTGGCATATGGAGCTCCATGATGCTTTATCTTCTAAATAAGTTTATAGTGTTAGGGCAGGTCCTTTGACGTCAGCTGTGTTCATATTGGTCCTGGTTGCCTTGAAGAAGTGGATAATATATATTTGTCTCCCTTCTTTAGTCTCAAAAGCATTTTGGAAATCTCCTGGGCAAAAGGAAAAGTCTGAATTCTTTTTGAAACAACAACTGAGCTCAAATCACGTCCCATTTCTCCACTTTGTAGCATCTCCTGCTTCTGCAAAACCCTTTCCTGGAGCTGAAAAAAGGAAAGCAAGCATGCAAAACCCCCCAACATTGCCAGATTTTCACCGCAGAGATAAGGAAGTACTGGTGTTTGGTGGTTTCCAAACAGCAAAAGTGTTTTCACTTTAGTTCTGATTCTGGAAATCTTGCAGGGTGTTTGACTTTCCCTTTAGGTATAACCTCACTAAAACAAGCTGTTCAAGCCTGTTTTAGCAAGGCAGCACATCTCTGTGGGCTGCCTCTCCTAACAGGGAGAGTCGCCAAAGACTCAGTTAGAAAAAGAGCTCTGTAATTATTCAAGGAGACTTCTAAATTAGTCAGGCAGATAGTGAGACTGTGAAGTGGAAATATGTCTCTGATGCTACTTTCATTGGTTAAAGAACATGAATTTCAGTGCTTAAGTCTAGCACACTGGATGAGACTGAATGCCCATCTATCCCAGCATCCTATTTCTGTACATGTCAAGGAAAGAGCCTAAGAGAAGAGAAGGATTGCAATAATTGCTTGAGATAGATACCCTCCTGCATGTCTGAGTTCCTTTCAGCACAAAGCCTACATCCAGATGGCTTGCAGAACTGAGAGGCAGTTGGACGTTCCTGTATAAGGTCTGTAAGGTCCCTGACCCAAGCCGTTATGGTGCTGGTAGAGGATGAACTGGCAATCACTGACACCTGAGGAGCAAGACCGTAAGTCCCAGCAGACACAGCAGCTACCACTGCCCTTCAATGGCCAGCCCAGAACTCATTAATCCTCTCAGCGTGGTTAGTCCTTTACCTTTCAGATGCACTGACTGCCACAAGGTCTTGGTATTGCACAAGTAAGTACCCCAAAACCTTTCAGAGATGTTCACTGGAGCACCTAGAGCCTTCCCCATTAAGTAATCTTTGGGTCAATTTCTAGATATTCTAGCATCTGAATCTCAGTGGTGAGATGTAATCTGCTTCTCTGCTGTTCTTTTAATGACACAAGGATTTTTTCCTTCAATCTGATGATGCTCATTACGACCCTGCCAGTAGCATCATGTGTTGCGAGCTTGTTCCAGGCATGAAAAGCAAAGGACAGCTTTGGATTAAGAAAATCTGTGTTCACTCAGAAGACTGTGAATCACCCACATGTAGCAGGGATGTTAGTCTGCTTAAAGTTAAGCATCTGCCTAACATCTTGGCTGGGTTTAGGTCCCATTTCTGATGAAGAGTTTATTTCATGAATTCCACTCTCTCAATTAGCCGTTAACAAAGGGCACATCTATTCAGATGCAAATATAAATATATTTTAAGGTCTGTATAACTGAACGCAGATCCCCAAATATTCGTTATTTAAAAGCATTTACTAATGTATTTTCAGATCAATTCCTGGTATTTGGATCACTGCCAGTATTAATACTGGGCTGCCTTCAACTTTAATAGGAGAATTATATCTTAAAATATATGTTCACTGAAGCTGATTTGATGGTTTTTTAATGTTGAGATTTCTTTACAATTGCTTTCAAAATGACCTTTTGACCAACAAGAAAATGACTGGAATCATTTTTTCCTTTCATTTTTGGGCAAAACTTTATAATGCTTAAAAGAGAAAAATTAAAGAAACACCCCTCCATCCCCCAAATGAAAATCTTTCAGTATATATATTTTCCCTTGTTTTCAGCAAGAATTTTTAATTTGGATGTGTTGAAACCCCACATTCCTTATTCAAAAGCCTATTTTTTTTAGGCAGTTTTTGATGTGTGACATAGCTGTTATTTTACGAGAAACCTGACACATTTTGCTGGAAATTTTTACTGGAGAAAAAACAAAGTTTGGTTTCGAGGCTCTCTCCCTCACACGCACAAATGGTGTTTTTCATTCATCCGGCTCTTGGTCTTCACTCTGGATCTGCTGCTGAAAGTGAACAGTGGAGGGGCAAAGAGAATTAGCTGAACTAATAACAATTCAGGTAAATGCAGGAGGAAATGTTCCTTTTTGTTATCCATCAGCTCCTACTTGAGATAACCCATGTTAATATTTGGCCTCTCACAGTTTCAGAGCAGGGCATGAACATCACCCAGTTATGTGGAGGAGAAAAACAAAGCTGGGGAGATGAAATGCTCTCCTATCAAAGACCATCACCTTCACAGCTTGGCCCGAAGTCAAGAGCTGTTGTGAATTCAGCTCCTGGGACTGGGTTTACTGGTGGAGTCACTCTTAAATCCTCTCTCAAACTATTCTGCTCAGGCTCTTCCCATCACCATGGTGCCTGCCAGTCCAACCTGTCGGCGATGCTAAAACGAAGAGGCATCGGGGACATCTCCTTGACACGTATTTATAGCATACACGAGCTGGGCTGTGGTCATTCCAGTGCTGGGAGCATGATGACAGTAAGGAAGGAATGCATGCAGGAGAAAAGGCTGGTTCACAAACAGATGGAGGTAGCCCACAGGTCCAAAATCTAGCAACACTCAGCAAAAAAGACCATACCACAAAGGGCAAGGGCTTTCTATCCCCCCTCGCCTTGTCACCACTCACATTCCTAACATACAAGATGCTATTGTTTTCCAGCCCTTGATTTACTCTTCCTGAGGGTACTGCTTTCTGGAATTGGATGTCAAGAAAATGTGGCTTCTATTCTTACTGTCCCCCCACAAATCACCCCTTGCTTTCTGAAAGCATCTCTCTCCAAATACAACACCCCCCAGCAGCCCCAACAGATGTTCATATTTCTATTCCCTTTCTTCTGTGCCCACACTTGAAGGATTCTGGTCCTTCATCAAAGATGTTAAATTTGATGTTATCAGAGATGTTAAATTTGATGGTAACAGTGGAGGACTATTTCGGGCAAGTCACATTATCATTCCAAGTGCCTTTATTTATTTATTTATTAGATTTTATTTAAGCATGTTCCATTTATTTATTCAAAATAAAATTGAGCAACCTGCATTAGTGGAAGGTGTCCCTGCCCATGGCAGGGGGTTGGAACTGCATGATCTTAAGGTCCTTTCCAACCCAAACCATTCTATGATTTACTAACCCATTAATAGATACATAAATGTTTCATCCATTGTTCCTGTAGATTAAGGCCAGATGGAAAGCCTTATCATAGCACAGATGATACTGCATCTTTTCCTCATCTTCCTTTATCCCGTATTTTGGAAAGAAATCAAAACTTAATATAAAGACAGCAGCTTAATGAGAAGGTGGCGTATTCCTTGAGAAGCAATTTTAAAGGACTAGTTATTCCTTCCATGAATGATCTCCAAAACACTTTTGGATTCCGGTCGTAGCTGAAGTAATAGTATGTTTAAAACCGAAAATCAAACACTCAAACTTGTTGACTCGTAACCTGGTGGAAGCAGAATCATCCGTTTATAGGCAGAGATTCCTCTTTGCTGTTACTGGCATGTTAAACATCTTAGGTAGACACATTCTAGAAATATGCTTCTGATCAGAACAGGGATGTTACAAGAGAAACCTTTCTTACAGAGCAGTTGAGCTGTTGGGACGTGTCTTTTATCCCGTGGATGTCATTAAAAGCAAAGAAATTCAGTTTTCATCAAAATATTTAGTTTATGTCAAAACTTCAAGTGTTAGAGAGGTTTTGGTTGAAAAAAAAAATAAACCTTTCTCATTTTTGGCAACAGAAAAATGTTAAGAAGAAGAAAACTAAAACTTCCAGTAACTGTAAAAAATTCAACTTTTTGGATTTATAATTTTTCAATAGAAACTTAAAAATCTGTCAAAGTTTAAGGTGTCAGTGAAAACTTTCACTGTGATAGAAATGAGAAACAAACGTCTGAAGGCAGCATCTGAACCAACTGCTTTCAGTCATTTGGAGCCTTTCACAATCTGATCTGCTCACTTTTCTGTAGTAGTAGAACACTTACAGCAGTATAACTTCCGTCCCCAGATCAGATAGAGAGCCTAAAAAGGAATGGGTGTAGCTCAGTGAGGGATCAGATGGGTTCACAGGTCATTTCTGGAGATGGAATTGATCACATGTATCATGAGTGAAGGAGCTGTGGGAGGAGGAGGATGAAGAAGGTTAAAGTGGGAAAGGTCTATTTCTCTGTCTCCTGTGCTGTATTGAAGCATAAGTGGTTTGGGGGGGTCACCCTTCTGTGTGCAAGGGTAAGAGATCACACCAGTGGTGTCTGCATAGGTGTGCTGAGTGGATCTTTCTCTTTATTCCCTAATTCTGTGCATTCCCTAATAACTCCCTTACTTATAAAGCAAAGTCAACCTGACTTGATAAGGAGGAAGATATCAAAGGCTGAGATGAGCTTATCAAATGTTGTGCAACTAGGCAGCCAGATGGAGGCAAAGTACCCTTGAAGGAAGGGCTGCTCTGTAAACATACGCCTGATTCGTCACCAGAGAGCCCACAGAGGAGTTCACCCTCCAGGCATAAATCCATTGAAAACTGAGCTACAGGACTGTGTATTGCTTATAAATAACAACTCTTGTTACAGCTGTAATTTGAGCAGCAGGAAAGCGGAGGCATGCTATGACTGCACTTGTTCTCTGCAGAGAAGACATAAATCCACATCTTCTGGTCTGCGTAACAGCACAACACACAGTGAATGCTCGGAGCGGCTCCGGCTGTAAATCAGGGCTGGCTTCCAGCTGCTGGGGCTTTCATGGTCTTTTCTGAGCGGCTTGTGCTAGGCTATGTGTAGCAGCATTGCCCCTGGAGGCTGGAGGTGTGAAGAATCAGGCCCCGTTTATGGGGTGAAGCAGGGAGGAAGAATGGGCTCCCCATCACGTCCTGTGTAGGACCCCAGCTCTAGACCTGGCACTGGGATGGGATGGTAGCTTTTTCCAGAAATATTCCCATTACAGTATGATTGTTCATTATCTTGTGACCCAATTTCCTTCAAATAAGTGTTACAGGCAGTGGAAGTGCTCCAATGCCTAGGAGATGCCTACAGACAGTTGGCAGAGGTAAGACCTGCAGATCACCCATGCCTTTACTCAGAGAGCTAAATAACACAGCCAGACAGTTTCTATGTATGCTTACAACTGCCCTTGACTATGTAGAATCAAATTGCTCAGTCATCTTCAAAATAATGTAGGGTTTTGGCCAAGAGGAAGGGAACAAATTGTTCTCCCTACTAGGGACTGGGCAGGAGGTTGTGGGTTGGACTCCTGTGAAGAGTGCTTAGGTTGGATATTCAGAAACACTTTTTAACAAGCTGAAGAGGAAGCATGTAATTCACTGCCTGGCGGAGCTGTGAAGTCTCTCTATGGAAGGATCATGAATCAAACAGATTGGAAAAGACCTTTAAGATCATCAAGTCCAAGCATTCCCCAGCCCTGCCAAGGCCACCACTAACCCATGGCACTGAGGCCTCATCTCCACGGTGTGTGAACACTTGCAGGGACGGTGCCTGCAGCCCTGCCCTGGGCAGCCTGTTCCAATGCCTGAGCACCCTCTGGGGCAGGAATTGTTCCTCAGCTCCATCTAAACCTGCCCTGGTGCAGCTTGAGGCCGGTTCCTCTTGTCCTATCACTTGTTACCTGGGAGAAGGAGTTTGAGAAGGAGGCACATAGCCACACGTATCTGCCAGTGTGGGTCAGAAAAAGACAGTCCTACCTCAAGGCAAAGTGCTTGAACAAGATAACCCTTAACAAGCCTTCCAAGCCTTTTTTCTCTTTAATTATTTGAGTTCATATTCCTTCCTGCAGAACCTCCTTTGTGGCAGAAGAAAAGCAAACACTAGAGAGATAATCATGACCCAAAAGGATTTACATGCTAAAAAGACAAACCTCTGATGCGTAGGAAGTAGAAGTGATTAATTGAGCCAAAATCATAAAGCAGGTCAAATCGCAGAAACTGGAATCAGGTTCAGGGCTGGTGTCTCCTAATCCATGGCCACCAGAATGCACACTGTCCTCTATAGCTAGTTTTGACTATAGACCCTTGATATGTCAAAGTCCACGCTGCTCTGCCCAACAAAGGTGAAAGGCATTCATAGAATCATAGACTAGTTCCTAATGGAACATAAATTTATTGACAAAGTAATTCTTCACTGCTGCAAATAAACCTTTGATTTTGGACAAGGAACAAATTAATAGTGAGCCACATGTGAGTACTTTAAGGGAAATAAAAGCAGCGAAGTCTGAAGCTGTGCAGAGTTCAATGGGAACAATTAAGAACAGCTATTTGCAAGCTGGGTGACCGTGAGGTAAAGTCCTGCAGTGGGTCATTGTGCAGCCATGAGCTGGCCTTGTAGAAACACTAGTTATTCTTCTTGCATGATGAAGACTTCCCAGTTCATGCCAGGGGCCTTTGCTGCAATCACAGGTTCCTTTTGTTTACGCCACTGCAATGCCATGAACGTTTCTGGGCGCAATGGTTTACCTTGATGCTCAAATTTGCTGTGCAAAAACCTGTTGACCTTTCCTGTTTTCAATTACCAGTTAGCGTTGTGTTGGGTATACACGGGTGCATGTTGCGGGCTCTTTATGTGGGCCATAACCTCTTTAGACTTCAATGAATGAACAAGAAGCAATTCTCTGGAGCCTCCTCATGAGAGGAAGCAAACAGAGCAGCGTGGTAATGTGGAGAACATTCCTGATTGCGCCTGCATGCACGCTCTGTTCCTCTCACAGGCAGCTCTGTTCGTACTTATGTTCATACTCGGGGAACAAACCACAGCCTCCAGTGAAGCAGGGAGTGATGGTGAGAACAGGCAGTTCTTTGCGATCACTTCACAGGCAGTTGATGGATTAAAACATGAGATGAGGCAAACATTCAGCCTTGAGCATGCGTACACCGTGTGGGTTGTGATGAGAAATGCTCTATTAGAGCCCTCCTGCCTGAGGAATTCACCTATAGGGTCCATGGGAACTGTGGGAGTCCATGCCCCAGGCTCTGCTGCATCTCTTCTACATTACCTTTTTAGATTTCAGCATTGACCCATGGTGTAAAGACTGTGTAGGACCAAGCTCATAGGATGGTTTAGGTTGGAAAGGACCTTAAGATCGTCCAGTTCCAGCCTTCTCCCACAGTCAGGGACCCCTTCCACTGGAGCAGCTTGCTCCAAGCCCCTGTGTCCAACCTGGCCTTGAACACTGCCAGGGATGGGGCAGCCACAGCTTCTCTGGGCACCCTGGGCCAGCGCCTCAGCACCCTCACAGAGAAGAACTTCTCCCTTCTTAACTGTTATAACAGTGCCATTGATAATGGTCCTCACTTCCACAATATAAAAACATTGTATAACCCCATTAATGCCTTTGACAAATTCTATCTTAAAAGCAGTTTGGTGTTGAGCTCTTCAGGGAGAGAAGCATTTTTTTCTCTGGGTTTTTACAGGGATAGATGATTCCCTTTCATGTCTGTGTTTTAGCTGAATGTTCTTTTAGCTGCAATAATAGGCAGGAGTAACCGTCACAGAATAGCTGCCACCAGTATTTCGTGGAAAACACCTACAACAACCTTGGGAAAACTGACCAGACTTCCCTTCTCCCTGATAATCAACTTGGGGATAAAAGGATGGAAAATCAGGCAATGGAACGCTTATAGTTTAATTTCTACAGTTTGGAAGACATCCAGCTAAGAGAACGTGATACACAGCATTATAAAAACAGAAGGTGAGAGAAGGGAAAAGAAAGAAGCAAGGCACTGGATAACAGAAAAGACATGGTAAAAAAATAAATATCAAGGAAACTGGCAGGATTTCAGCATAGTAGGCTCAGAGAACAGAGCAGTAATGAACTGAAAGAAAGCAGTTTGGCATAGGAGGAAATCTAGCAAGTGAAGTGATAGACGGGGATATGGTAATGAGAACTGATGTGGTAAAACACTGGGAAAATCCCTTCTTGAGGGGGCACATGCAATGATTTTCCTGAGGCTGAAGTAGCTGACAGGGTACCAAAAGGAGATGCCAGAATGCTGTAGCTCAAGGAGGAAAAAGAAGGCATGAAGCAGTGTGAGAAGCAACCAAATAACAACACTGACAGGAAGGTGAAGCTTTGAAGGAAAAGATAAAGGCAGCCAAAAAGCAGTCTGAACGAATGGATAAGCAGCATGAAAATGTGCTTTTAACAACGTATCAGGAGAAAAGGAGAGACAGAGCACAAGTGATGCAGCTGAAATACCATGTCCTTCTTCTAGCCTTCCATCATCAAGGAAAAGAAGCAAACAAAACCAAGAAGGAAATAAAAATGAAAATATATTTGAGCAATTGGGGATCAATCTGTAAAAATAGCTCTTGATAGAAAAGAGGTAGAGAAATATGTGGAAAATTGGATAAGAAGCAATTGGCCAGTGCTGGGTGATGTGAATCTGGGGATTCTATAGTTACGAGTGAGCAAATTTTATCTACCAGCCTGCAGAAATAGGTTGGGAGCAGAAGACCTGGAAAAAGTGAAGGTTGTGCCAGACCTTCACACAGTCAAAAGAATTGCACTCCTCGGAATCACCATCCTGGAATTCAAATATAATCACCCTTGATTCAAGTATAATCATTGAAGGGAAAAGGTTTGAGAGTGAGCCTGAAGCTGGAGCCTGAAAACTGGTGCTGAGGATCATGAAAATCTTCCTGGAAATAAGAAATATTAACCTATGGAATAACCATCTCATAAAGAAGATATGGGAGTTCCTTAGCTGGGAATACTTACACCTACATAGGATGGAGAGCAGAAATGCAAGGAGGAGGCCTGAATGGGCAAGGAGACTGGATGACTTTGCAGTGCTATTGGGATCTTGAAGGGATGCATACTTAGAATATAAGAACATTGCAGGTTGGGTTGTAGACGTATCTCTAGGCTCCTGCATTTAGAGGATATTAAAAACGGAAACCTGAAGTTTTCTTCTTTTTCTGCAATAAGCTTTCTAGAGGAATAAAGCTGGGAAAAGATTATTGTATCCCTTTATATTAATACTGTCTCTCTTTCTTTCTGTGCTCTGGTAGAGACTGTGAGGATTGGTATCTTAAACACTGCTCTTTGATGCCTTTCACCAGCTCAGCCACCTCTTTCCTCTAACATGATGCTTCAGCACATGATCTCAATGTTGATGGAGAAAGAAAGCTGAGAAACAGATCCCAGAGTGAGCAAGGACAGCAAATAAAAAGGAAAATCCCATGGGCATAGCAGTGGCTTAGCTACAGAGAGGGTGGTACAGCATAAGAGGGAAAAATCCCAGCATCAAGCAGGGGATAAGGGAGCTCAGAGAGACAGAGAGGGAGATGAAGGTTGTCTTTGATCCTGATCAGAAAGAAAGACAAAGTTGGTCCCTTGTGGTCAGCAATCAGGCCAGAAACTATGCCCACAGAATGTCCAGGGTGCAAATCTCACATGCCAGATCCCTGGATGCTCCTCCATAATGCATGTACAACCCTGTCTCAGCAGCCTCACAAGGAGCATGTGGAACAGGTAGGACACAGTCAGCATCCAGAGGAATGCCAGAGATGCTCCAGCTGCGGGGAATTCATCAGGTCAAAAGCCAGGGGGAGAAAATTCCATTAAAAAAAGAAAATCCTCTTTCTCCAAGAGGGAGATACTTTGCCCGAAGCTGTGCAGCCAGCCCTGGCAGTGAACTTGGCTGCAGAACCACATTCTCTTTCGATGGATGCATCACTCGCAGTTTTTGCCCATTCCTCAAGTTCCTTCTCCCTGCTAACCAGTGTCACTCCTACCTTCTCCGGGCTGAGTCACAGCAGGTTCCTTCTCATCCAGCTCCCTGCAGCGGCCTGGCCTGGGGGAAGCATGGGGATGGCTCTGTTTGGAGTGTTTTCTTAAGCATTGTTTATAGTTTACTCCTCCTGAGCACTTGTATATTTTTGTTCCAGCCCACTCTCATGCACAGCTAGCAAGCACACAGGCCAGGGCTCCATGCAGTCCCCTGGCACCCCAGGACTCGGCATCATTATCCCAAACCTGCAGGAGATGGCTTTTGTTTGTAAAGAAAACAGCCATGTCAGGCTATTCCACACTCCCCTGCCCCAGCCTGAACGTCCCCACTCTGTGTCCCGAGTCTTTCTTGGAGAGCAATTCTGCATAGCGAAGCTAAGATTGGTCTCAAAGATGCCAAAGGAATTTGGTTCCTCAGCTCCCAAGGAAATGCTTTGAAATTAGGTGTATGCATATCTCTGATGGCTCTGAGTATTTCCACTGATAACGTTTTTCAATAGATTCTTCCTCTCCCATCCCTGCAAGGGAAAACATTGCTCTCCTGACAACACACTGGAAACAGTCGGATATTTCATACGTGTTCCAACTAACTTTGTCCCAGCTTATCCAGACAGCAGCAATCCCTTTCCTGGAATCTAGTGGAAAGAGGTGTCAAGGTAATTACCATTACCATAGTTTTTAACACAAGGAAATGAGCCACAGAAAGAAAGGGAGGTTGTTAAAGCCGTGCTAGAAGCATGTGGGATAGTTAAAGATTACATTCAGATCGTTCAAAGTCAACACAATGTCATCACTGTAATGTAGTTCCCTCCGTGTCCTGAGTTTTACACCCTTCCTGGCCATAGTGCTTTGCTGGACAGAGGGGATTAGGACTGTGGTCTTCTTTAGACGATCTCTATTGGAGACCATGCCATTCACATAACACCAGTCTCAAAGAGCCCTTCTGCTGGAAGCCACTAGCAACAGTGGCCAGCTCTTGCTAGGAGCTGCAAGGCATCTTGTAAGGAAAGAAGTCTCTCTGCACCCTTTGGCTGCCCCAAAGTCATTGATAATGAGGGATGTAATGAAACCTTATGTAGACATTCACACGTACATGGACACATTCAATGTTCATACCAGCGGAGGAGAGAGCAGAAAGACTTTCAGGAAGAGGGTCACACATTGAGATGAAATGAAGTGAAGAAAAATCTGGATGTGCTCTCAGGAAAATATTTGTAAATGAATATGTGCCGAGCTGTGGAATGGCCTCCCCATGGGAGTGGTGGAAGGGTGGAAGCCCCTTGACATGAGTCATTTCAAAGTAGACAGGACAAAGCTCTCGGGACTACACAGGACGGAAAATCCTGCCGTGTCTAGGGTCAGCGGATGGACCAAATGACCCACTGTAATAGGTCTTTTCCATCCCTGATTCCAGTGAGTCTCTGAGAAACCCTGAAGACTTAGTGGGAACCATGAAACCAAAGACCCATGAATATAGCTCACATACCAAAACGTTAATGTCATTGCCAGACCTTTGGTCCCTTTGGCTGAGCTAACCAATAGACCTGGGATTCCCTCCAGCATCTTCTTTGGTGGCTTTAAGAGCTCTAAATGTAAGTCCTAATCCAGACATCTCTGCTATCGTGCTAGGGCAGATCAAGCTGCAAAGTGTGAAGAGAAATGGTAATAAAATCTCCATAAATTGTTCTTATCTGCTTCATTTCATATTTAATGTGGCCTCTATCCTGACCTTCCTCATACTGGAGATAAGTCTGTTAGGCTACTTGTACATATTCATGTTGTGCTTCATGTAACAACAGCAGGAGTTTAGTGCAATGGGTGTGAACAACAAAGTTTACCTTCTCTTCTCCTGTTCTTTTTAGTGGAGGCTTGGGCAAATTCCTTTGGAAATTGGAAAGTATTTAGTGGAACAAAGGCGTGAAAATATCTGAGGATTCAGTGTTGGAAAAGTTCTGTTCATAACAGCATTTGTTTGTTGCTCTCATGAGGAAATCGAAGTGCCATAAAAGTGAAATGACAAGTGAATGCTGTTTTGATTTTACATCCCATCCACATAATGATAATTCCAGCAAGCACAAGGCTCCTTTATAACAGTCAGAGACCTGCTATAAAGTAAGCCTGGCCTGCTAAGATTAGAGTTCTTAAGGTTTCTTGTCGTTGGCCATTTTGGGTCAGTCTTAGTCAATATTTTAAGTTTCTAGTGATTTAAATGTTGCAATTTTGGGGGGACAAACTAGAAAAGGCCCCAAGTTCTTGTGTATGTTTGAGATGAACCTTTTAAGTTGAAGTGAACTGGGAATTTGTAAGTGAAAACACCAAAAAACTGTTGATCAGTTCTGAACATCTTGATCAGCCGTGCATATCATTCCCCCAAACCCCCTCTGCCTTGGGATGAACGCAGTGTCAAAGAGCTTGGGGCACAGCCTGGTTGAGCCATCTTCTTCTGCACGATTCACTCGCTCAGGTTTCACAGAGGAAGGAATAATAAGCCCAGACAGAAACGAGCCCTGGATGTACCAAAGCAAAAGTCATATACAGTGTTTTAAAACACTCCCAGGATGGAATTTCTTAGCATGGTACAAGGAGGTTAAACTCAGGATTAGAAGGATTAAACTTTGTAATGGAAAGATGAGAATATACTCTGACAGAGAGTGACGGGTGACCTATTGCATGGTTTCTTTAAGAGCACGCCATCCAGACCTGCATCATTCATGGTAAATAACTGTCCCCAGAACTAGTTTTGGGCTGGCACCAATGACAATGTTCTGCCAAACTCTGGAGCATGAGACATCAACAAAGTACACCATCATTATCCTCCACTGGGTAGAGGTCATTAGCACTGCTTATGGGATGAAGAAATGGTTGCCCTACTCAGTCATCTGATTTTGCATGCTCTTTCAGACCTTATTATGTTGTCATTCACTTTTATGACATGAAAGCTGTCTTTGTGGCTTTTCTGAACCTTTTTCCTTTCTCGACATTGTGTTGCGAAGAGGTAATTGCATGGAGTAGTTGCATACAACCTAAGAGAGAAGTACCAAGCAGGAGAGGAATCCAAAGAGATGGCAGTTCTTCCTGCCTGAATAAATAACCACCACAGTGATCATCTATTGCTCTTATTTCAGAGGAATTAAGCAAAGAAGTATCCAATGGGTGGTATTTTAGGGTGGGAAACCTCTATGTACACATTAAGTTTTCCAGAAAGTGGTGTAAGTCATGCAATACAAACTTCTCTGCTTGTACTGAATTTGTTTGCCAGAATTAATTTGAGGATCTTTCTTTTGGTAAGACATAAACCAAAATCCTCGTGGCCGCTCCCAGTTATCCAAGTTCTCCAAAATCTGTCTTTCTTTAAGTAAAAGTAGGTGTAAGCTGATTTCCAGGCCAAATTCTGATTCATGTTCTGCCTACCCACACTTATTTTTACTGTAATTTTAACTGGATGCAGTTCTTCTGTTGGATACAATCATCCTCTTCCCTTCCTGTGCTAAACTGATGTTTGGTTATGGTTGTGAACTTTCCAGCTTAGAGGCAGCTGCATTTTAGATGGGCTAATGCATCCCTTACGTCCAGCGGGTATACTATAAGTTCAGAAAGGATGGCATGGAAAACACTATGTACAGGAAACGTGTAGAGCTAACATTAAAGACTAAACAACGATCACCTCTGAAAAGACCTATTCAGCCTTCTCTTCTTCATGGGAAACCCAAAAGTGGCAACATTCGTTTGAATTTCTGTGTAGAAATTAAATCAGGGACAGGAGGGTTTAGTGAGTCCAACTTGAATATTCTTTCCTTAAACTATGTTCTGGCTCTAATAAGCTGAGGTTCCAGAAGGTGAGCTCAACTGATGGTGAGAAACGAAAACCTAGAGAACAGACTCTGTTTTCTGGGAAATAAAGAAAGTTGGTTCTGAAAGAGCAACTACTGATGAGAAAGAGTCATTAGATGGGATGGAGTGGGCAGGTGGAAGCAGTGAGTCACAGAGGATCAGGGACGTGAAGACAAGTAGGAGGAAAGACTGTCATGCTCCAATGCCTGTGTTACAGTCCTGGACCTCCTCATATGGATTTGGGCAAAGCATCTGGAGTCACATCTCTCAGCTGCTTGCCCTTAACTAATAAGATCAAAAGAAGTCACTATTGGAAACTAAGAAATTCCAGGACTTGAGTCCCTCTTTCTAAACATGACATTCTGAGAAGTACACCTAATTCTTTCCTTCTTTTCCACCATCGCCTTGCTGTCTTCTTTTATTCAACAGTAATATCAAGTTAGATGCTCATTAGGTTAGTTAGAGACTTAGGCTCATTAGGAGAAACCGAACCTCTCGGAGTTTGCCTGAACCTGCAGCGCATTGAGGCTGATGACAGAAGCTGCCACCAGATCACTTAGCAGTTCTTAGTACTAAGCAGAAGACGGCTTGATTGCTGTGATGAAGGAAACTGCAAACTAATCAGGAATAGCCAGTGGTTTGTATCAGACACTTTTTTGTTAAGAAAAATCAAAGGAAGTTCCCTGATAGAAGGCACAGTTTTGTCCCTGGAGAAGTGGTAAGATCACAGCTGTCATTTCCTGGCCTTATTTAGAGTCATAGAATCATAGAGTCAACTAGATTGGAAAAGACCTTTAAGCTCATCCAGTCCAACCGCTCCCAAGCACTGCCAAGGCCACCACTAACCCATTAGGGCCTTGTGTACAATGGTATGTGAACACTTCCAGGGATGGTGAATCCAGCACTGCCCTGGGCAGCCTTTTCTAATACCTGAGCACCCTTTGGGGAAGGAATTGTTCTTAATCTCCAGGCTAAACCTTCCCTGCATATGATATCACATGGGGCAGATGAAAGTTGTGCAAATCCTGTCTTGCACATAATTGCTTTGACTGGTTTCCACTATTGTGACTTGCCAGAGCAGGCACCATCTCAATAGACTGAACCACTGCTTCAATCTATGTCCTGTCCTGCTCCAGTCCATGCTCAAGGAGATCCCCCGAGGGAATCACAGTCCTGAGTCCACTGGTATACATATTCAATGACACCAGCTGAGAAAAGCAGCTCCATGAATGTGAAGATACCCAGCACATCTTTGGTCCCACCAAGGAAAGAATCAGAAGGCCAGATTCTCTCTTTCATTTCCCTGCATGCAGAAATGGCAGCTCTCCCTCTTCTCTTGCCCTTGCCCTCTGCTAATTCAGCAGAAAGGATAATCCCTTTGCAATCATCACCTCCCTGGTAGGTCATAACTGCTCCATTTTGAGTGGATTAGCAGAACGGAGCCTGATTACTGCACAGCAAACTTCCCCATGGGAGGGAAAAGCCTTTGCCGTTTGGAGCCATGGATGTCCGTTCTCATACAGGGAAGCAGTTCACCACTTCCGCTCCATCAGAGCTGACATTTCACTGTCTCTGACTTCAACAGAAATGGGCTCCAGCTTTTCTATTTTTACTTTTCACATGGTGTTCCTTGTTTGCAGGGCTTTAATCAAGTAAAACCAAAATAAAGCTTCTCGCCATCAGCATTCAGAAAGCCCTTCTGAAGGAGGAAGCAGTTGGAGTCAGCAGACATATCAGTGAAAGAATGAAGGTCATACTTTGCATAATATATTTATCTTGGAAAACATCATTTTATTCAGGCTATCCAAGAATTCAAGTGCTGAAACTAACACTAAGTCAACAGCACTTATAGTAATGAAATAAATTCTTTATAACAATCCAGCAGAAGGAGTTGACAAGGGTTTTGAATGGCTTGTTTTTATTAAAATTCTTTCATTCTTGCAAACCAGCATTGTCTGTGTTTCTTGGATATGGCCAACATAGAGACACCGTGCAAAGTCTAAGCTGGAGTTTATTTAGTCTGCCTGCCTGCAGCAAAGAATAATAAAATGCTTAATAAAAGATTTCCTTCTGTGGGAGACCCTGCAATTTGCAGATTGTAAGATAAGGGGTCTGTTTAGAGGAAGGTATAATTCTACATCTAAACAGAGATGGCATTCCCAGTAGAAGTTAATAGGAATATATCTTCAGCGTTTGGTTAACCACAGACCTGAGTGAGAGCCACTAGAATTGAAAGCTTAAACTGTTCTTAATTGTACTGTAAAGCTCAAATGAAAATATCTTTTCTGCTCAGCCTTTTAAATCTAAATATGATTTAAATTCAGCTGTACTATTTACCTACTGACAGTAGTATATCAAACCTTTATTTCATGACCTCTCCGATGTACTTTCTCCAGGCATTTGAAGCTTAATTTCCCGTGGCCCTAAAACTTTGACGTTACAGCTACACCATTTGCCTGAGCAGCAGAAAGTAGCTTCTACTTCTGATCAGTTTAACTTTCCCTGGAGAGATGTTTCATCATGCTATTATGAGATCTTGTGTGTGGGTAGTTGTTGTTCCTTTGCTTTAGACAAGGCAGTTATTGTATGTGTGATAAATACTCTGGGAGAGGGCAGGTCCTGAAGGAGGCTTTGCAGATCCTCTGGAATGATCTTAGAAATGGAAAACTTTCCTGACTTCAGTGTCTTCCCCTTCAGACTTCCAGCCTACTTTTCCAAGTGGTCACCGCACACCCCAGGGAACCATAATTCCATAGGACATCTCCCCATTCATCCCATCAACCCAAAAATCACCATTATTTGCATTCCAAATATCCTAGCACCAGTCATAGAACAAAGAGGAGAAAAATGAACAACCCCTTTGCCACCCTCTTTTGCAGCACTGAGATAAAATAAGATGTAATATTCTTATTTCACAGGTGTTCTGCAAGAGGAAAGAACCAACCAAAGGCTTTGCATCAACCCTGTGGCAGGGCCAAGAAGACAAATCCAGTCACCTGCACCCTACACTCCCATTTTGACCATAAAACTGTGATGCATTTGCTTTCTGCTCCTCAAAATGCACAAGCTGTCAATGCCTCATAAGGTTCAGGCCAAGATTTGCATCCCAGTTAAATCTTCAAGGGCTGTCAAGTTTAAATCTTTGGAAATTTAAAAGGGGAGAAATATGTCTCAACAGACTTCAGATGAGATTTAACTGAAGTTCCTACTGTATTTTGCTTATGGTCTGCAATTCTGGTTAAATTGCTATGTAGAAATAATTATAGTTTCTCTATATCCTTCTCCTTTTCTCTTTGTTTCACCTGGGAAGCAATTTAGCTTCTGTGTTCTGTCTTCAAATCCTCCATGCTATTGATGTGGATTTGTTGGATGTAGCATGTTTTCCAGAAAATCCCATTCATTTGGTTTCCAGAACTGGGTTAGCATTCATACTCCTTCCCTATATTTCACATGCTTCCTCCTTAAAAACAGCATTTTTGCAGCATTCCATCTCTATAAGCAGGGCCATCAGGAGTTAATATTTCTGTGCTACCTTTTCTGAGGGCCACTTTTTGCCATCTGAACCTACACCAAGCACACATAACCCACAATGGCCTTGCAGTGCCAGACCGTCTGTGGGTATAAATGGCTATAACCCCTATTTTCAGATTTTGTACAACACCATAATGATGGCTTTCAGGGAATCTACACCAATTTGCACTAGCTGAGGTTCCAGCTTACTGACTTTAGTGCAACCACTCCTGGGATGCCGGGTGATACCATGTTTGCATCAATTGCCTAAGCTAGCCTCAGAGAAGGAGTTCTGTTCTTCAAGCCACTATGTTAAAATGTCACCTTCTTATACAATACTGTTCCCTTGAGAACTGTAGGTTCCAACTGCTTACTTTATGGAGAAAGCACATTCTTCTTTTCCCTAAAGTTTTGGAGTTTATCCAGTGAGAAGAATCTCAGGTCTCCAAACCAAGAGCAAACTTTGAACACATTATCTTGATGACCACCACAGCCTGCGTAAACACAACTTGATTCTTAGAACTCAGATTGGGTTCCACAGTGATGAGTGATCAAGAAACACTAGAAATGCTTGACCAGCAGGTTGAAGGAGGTGATCCTGCCCCTCTACTCTGCTCTCATGAGACCCCACTTGGAGCATTGTGTGCAGTTCTGGTGTCCTCAGCATAAGAAGGGCATGGAGCTATTGAAACAAGCCCAGAGGAGGCCACGAGGATGATCAGGGGACTGGAGCACCTCCTGTATGAAGACAGGCTGAACAAGTTGGGTCTGTTCAGCCTGGAGAAGAGAAGGCTGCGTGGAGACCTCAGAGCAGCCTTCCAGTATCTGAAGGGGGCTACAAGGATGCTGGAGAAGGACTCTTCATCAGGGACTGTAGTGATAGGACAAAGGGTTCAAGTTTAAACAGGGGAGATTCAGGTTAGATAGAAGGATGAAGTTCCTCCCTCTGTGGTTGGTGAGGCACTGTAACATGCTGCCCAAAGAAGTGGTAAATGATCCATCCCTGGCACTGTTCAAGGCCAGGTTGGACGGGGCTTGGAGCAAGCTGGTCTAGTGGAAGGTGTCCCTGCCTGTGGCAGGAGCTTGGAACTGGATGAGCTTTAAGGTCCTTTCCAACCCAAACCACTCTATGATTCTATGATTTTATGAAATAAATCTGTACTCTATTTCTGAAGGGGGCAAACATCTTAAGGGCTGCAACACCCCTGTGTACTCATCTGATAGTATCTTTCTAGAAGTGCCCGGGGTTTTCGACCATGCCATACCCCAGAGGCAGATGCCAGCCTAGGATAGGAAGATCATATCTTGTTCTTGCACTTTTAAGCCAGGGCACACTGTTGGACCAGCAGTTAAAGCAAACACAGGCTTCTGTAGTAGGAAAGAATGATGGAGCACAGCATTCGCTGAAGTACAAACTGTTGTACTGAAGTGTTGCTTAGACCACAGAGCCCAGGGATCCAGCATGAAGCATTAAAGCTGGGGGAAAACCAGAGGAAATTAATGATTGAATAATGGATTCCAAATGTTGCAGTTCAAAGTTAAGTCCTAATAATACAGTCACTTTCGGGTACACTGAGCTCCAAAACAGATTGTTTTTCAAGGCAGAGTTGCAGCAAGGAGGATTCTGGGTAATACTATCCGAATTCCCAGTAAGGTAATAAGGTGAAGATTTAGCTACAGCGAACACTGCTCCGAGTCTGTTTGCTTCCGTGCGTGCAGGAACAATCACGGAGCACTCTTCCCAAGGCTTTGCATTCTGTGTTGACTGTTAATCCTGGTGGCAGGTGGCTGCCTGCCATCTGGAACATCTTTGCCCATTAAGATTCTCTCAGAAAGAAAGAAAATAGCTTACTTAGTAGCCGGGCCAGGTTTTTAGGAGAGTGCTTCTGTACAGCAGCCCTGGGTCAGTGCTTACGGTTAAGATGGATTGGCTCAGACCACTGGCTCGGCATATGGGACTACTCATTCCCTTCTTCCAGGGAGGATGAAGCAGCAAGTCTACCTAGATGATGCTTCTTCTCCCGCATCCTCAGTTCACCTCCTTGCTGTACTTGTCATGAAGTTATCAGGGGAGCCAAGCCTGTGTTCATTCAGAGTTCAAACATACAATCTCAAGGCTATTTCTGGCTTACCTGATGTATTACCATGTGTTATGTGTCCTTATGGAAGACATGCTCCCCAGGAACCTCCAGAGCTTCTGTGTCTAAGGAACCATGTGGGGTTTAGTTGTCTGTTTCGCTTCTCATTGGGTTTGCTTCATTTTTTCTTCCTTTGGTTATCCTAATTCAAAGTGAGTTTGCAGACAGAAGGGACCGTGTATAACACAGATGCACAAGCAGCTCTAGGACATGCAGCCATTTTGCTGTTCATTTGCAAGACACAGCAAGACCACAAAAGCTATCAAAGAAGTGAGGAATCAGGCTTGCTAATCAGAAACTTAACTTAGGTTTCTTTGCCTTAGATTGGTGCTGTGAAATCTCCATAACTTGTTCAGTGTGTTTGAACAGCACTGGACACAGAGGAATCCAAATCACGTCCTACCAATGCCATAATAGCAACAACAACAACAATAATAATTAATAATGAGCTCACTTTTCCAAATGTCCAGTTCTCCGACAATGGCAGAAGTGCTAAAAGTCCTCAGTGTTTACTGCTTTGCTTAATCCCAATTCTACATGAAATCTCAGTGTAAAACAAATTCTTGGAGGGGATTCAGTGGCAGCTTCAGTTTGGAATGGCTCTAGTTAGATGAAGAAATCCCCAAGGAACTTTCAAATATGGTGGGCTTATAACTTCGGACATGAGGTCAGGGGAAACAAAGCAAAACCTACAAACATAAGACTCATTGTTCCTATCATTGCAAAAGGAAGGCAATGGGATTGAAGGCGTTGAAGAAAAAAAACCAGTCTTTCCTCTATTAATCCTTTTCTCCAGACGACTTCAGAAATAGAAACAAACCCTTCTAAGTCGGGCTCAGGGAGGTCTCCTCCCATTGCATGTTGTTTCCACATGTTGAAGAGAGGATTGGGAATAATAACCTGGACCAAGGTCCCTGTGCCAGGCATGTACCTATATTGTCAGCAGAAATGGGGGCAATCATCATTAAGATGAAATCTTAATCTCCTATCTGTAGTTGGCCCCCTGGAAGTATCTGGCTCTCCATGGCCCACAGCAGGAATCAATTAGCTATCAGAGTTAAGTGGCTGGAGGATCACAAGCCACGTGTATTTACCGAGCCATTTTGGGAGAGAACAAGAGCCAAGTTAAGAGGCAAGTGTGAACAGTGATAGATGGGGGTGGAGATGGGCTTCCTTGTGCTTTCTGTGGGAAGCACCAAGTGAAGACAATGATTGTAGTGCAGCTGACCCACTGCAAAGTCACCCCGTAATGAATGTATAGCCCCAGTGAGCTTTGTGAGACCTTAACTTGGGTAGTTAATGCCTTTGTCCCCTTGATATGTGCCAAACAGGGTTTGCAGGTAGACTTGGACCACCTAAACTTGTCCTGCTGACTCTTAGGGAATCGAGGCTTCTTTCAGGGGGGCCAGAGCTGAGGAATGTGTTTTAATCTCCTGTTTTAATTAACTCCTCCTTAAACCCTTAAAATCTTTTTCCAGCTACTTGGAATGCCAGTCACACTCGTTCACACTCCTGCATCAGCAAGCAAGTAGAAAGACCTCTCAATGAAAGAGAGATTAAAGGCATCACTGAAGTGTTCCTTGTTCTTTCAGCTCCATCCAATGCCCAAAGTTGCTCCAGTGCTCAACTATTCACAGGCCTTATGTCAGCATGAGCAAAATAACCTTCCCTACCCACTCGGGCTATATTCTTAGGAGCTTGGATCAGATGGAGATGGACAGATAAGCATCTGAACCCCTAGATCTGGAGTGGACGCAAACTTCAGCGCTTTCTAAAGTTGGCCCATCCCTCTCACAAGCAGCCTGGGGAAACAATCTGAATCAAAATCAGGACTCTTAGGAGGATCCTGAGCATCCTGCTGCAGCTACAATCATCTGAACAGAAAGAGTGCCAGATGGAAAAATAAAATATGCCAGCTTCCCCCTACAACGTATAAGCTATATTTGTGCTGCCTTGACATAGCTCGACTTCCTCGCACCATTCTTTTATATCCGGTTGACGGATATTTTTCCATAGAGTGGTAATGCTAATCTTGGCAGAGGCTGAGAGCAAATATAGAAGCTTCAATGCGTGCCCGGAGATTTCCAAGCCATTGGGAAGCATGCCTAAGAACGGCTCAAGAGCAGCATGAGGAAATATAAAAGAGTCAGAGAACTGGAGAGAGCTTGTTTCACATTCACAAATCCCCCAGTGCCACTAGATTTGAGAAGGTGAGGGGAACCCCGCCATCTAAAATGATAGGTTACTGCAGAGCTGGCTGCCAAGACACGCTGGCAAGGTTCCTCCTCAATTATTATCTTATTTCTTTTTACTTCTGCTTCTGCTACAGATATCTGGCCTCAATCGTTACAATATCAAGCACCCCACTGTCTTTAATATATTTATCTTTACCACATCCTCTAAGGCAGGCAAGTGTGCTGATCCTCAGATTACAGAAGCAGAAAAGGACCAGAGAGAGGCCCAGGCTCACAAAAGGACTTAGACACTTATATTTCATTTAAGACAGACTTTGGACACCTAAAGAAACAGTTCATAAAATCCCCATCTACCTACTTTAGGCACATTCATACGTACATTAGTTTTGGATAGACAACTTTGACTGGTTTCCACTATTGTGAGTTGCCAAGGCAGCCACCATCTCAATAGATTGAACCACTGCTTCAGTTCATGTCCTATCCTGCTCCAGTCCGTTCTCAGGGAGATCCTGCCAGGGAATCACAGCCTTGGGTTGGGAAGCTGGTGCTCAGATACCACCTAAACTTCTTGCCCCCTGCTCCAAACTCTATTTGGAAAATTATCCTATGACTCATTAATGCAAAATGAGCTGGAATCGAGAGCCATAATCCAGTGTGAGCCTATGAAATGAATAAATAGGCTGGACTCAGTTGCCTGAGCATAGGTATCCCACTCAGAATCCTGCTCCCATAGGTTCAATGCCATACTGCTGACCCCAGCTGGGTATCTCAGATAAAACCACATACCCCAAATGACCCTGTGCATAAACTAGGATGCCAGGTTGGATAAGGCTTTGAGCAACCTGGTCTAGTGGAAGGTGTCCCTGCCCATGGCAGTGGGTTGGAGCTGGGTAAGCTTTAAGGTCCCTTCCAGCCTAAACCACTCTGTTGTTCCATGATTCTAAATGATGCTGCAGTTCAGCAATCCCTTTCTACCAACAGGTCTTCTTGCTTTTCTGAGGGAAGTGAGATGTAGGCATGTCAGTCCTGACATATAAATAGAGCTGCAGTAAGAGTGGGTAGAGCAGAAGGAGCCCACCAAGGAATGCCTTTAAGGTTGCAATCTTCCTTTAAAGCCACTGTTAAACCACTGATGCAGTGTGATTTGGCTTTGGCATGAAAGCAGATTAATTTGGTGTCACTCAACTGTACTCAAAAGAAACAGGTTCCCTTTACACCCACCAACAAACCTGGCCTTGCACATGTAGTCAGCACTTCAAGCTGATCTTGGCCTTTGGAGGGTCTTCACCATCGCTGGCAAGACTGTAGAGCCCCAGCAAAAATTCCTAACTCGTGTAATCACTTACGCTTTGTCTATTTGATAATTTCCCCCCCATAGTTTTATTTGAATATCACATTCCTTTATCCTGTTCCTTAAAATAAAAGCTCTTTAGGACTTTGACCCACACACGGTGGTACCCTGGTAGGAGGAGGGTTATGTGTTTGTATGGGCCAGCATCCAAGTGACTGACAGTGTAAAGCAGTACACATTTTTGGTGAGTAGCCCTGCAGAAGAAATGGGGTGTACATTTATTAAGCTCCGGGTGGCTAGTGAGGACAGCTTTTTCCAGAGCCTGCTAGTATTAACAGCCAAGGATGAAACTCAGTCTGAACAAGATCCTGGCAAAGTCACTATTTTACACTTTTAAAAGGAGAAAGGCTGCCCTGCTTGCAAATAAACCTCACTGGTACCCCCTCAGTGGCTGGGCTTTTGATCCTCATCGAGTAACTACTGATTACCTCAGTGTTTCACCACAAAACGTCACTGCTGAATAATGCAGACAAGTGCAGAAAAGGTTTATTGCAGAGGTGACCTCTAGAGGCATTTACAGAGATGGAGTCCTGTTGGATGAATGCAAATTTAAATGAGGAAGACTCAAGCTGGACATGGTGAAAAGGGTCCCAAAGCAAAAGCAATGATAGCCTATATTACCCTAATGTTATCTAGGACTTGCTTGCCTAGAAAGGTTGGATGAAATGATCCTTGAGGTCCCTTCCAATCTGGTATTCTATGATTTTATTACATCCTGGTGGGAATTGCTTGCAGAGTCTCCATTGCCAAGGGGTTTTAAGCACAGAGATCTGTTTGAATTGATCTCCACTGATTTTGTAAGGAGATTTAGGTTAGATACAAGAAAGAAATTCTTTACTGTGAGAGTGGTGAGGTGCTGCTACAAGCTGCCCAAGAAGTTCTGAATCCATCCCTGGGTTCATCCAACCCTGGTAGCGTCCAAAGCCAGGCTGGATGGGACTCAGAGCAACCTGGTCTAGTGGAAGATGTTCCTACCCATGGCAGGGGGTTGGAACTGGGTGATCTTTAAGGCCCCTTCCAATACTAAACATTCTGAGATTCTATGATTCTACAATGAAATCTCAACCCAATGGAGGGCCTCTGTACCTTGTTATTCAGCTGCACTATGAATGCAGAAAGGTGTATGAGCCCCTCAGGAGAAGTTCTGCCCTGCTGCTTGTACTCCAGCTACTCACAACAAGGAAATCATTGGATGAATGGAAATAGTCTCAGTTTCAGATGTGAGGCCAAAGCACTTAGAGAATGAATGATCCACAGATGGTTCTGCAGGGCACAGGGTGAAGCTGCCTACATTCTTGTAGGCAGATCTTCCCATCCGTGCTGTTTCCAGGGGGATCATAGAATCATAGAATGGTTAAGGTTGGAAAGAACCTTAAGATCATCCAGTCCCGACCCCTTGCCATGACGAGGGATGCCTCACACTAGACCATGTCACTCAAGGCTCTGTCCAACCTGGCCTTAAACACTGCCAGGGATGGGGCATTTACCACTTCTTTAGGCACCCTGTGCCAGAGCCTCACCACCCTCATGGTGAAGAACTTCTTCCTTATATCTAACCTGAACTTCCCCTGTTTAAGTTTGAACCCATCACCCCTTGTCCTATCGCTACAGTCCATGATGAAGAGTCCCTGTTCTGATCTTTCTAAGTGATACATGCTGGGACCACCCCACCAATGGCCAATAGCCATGTGTAGCCACTACTGAGCTGGGCTAGCTGAGGTGATAATGTTGAGGTGAAAGGCTGTATATCCCATTACCAATCCCTGGAGTCAACTAGTCTTCTGTCTGCATTTTAGCATGAGTGTGCTTGGACAAAGCAGGACATATTTTAACAAGAACTGCCAGAACTCTGATGTTCAAATGTAAAGGGGAGACTGGGGGAGGCCAAAAAGTCAAAAAAACCCCCAAGTTCTTGATATTCCAATGCTTTATTTTTGGAGTCAGGAGAAAAAAAAATGTTGTTGGTTTTATTATTTTTTAAAGTATCTATTTCTGTTAAAAAAAAAAAAGGGGGGGGGGGGAAGGGGGTGGAACTGGTGATTTCTTTCTGCCAAAAAAATGTAATTTGTTTCTCCTTCATTGTTTCCAGAGTCTTTTGCCATTTGAAGAGGTTCTCACACCCACACGGGAGTCTCTCATAGAGCCAGGCAGCACTGACCCTTCGGCCATTGTTGATTTATGAATTATTATTATTAATAGCACTCAGAAAAAAAATCCAAAACTTCAGGACTTTCCCTTCTTTCTCTTTCGGTACAAATCCAAGAGTCTCCACGGAGCTCCCCTCATGTGTTGCGAGAAGTTCAAGAACTTTTCCATGCTTAATAAGGAGAGTGGATTTAGGCAGGAATGACAAAGTGTGTGCCTCTCGCTATCCCTGTTTGGTATTGATTTATAAGCTGTTGTTCCCATGTGCAGAGCTGTTGAATGAGGATCAGATCAAAAGAGCAGTGATGTGATCACCTATCATTCAGAGGTGGCTGAGCAGTCTAGACTTAAATCCACTTCTGGATGACAAACAGTCGTAGGTTCAAGACTGAGCAGATCTTGAACTTCAGATAGCCCAAACAGAGGCATCCTGCTTTACTAAATTCATACCAGACCCACATTTGGATCACCTCTCTTAGCTTGCTCCCAGTAAGCAGTTCCCTTGGAAGATAAACAGTCTGAGCTTTGGAGAGTGTCCTCAAACTGGCGTTTTAGGAGGATGAGCATTGTCAGCCAGACAAACATCTCCTGATGATACTAGCAGGTGTCCTGAGCAACCAGGAAAAATCTGAATGGAAAAACACAGAGGAATTGTTAGCAGATCTCAGAGTGCTAGACGTGATGGCCACGTCGATCATCCTGTTTAAATCAGCAGTTGGGGAAGGGAGTGTCCTTACAGAGAATGCATGCTCTTGGGAAATTAAGGAGTAGCTCCTATCACTCACAAATATGAAATGGAATGTGTTTGAAAGAGGAGACAATGTGCTAAAGTTATGTTTTCCTTGGATGAGGTACCAACCAGGTATGAGTGGCGTCTCAGAGGCAAAGGCAGAATGAGTCGTGTTACAATGAGAAATATGGGAGGAAATGCTGTGAAGGGGAGAGAAAATGGGGAGACAGGAGATAACAAGACCAATTTGGGTCACCAGGGTGGGTGAATTTCTCTGCAGAGTCATCCCCACACATATGTACCTCTGGAGATGCAACTGTAGGTGTAGATGTATGAATAAGCCTCAGTTTATATTAATAGCAATGCCTCTTAAAAGAGCCAGTCTGGAATTTCATTAGATGGAGCCAACAGAGGATATCAGATGGGAGAGTCATTGTGAAAGAAAGCACAGAAATGAGTGAATCAAAAGGAAAGAAGTGGGAAAACTGGTCAGATGACTTGGCTGCAGCTGAGGCAACAAGGAGCAGGGTGATAGTAAGAACTTGGGCTACACATCAGACAGCTCAGTGCTGTCAAGGTGAATTTTACTTATTGATTGTGTTCAGTGTGTACTGCTGCAATCTGAACTTAGAGTAATGGGGGAGATATCAAAGCCACTGGAGAACAAGGTTTTGTTCCATGGCCAAAGTACAGTCTGACCCAAGGAATGTTAAATGTGAGAGCCATTTCCCACTCTGCCTTTTGTGTAAAGGAATTGAAAGCTTTCCTCCATCCACTTGATATCAAAGAACACAGATGTCTCAGGTACCCCCATTATGAGCATCTATAGTTCTCCACCTTCAGCAATACTCTGTTCTTTATGGCTCTCTATGGAAAGAGATGCTTTGGGAGAAAAAAAGAAGGGGCTGCGTGCCTTCTGCTAGAGTATGAGGGATGGGTGGATATGTGGATGTGTGGAAAAGATGTGTTTTGTGCTGCAGTCAAGCACGCCACTTCCAGAGGTGACAGAGAAGAGAAATCTCAGTCCCTCTCTGGCCCTGCACCTTGGCTGTTCTTCCATTCATATTCCCTTTGTAAGCCTCCCCAGTGCTAATAAGAACACCTGGAATTAACTCCTTGTCTTTTTTGTGTGTGTGTAAGATTTATGTCTTCTGTCGAAATCTTCCTCAAAGCCAAGTTCTTTAAGCATCTGATGCTGACCCCACATTCTTCAGCCAAAAAACAAGTCAGAGGACGGATGGTGAGTGAATGCCGGGTAGCAGAGGATAGGAAAATAATGGGTTGCACTGGCTATCACCCAGAGTAACCCTGGCCTAATCCAGCCAAACAGAAAAGTTCACAGGCTGAAAGAAGGATGTTCACATAAAGCAAAACAGATCTGTATTGGGAAGCAAAATTGCTGTGGCTCTTCCTGGCTCTGCCAAAGCCTTTGAGGGAATAAATCTCCTTTGCTGTGGAGCAGTGGCCTCTCCTCTAAAGCAGAGATAATGCTCATCTTCTGCAATGACAGGAATAAGCGCTTCAGATCAAAGTCCTGTTGCAAACCACAGGGGTGGATTGCTGGCTAAATCCTGATTTATTTTCTGAATGATGGTTTTTGTGCTGTTGATGCTGATGCTGATGATGCTGTTGATGCTGATGAACAGGGAGACACGCCAAAGTTTCTGTGCTCATTTTTGTCCCTTTTACGTGGAACTTGGGGAAGTAAAACCGTGCAAGGGGAGAAGGACCCAGATAGTTTGTCTTGAAGAGCAATGCCTTTGCCTCCTCTGTGCCTGCACTAAAAAAATCAAAGACAGATACAAAAGGTCCTCCTGTGTCTCTTCTCTAGCTCTCTAGTCTGGAAAGCACCATGATGGATTTATTACATGAGCATTCCCCATTTCCTAGAGGTCCCCCCGCTTTAACCTTTCCTCCTTCTTCTCTTTAACACATCCATCCACCCAAAATGTGTCCTCCTCAGCCCAGCTCTGCTGAGCAGCCCTGCAAAGGCCACCTGAAGGCCACTGAAAGGACACAGCTTTCTTCCCTCAAAGACAGGATGAGCATCTCTGGGATTTCATCATCCATCATCACTGTCCTCTCTCAGTGCAGGCATGATGAGGCATATTTAGAACACTGCTCATGAGAGTTTGAAATGGCATCAGGAGGTGCAGATACATCCAGCATGGGTGAATCCCAACCTCATCTCCAAAAGGTAGTGAAGGGCTCACAGATTGCAGACCTTGTGGTTGCAATTCCAGGCTTACTAATACAGACACTGCACCTTAGAGTATCTGGGAAGTGTGCTGCTTTACATATGACTTTTTTCCTTTCTCCTCTCATGCCTTTGGGATCAACGTACCTTGTGCATCGTGGTGGTGAGCAGAGGAAGGAAAAACCTTACTTGAAGAAGCAAAATTGCAATCATTGCAGTAATACTTGTCTGGAGGTCAACAGCATCATTTTCCCCAGACACGTAGATTGAGATTTGACGTTACGTATTGAACACAGAGTGCCTCCATTGGGATGTGTTCCCATTCCAGCACCATTCCCCCATCACCAGGCTCTTTGGAACCACCTGGAGATGGAGGGATTGATTTGATGATGTTGAAGGCTGCTGGGATTTACCTGCTGAGAGCAGAATTTTCTGACCTCTTCATTTAATGAAAGAAGCAGGAACTGAGCTGAGGTCCCCCCATGAGGAGCATCTCGATGCTTTGCTTCTCCTGGAAATAAATGAAAGAGAAAATGCCATTGAATTGCAGGGGCAACACCACAGTGTTTTGACAGCCTGGCAGATGGCTTAGGATGTTTTCTGAATTTAAGAGGTGACAGCATGACAAGCGCAGTGATCATACAGCATTCATGAGCTTTTATCAGTTTTATGGAGCGACCTGGGGGTCTCACCACGAGATTTACAAACTAATAACCTCCTTTTTATGATGGGCTCTAGTTATGACCTTTATTCTTTCGTTCTTTGTGTGCCAACCCTGGTGTACCATCACTTCTCTTCTGAGTCATTTATCTTGCTTTTGAGTCTTCCTGACTTATCATTTTATCGCTTTCTGGTTTCTTTGCTCCAGCCCCTTCTGCTCTGCCTGGGGTTCCCTGTGAACACCAGCACTTTCTTGCCCTGGTCAGTTTTTATCTGATGGCCTCATTGAGGAAGTCTTCTAGACTGAAGACAAGTTGCCAGGCTTGGAATGGCTTTTCCATTTTTCTCTGGTGGTGGTGTATTCCACTGAAAGCACAAGGTCCCCTGTAGGCATCAATTCCCAAGGGTATCCATTTCTTACGTGGCTCTGCAAACTCTCTTAAGTTAGCACTGAGGTCAGATCTGAGCTGGATGTTCTTCCTCATGTATATCTGACACTCTTGCAATAAATGAGTGGTGGAGATGCTTGTGCCAACCCTGTTCCCACCTTTCCTTAGTCTCATGAAGGTGCTCAAGCAGGTGGCTGTCCTCGTCTTCATTTCCTGATGTGACTTTGTGACTGGATATTTGTATTTCATGAGTGCTTCTCTCAGGTGAGACACCGCAAACCTTGTATGAGCAGTTGTTTTTTGCCTGATTATCTCCCTGTGTTCTTTGCTTCTCAGTGAGGGTACCAGGTCCTTGCTGAGCTGCACCAGCTTCCATCAGCCATGGGTAAACTGATGGAAGCTGGGGGCACCCCAATCCTTGACCTATGGCTCATAGCACTTTGGGGCAGGCAAGGAAATTGCTTTGAACTGCATGTACAACTGACTACCAGTGTCTTGCTCCTACAAGCTTCCCATCCACCATCCCACCTAGGAGACAAGAGAGCACCTTGGCACCCATCTCCTCCATCTTGCCTTTCCCTCTGTCCTGTTTTCCCCTTTGTCTCACTCCACTGTCATGCCATGCATCCCTATGGCACAAGCAACCGGCAAGTGGGATACCTCCCATATCCCCCCAGTAGAGCTGCAGTCACTGAGAGCATGCATCTCTTTTGCATCTCCCCTTCCACACTCCCTGGCTGACCTTCCCATTCCCACACCAGCCTCTCCCAAAGCAAGCCAAGGTTTGGGGATGCCTCTTTAACCTGAGTCTTTGCAAGCGCGGCTGCAAAGCAGCATTCCTCCGCCTCTCCTGTCCCGTCCTGCTCCCAGCCAAGTGGGATGATGATGACATGGTAGGGCTTGGGTAGGTTTTCTGCTCTGTCTTGTCCTGCAGCCAACCTCTTTGACCTCTGGATGAACCCGATAACAGAGAATGCCTTTGGAGCATGCTCTTGCTGGTTTTACATCTGCAACCAGTTGCAGTTTAAATTCCCTCTCTGTTTGGGAGAGGAAATGAGAGGGGAGCAAGGAAGAGTCATAGTTAGCGCTAAAAAAAGAGAAAGAAAATAAAAGAAAAGAAAAAAGAAGCTGGGTGGGAAAAAACCCGAAATCAAAGAGAACTGAGGCAAATCCTGTGGTTGGAAAGAACTCGTGAAACATGGAGTAACTCAGTGTTTCATAATATTGTATGTTCCTTCTAAGAAAACAGTGGAAAAAGAGTAATGGGGCCTTATCTTGAGTGCATTGATACTTCACATGTAACCTCACAGGGTCACTGTCAGGGTGGAAACGTGCTGAGCATCTCACTGATACTAGCTGATAACTGGTTGAAAGCCTTGGTTTGACAGGTAACCAAAGCTTAACACAAAGGGCAGACCCAAGCTCCAGTCATTTGTCCAAAGGCCACCATAAACATGAATATACCACCTTTGGCTGAGCTGGTGTGGACTGAACTCATAAGCCTTGTTGCTTTAAGCCTCTCCTGCCTCCAGCAAACAGCTCAATCCCTTACCCTGAAATAGTAGCACCACTGTAACCCACAGACAGAGGGATGAGAAGGGATGGAGAGGCAAATGGCATAAGTTTGCCCGAAGATTGGACAGTTTTGACTCACTCATCATAAAATTATCAAAGGATCAACAGCTTCTTCACAGAACTACCAGGAAATTGCCCTGCCTCAATTATATTAATTTTGGGTTTATTTTCACTGAATCCAGGAAAAACCTGTACTGAATGCAATGGGCAGCCAAGGAGGGCAGGGCCAGATGTGCAATGATTCAATCACTACTACCTGTATTTTCCATATAATTCCTGTTACATGGTTGTTATGGTTGTACATGCAATCAGGTGGGAGTATCTTAACCTTTGAAGCTGTTTTTCAAGGTGTTTTTTAATTCCAACACCACTGCAGCCACTCAGACACTTGATCTATTTCTATCTTAAGCTCTGTGGGGAAAAGACTGTGCATCATTGTGTATTTGCACTGATCTAACGTATTAAAATCTCATTTTCAGCTAGAACTTCTTGGTGTTACCCTAATTTATGTAGTAACAGAGTAATAACCTGTGTAATAACAGCACCTGGAGGCAGGCAACAGAGCTGTGGATTTCCATTCACTGGGAATTCCAACATTTTTATTTAAAAAGCCTTTGTTCCCAAATGAAAAACTTCATTTTCCACTCTGGAATAGTTCACTGGGAAGAAAAACGTGAAATCAGAACACTTTCATTCAACTTTTTGGTTACTTTCTTTTCAGAATTGTGGTAGATAAATGAAATGAAGAGCCCTTGGGGTGGGAATTCTAAATCCTCAGGGATCTCCAAGTGGAAAACCTCAAGCTCCTCACCTGGAAATGGAGACACACACCTCCATTGCTATAAGGAACCCAGTGCTCCCAAGAAGCTCCATGAACTTGGGTTCTGGAACATCAGGGCAGTTTAAATAGCCGAATTAAGCCTCTCAAGGTTTTGGAGGCTCTGCCATCAACCAACCATGAGTTGAACAGGTTGGAAATCAGGTGGAAAACCCTCTCCCAGTGTTTCAACAGCAGCTTGTCTGAATGTTCATCACTTTAAAATACCTGCACTGCACAAAAAATAGGTGGTCTTGATTTCACCTGAAAATCCCAAAGCAGATAAAGCATACAAAATTTATTGACCCCCTTCCCTTCCCTTCCCTTCCCTTCCCTTCCCTTCCCTTCCCTTCCCTTCCCTTCCCTTCCCTTCCCTTCCCTTCCCTTCCCTTCCCTTCCCTTCCCTTCCCTTCCCTTCCCTTCCCTTCCCTTCCCTTCCCTTCCCTTCCCTTCCCTTCCCTTCCCTCCCCTCCCCTCCCCTCCCCTCCCCTTCCCTTCCCTTCCCTTCCCTTCAAGTCTAAGCAGAGATCTCTCTTAGCAAGGTAGTTCTCACAAGAGTAAGTCATGCCCAAGACATAGTAGAGACCAACAGGAAGAACTCATCAGATTCCTGCTCCCATTTTAAAAGCAGCAGCAGGAACAAAATAATGAATGGAGAGAAAAAAAGCAGTGGCATTTTCTTTTCCATTCTCTCTTCCCATCAAAGGTGTAAATGGTTTCCGCATCCATCGAAGGGCTTTGCTGACTATTAGCTCGGCTGCGGAGCATTCAAGTGGAAAGCTGCAGAGCTGAGAATTGCCAATAGCTTCTCCCAACCCCATTAACTTGTTCCTTACACACTCTGTCAGAAAAGAGGCTGGAAGGAGGGGTTTTTCCATCCTGAAAGATCCTACAGGACAAAGATTTGCCACAGTTGAAATGCAGCTACCTTTGGAGAACCATATGGTAGCAATTCCTCATCAAGTGCAGGGGCATTGTCAGTCTAGGGAAGAACAGTGAAATAATTGCTCCAGTTGATGCAGGGGAGAGTTTAGAAGAGATGGAATCTGGACATTAGACAGGTTTCTTCACACCAGCTGTACATAGAGGTGGTTTGTCTTCCCCTACAGAGCTCTCCTGGAGTCTTACTTTCTTGGTATCCTACTTTTCCATGGCATCCCGAGGGCACCAACTTCTCTATTTGCAGAAATACCACTGGGAATGGCTTCAATACTCCTGCATGGATCTCCTGATGGCAAACTCAGGTAACCTCCATATTTTGATCATCTCTGGGATATAATTGCCTCCACTGAGACTGGATTCTGTCTCCAGCTGTCCTGTTTTACTATGTGACAGATGTCACTGATCATCTAGGAAAATCATCCTGTCCTGGTGTCACTGAAACCTCAGAATGGAGTGTAAATGCTTTGCCTGACAGGCAAACGGTGAAGCAGGAGAACAGTAGATTTCTTTAATTAAAGAAACTAAGGAGCAGTGAATCAGTGGGGGAACAGAAGGACAGCATAATGAGAATAAACTCAAACTTCCTAGAATAAAAGATCAAGAACTAAGATTAGGAATTAGATGTAAAAGAGCAAAGACTGCTGGTTTGCTTGGCTGCATATTTACCCTGTGGAAAGCACATTAATCAGGATGGCTAGATGCAGATCAAGAGATTTTCCCAAGTTGTGATGTGTTCATGTCCTGGTAAAAAATACGTACTTTCCATTGAGACTGGTTATAGTTTTGCCCTTATCCAGTGGCTATATAACCCTTTCTGAATTTGTTCTGTCCTTATATCCAAGTTTGGAGGAGCATAACTGTTGCTTCAGAGCAAAAAGGCCCTCACCTCTTGTTTCCTATCCTCTACCAGTTAATGTTAGACATTTATAAAGAAGGGGAGGAAAATCATGCTGCACATCTGATCTTTACTCTGCTACAACTCTGCCTGAGATGGAGGGGCTGGGATGTAACAAAACTATCCCATAATCCGGAGGCTAAAAGTCATTCAGTCTATCAATCTGCATATTTAGAAGGCTGTTGGTATAAATACACAAGAAAAGTTGGATGACCTTAAGCCCAGGAGTAATAGAAATAGAATGAAATCTAATAGTACAAAGTCAAGCACTTAGGAACTGGTATCAAGAATAGCTGCCTTAAGCTGTGAGCTCACCCCCTGGAAACAATAAGGTTGCAGGAGAAGGATGTGGATACCTATGCTCATCATAGCACTGCTAAGTGCTGTTGGTTTAGTCCAGTTAGGGAAAAACAGAATGCCATGGTTGTATGCAGTACAAAAGCTATTTACAATGAAGCTAGGGAAGTGTTAATGGCATGGGAGAAGATCTCCCTTGGCATACCATGGCCTTTCCTTGTGCTACAAGTCAAAAAAAGGTGAATATGAACTGCAATAGACATAGTAAAGGGCTCCTGTGGTGACCAGGACAGAAAGCCAATCAAATGTGAGGAGACTGGGAGAGTTTGGTATGTTTAGCCTGGCACAAAGATGTGTTGCTCTGTATGAATACATTGGGGAGGTAAAAATCACAGAGAGAGAAGAGCTACTGAAGTTAAAGGACAGTGCTGGAACAAGAACAAATGGGTATAAACAAGATGGGAATAAACTTAGTCTAGAAATTAATAGAGGTTTTTTAAAACTCTCACCATCTTGGATACCTGTTCTTTCTACATCCTTCTCCCTGACTTTGACCACTATGAAATTCCTGTGCTGTTGCTACAAGGTCATTCACTTGTCCTTGCACATCTTTCCCCTGGTATTTCTTTTTCTGTTGCATTACTTGTGTTGCTCAATTTATTTGTTCATAGAATCAAAGACCTTCTTCCTAACCCTTCTGTCACTTCCAGTGTGGCAACAAAGTGAAATCCTGTCTCTGTTTTTCCCCAGCTTTTGAGCTGCCTCATCACCACTTGTTATATTTGCAGCCTGAAATCACCTGGAAATAGAAGGAAAAAGCCACAAATTGTGGCTCAAGATGTTAAGGGTAGGCAGAAAGGAAAAGCTTTTTTTCACATAGGGGGTAGCCCTGGAGGGAGAAGGGGCTAGCCAGGGATTAGCCTGGAGAAGAGAAGCTGAACAGAGACCTCAGAACAGCTTCCAGCATCTGAAGGGGGCCTACAAGGATGCTGGGGATGGACTCTTCATCAGGGACTGTAGTGACAGGACAAGGGGTAACGGGTTCAAACTGAAACAGGGGAAGTTTAGATTGGATCTAAGGAAGAAATTCTTTACTGAGAGGGTGGTGAGGCACTGGCACAGGGTGCCCAGAGAAGCTGTGGCTGCCCCATCCCTGGCAGTGTTCAAGGCCAGGTTGGACACAGGGGCTTGGAGCAAGCTGCTCCAGTGGAAGGGGTCCCTGCCTGTGGCAGGGGTTGGAGCTGGATGAGCTTTAAGGTTCCTTCCAATCCAAACCATTCTGTGGTTCTATGATAGAGCAGCACTGAGACAGGTTCCTCAGAAGGGTGAGAAAGGTGGTGCCATCTCCATCCTTGGGGGTTTCTAAGACTTGACTAAACACCCTCAGGTAACCTGATGTAACGCTGGGAAACACCTTGTTTCAGGCACAGGCTGGACTAGATTATCTCCAGACCCCTTCCAACTGATGTTTCAATGCTGCTATGAAATCAAAAGGATCTGGGTGAGTTCTGCCCATGGGCCAATTCTCTCCATGTAGTCACCAGCCCAAGAAAAGTATTAGTGTTGTAACTGGGTTTTCTGAGTCAGTTATAGCATCCCCAGGGGGCTGTTGTGAAACAGCTGTGTCATCTCTGGGCTTGTCCTCTGATTGAGCAAAAATCATGCAGTTTTCAGCTTCTTGGCCATCAATACAACGTGTTATAAGCGCTGAATTTCAGCCTGGCCTGGAGACATCAATGAGACACCTCACAGAGCCTTAGGCATATCAAGAGTTATGATGCCCAAGTTGAGCCATTAACAGAGGAACAGGGCAACTGATGATGTTATAGAAAAGCAGGTAAAGAGAAATGAGAAACCAGAGGAACGTAGATGGAGAAATACTCACCAAAAGAATTGCATAAAAGCCTCTTTCAAGTTTAAGCTGGCAGAGATCACAGAAGGTCTCTTAGCCTGAGGGTCTGGAGGTACAGCAGTAATGTCTTTACTAAACTAAACATGCTGGGGCATAGATTTGAGCACCAATATTGGCAATCCAGACTGTTTGGCTGTCAGGACATTCCCTGGCATGGTTTTGGCCTTTGCCATCAACACTATCCCAGACAATGACTGGGAGATGTCAAGGACCCTTCCCATCAGGCAGCCTGAAGGATTGGAAAGCATTTTGATGTGACCATAGGGGCTGGGTTGTGCCACTTTCCTTCAGTGTCAGAGAATGGTCTCTGGACTGTGTAGAAGAGGAGATGTAGCTTTTAATGTGGTGTTCATTAGTGTCAATCATGTTCCCTTAACCCATAACTCAGGTAAAACCCATTTTTATAGTCCAGTAATATCTTTCCTATTAATGTCTTGGGCTGAGCTTTTTATGGTTGAGTTTTCTATTGTAACATCTTAAAGACAACATTCTTTTAACTAGTAAATTCTGAAAGCAGAGGATTTATAACCCCAGACAGGGAATGTCTGAAGTCCAGAGATATCAGAGCAGAAGCACAAGGGAGTACCTCTTCTCTTGCTGCTCTTGTGTTTCTGGTCTTCCCTGCAAGAACTATTCCAGATCATAGGGGGATATTTCTTCACCTTATTTAACAGCAGTGCCTGAGACTCCCTTTGAATCTGAGTCCAGGTTGCTAGCAACATGCAGAATAGCAGGAAAGTCTCTCACCTAATGGCTTCATATTCATATGGAGGTGGGGAGGAAGCAACAGCAAACTGGTTGCCATTCAGTGGCAGGGTCAGACTGGTTCCCTGCTCTCCTGACAGAGGGTTTGAAGTCTAAGGCCCCTCTCCGCTGCACAAATTGATATCTAATTCATCAATGAACCTTTTGGGTTAGACCTGCAGTTCACAGCATTGGGCAATAAGATCTGTCAAACCCTTATCAGTACATAACTCTCTGAACTTCCTGCCAATAGCCTTCATTTTACAGGTGGAAACAGGAGATGAGTAGCTGTTGATCCCCTGTGAAATACAGATGGGCTCCTGTATCTCCTAGCAGATGCTAATTTTCTGGAACTGATCCTGACCCTCTCCCCCTTTCCCTTTCCAGCTCTGGCCCTCAGCACAAGGCTTTAACAGTCCTGATTCGGGTGTGTGGCTGATGGGGTTTTGTTTCTGCTAAACAGCACCCAGACAGCTTGCTAAGTCATCAGTTAAATGGTCTGCATTGCTGACCTGTCTTCCAAAGCTGGCAACCAATCACCCTCAGGAATCAAATGCTTTCTAGCAAGCTGGCTAGAAAGAAAAAACAGAGAAAGATGCAGTAAGAAGGACTGGAGAGGCAGTAAGAGTAAGAAGACACAGAAAACAGCAAAAGAAGAAAAGGAGACTCCATCCCTAGTGTTCACCATGTCATGTTCATCGACTTCAGCCTTATGTCCCCAGCTCAAAACAGAGCAGCAGAGATCAACCAATGTGGTAAATGTCAGTGGGAGCTGTCGTCCTCAGCATCAGTGCTATAATTAACTGGGGAAATATGAGTTTCACAGACTCTCAGGCATGTTCTTAGCTTGCTGTGTAAGTACAGAACTGAATATATACCCATCACATGAGGATATATATGTCACTAGCTGAGCTATCTCCATTCTCCACAGGAGACAGAAAAAAAGCTGTGAACAGCACAGAAACCACTCTGATTCTGTCATTGGTTCTATGAACAGACTTTTGCAAAGCCACGCTTTAAGGACCTCGCACCTGTGCCAAGACTTTTACTCTCTCCTCTTTATAGATTTCCAGGCATTCTCTGATGTGCCTGGCAGGAATGTATGCCCGAAATATGTATCTATATATCTACGTATCTATGAATCTATATATCTATGTATCTATGTGTCTATGTATCTATATATCTATGTTTCTATATATGGGTTGCAATAATCTGCAGTGAAAACTAGATTGCTACAAGCTAAGAGAATGAATTATTAGGGCTTGTGACCACACTGGTAACTGAATAGTAAAAATGGTTAAAAGTAGCTATTGATACAGTCCCACCATCACATATATCAACCTTATCACCCTGGAGCTATACCTCACCCTGTCTTCAGCATCATCAGGGTCCTCACTCCCTATACAAATTAAGCTTCTCTTCTTCCCTGGGCAGCTCTATCCGGCCCACGGCTGCTCCATCACTACGTGCCCTGATTCTGCATCAGCCAGAAGCTTTTGAGTAGAGACCTGTGATTATCTCCCAGCAGGGCACTGTGGGCTGCTTTGTGGCAAGAAGAACAAGCTGTGATAGGATCCTAGAGAAGGAAATAAATAATCAATTGAAAATTACATTAAAAAGAAAAGATTGATAAGAAGTCCCGGTGACCACAGAGAGCAGGACCAAGTGCACCCAGGAACACCGAGCAAGTCACTCTCCCTGTTTTGGATGTCCAATCCAGATTTTGGGATGCAGACTCCCAGGTGGTATGAGTCCCAGGTGGTGGGACTGCCAGCCTTCCTCTGGGAAACGTGGGAATGAGATTCCATTAGACCTCTGCCCCCTCATGGCAATGACCGCCCTTACCATTTTGACGTCAGCCAAGGACAAAACCTCAGCCCTGTAATAGCCAGGGTACATGATGTGATGTCTCACTGAATGCACCCGCGCAGTTGTCCTCAGGAGGAGTCAGGCTGGTCTCATCACCACCAACAAAGCTGCCCTACAAAAACTGGGGGCATGTACGTGACAAACTCACCGTGCTGTCCCCTTCCTTTCTTCCACAGCAGTCATGTTTGCACAAAGCCGGGGCAGCACCAGGGTGGGAAGCTAACAATTATTAATTTCTTAATGAATTCTTGGCATACAAAACCCCTGTTAATCACAGCTCCATGCTTCAGCCTCGTTTACTCACAGTGACTTCAGAAAGCACAGGGAGAAGGAGCCAGCACTTCTCACCCAGGTCCTGCAGACAGGCTCATGTGGGAGCCTGGTCTGCCCAGGATCAGATTTGAGACTCAATGGCTCCATTAGCTGAAGGACAACAAGGCCACAAAGTCTTTTCTACATCCTTAAAATCCTACTGGTGGATCAGGCAGGGCTGTGTCAAGAGCCAAAGGGGAAACTGCAATCACTGTGCTGTAAAACCTACAAGAGAGCATTTCATCTTAGCAGAGGCTAAAGGAGAGGGAAAAAGGCCTTGAAGGTACAGCACAACCCACACAGTGTTGTGCAGAAGTTCAAGGGTAGAGAAGAATTGAGGGCTTGCAAGTCCTAGCATGGTGCTTTATCTGTTAGGCAGCCTTGCCTGGCTGTGGTTGTAACTTGATGGGTGGAAATGCATTTTACTACAAGCCATTGAATCACTGCCCTGGCAAAGCAGCAGGAGAAACTTTGCCTTTCCAGGTGCCAAATCACCCACTCGCCCTCCTTCCCCTCAACTTCCCCTGCAATTTCTGCTGTTCAGGAGAGCTGCCTTCAGTCTGTCTCCTGTGACATCACAGGGTATTACCGGGCTTTGCACATGACCTGTTAAATGTATCATAGAATCATAGAATAGTTTGTGTTGAAGGGACTTTAAGGCTCATCCAGCTCCAACCCCTGCCACGGGCAGGGACCCCTTCCACTGGAGCAGCTTGCTCCAAGCCCCTGTGTCCAACCTGGCCTTGAACACTGCCAGGGATGGGGCAGCCACAGCTTCTCTGGGCACCCTGGGCCAGCGCCTCAGCACCCTCACAGGGAAGAGCTTCTGCCTAAGAGCTCATCTCAGTCTCCCCTCTGGCAGGTTCAAGCCATTCCCCTTGGCTTGTCCCTACAGGCCCTTGTCCAAAGCCCCTCTCCAGCTTTCCTGCAGCCCCTTTAGGCACTGGAACTGCTCTAAGGTCTTTCTGGAGTCTTCTCCAGGCTGAACAGCCCCAACTCTCAGCCAGTCAGATCCTAAATGTAGCTCCAGTTTGCCTGTATTTCATGTTTTACCTGTGTTCTCTAAAGCATTTAAGGAGGTTTTGAGCTAACAGTGCTGCAACATTTAAATAAACTCTGCTTTATATACAAAGACGATTCACAATTTACCTTAAGGCACAGTGAAAAAAATAAAAGCCCAAAGAGCCTTTTTTTTCAACATCAAAACTTGACCTGGGAAACTGTCAATTTTGTCACCTTATTTGCAGACAAGAAAGAATCAGAACAAAGTATTTTGACCTTGTTCCAATGCATGCATTAGCATCTGTTTACCAACTTTATCGAACATTCTTATTTGGAAAGGTCACAGTCAGGATGAAATGGCTTAAAAGAACAGATAATTTTTATTGTGGTTTGCAGGAAGCTTTCGGCACACAATAATTCTGTGTTTGTTTGTGTGTTCTTCCACTTCAGAACAAAACCAGATTTCAGGACCATGGCATTTCCTACCAAATAAAACGGCGCGGTTCCCACACGCCACCCTGTTCAGGACAGACAAGGAAGGGTTTGTGAGTCATTGGCAGGAACAAGAGTGGTCCAAAAAAAATCTGAGTCAGGAGAAGGGTTGAAGAAGGTTTCAACTCCAGTCCCAGGGGTCAGGTCAGACCTGAATTGCTCTATAAGTATGAGCTGCACTAAGAACATCCCAAAGCTCAAGCAAGAACCTCCTTGTTACCCACCCCTAAAAAGCTGTGCCATAAAAGATAGGTTCCTTGCCATCTGCTTTGGGTAAAACCTTCCTGTAGATGCTTTTACAGAAATGGAAATGGGTTGAGGTTGCCTTCAGCACCTTGGATGCACTCTCTCCAGCGGCTTAGCCTTTCCAACCATCCATGTTCCTTGCTTTGTTTCATTTGGCTTTAGTGTTTTGAAGCTTCATGGTGGAGAAAAAGATGCAGAGGCATCCCTCATCCCTTCATCCACCCTCATTACTCCTGTTTACTATGTGACTTCAATGCAACCTACACAGCTGCCTTGGAAGCAGCGTGTTTTACCCAGGCCAAGGGCAATGGCTTTAACCTGCCAGAGGAGAGACTGAGATGAGCTCTTAGGCAGAAGCTCTTCCCTGTGAGGGTGCTGAGGCGCTGGCCCAGGGTGCCCAGAGAAGCTGTGGCTGCCCCATCCCTGGCAGTGTTCAAGGCCAGGTTGGACACAGGGGCTTGGAGCAAGCTGCTCCAGTGGAAGGGGTCCCTGCCCGTGGCAGGGGTTGGAGCTGGAGGAGCTTTAAGGTCCCTTCCAACCCAAACCATTCCATGATTCTATGGTTCTATGATCATACTGATTCCAGCTCTCATTTTCCATGCCAGCCAGCTCTGCAGCCCCATGCTGCCTCCAGAGACAATTATCTGTTAGTTTTGGCAAACATTAACGAAGTGTGACTTCAACCTGCATTCTCCAACAGGGTCATAAGATCTCCTTGTTTGGCAAATAACGATTAGCACCTCTTGAAAGCAGTACAAATAATTAAAACAAAATAGTAAATCAATATATAATTGTGGATCTGGGCTTACATGATATGCTAAAGCTTGCAATGAAGGCAGTTGTCTGTCTGCTGTGCTGATAACTACTCTAAGCTCGAATTCAGGAGCACTGAGAGAAGTAGATGTGTAACTGTTTATTCTGCTTTTGAAACCTAAGCAGGAAGAATCAAACCCTGTTTTTCACACCCATGACTCACTGACCAGCCTAGTAAAGGTACAAAAAATACATTTTCAGCTGGTCTAGGACAACTATAAATACCGATTCCAGATAGCATTGGATGAGGAAGGCGGCTGGGACGTGTCCCTTGGAGATGTACTAGCCTTGGCTATCCTCTGGGAGATGTGCCGTCGACACCGTTTCCTCTCAGTGCTTCAGAACAACCTTCAGTTTTCACAGCTCCCCGAGGCACATGCCCTCAAACACTGCTCACCAGATCCTCACCTGGGTCACAAATCCTCCTGTTCCGGAGGAGCGTAGAATACACATCATAAATACACGTGTCCCTGGCCTCAGCAAGCTCTCAGCTTTGCTTCTGTTTTCTTGAGCCTGGCCTGCCTGATTTTCTCCAGTAGTTCAATCACATTTATTAGGAATTTATAGTCCTCGGTAGGGTTTTTATATTTAGCTGCCTACACTGGAAAACTGCATTTTTATGGATGTTGGATAGCACACCTTTCTCTGTGGCTCCTCAAGGCTGCGCTTTTTCCCCTTTTTGTGCTTTATATTCAATTTCTGTAGCTTAGCCCCATTTTGTCTCCATCCTTTGTTCCCCTCCACCAACACTGGAAGTTGCTTATCAACAAAGCAAACACCAGGTCGTGTTGAAATGGCTGCAGTTCATCTGGGATTGGATCATCTTTGGCTATCATCTCAACTGCTTGGCTCCACGACGGACACAGAGAAGCAGGAAAAAGAAAAGGTTTACAGCATTTGCAAAAGGCCAAGCTGTGCCTCTCAGTTTTGTAAAGGCAGAGATGTGAAGTGTCTCAGCACAGTCCTTAAGGTATAAGCTCACAAGGCTTGGTCTACTACATATGTGGGTAGACTTTCTTCTGGGCTGATCAGGGTCAATGCCCTTCCGAAAGTTATTGGTCCAAACCACTGCTAGTCAATCATTATCTCCATAATACAGTTATTTAAAGCCTGATTCTCCATGAGCAAGCAGAAGTAAAAGAAGCCAAGACCTTAGCGACCCTGCTGTGTGCCTTGCAGCAGGTAAATGGGGAGGTGAAGCATAGCTATAGTCTCTGTGCCAAGGGCACCAAAGCTGTAAATGTGAGAGAAAAATCCCATTGGTCTGTCATTTTCTTAAGGACTCATTACAAATACAAAATAAAAAGGAATGGCAGTGACCTCATTCTGTTTAGACCCTCTAAAAGGATTTAAGAGGTTAATATCATTCACAGTATAGGTGAGAGAGGTTGAGAGAGTCTACTCCAAGACTCCAGAGAAGGGCTCTTCTGTAAAACCCAATAGTATATGCAATTTATTTTGACAGAGGGTGCTTTTTAAGGGTCAGTGCAAAGTCAACTTCAAGCCAGAAACATGAGAAAAGACTTAATGTCCCTTTGTATGTCTACCTGTTCCATAGATCCTTCAAGGACCCCAAAATAACAGCAAAACTCTGTGAAAGGCTTTTCTAGGATGTCTTTTTTCTTGGTTCCTCCAACAGAGATTTTGCATTTGAATGGTTTGATGGCTTGGATGGTGCAATGGCCTTCATTCACACCATGAGTGGTGGTGGTGGGGAGCAAATGTAGGCAGGGAGTCCAGGGCAGATAAGTTGTACAAGAGGTCCAGAAAAACAAATCTGGAGGGGACCAGAGGCCCCCACAGTGGCTGTCAGAGTGAGATAGGGCTGGAGCTGCCTAGAAGGACATACAGACATGCTTGTTCTAATCACTGAATAATTAAGATTGGGAGGTGTAGCTGGTTTTTCTGGAGATCTCAAGTCAAAGTTGGTCTGGCTTTGAAGCCAGATCCAAATTCATAATCAGTTCACAGAGTGGCTTTTTCCCATTCTACATTTTAAAAGAGCCCCCTTGTTGGTAAATCATTTAATAGAGCTACCAGTTGCTGTCAATGCTCTGGAGAAAGGGCAAAGAAGACATTTTAGGAGACTGCAGGTCATGCTACATCCTTTTACACAGAGGGAGGCTGGGGCTTGGAAGGATGAAATCATAGAATCATAGAATCAACCAGGTTGGAAAAGCCCTTTAAGCTCATCCAGTCCAACCCTTACCCCAGCACTGCCAAGGCCACCACTAACCCACGGCACTGAGGGCCTCATCTCCACAGTGTGTGAACCCTTGCAGGACGGTGCCTGCAGCCCTGCCGTGGGCAGCCTGTTCCAATGCCTGAGCACCCTTTGGGGCAGGAATTGTTCCTCAGCTCCATCCAAACCTGCCCTGGTGCAGCTTGAGGCCGGTTCCTCTTGTCCCATCCCTTGTTCCTTGGGAGAAGAGACTGACCCACACCTCACTACAACAGTGTTCTCAAGGCTGTGCATGGACCTCAACAGAACATTGAAATAAATCTGGGTGATCAGAGTAAAAAGCTGCACACTTACTGCTACTAATGTAAATCCATATCTATTTTTCCATTATCCAGTTCTCCTTTTTATATCCAAGTGTATATTATTACACATGAGAGGAAAACTAGCTCATGTAAAACTACTGAGAAAGTGGCATTTTGCTCTGAAAATGATTATATTCTCTTTTTTCCTTGAAAACAAACCAAGCTGCTCCTGAAGTATAACTTAGTGCAGGAAATCTGAAGAGCCCCCAGCTACACGACAGCTCAAATGGCAATAGAGTAACTGCTCTGTGCTGGAAGCTTTCAGCCATGACCTATCTAATAATGCATCACTTCTTTTTATTAAGAATCTGGAACCTAATAAAGACTTCATGTTCCCTTAATGGGCTTGCCCTAAATTAAAGAAACCACCAACAGCTCATTAATACCTCATTAGAAGGTGTGAATACAAGATATAAAGGGAAGGTTCTGTAAAGCAACCTTTAGGAGAAAGAATTGAAAAATCAAACTCCTCCCAGGTAATCTTCCTCACCCATTTATCAGTAAAGGCCAGAACTCCTCACTTTTGGCTTGCACACACTAGCTCCTTTATTTACTGTGAGTCAGGCTGTAGAAATCACATTTATCCTGTAGTTCTGGCACAGCCGTGGATCCCAGGGTTAGGAAATTATATCAGCCAAATTTCAGGATTTCTAATTCATGGGAAATTTTGGCATTTGGAAATTTGCTTTTATTCTGACTCAGAAAAATAAAATTCTTTCCTTCATTATTGCCTATGACTGGAAATTCTGACTAAAAAAAATGACTTTTTGGAAATATTGACCTGAGGATTATTGTTCACATTAGTGGTAATCTGCAGTACTTGTAGTTGTAGGAGTACTTGTAAGAGTAGAAGTCAATCTCCTTCAGATGTACTGTTCATCTGTAAGTATTTTTCTTATCATAAGAGAAAGCAAACATGGATTTTGAGCACATAGACAATGCAAACATGCTTGTAAAAGTAATGGCAAGAGAAGCAACAACAGGGGCAGCTGTTACCATTCAACTGATGGATCATTCCTATTAGTAGCTTCCAAGAAAAAGGGTTCCACTGGATATCGCTAACATGATGACTCCTTGGTGCCTTCCTTTCGCTGGCAATAAGGAACAGATTGGTCCACAACATGGCAAGGTAGCAGGGATGATTTAATCTCAAATTCATAGTGCTAGAAATGAGAATGTGGCATTGAAAAAGTGCCTGAATTTCAGATTCAAGATTAACATTGATTTCAGAAATAGCCTGGCACCTCAGCACAGAAGTCACAGTATATATAATCCTACAAGTCATCCATGAGAACAAAACCAGCATAGTCATCTGCAGCGAGAACAGCCCAATGGGAGATTGAAGCTACATTTGCAAAATGATGCATTGAAAAGCAGGTCACGTCCTTATACCTCAACCAGAAGGTTCTTTAGTCAAAGCTTCTGGTGATGGCACAGTTAAGTAAAGAACCTTATCTTGATTTAGAATATAGGACACCAAGATGCAAAGATGAATCAGCACTGATGCCATTTTTTGACAAAACCAGATATTTAACTTCTGAGATTTTTCAGATTCCTCAATATCCATATTGAAAAACAGAGTCTCTAGACAGTTAAAACTTAAACAGGGGAACTTTAGATTGGATCTAAGGAAGAAATTCTTTACTGTGAGGGTGCTGAGGCACTGGAATGGGTTGCCCAAGGAAGCTGTGAACGCCGCATCCCTGGCGGTGCTCAAGGCCAGAGCCTTGGGTGACATGGTTTAGTGTGAGGTGTCCCTGCTCATGGCGGGGGGCTTAGAACTGGATGATCTTAAGGTCCTTTCCAACCCAAACTGTTCTGTGATTCTATACCTGTCTCCTCATAAAATATATTCATGTTTGGTTAGATGACTCAAACCCTCACAGCCTTGTCAAGAAAGCTTGGGATGACTACACTGAATGTATGTGTCTACATGTGGTTATCTAAGGGAAATTAATCTCATCAAACTGCAGGGGTAAGATTCACGTTCAAATTAAAACAAGAACTTGAATGGGGGCTCAATGCCACCTCTGTGCCACAAACATTTCCATTTAAGCCAGGCAAAAAATGTCTTAAAGATGGGAGATAAATCTACAAATGATTATTCTCATGTAGAGAAATTAACTTGCTTTAAATTATAAGGTGGTTGCTGGGAGAGATTGGTTCTTGATGAAGAGTGAGGCAGCTCATCCTGTTGAAGGATGGTTGTAATCCCCTCCTTAGATATCCTTAGAAAGAATCCTCCTTTCATCAGTGGAAAGACATGATGAAGTGGCTCCTTTTTGCGATGAAGAAAGAGAGGCAAATGACTGGGTCTGTTCACTGCCACACTGCACCCCACAAGCTCATGGGGTCCTCAAGACACTTCCCTGGTACATACATCAACCAACACTCCTACTGCAGAGAGGCTGAGCACAAACCCTGCAGCCTTGAATGCCTGAATACACTCACCCTGCTCAGCATCTGGATTTCCAGAGATGCTAAAAAATTCAGAGGAAGGCATTCATCTGGGGAGAAAGAACCCAAAACCCAAGCAAACAGCTCGGGACCCACCCAGCTACCCAGGATGATGTTAGAGATCCTCTGTTAAAACCTTGTCAGCGGTAGTGCTTCTCAGCTAGCGTGGGAAGGCCATGATCTACAGCCTGCTGAAGTTAGTAAAAAGACTCCCGTTGACCTCAGCGGGCTCAGTTTTATCCTCTGAGCCCAGGAGGACTCCAGCTGCGGTTTAGAAACTGCTGGTGGTCTGTGTGCCTGTGGTGAGAGGGCTGCATCTGGGCCATAGAAGCATATTAAGCCTAAAGACATATGAGCTACCAAGTCTGCATTTCCTAAGCTTGATTGGGTGTGCAGTGGTTTGCAAGAAAATTTGAGGGTTGGCAGGGTTCTTCCAACAAGTTTGGGAATTAGTGATCTGGTACCTTGTCTAAAGGCTTTTTACATGCAGCATGTGCCAGGACTGTTCCATGTATTCTGACAATGATTTCTCTGAGGCTGGGCATAGCTACTTGACCTTGTTCCAGTGTCTGCTTTCCTAGAAATCCTTTATTTAGCCCTAGGGAGCAGATAAAACTGAGACCTGTAGCCTAAACCAGTACGTCTCTTTCCACCACTGAAGTGATAGCCCAGAACATTGGTTGGCTTTGATTTCTTTGTTAATTTGTTCTCCTTTTCCATGGGGTGTGCAAGCCATAGGTAAACACTATTGCATACTGGTTTAACTTTCCCTTCCCTACATAATTAGCAGTGAATGAACTCCTAGTCACCCTTCTATGATTGAGGGAAAATTACCTCATGCCCAGTCGCTTCTGAGAGAAAATTCCCTGCTGTTACAACATCTCCCTTTTACAGGAATACCAGTTAAAATGAAGAATTTCCTCTAATAATCTTCACACCAAACTTCCCCTCTTTGGCTCAAAGTGACTTTAGAGGAGAAGATTTCAACCCACAAGTTCACCCTGGGACAAAAATCAATCCGTTTAAGGTTTTTAACATCCCAAGTGTGGACATCACAACTGTGGTCCAATATTTCAGCAGCGGTCTCAGAAGCACTGGAGAGAATACAAGTGGTGTATCCATCAGGTCCATGCTTCCACATCCAAGGGCTTCATTAGCCCTCACCCACAGCGCTTGCAGAGCTGTTCCAACACCACAATCCCAAGCTGGTCAGGGCTGCTGCTTTCCAGGATGCTGCCTCCAGTCTTGTATGACTTGAATTCTTTGTTTCCCAATTGTTGGCCATGACTTTGGCTGCATTAAATCATAGACTGAGCACATGAGCTGCCCAAGCAAGCGATCCAGACCTCTTGGGTGTAACTGACTTGTTTCTGATGGTTTTCATCGCTTTACTGTAGACTGCAACGCATGTGGATTGTGCCAGCAATAATTTTCCACTTTTCTTGGATCAATAAAAGATGTTGATAAAGGTGTTGGATAGGATTGGATGGGGGTGGTTTGCTGCAGGACCCCATTCTAGGTGTATTTCAGGCAGACCAGGAGTCCCTGTGCACAGATATTTTCTGAGACCTACCAAGTAGCCAGTTTTAGTCCATTCAAGACAAAGACTTTAAGTCCTGTAAGCACAACCAGTAATCGCTCTGAAAATGATTCCCTTCTTTTCCCATTTCCCTTCCCCTCCAGAGGTTTCCTATACAACACAGCAATACAAAGAAATGATTCAGCATTTAGGGTAATAGGGAAGAATGAGGACCCTCATCAAGAACTGGGAAGGAACAGGCCCTTGGAATCTGCTCTGATGATGATGATGAGATGGTTGGTTTCCTTTGGCACTTCACCTGCTTTTGGAAGTGCCAGATTCTGCCTGGTTTTCCTTCCTCCCACCACTCTCTGATGGATCTTGAGTTCCAAATTAACTATTCAAACAGCCATACTGCTATGGAGGGGCAGAGGAAACGTCTCTGGCAAGACTGAGCATCTTTTTAAATGGTTTCAATTGTTTCTCATTAATGAAAATAAGCACCAGGGGGCCAGACCCCATTTAGCTGTCCTCTAGAGCATGGCTTCAATTTCTTCTGCATCGTCCTAATGACTTGGCTGCATTCCTCTCCTCTCCCCCTATGTCTACCCTCTCGCTACCAGTCTGAGTCTTCAGTTTCTTGGGGAGGGGTTTTTCCTCCAGTTCCAAAAGGGACTTAAGGTAGGGTTAACCCAACCTTGTAGGATCTCAGCCACTCCATGGTGAGACAAGACTTGTTTTCTTGCAGAGGTTGGACACGACATCTGAATGTTGTGTCCATGTCTCACCACCCAGGCCACAGAGCCCTATTCAGCCATGGGATGCAAAGATGAAGGCTGAGATCTCTACCACCATGGTTTGGGTGGAATCTGTGGAAGGCTGGTGTTTCTGCAGTGATAACTGGGGCTCAAGAAGAGGTATTGGGTATTGAGGTCTGCAAGACATTAAAGTGTATCATAAGGCAGCCTGGAGAAAAGCCAGTTGGCATCCCTGACAGCAGTCACATTGATTTTCAAGGTGCTCATGGCCATGCTTTCCACCAGAATTAACTTCTTTCTCTCTTTTTTCTGCACGCACACATTTGTCTATCAACCCCCATATCTGGAAAAGCAGTCATATTCCTGACATACATTCCAGTCTAGATTATCCTATCATCCTATGCTGCTGCGACAGATATTAACTTTGCTTCAGTTTGTCTGCCTGGCTTTCTTTAAATAGTGGCAAGTAGAGCTTCCTCCTCTTGTCACTCAAAAACCAGACGGTACACAGAAACTTTAGCTTTTTCTTCCTGATATTCCCATCCACATTCTCACTCCATGCTAAACACTCCTCTGTGAGGCGTTTTTAACCAAACATGTTGACAACTAGAAAGGGAGGAAGTCAAATAAAATAAAACTAAAATGAACCAAGCCCCAACCGCTTTCTTAAAGAGAGAAAAGAAATCCCAGTTTCAGAGTCAGTCTACATGTCTGAAGCCCCATAAGATGTGGCTGTCCCATCCCTGGCAGTGTTCAAGGCCAGGCTGGATGGGGTTTCGAGCAAGCTGCTTTAGTGGAAGGTGTCCCTGTCCATGGCAGAGGGTTGGAACTGAATGACCTTTAAGGTCCCTTCCAACTCAAAGCTGTCTGTGATTCTATGATTGTATGAGATGAGTTATCTCATGGTGTGGGGCACAGTAAACATGACAGACAGGAGAGGGACCGCTCTCCCTGGGTGGTTGGCAGGTCAGCTTAGCTCCAGGCATATTTCTACCAGCTCCGCTTTCCTTCTGCTGCTGCATGGATGGGATGGGAGGGCATGGGGCAAGAATGCTGGTATATGGGCTTCTTTTTCCAGTGACTGATGCAGCAGCAGGCATCTTGGGAGTGGGATAGGACAGAAGGAGTTTCATGCCTGGAGAGCAAGGCTATCCTCACTGAAGTTAATGAATCAGCTAAGAACAACCTGTGAGCAGCTTCCCTCTTCTTTGCTTGGACTTCCACAAAATCCAGGCAAAATTGGCTCATGGCATGCATCAGAATTCACCATTTGAGCACAATGGTAGTGATTTTTTTCTGCTCTTCAAATCCAATAGTAGTGTTCTGTGATGATCAGCTGTATAAATGACAGGGTGACCAGAAAATAAATATATAAAGGGTGATAGTTGTCTCAACTACCACCCAAAGGGAATTTAGGATAGTCAGTTGGAGTCACAGTCAGACCTAACTGCTAAAAGCACCTATTTGTGACATTCTGATTTGTTATAACACATCTGCCCCAACAGATGATGACCAATTCAAGACATCAGTTCACTGGAGTTGTCTCGCTGTACCACTAAGAGATGTGCTCATGACACCACGTTACCCACCTCAAGTACATGGTTTGAACATAGTCTCTGAGACACTGCTTGGGACACTCATCTGTTTCTTGGGCCTCAATATCATAGCTATAACAACAAGATAGGCACTGAGAGCAAGTGAAGGGAATATCAGCATCCCCCAAAACACATCTGTAAATGAGCAGGGCAGATTCCTGTTAGCCTGATTGGGAGCTAGAGACTGAATCCTTGTTCTTCCAACATATTTGAAGTCCCTGCATGAATGCTGCTATTTACCCACAAGGTTATTCCCAGGGCAGCAACCAAACACCAAACAGAATGCAAACAGATTGTCCTGTTTACTAATAATAATTAGATTTCAAGGACTGACCAAAGATAACCCAATTCTGAGTCGCATTCTTGGCACATAGAATCACAGAGTGGTTTGTTTTGGAAAGGACCTTAAGATCATCCAGTTCTAACCCCCTGCCACGGGCAGGGACACCTTCACATGGTGCAATCAAGATGAGGGATGCCAGCTTCCACCAAGAATGAAACACCAAGCACAAATAGTCTGAATGTGAACTACCTGTGCTGGGAAAAATGGGAAGGGATGGAAACAGTGAGTGACCTATCAGATACTGTGACTTCAGGAATGCTTAGGCTATTTCTGTTAATTCATGTCCTTCTATTAACTGCTCACAGCTCATTTTGGCTGAAAACCAGGAGCTGTTCTCTCTTTCTAGGGAAGCTCGAAGGGAGATGAGATGAAATTATTCCAAAGGAGCTATAGGAAAGGAATATAGTTAACTATATCTGTATTACACTAAAAGAATAAGTCTTTAGAGATATCAGCATCTGACAGTCATCCTTGCCAATGCATGCAATATAGCTGTCTTGCAGCTTGGCTCTGTGAGCATCTCTGGCAACACCCTAATGCAGCAGGGATGCTCGTGTGGTCCAAAGCTTCTAGCATAGTGTTATGTGACTTGCAAAGTAGAGGTAGGAGGCTTCAATCTTGAGAGGTCTTCGAAGACAAAGACATATCACCCCTACATGGTCTTTGTTTTCAGAGGAGCACTTCAAGTGCACCCCAAGAAAGCTTTGCAGAACAGAGGAAGTAAGTTGAAGATCGACTAGAGGAAGTGCTGCAGAATGAAAGTGAAGAGACAGTATCACAGGAGAGAACAGATGCACTTGCTCAGAACAAGAGGACCTCAGAAGTAGACATGACATGAAGAGCAATTGTGCTTATAAGGGGACTCTCATCAGCAGATGCAGGTGCAATGTCTGCAGACTGCATCCCATTTCCCCTGTACATTGGAGTTCGGGATTCATTTGTGTTCTCAAAACCTGCATGCTTTTCCAGCTTTCTGAACCAAGAAACACAGAATTGAAAACCAGGCATGAAAATCAGCCAAGATTTCCTGAAAAGCATAATCCAAATCAAATCCCCACATTCTTATTCTGCCATCAGTATGGACGGTCTGCTATCACAGAATCATAGAATGGTTAGGGTAAGAAAGGACCTTAAGATCATCTAGTTCCTGAAAGGCTGGGCCTGCAACCCATTGACTTCAAGAACAAATGCAGTGCTCAATTCTCATGGCAGCTGGGATATATTAATAAAACTTGGTCAACAATTACATCTTTGTCTCCAATCGCTACCTGCAGATCCCGTTGAAAAGCCGTGTGGAATTTGGGTAAATCCAGAGTATGGCTAATTAACTGTTATGGGAGGAGTCACTAGGTGGCAATGTTACCCATGCTCACCAGGGCAAGAGATTTTGGCCAGCACACGCAGGTTGTGTTTTGCTTTATGATGAAGAAATGCTGTTTCGCACCAGTGTGTTGTGCAGCAGCCTTTAGAGAGAGGCTATGGCAGGCAGCAAGGAATTTGTTCCACGTCTTAGCTGTTGAAAGTAAATCCTCGGAAAGAGCAAGTTCAATGCGCAGGCTGGGCATTTCCAGAGCAGCAGCTGATCAAGATCATAACATTTTGAGACCAGGGTTCAAATATAAGAATTAAATGAAACCAAGTTACCCTGAACTCACTCTCATGTAATTATTTCTTCACTGGGAGGACAAAGCTTCATTTTTCTGTACCCCCCCTTATGCTGCATCTATTATAGTAAATTGAATAGGGCAAGGGCATGAGAAATGGGTCGCTGGGGCTCTTACATTGCCTAAGGATACCCTGGTCACTTCCAGCCCAAGCCAACCAGCTCATTCCCAGACTATTCCTGGACACGTTTTGGGAGCTAGCACGGACCAAGGGCCATGCCTATAAGGGAATCTGTAGGCAGCCACCCTGCCTTAGAAAGCAAGAGAGTTTAATCACACAGATGTGATCATTCTGTGTCAGTGGATCCAGGCCAGGGAGTGGTCCCAGTCACATGTAATTTATTAGCATCAACTTAACCTTAGTGCCTCAAAAGGCAGGCAACCTTATGGTGGACACGTAGCATGTTTTGAGAATACAGAGACACAAGGCTATTGCGTGATGTATCCTGACACTCTGACTATCTCCCTCTCCTATGTGTTTTAAATTATGAAGCTTATCCAAGGTAGATTGAAGAAAGGCTGTGCTGCCGTCCCATTTGCTGTCATCAGATGAAGCTTGATATATCCCAGGAGCAGTTTGGTGGCAGGCTTCTATTCCTGACAGAAGAAATTATTCCATAATGAAATTAGATGAGGAATTTCGCTTTACATGGGGACCCCTGGTATCTGCCTCTCCGCACAATGTAAATCTAAACTCCTGCTAATTCCTCCAAGTCCTGCTCTCCTGAGGGGGAAAGGGCCTCTCTCGTCCTGTTTACATTTTCCTAATTACCTCATTTGTTCTGTGTTTACTGAGGGATTGGGTTCTAAAGAGGCCAGCCTGAGACATCACAATACTACCAGGATGGCCCTTGATTGAAGAGGCCCGGAGAGGATCAGATGGCAGAGATGGGGATATGTTAATTATCCACAAGAATGTAAGGGTTTGAAACACCAGAGAAGGAGCTCTGTCTAAGGGCATAGAAAGAGAGGTACAGAGCCTTGTGCACCAGCATTGCTGGCTCTAGGGATAACTGCTGGCAGCTTGACCCTTGCGTCCTGGGCTCTTTTTGGATCATAGAACCACAGACTGGTTTGGGTGACAGGGACCTTAAAGCTCATCCAGCTCCAACCCCTGCCACAGGCAGGGACACCTCCCACTGGAGCAGCTTGCTCCAAGCCCCTGTGTCCAACCTGGCCTTGAACACTGCCAGGGATGGGGCAGCCACAGCTTCTCTGGGCACCCTGTGCCAGCGCCTCAGCACCCTCACAGGGAAGAGCTTCTGCCTAAGAGCTCATCTCAGTCTCCCCTGTTTCAGTTTGAGCCCATTACCCCTTGTCCTATCACTGCAGTCCCTGATGAAGAGTCCTCTCCTGCATCCTTGTAAGCCTCCTTCCGGACACTGGAAGCTGCTGTGAGACATCCACGCAGCCTTCTCTTCTTCAGGCTGAACAGCCCCAACTTTCTCAGCTTGTCATCACATGGGAGGTGCTCCAGCCCTTGATCATCCTCATGACAGGAGCTACGGCTTCTTTGTGGCTCTCTGGCCACTTTCTTTCACTGAAGTTGCTTCATCTTTGTTTCACCTTTCACAACAAGTGTGAGATTCACTGGCCCAGATGGCAAGTAGCTGATGAGTGGCTAATTGCAAGAGGAAATCGAGTCCAGCCATTTTCCTGGTAGTCTGGGATATGATACCTTGGATTCAAGCCATAAGCTTGCTAAAAGCTTGTTAAGCAACAATGGCTGAGTGACAGAGACAAGATTCACCAAGAGAAATGAGGTCTCACTGCGCTCAGTGGGGGTCTCAGCAGTTCAGCAGTGACTGGCTCTGGGTCTGAAGCTCAGACTCTGGGCTGAGCCTTTGTGGGTTTCAGGAGGGGAAGGAGACTCATCCCTGCACTGTCTGGTGCAGACTGGCCCATAACCGCAGAGCTCAGGTCTCACACTCGGGGGTGGACTGACACTATCTCCACCACAAAGACCTTTGCTGGAACCTAGTGACCTTGACTCATAACTTGTGGCTTTCCTGGAGGAACAGGGACAACTTATTTCAAAGCACACAAGTCAATGATGAGGCTGTCTTGGACCCTACCAAATAGTGTTTGTGTAGCACTGTGGGTGTTGCATGTCCTGGAACAAGCTATAAACAAAAAGAGTAAGCTGAAGAGTAGGAGACAGGCCAGGCGGATAGAGTTGGAGGGTTTCCTTTGGGCAGTAAGGCAACTTGGTGTGATGTGCATCCATACTATCTCTGTGATGTGGACCCATGAGTTAATTACTGAATTTCTTCTAAGAGTGAAATAACAAGCATCCTTCATGAGGGAGCCAGGGAACCAGAAACCTGCCTGCAATGTGAACCATCAGTGGACCAGGGCTCTGGAGCAAAGCAAGAGCCAAACAGAAAATGTGAACTTAACGTTCTCTATGTAATGAATGCAGAATTAGTCCATCCCTTTTGCATTATAGCCTTGACCTCATTATGCCCAAGAAATAGAAGGTGTCGATTCAAGACTTTTCTTGATCTGAAGGAGATCAAACCCACAGCTACCATTTTTGGAAGTATATTTTAATTTTTCGTAGAATCATAGAATCGTTGAGAGGTTTGGGTTGGAAAGGACCTTAAGATCATGCAGTTCCAACCCCCCTGCCATGGGCAGGGACACCTCACACTAGACCATGTAGCTCAAGGCTCTGTCCAACCTGGCCTTGAGCACTGATGGAACGTTTACCACTTCTTTGGGCACCCTGTGCCAGCGCCTCAGCACCCTCACAGTAAAGAGCTTCTTCCTTATATCCAAACTGGACTTCCCCTGTCTCAGTTTGAATCCATCAGCCCTTGTCCTGTCGCTACAGTCCCTGATGAAGAGTCCCTCTCCAGCATTCTTGTAGCCCCCTTCAGATACTGGAATCCGCTCTGAGCTCTCCATGCAGCTTCTCTTCCATTTTTGCCACTGCCTGGGAGATATGGGGCATTTACGCTGACCTGAGTGACAGGAGACAGGTATGGGAACAGATATTATGAACTCTGTGGGTAGGAGAAAAATTATCCTCGTTACCTGTACAAGAAATTTATGTGCCTAACTGAGGACCAGGAATCACAGCAGCCCAGCTCTTCCTGGGAATCCAATCTTTCCTTGCTTTCCTTCTTGTTTTCCAAGTCTCACATTGGCGAGGCTGTAGTTTCACTGACAAACTTGGCATAGGAAATAAAGTCAGAAATATTGCTCTGCTCTCAGACACTGAAATATAGCCAGGATTCCGGGTCCAGTTGTCCTCATGCATGCAGGAAAAGTATCTTTATGCTTCCATTCCTCCATTCCTCCATTTGTGGAAGGGATGGGATCTGCAGCAGAAGGGAGCAGAGATTTATTTCACTGAGAATGAAGGGTGATATTTTACTTTTATTTTAGCTGAATTAATTTTCTGTCACTTTAGTTTCAGACTTCAGTCCTACACAATGCCCCCAGTAAAGTCTAGGATGTTACTGCTTTCAAGCCTGTTGAAGCCAACAGCTGAGCTCTTCAGTGAATCAGGACCGGTGTCCTGACTAACATTCAGGATTATGCTCCAAGGGAAAGATTTACAGCTGTACAAGGTAATAAAGCACTCCAGGGACCACTGTTTGTCCCTAAAGAAACATGGCACAACATGACTTCTGTCTATTCTTCTAGGCAGGCTTTCCCCCAGAAGAAGGTGGTCTCATTGTGTAGTGTGAATCAAATTCCTATGTACAGCAGATCAGTTATGCATAGTGAGCTTTGTCTGCATGTTCTTACCATGCTGCATATGTGAGGTCCCTTTCACTGCAAGAAGACTAAGCATCCTTATGTTATTTACCCTCAGTTTCCACAGTGAGCACTTAATGAAGAAGTAAAACCAACTTCACTCCTTTGTTGGAAGATGGGAGCTGCTTCCACATCCCCGGTGCTTTCCAGCACCTCGGGTTTCTTTCCGAAGCAAACAGTGCACTGTTTGTTGTTAGCATTATCAGGAATCCCCCAAAACGCAAACAGACTGGAGCAGGACAAGAACATCTGTAAGAAACCCCAGGACAAGAGCCTGTAGGTCTGGGTGAGCCATGAATTCCGGTGATGGCAATTTTAAAGCCTAGGATCTTCAAGGCCAGCTCTCTGCTGTTGCAGTCACCACCTCATAAACTTAGCAAGTTCCAGGAATTAGTTTATTTGCTCCCCTTGGAAGACAGGTCCAGAATCTCATTGCTCCAGTGGTTAAAAACATCTTCCACTTGCCAACCTAAATTTATTCATGACCAGTTTATCCCCATCTGTTCTGATGCCAGCCTTGTCTTTAAGTGTAAATGGCATTTCTCCCTCTCCGGTGTTTAGCTCCCATTTTATTTATGGAGTGTGATGGTATCTTCTCCAAGCCTGTGTTTTGCTGAGCTAAACAAGTTGAGCTCTTTTTGTCTCCTAAACAGGGCACTCCCTTCCTCTGATGCTCATCCTTGCCCTTCTCTGCACCTGCTCCAGGTTGAATTCATCTTCCTTAAACATCTTGAACTAAAATTGAACCTTGGAGTCGAGCAGCTGTTTAATGACACTAATAGGATCATCAGGTTAGAGAGCTCCATTTAAAGCTATGCTTCATCTCAAGCTAGTTGCATTCCTTCACCTGCCACCTCTGTTGGAAAACTGCTGCCTGATCTCCACCATTACCTTATACACATTGAAATTTGCAGGCCTAGTGTTTTCCTAAAACTATGGGAAGTCATTCACATTAAGCATGCACAGTTTGGTCATGCTGACGTCTCACTGGTCCATGATAGTCATCCTGGGGTCAATTAATATCCAGCATCTTTGCCTATCCCACCTAAAGGAGGAACTCTTTCTTCCCAATTTGTGGATTATTCTTTCAGTGTTGACTGCTCTTGCACTTTTAATATGGAAGGCCATCTTGTTTGGTGCACTTCCAGCTCTTCACCCGTGCTGCCTCTTCTGCAGTTCAGGGAGTGAGCCCTAAATCCATATCTACATGCTACAAGTAGGTCTACAAGTAGGTCTATCTAACATGCTATCCATGATAACGCTGGAGTGAACTCTTTCCCTTCCCACACCAGGTTTCCCTAAAGGAAACCAAGCCATAACCATCCATAACAGAGCAAAATATGTGATGTAGGTGATCTGCAGGGTCAAGGTACTGAAGCAAAAGAGAGAGGACCCAGTTTGACAATGGGAATGCACAGCATTATCTCAGAGTTCCCTACCAGCAGACATCTCACATGCTTTGGAAAATGGGTGGAATTTGGAGATACCATTTCCTCCTCTCAGCAAAACTGAAACCAAGTTCAAGAAGCCTGGAGGAGTCCATGGCACAAGTCCCAGGGATGGGGAGAAAATGCCATGGTCTTTACTGAACCACTTACCATGACATTCCAGTGACTCATCGGATCCAAGTTCAGGACTGAAGCAGGAAGAGTTGCCACCTTTTCCCGCTCGTTTTCCCTCAGCCTGGTCCCCAGAGCTCTGTTGAACAGACTCAGGATTTCTCATCAGGAAGTAGCATGAAAAGGACATTACAGATGCTATTTCAAGACACTGCAAGGAATTTCCTTCCACTTGCATGGAAGGAACTTCTCTGTTGTGTCTGCTGCCACCATCAAATCTCAAAACACTGAGGTCCACATCACAGTGAGAACTCCTATGTGTTTATGTCTCCAGTTTAGCAATTGGGAAACTGAGGCACATGTGGGGTTGCTCCATCCCTGGCAGTTCAAGGCGAGGCTGGACAGAGCCTTGGGTGACATGGTCTAGTGTGAGGCATCCCTGACTGTGGCAGGGGGTTGGAACTGGATGATCTTAAGGTCCTTTCCAACCCAAACCATTCTATGATTCTATGACAAGACTGCCTGCCAGGGAGCCACCAGCAAAACCAAGAATGCAACGCTGGCTGCTCCCGAAGGTGGTGGATGCTTCGAAACCAAGCCTCATGAGGCAGGTTGCTATTAGTCATATCTTCTTGGCATAAGAACCCTGGAGGAGGATGGTTACTGCTGCTGAGTCAGAGGGTCAGGCCCTGAATGAAGTGAGAGCTGACCTCCCAGGCAGCCAAGTGCCACCGCATGTACTTGCCACCCTTCCTAGCAGTAATTTTCCAAGCAGAAGTCACGATAAGGGCAAGGTGCACTTTCTAAAGGGAACATACTCATTTGCTGTTATAATTTTGCAACCCAAAATCTAACACCCACCAGGGGAATTTCTCTCTTTCTCTTTTTGGCACAGGATGAGAAACATTTCTTTCAATCTTTTGTTTCTCTTTTCTTCTCTTTTGTCTTTAATGCTTCACTTGAGGGGATATAGGCAATCAGGGCTATAATGCAGGGAGCTCAAGTAAATTGCAAGTGACTCAGGATGCAGAGCATTTCATCTAAACAACTCAGCTCCTCACTGCAACTTTTTCCATAGTCAGAGCCACATGGCTCTGAAAGTCCCACCAAATGTTGAAAGGGATGGAAAGAAATGACAAATACCTTATGAACTTCTTGCTGGCCTGTCACTAGAAACAGTCATGGGCCAAAGGCAGGTCATAGTGGATGCAGCCAGCTCTGGTCTCTGGTGCACAGCACAGCCACTAGCTCACAACTGCACTTTCAGGAATACACGATCGGTTGTGTCCTCCTTGGTTGAGTCCTGCTTGGTTGCTCAGTTGTCTCCTGAGGAAGACTGTACCCAAGATGTACAGCAGAGAGATTGAGCTGTCTCCCATTGTTGCTGGAAGTCACAGTATCACAAGAGAAACAAGTTGTTCCTCTGTTTCTCCATCAGCAAAATAGAGAGCTGAGTCTCCACTGCCTTGTGAAATAGGAAGGGGTCTGGAGCCAAACTGGAAAGTGTCTGCAGAGACACCAGTGGAAAGGAGTATTTTCCTACATTGGAGGAAGGTTTAGCCTGCAAACACCTCCACGCTTGGGTGTTGGAACATATTTGTTTGCCCATGCATGAGGTGTCTAAGCTCCCATTATAGTCAATGGAAAGATCCAGCTCACCCTCAGGCACATACTAAGTACTCAGCTCTATGCTTTTGTATCCCATCACATCACAGGTGGCCCTGGGCACCTGTGTAGGGACAACTGAATCAACCCCATACATTATACATACCCTGCCCATGGCAGGGGAGTTGGAACTGCATGATCTTAAGGTGCTTTCCAACACTAACTATTCTATGATTCTGTGATTCTATCATGGTTAGTCTCTGGTGGCTGAGAAGGAGACAGGAGCACTGGTGGTTAACCAGGACAGACACCATCTAGGACCTGAGAGGCAAAGTTTTCCCAGCTTAGGGAATAGGAGGAGCAGAGTCCAAAATGGGTTTGACAGCAGCGTTGATCAGATGAGTGTGCCCCTCTTGGACTGCCCAGTTGGCCACTGCTGCAGGGGAATCTGGAAGCACAGGGATATAGGGAACCGCACTGCCTGGCAGGCACTGGAGAGCCAGGGACTTGGCTATTCCCACCTCCGGTAACTGCACATTTCCACCAACAGACCTTGGCAGCCCTCCTCAGCCACAGCCTTGTCCTTGCCACCCGGGGCCAATGTAGGGCCAGTGTGTGATTGCGTGACTGACAGATTCCACCAAACACACGTCAGTAAGGTCCGCATCTCTTTTCCCCTTCTTTCCCTTCCCTTTTCTTTCGTTTTAAATAGAACTTGCTGCGTTTATGCCAATAAAAACTAGTAAAAATCAGAATGTTCCCTGCAATGGCAGTAAACCTGCCCAGGGCTGGAAGCCTCCCAGCAGGGTCATGAACTGGTTTCTATACATCCTCTGCCTCCAGTTTTAAGCTGGCAGCTGTCACTTTGACATTCAAATTGCTCTTCCAAGAGGACAATGAGGAACAGAGAATTGCCTCAAACTTCATGGCTGTCATTCAGCCCCCAAACACCTACTCCAAGGTGTGGTGCTCAGCCTGACACAGAGAAAGGCAGGATGGGCTCCATAGAGCTTACAGGTCAATAGGCAAACCAATCACCCCTTAATATCATCCTTGCAGAGCTGAGGAGCTATAGAGATGTTAGAGGCCACTTAGCTCCTGTTTCTTTCCATAGGTTTTCACTTTTGCATCTTCTCCAGGAAAAGATAGAACCATAGAATAGTTAGCGTTGGAAAGGACCTTAAGATCATCCAGTTCTAAGCCCCCTGCCATGGGCAGGGACACCTCACACTAAACCAGGTCACCCAAGGCTCTGTCCAACCTGGCCTTGAACACCGCCAAGGATGGAGCATTCACAACCTCCCTGGGCAACCCATTCCAGTGCCTCACCACCCTCACAGTAAAGAATTTCTTCCTTAGATCCAATCTAAACTTCCCCTGTTTAAGTTTGCTCCCTTTAAGATGCTCCCTTTATGAGAGGAACAACCCAATGCCTCCACCATATCTGCAAATGGGCTGTGAATCAGCTCCTTTCTCACCTCAAGGTTTTGGCCCCATTTAGATTAACCAAGCCAGGGGGATGTGGAGACAAAAACCAACACCCTGACTTCTGAGTCTTACAAGCAAGAATGTGGATGGTGATAGGACTCCACCATGAGTTATGTATAAACAACAGAAAAACTGTTCCTGGCAGCCTGAGACTAGAATTTGGTTCAGCACCATCATCAAAACTTCCCAATGCCAGTTTCTACTTGGAGGTATGCTGACTGAATTCAGGCATAAGAGTCTGAGACGTCTGTAGGATCTAGGTTCTTTGCAAGAAGGGCTTTATCCCACGCTTTCTTCCAAATAGTGGCAACACTTGCCATGAGTCTCCTGAGGCTCAGATGTTCAGCACCATTTAAGAGAGACATAGATGGGTCTCTGAGTAAAATCCTGATATACAGTAAAGTCTGAATCCTAGGAACTGAGAAGAGGAAAAATTCTCTTTTGAATGCACAGGGAATTCAGCCAGAAATCGGGAGTGAAGGAGCTTGGACATTGGGCTTGCTCAGCAAAATATATTAAAGAAAGGACAACCCGTTACCAGAGCTCTGGAATGCAACATCTTTGGGGAAGGCAGAAGAGCATCACTTACTCTCCAAGAGGTCACCCATGACATCATGGAGAGAATTACTGGGAAAATGCCTCTGCACATAACCTCTTTGCAATACGTGGGCTCTTGTGCTGGCTGTTGGACATTAAGCAGCATCATTTCTGTTTAGCAATTGGTCTTCAGTGAGTTAAAGGTGGTGTAGCCAAAAGCAAAAGGTAAACACTACGCTAGAGTGATCCAATAATCTGGAAAACTACTTTTCCCACCCATCACCACTGCCAGATGAGAAAAAGCAGAGAAGGATGTGGGAGCTGATTAGATTTTAGAGTAGAGTTTTAGAACAGAATAGAACAGAACAGATTAGAATTGCTCAGTTGGAAGGGACCTACAATGATAATCTAGTACAGTTTTGAGGCCATAGCAAGATTAAGCTAAAATGGGATACTGTAATGAAGATCAAGAGGGAAAGTTAGACATATGCAGCGAAGGTGAGTAGAGGTTTGCTTTCTAATAATAATGATATTTTGAGACCTGCCTTGAAAATTAATGTAAGAACACTGAAGGAATTTTAAGGAAAATTGTGTGGAGTGAATCTAAAGAAGAAAATACATGACTTAACCACTGAAAACCAGACTGGAAGAGACCTGATGGGCTTGTCTGACCCTTCCTCTAGCTCCATCACATGTTCTTCCAACCATGTATTCATTTAACCTGTTCAGACATCTCTGAACTGCCACCTTACCTTGACAAGGGCCAATCTTTGCAGGCTGCAAAGCCAAAATGGGGCACTGTGATCAGTTATCCTGCTCTGCCAAATACACTGCAGAGGAATTTATTTGTCATTGCTGACTGTTAAGGGCCATACGCGACGTGTTCTCAAGATACAGGGGAATACCTGAATTGAATAACCTAGGCTGCCTTTGTTATCCTAACAGCCTCCAGACCCTCTCTACAGTTAAAGAACAAGGACAGATCACTAATTTCAGCTCTTAACTCATCTTTCTTAGTGTTGAGTTTGCGAACAGCATTTGACTAAACTTATTTCATTGAAATACAGTTCCATAGACAGCTTCAAGGAGCTGAGATGCCACTGTGTAAATGGCTGGTTAAACTCATTAGACTGGACAGAATTTATTTGATGACACTTTAGTATTCTTTGTTTTATCTTCTAATAGGTTCTTAGCAGCTCTAACATGAAAACAATTCAGTGTCTGAGCCAGCTGGGATGTTATGTTGAGGATACTTATTGCTTTTAGTTACTACACCAAGTCCTACTTACTCTGCTTGTGTTGTCTTGCTGATTTCACAATAATAGCACTGAGGAGTGGAGAAGGACAACCAGGAAGGGAAGACCAATGTGTGCTAGGAGTAGGTGCACTTGTAGTCAGCTTAAGGATGGAGCAAGGGAAAGGTGCTGGGAAACAGATAGACAGAAACTAACAGCAGCAGGGTATAGACCAACATTATCCCAGAATGCATGTGTACTATGCCTGTGCCTGTGTTTTTAGAGGGAAAATCTGACAAGAGGCAGGGCAAGAAATGTGGCTACTCTATGAGCCAATATAGTAAATCAAAGCAAAACTACATGTTGTCTTTGCAAAGTTTTTTGGCATCTTCCTTACTCCAGACCTGGGCCCAGAGTCAACTGGGCTAAATCACACCTAAGTCTTTGTGCCCACAGTTTCCTGCTGGCACACTGGAAGCCTTTGGAGGCACTGAAGCTCTGGGTCCTGGCTGGAATTTCAGCTGGAGGAATCTGGACTTAGATCACATGGAAGATGAAGAGCTACTTATCAGTGAGAGAACTGGTGACCATAGCCCAATGTGAATACTTCTGCCATAAGGTCATATTAAACTGGGGGAAGGGAACAGTGCTGGTCACACAGATCCATGCTGGCAAGTCTAGATGAGTGAAAGTGGCACTTTGGCCATGCTATAAATCATACCTTACTCACAGAGTACTGCTGAGCTTAGGAAACACGGTCAAATCCGTCACACCCAGAACAAACTGGAAGGTGGGAGCAAAAGGAGGAAACGTTCGTAGTTTTTCCAGCTCTGCACATCCAGGGAATGTTGTTCCCAACAATCCTGCTTCAGCCTAAAGGCCCATGTCCACAGACAATTCCCAAGATACGCTACATCCATTTGAAGGGTTCAGCTACCATGCATTTATACAAGCAAGGGTACGTATGTACGTACAAACACAATAAAACAAAACAGCTTTGGAGGTACATTTATTTCCTTTCTAGATCCACACCCAGGTTGACTCAGCCTCTGTTCCATACCTTTTCCCTCTTTTCCTCCAAGAGCTGACACCAAAGGCAGTTTTCCCAGCCAACATTTGGAGCTATGCAGTGCCTGCTTCATTCTCCCAGTACAACTACACAACACACTCATGCATATGCACCCTGGGACCTGCTTGAGTCATCAGGTCCTGGAACGTCCTCCTTGGCTGCAGTGTCTGTAGAGACAGTTATTCAAAGGTCAGAGACACAGAGATGCCCTTTCAGGCAGCAAACACCGTTGCACAAAACAATCCTGGGAATGAGGGGTGTCTCCTAGAACTCTTCTGGATCACTCTATATAGTTTTCCTGGATCAGCAAACCCACTAATGCAGAAGAAGCCATGAACTCTATCTTGGTACAGGAACAGTAGAAGGCGCAACTTAAGGAATGGGGAGAATATAAGATCATTCATTGACTGGGATCTGGTTTATTCTCTCAACCCTTAAACCATACTGTTGGGGCAAATAGGAGAAGGATGAAAAAGCAAAAGAAAGAAACCTTTTTATTAGTCAAGGAATTGTGTAGGAAGAACAGAGACCACATGAAGACTGGTGACAGATGAGGAGACTTTGCTTTTAAAAACCAGTGAATCAGTAGCATTAGAAATAAATCACCTGAGGGCAATTTAGCCAAGAATCATCCTGACTGGTTTTCATCTCCCCACTCAATGCGATGGTGAGTTCAGCACCTCGAGCACACAACGTCAGAAAGCAGGGCCCATCCTTGAAAACTTCAGAGGAAAAGAGGTAACTGGGTGGTAACCATGTTAGAAAGTGACTGGTCCTCTTTCTTTTGTCCTTTGTTCCCAGCCTAGATGAGAAAGGGTTTGATTAGTGAATCACTGTGTGTGTATGCATGGGAAGATGAGTGGAGATGTGGGTGTGATACAATTCCTGTACCATGTCCAGTGCTAGCCAAGAAGCCGTGGGTTACCACAGGTACACACATAGCACTGATATGAACAATGGAAGCTCCTGGGAAGCCTATGCTACAGTGGAAGCCGCAGACCAGTGGTCTATCTCAAGGGGAACAAATACTGAATTGATCCAAAGGGATATGCTTGAGTTGCTGTTTTCCGTGTAAGTGAGACTGTCACTGATCATATTTTCGCCAGTGAATAAGCAGATTGGGTTGCTTTGAGAGATTGTGATGGGGGAATGCGAGGAAGCCGTTCAGGGAAAGCAGGAGCATGTGTATATGCTAAATAAAGAAATCAAACAGTGATAATCCCTGCCCTGTATTATTCTCCTAACACTGCAACAACATCTGAGGGTGTGTGATTTGATGGACCAGCTGCCCACCCTGCCTCTCTGCAGAAGCAGAGTCAAACCCATGCAGCCTCCTTAGCTGTAGAGCTCTGCAGAGCAGCTTCATAACTCAAACCACCATTGAGGAGGTGCTTCACTTCTGCCAACCCTGCTAAATAATCGGTAACCTCTGGCAGCAGAGAGTGTGAGGTGGTAACCTCTTAAATCACCCCCATGTAAGTTGCCAGAGGTTGTCTGAAGAAAACCTACAGCTACCTTCCCCTGGCAGCTTGCTTTCCAGTCTCAACAGAGAGGCCAAGGAATCAAGTGGAATAAGCTACCTTCTGTCCCTCTCAGCTGGTTTCTCCAGGTCAAAACCAAACCCCTTTGGCAGGCGAATAGAAAAAGAAAGCTAACGCTCTGGCTGCTGGCACATTACCTGGTCTGTGGATACACAGAGTAATTCAATCTGCGGGGCTGTCTTTCTGGCACCTCTCACAAGCTCTACAAAATTCAATCCACAGCAAGAAAGAAAACAGAGCAGGGTTTGTTTGGGTCTTTGCCCTGTTGTAGGAGTGCGGGACAGTCAGTAGGAAAGGAGACATTTTTCATGTGGGAAACAAAGACTTTTGCCCTACATAAGGCATGATGTACATACACCACACTTCTCCCTCTGTTTGCCTGACAAAACCATGTATTTGCATTAATTCTGTACCAGGAAGAGGTCTGAAGTACATCTTAAGAAAGTGCCTAAAGGCCTGAAAAGGACCTTAAGAAAGGGCTGTATATAGACTGCTTATCCAGTATTGAAAATGGATTTGGATTTAAGACTCACTTCACCTAACTTCAGCTTTTTACAGTCCAGATATCTCAGCAGAGACAGTCACCTACAATTTCTGTATGTAGGACATGAAAACCATCATTCATCTCACCAAATCCAGATGGTAAGATTTAGGATGCTGTTCTGGGAATGCCTGCTTTTCTCCACTGACTGTAGTTGCAGCACAGGATGCCTTTTTCTGCTGTAGAGTTTACACTGTAGTCGCCAATGTTTCTCTCATGCCTACCAACATGTCCAAGCTCAGGAGAAGAATAAGCCGTGCAAAGCACCTCCTGCTCAGGTTTGCTAGAGTCTGGCTGCTTGCCTGTTCAGTCAGTGGAGAGAAAGGGTCATGTTGCTTGCTCGAAACATCTGTAATAAATGAGGTGCTTTCATTCCTTACCTCTCTCCACTGGCTGTATGGAGAATTAGGCTCAGATAGTAGGTGGTCTGAATCCTTGCACTCTTATGAATGTGGTCTCTTAAGAGGCAGGTCAAATACAGCTTCAAGTGACATAGGCATACTCGTCAACCTGAAAGAGAGCTGTGCTCCGAAACCACTTCAGTTGCATCTATATAAATCTCTATCTATGTGGGAGTACTCAGGGAAAGTGAAGATCAATCAAACAGAGGTGTGGAGTTAGCGTGCATGGTAGTTAGAGCACGTTCAATCCTGGTTTGGGCTTTTCCTAAAGAAATAAAGCAGATTTGTCTTGATTTAGTCACACCAAGCCTGGAAAAGAGCATCTCTCCCTAGCTGGAAATGCAAACCTTATTTTATGTGAAGCCCTAGATCCAACAGCTTGGCATCTGGGACTAGCTACACTCAGCAAAAAGGACTAAAGCAGGTTTAGAAGCTGCAGAAGTGTATTATATTGGTACTTATATTACTTTATTGGTGTTGCTGCTACACTTTGTTACCTGGTACTAGAGATGTGTGTCAGCTGGAAGCAGCATCGCTGTCCTCCCACCACACTGCACAGAGGGTGAGCAGCTGTTTCCCTGTGGGACTCCAGGCAGGGACATCAGCACAGCAGTGTGCTGGTCCTTCTGACTTTAGTGTTTTAGATAGACTGAAGAATCTCTGTGCTATTTGTTGCTGTCATGCCCAGAAAGTCACAGGGATCTATGGCAAGGGGAAACCACATATAGTTTGAAGAAATGTAGAACCATACCTCTGCTCTCAAGGGCTGTTGATCTGAATTGGCGAATAATGTTGGTGCCTTTTCCCCACATCCCTAAAATAAAAATTTCTCCATGCCCTGAGCCATGATTTTTCTCAAATCCCAAAGTTGTGTCAGTTGTCCTAAAGTTGTGTTTGTGTAACCAAAGCCTGCATTAGCATGGAGAACATAGGGAGCCAGTGCAGGAAACCAGGCATGCTACTTTCCACAGCCAATGTCCCACCAGGACACAGGGTGGTTAACATTATGGCTGGCTTCCTCTGACTTTGCCAAGTTGAATGGCTCATCTCTAGCATGAGCCTTGAGTTAGGGTCAAGCTCACCCTGGGGTCTGCCAGCAGATGCTGTACGTGTTTGGATTCCATGCACATTGCAGAAGCTGTAAACCAGTTCTGTATTTTCCAGGTGTCAAGAGCTCCATCATCCCTGGCAAAAAAAAGGGCAGGTAATAGAACATTTCTGGAAGTTCAGATACTTTATCAGTCGGGGCTTTAAATTAAGACTAAGAGGCTTTAGCCTTTCAGCCATAAAAATCCATGAAACTACAAAAAATCAGTCAGCTTGACACCCTGATTGGAAAACTGAAAAGAAATATGCTTTAAAACATTGTCTTCATTATTAATTGCTGGCTGCCAGGCATACTTTCACATAAACAGGGTTGGATGCCCCTGGTAATAGCATAGAGATTAATGTCTGTTTCTCTTGTGTTATTCTTGCACATTGTGTTTTCAGATGAACTGGGTACACCAGAACCAAGAAACATCAAAACACTGACCGGCAGCAAAGCTGATTTTCTGAAGCATCCCTGCTGCAACTCATGAGTGAAGCCAATATCTGAGAGTCAGTTATTAGTAGCAACGCTTCGTGTTACATACTCTGGCTCCTTTGGCTGAAGTAGCTGTTACAGTAAGTGGTACTCAGTGAAACTAATTGGTTGGCTGGTGTGATTCAAGACAGTAACCAACCCCTGTGTCTCCCGTCTTACAAGTGATTTTCAGAGAAGTGGTGTGACTGTTCTTCCAGTTCTTTACATCAGCAACAAACTGAATTTGAGGGGATTACTTGGAATGCAAACCCGTTGACAGGGGAGGTGGCTGTTTCTCATGCTGACTGCTGCTGTCATGTGGTGGCTTGTAACGTTTGACTTGGCTTCCTTTAGCAAGCCCAAATCCCACTGTCCTCATCAAGGCACTCTATGGAGTCATAAAAAGATCTGGAAAATACTAATTAGATCATTTTGCCTATTTACCCTTGGCCAACATAAAGTTGTTCCCTACTACATATTCCCCCAAGTTTTCATCTGAGTGACTCAAGTCCGAGGGCTTCTGCTGCTGTCCCTCACAAGCTGTTCTACAGCTCTTTAACTTCGGACACTTTTCCTTCTGCCTGTTTTCCATTACTTGATTTCAGGCTGTGACTCCTATTTCTAATTCCTTTTCCTTTCTTAAGTAATATATTTCTCTGCTTTGTCCTTTCCTTCTATTCCTTTTTAGACATACGACTCAGACGTCTGAGAGGGATATTATGAGATCTTCCCGTCTGTCCTCTGGTCCCATTTTCTCTCTAACATTTTTAGTAGATGTGGCTCCAGCACCCTCTTAAAGGATGGAGTGTTGGAGATGTCAGCCCTTCTAATAATCTGTTACTGTGGTTTGCAACCCTTAACCTCAGAAAGGTGGTCCTGATGGCTAACCTGAATTTAGATTCAACTTTTGCACACAAATTATTTCCTTTCTCCATATAGTTTCGTACATATTTCAAGTTTGCAATTCAGTTCTTGCTTCACCTCTTTCTCTGGGCTAAGCTCATTTGATTTTTACTTCTAGGTCATCTCTGTAATCATGCTCCAAATGGACTCTCCAGTTCATCCATATCTTTCTTGCAGTGGGTTAGCCACTACTGAAGGGAATGGAACTGCTCCATTCAACTGGAAGAGTACACTCCTGCTAGTGCAACTCAGTGCAATACTAACCTTCTTTTTTACAACAGCAGGAATTTCTTGATTCGTGATCAGTTTGTAATCCATCAAAGCTCTCAAAGCTTCTCTGCAGAGCTGAGACCTGCACAGTTATTCTCCATTTGACATTTATCCAGGCAATGAATCTTGCTCAAATATAGTCCTTGCACGTGACTCCTTTAAATATCATTTGCTTTTTACATCTAGACTTTTACTGCTTGGCTATGAATTTGCTGCCTGGGCCAGGAGAGTCGGAACTGCAGGCTATGATTGCAGCACACAGATTTGCCTGCTTCAATGGCATCTCCTAAAGAAACTGCTATGTGTCGAAATGAGCTTAGCAATCAAGTCCCTGTGAAGGACTGATATTTCAGACAGAACAACATCATCATTACCAAGCTTGCTTTCACTGTATCTGGATTAGTTTTGCCATGAAAACATTAATACAACTTTGCATTTGGACTCTGTATTCCATCCACCACTAATAAACGGCTAATTTCCTACAAGGAATCTTCATTGCTTTGAACAAAAGGCATAACTGTAGTGACATACTATTCTGTATTACAAATCATTAGGCTGGGTAGAGAAAATAAACAAATGGGGGCAGAGAAAAGCTGGACAGACCTCCTGTATGACACCATGTAAGATTAGGGTGTTGCATGAAGTCACCCAGGGCAAAAGATGAAGGGAACCGGCCTGCACAGGGTAAGTTGGAAATGAGTTCTTGCTGGTGAGGACACAGAAGAAATTACCCTGGTTTGACTCGTGCATTCCCAACTTGAACCTGAAAAAGCTGCCAACTTAGAAAGGAAACATCTTTTTCCTTTCAGACAGAGCCCTCCCAGGTACAATAGCTCCCACTGTACCACACTAGAAAGTACAGATTGTCCCACCAGCACCACCTTTAAGTCTAAGTTCGTATTGAGCCGTCTGTCCTCGCCTGCTTTCCAACCAGCTCAAATCACCACAGGCATGGGATCCCCAGCCTCAGTAGCAGCCTCCTTTCCTCATCCTCATGCAGCCAAACATCCAAATCTCAGAGCTGGTCCCACTTCCCCATCAGGGCATTGCTGCTTGCCCTGTGCATGTTCAGACTCTGGTCTGCAAGATGTTTGTGTAGTTAAAGCAAACCAAGTAGTTCACCTACCTTCCAAACGACATCACCAAGTTAAAAACAGATGGAGAATGCTGGCGACAGAGGGATGTCTCTTTTCTTTTCCCTTTTTTTTTCCACTAATGATTCAGAAGGCCAGTAACAGCATTCTAGCCCTGGATTTGGACCAGCATATCCTGTTGAGTCATGGCTGATGTCTGCACTCTAATCTTAACACATGTGGATGGGCTTGTTAAAACTTGTCATCCATCCTTGGCTACCAAAATATCCTCCTGCTTGACCTACCCTGTGTATTACACAATTGAACATCTATGCTTGTGCATGTGGGCATATGCCCAAACTTGGGAGCGTGCTTTTGAAAGTGCAAAAGGGTACGGATGGGAGAGAGGTGCAGAAGCAGTTATAGCTCGAAATACAGTGGTCTAAAGGAGGCAGAAAAGCAAATTCCTCTTTTGTTGCCCTTTCCTCTGTCCCCACTCTAAAAAAACCCCCAACTTTGAAAGAAGGTGTTTCAGCCAAAAAGAGAGATTTTGAAGGTTTCAACATTTCTGAATCGGGGCCAGTCACTGGTGTTTTATACAATAGTATCAGCAGATTTTTGACCAAGCTGGTTTCTACCACTGGGTGATACTATATGCCCATGAACAAGATAGGAATTAGGGAAAGCTGGTGACGATGACTAGGTGAAATACTGGCAAAATGTTTCAAAGTTAGGCAAGCGCTTTTTAACTTTATTATTACTGTTATATGCTGATCCTGAAAAAATTCCCAATGGAAGGACAAACCCATGTATAATAAATCCAGGCCTCTGTCTAGAATGACTTCACACTCTCAGTTACTTTTTCAAAGCTAGATATAGGCTACAGACCTTTTCTGCCTCTCCCTCTGCAGAAGACCAAAGATCACACATTTAAAACTGATGTTCTGGGCAGATAGACAGATAAGCAGCCAAACAGGAGAATGCATTGATGAGATGAGATTAGATTAGGACTTGCACTGCAGAATTTACGTGCAGACCCTCCTCGCTTCAAAAGCACCCAGATGGAGGATTTTGCTTGGCCGGTGTTATAAAGATAAAGCACATTTGCAAATGCAGATCCAGATTGAAGTTCAAACAGTCCTAACGTTCAGGAATGTTCTGATTTGTGGCTTTGGTTTCGGTGCACATCAAACTTTGAAACGAGAGATGAAGAGAGATTGCTCTCGAGATAGCAGGAGATAGAGTGATGTGACCAGGGCTCTCCCATTCTGCGCAGTAGCTGAAACGCTCCAAAACAGAATTTCCCTTTCATATGCAAAGCTCCAGAACACTTAGCACTTTGAAATTTTTTCCTGGTGAAGCGCTGGGAGACTTGCCATTGACTTCAGTGGAGTTTGGATTCCCTCCTAAACATTTAATCCTCCATATGGGGTAGGTATTTTTCCTACTTTGCTGCAGATGGGGAAATGAAAAGGAATCACGTTGTAGCTGCTCACCCAAGGCCAAAGCACGGTCAACGCGAACTCCAAATTTCCTGGTGCCGAGCCCCGTGCTTGGACTTTGTGCCACAGTCTTCCTGGAGAATAGGAAGCCGGAGGCCACACACAGCGTGCATGTTCTTACACTCTGCTCACTGCTTTCCTGCATCCAGGAGAACATGCCCTACCTCCTGTGCATTTCTTTCACCACAGGCTGGTAGCCAGGGTGCGATCCAGCCCTCAGGAAGGACAAGAGCAATTTGTTATAGGGACAAAAAGCATCCCCAAAGTCCATCTACAACATTCTAAAGGTTGGAGTACCCCCTTGCCATTTCTCCCCAGATGAAACTGAAAACGATAGCGTACTGGAATTAAATCAGGCTTGTGCTGGACAGAAACTAAACATCTAGGCTGCCTTTCTTCTGGCAAAAGTGTGAGATGGTGGATGAGGTTCCAACATACCCTTGTGGTAGCTCAGGGTGCTCCCTGCTGTCTAATACCAAAATACTATTCTCTGGAGGTGCCTAGCCTCTGTTCGTCCATCAGGAGAGTCTGGGAGAACTAAGTACCAACACGGGCATTGCAGACAAGGACTGAGTGAGGTGAGATGAATTCGATCTACAAAAAGCGATCTTGATGCAACCCAGTCCTTCTTTGTTGACTTAGGAGAAATCTAGAGCCCTGGCAGAGTAACCCTTGAATTGCTAATGACTTCTTTTGACCCATTTGTCATAGAAGATCCCCAAATCTGTCTTGAACACCAGAACAAGAAGCCTGTACATGTCTCTAAGATACTACAGTTATCTAGAAAGCAGGGAAGAAAAAGCCCTTGTGGGTCAGGCTTTGTCTTAGCCATGCCCCAGTATATTTACAGGATCAGAAGAAGCTTGTACAGTTTACCAGGAACACAGTGATTAACCTCTGGGCCTTTCTTCAATCCCCTTCCACAGTGATGAGGCGTACCTAGATAGTGATGAGAGCTACAGCCATGAAGCAAGGACATGAATGCATCTGGGAGGGGAGGACGGTGCACAGAAGGACAAGGAGGATTGTTGAACCTTGGATAAATCCCTCCCTTTTCCATGCCTCAGTTTCCCAAACTGTAAACTGTGAAAGCCGAAATCATCTGGAAAGAGTTTTGAAACCCAGTGGTGAAAAAAACCCTAGGTGTTACTTGTTGCTAATATTATACTAACAGTCCGTCTCCTCAGTAGCACTAGCGGATAAAGAATAAAGGGCACCGTGCCAGGAAAATACTTCTAATAACACTGAAGTGCCATGAGCTTTTCAAATAAAACTCTCATTTGGGACCCAGTGTGCCCAGGAATCTTTAGCTCTGAACTGAGCAGGCTCCTGGCCTCCAACCAAGTGGTTTGGTGAAGGGTCCCAGCTGCGTGCAGACGAGCAGGTGAGGAGGGAGACTGGTGAGTATGACATGCATCTGGGAGTGCAGCTCAGCTCCATGCGAACACGCAGAGTAGGCCAGGGACAGTAGCACTGAGAATTGACTGAAGCAACAAATAGCTGAGAACATTACAACATCCAGCTGTGTCCTGAAGAGGAATTGGAAGTTATTTCACAGATGCTTAGAGCTTATGGTTGAAGCCAAGGGTTGCTATGCAAGAATTCATAGAATCACAGAATTCCAGGTTGAAAGGGACATCAAGGATCATCTGGTCCAACCTACCTAATTGTAATACACTGGCTTTATATGCTAAAGACATGATCCACTCTGTCAAAATCAGATTTGTGGTGGCTTAATCATGCATGACTGTGATATTGGGGGGTATTCTTTCATATCAGAATGAACAAATAGAACTTGGTCATATTTAGCCCAAATGCTGGAATTGTTGAGTTTATCATTATGACTCCTAACTGATATGTACAAAATGCAGTATGTTTGGTCATAGAGGCAGCCTTTTAGAAGGTGTTAAGCATAACTTCAGTATTTTATCTGCATCTTGACTCAATGAGGCAGAAATAAAGACTGTCAAGGTGCCAGACTACAGCAGTGGTCTCCAAGTGCATAAATGCAACATACACAAAATTGGTATGGTCTTGGACACAGCCCAGGCAATTCAGCCCCTCTGGAGTTGTGCTGAAGCTGTGTATCATTTATCATCACTACATTTTCTTCTCGCTGTCCTGAACATGGCCAAAAATCTATTAATCTCTTCCATTTCCTGACCTTGTTTCATTGTTAGGAAATGTCACCATATCTTTCAAGACAGATCTCAAGAAATCATAGTCGTGTCACTACATAGGTCAAATGCCAGTTAAAGTAATTCCAGCATCATGTACAGACACACAAGTCTCACCATACCCCACTCTCCCAATTTCCCATGTTTGGATAAAACACCAGCTTTATACGGAGAAGATGTTGTGATCTACTTTGAGATTAATTTCCTATGGTTCATCAATGAACCCGAAGAACTACCGTTGGGATGCAGTGTAAGCAGTCTAACCAGATAAATTCAGCTACATGGCTAAATGTAAACTCCTCCAAGCCTCAGTAGGAACTCAGGGAGCACATTTAGAGTCTTTTCTGGTTTGACCAAGGCGTGTATTTGCAGGAGGTGGCTTCCTGAGTCGCTGTCAAACAGAAGGCAACAGATGCAAGATGAAGTCATGGTTTGCTCTTGTGCGGAGGACAACTCCACTGGGGCTCAGTTGTGTTCTGGTGTCATAGTTTCTATCTATCCCGTGGATGGAGCCAGATTAGAGTCTAAATGTTCCAAAATGGCCACTGGTTAGAGAATAAGAGCCCAAAACACATAGACACAACAAGACATGTGGTAGCTCACAAGGAGAGCAATCTAAAACTGCCAGAACTTATTTAGAAAACCATGGAACAGAACTGGCTGCTGTGATTTTATGCTCCTGCTTCTGCTATGTTGCTGTGAACTGCCATGTCATAGAATCACAGAATCACAGACTGGTTTGTGTTGGAAGGGATCTTAGAGCTCATCCAGTTCCAACCCCCTCCCATGGACAGGGACCCCTTCCACTAGAGCAGCTTGCTCCAAGCCCCTGTGTCCAACCTGGCCTTGAACACTGCCAGGGATGGGGCAGCCACAGCTTCTCTGTGCCAGCGCCTCAGCACCCTCACAGGGAAGAACTTCTGCCTAAGATCTAGCCTAAATCTACTCTTTTTCAGCTTTATATGATGTCCTTGATCACTGTCCTGCGCAACTTCGTATTCTGACCTAACATTTCTCTCCCTGTATCATCATTCCGTCTAAGCAGATGTTTAAATAACCTTTTCTATGTTATCTTGAATGCCCATGTCTCTGCTAGCCCTCTCAGAATTATCCACCTTCCTTCCTGGTCTTGAGAGCACTGAGCGACAATGCTTCCATCAACACACCATGCTCTTCTCCACTGACTTTGCTCCAGGACTGAACTGAGGAGGGAGAGATGGACGCTGTTGGCAGGGAATTTACAAGACAGTAAATCTAGCTCCTGCTGGGTGCTTCCTATTTTGCTAGTATGTGGCAGGCTATTATGAGCCATAAGCCCCTATTTAGTCTTTATAGGCTTTCTCATGAGCCTGGAGAACAGGCTAATTTGCTGGGAACTACTGTGACACAAACAAGCAACTTCAAACTGATAACCACAATCCATGGCATTGAAAATGACTGGTCAGTCTTATCTGAATGTATATTCAATATAATGTGCATATGAATCTAATTTTAAAAGCTCCATCCTGCCACTGGCCCATTAATAACACTCTTTGTTCCTGTTGAGATGCCATTTGTTGCTGGGTTGGGGATGCGAAAGCCTTCATGTGCACCATCAGCAGCAATGGGCAGTGAGAGATGGTTATTGAGGCTTTGTGTCACTTTAGCCTAAAGGCTCGAGAAGACAAGTACATTTGCATATTCTGGGTTTTACTGCTACTTTTAGCTATTACTGATGTATTTAAATAGCATTAGTTACTACAGGCTTTGTCTGTTTAGCAGGGCCCCAAGATACCCAACACAAAAAATGGGAAGAACCTCAGGTAAGTCATTCCACCTTTCTAGGGCCAGGTTCCCTTCTCTGAAAGAAAGGTGATTAGTTATTAAGGACGCAATAAGTTTCGTTTCAACCAAAGGCAGAATTGGAGAACTCCTGCCCTGTAAGAAATCCTGTTATGATGAAATCTAAACTTTTGCTCCCACCATATGTGAGATTTCACAGAAATCTGCTCCATATGCAGATATTTAACTTTTTCATGGAAAAGAGAGGAAATACGTTGGCTCTGAAATACTTCAGAGAAAAACATAATGTTTTGACATTTCTGAATCAGACAGTTTTGTTTTGCTTCATTGAACCAAAATGAAAGTTTGCACTTCAGCTTAATCCAGGGCACATTCAAGTTCTGTAGAACAGTCTTTTGGATGATTTTCCTTTAGAAGCCAAGGAACAGACAGGATGTTAAAAGCAAAAAACCCAAACCAAATCCATCCTTTCTCCCTCTTTCTACCTCTAACAAAACAAATGTGATGGTCTTGAGCTTGCTCAGCTGATTTTGCAATGCAGGGAAAGGGCTTGAATTGTGCAGGTGTTACTGCACGTATTTATTCTTGTTTCACTGTCCATGGAGTATGAAAGAAATGAAGGTAATTCCAACTGAAGGAACATGAGGTATCAAAGAAATGCATCCATAATCAATACCAGAAGGAAGACGAGAAATTGGTGTGAAACCAAATAAGAGGAACCATTGAAGGAGGATATTTGGAGGACGCCCCATCCCTGGCAGTGTTCAGGGACAGGTTGGATGGGGCTTGGAGCAACCTGCTCTAGTGGAAGGTGTCCCTGCCCGTGGCAGGGTGTTGGAACTGGATGAGCTTTAAGGTCCATTCCAACCCAAACCATTCTATGATCCTATGACTCTATGAATGGGCTTATAAGAATAACATTTAAAAGGCAGGGAGCATATTCCTGGTCCACATGATGACTGGGAGGAGAAGGGAGAGGAGGACAAGTGGAGACTGCAGTCATTCACAGCAAGGATCTAATTCAAAGCATTAAGGCATGGTCACCATCAGAGCATGGGCAGTTTCAGCCCTCCATGGTAGCAGGGTGGGACACCATGGCTGGGTTTTTGCCTATACATACAGGTACTGGATGCCCACGGGACAGTCTCTGTCCTGCATGGGAGGAGCATCACTCCTACTGCAGGGAAATGCTGGATAATGCTGTTCCTGGTTCTGAGCTTAACAGGGGGCAGGTGGGTTGAAGATGTTCATGGCACACCCCAGGACTGTGCTTCCAGATAAGCAGCATCTAAACAATGAGGGACATAAAAATGGGTTTGATCATGGCCTCTGCAGATCTGGGAATTACTTGCAATGTACCTTAGATCACCCTTCTGCTGCTTATGAGGCTCTCATGCATTCTACAGAGCACATGGGTCTGCAGCCTTCACCCTTTACACCCCTTTACTTTTTACTCCAGCATGTGCCTTCAACATAAAGTTGGCAACTTGGCTATAGCTATTTTTCTGGGGTCAGTTACCATCAGTTACCAGATGTTAGTAGAATAGAAAAACTACAGTGGAATAAAAAGCCCATATTAATCCCAAACTAAAGTAATAACAATGCTGTGAAATACTTTGACAGTTATGTGAAATTGCCTTCTTCAACATGGTGTTTTTCCTTGGGTCAGTGTTACATTTTACCTCACTTCCCAGCGATAATTCCTGTGGGTTATAGATACTTCTATTTTACTTCTTGGTGTAAATTCCTGCAGAGTGTTAGCAGAGCACATCTGCTTCACTCCAACAGCAAGCAAAGCATAAGAATGTCTATTTTTCAATGGATTTATTCCCATTATATTTATTTCCATTATCTTTAGAAGGGATGCTGAGGTCTTCAAAGCCTCAAACTTTCCTCTGGTACAGCAGGAAGGGAGGGGGTCTTTCTACAGGATCTCAGCACTATTCAGAGACACTCACCCTGCTTGTCAGGTGTGATTTTAATGCTCCAACACTATATATAAATGTAAGATTGTTATCTAGGAGGAATGAGCTGAAAAGAAGCAGAGGAAACCTTCAGTGGAATTATCAGGAAATGTTTCTCAATGGTGAGACAAATTGTCAGCCTGCGAAGGAGTCTCTTGGGGAGAAGTTGTGATTTTCCCCTCATGAGTCACGTTTTGTTGAAGTGGACAAAGCTGTCAACAACATACAGGAGCGGAGGTCTTGCAATGGTAAAGGTGGTCAGGTTCATGGATTTGGAAGGGGTCTTGGAAGGACAAGGGATCATAAATTCCATGAACATGGAAGAATGTTATCTGGAACTTAGTCCCTGGGGACTTTCCAAAAGCCAGCCACCAGGTTTTCCCAGGTTGGTTAAGCCTGGTTTGCTACTGTAGTTCACATCAAAATGTTCTTCAAACCATCCCAAAGGCCAGACCAAGAAAACCGAGCCTTGACTCATTTTTGTTTAGAACCACATTCCTGTATGGTGATATTTAGGAGGACCTGTGAACTGCAGATTGCCACCACATATCAAGTGTCAGAGTTTACTTCCAGAAGCCTGCTTTGGAGCAAGCAGGGTAAGAATCAGGAGGCATTTGTGGCAATCTGATGGCATAATTGTCTTCAGGCTGTGGCAATTAAGAGACACAGAGGTGATGACATTTGGAAACTTGAATGAAAAGACTTAGACTCAGGTGCTTCATTTCCATCTGAGCCAGTAGCAGTACTTATTTATGATGAAATTCTAAGTAAGATCCAGAATACCCTTGCATGGGATGTACCCAGTAAAGTAATTTTGTCGGTTGAGAAGTTTGGAAACTTGAATGAAAAGACTTAGACCCAGGTGCTTCATTTCTATCTGAGGCTTTGCAGCCAGTAGCAACGCATGCAAACGGCAGCCAAAAATCCCTGAGCAGCTTATATTACATCAGAGGACAGGATCAGTGTAAAGTTCACTCACATTTTTTTCAATGCCTGCTTAATTGCTTTCACTTCGAGTCAAGTTGCCTGTTGTGCTGCCTCGAAGTCAGGGCAAAGCCAAACTGTTTGGGTAAATCTAAGGATATCAAAATGTTTTTGTAGCTCCAGTACACCAAGAGCATTCAAAGCCAAGACAGCCATGATTAAATGAAAACATTAGCCCAGAGTATTCAGGGTGTGCGTGGCAATCACAACACAAAGCTGACCGCAGAACTCTAATCATTTTCACATTTGAATGCCTGGCTTTGCTGGGTATCCTTGAACTGCTGCCATGGGGTGGAAAGACAGTGTCAAGATCAGCAAAGGCTTGGTCCTGTGAAGAGCTGTGCTCAGTGGAGCACTCACCCGGGAGCAAAGGTCTCTGATACTGAAACTATGAGTTTGTGAGTTTACTCCATTTATAAATCAGACTGACTTTTCCAGCAGACTTCACAAGTGCTGTTGTGAAGGGCTGATCGACCTCAGCCAGTGCTCAGAACAGTGTAAAAGAAGTTAAGAGAGGCCTGATCCTAGCGTTGAAATTGATGAAAACAAGGCTTGGGCAATTACACAGTCTCTGGTTACACTGGTTTGTGTTAGAAATCCTCACTGGACATAAACGTCATTCTATCCACAGGATGAGATACCAAAGACAATTAATATCCTGCAAGTTTTGCAGAATTAAATGGCCAGAACTGAAGTTCATACAGTCATAAACTTGTCTTATTTGTTCATGCAATGACAAGTTTGTTCTTACAATCAAAAACTTGTTTGCCATGAATGTCAACAGGCCAATTCTTCTGTTGCGTTTGACATCCCATATGAGCTAAAGACCCTACAGGAGGAAGACTAGAACAGAGAGAGGAAGGAAATGTGACAGTTCTATGCACAAACAACAGAGCATTTTGCAATAACTCTATCAAAATTTTATCAACTAAGAGACACAAATCCTCAGAAAACCAGTTTCTGTTTGTTCAGCTGCTCGCGAGGACTGATTTTAGTATCTATGAAGTAATTTCTCCCTTCCCTTTCACCTCTATTTAAAAGAAAGAAAGAAAAAAGGCACATCTGGTTTCTCCCCCCCCCCCCCCCCCCCCCAGGTTTCTTCTGCTTCTTCCCCTAATTTCTTAGCAGTTGCATCATTTTCTCTGTCATCCCAGGTAGCATGCTGGGAATGCCAAAGATGACTCCAAGCCATGCATCATATATCAATGAACAGTTGTCAAGGCTCCATCACCTTATTTTGTGGAAAAATTCTTGGACGGGGCAAGGAAACCAACTGTTTGTGAGCACAAAAGACAACAAGACACTGACTACAAGCCAAGACAGATCTGTTGAGAATAGGCAATCTCAGTCCAATCTCATTTCTCTTGTTGACAGACCAATGGGCCCAGGACACAAGAAATCTCACACCTCTGCTTTAGTACTTTGCTTTGCAGCGCTGCACGTAACATTCCTATAAGCAAAGGGGAGACAATGGTCCAAATGACGTAGCTGTGAGATAGCAGGTTTTGAGTAGAACGATTTAAGAGTGTTCTTGGAAGGCACTTAGCAGCAGGTCATGGTCCTGCCAGAAACACGTGCAGAGCAGCACTGTCCAAGGGTCTGTCCTAAGCCTGAGGCTATTCCATGCTTTCATTAATGACCAGGATGACGGTTGTCAGCACACAGACTATACTTACCTAAAGCAAGCTAGGCTAGACTGCAAGTACATAGGAGATCAGGATTAGAATCCAAAATGAGTTTGACAAACTCAAGCGAAAATCTGGGAGGAAATAAAAGGTGAAATTGGATAGGGATAAGAATGTGAATAATCAGTTTTCCATGTACAGAAAGAGAGGGAGGTCTGGCTTGGCAGCAATGCTGCAGAAGGGAATAGAGGAAGGTCATACGCTGAACTTGAGACAACAGTGTTGTAAAGTTAGAGTGCAAACCACACACTCAGTCTATAAACAGTGAGGTAGTCTATAAGATAATGCTACAGTCATGTTCTGTTAAGCACTGGATGTGATATCTGTGTTTAGGTTTGGGTGCTGCTCTATAAGAAAGCCTTGGACTCACTGGAGAGCAGTCAGAAGGAAGCAAGAAGAATCAGAGGTCTGAAAAACCATGGTCTGTGGAGGCAGACAAAAAGAACAGGGTTTTTCACCTTAAGAAAACATGGGGAGGGGAAGTAATATGATGGGAACTGTCTCATAAAATGCTGTTACAGAAGGGAAAGGAATCATTAGTTTTCCAAATCCACAAGTATCAGAAAGAAGACCTGGACTTCAATTTCAGCAAGACTAAATTAAGCTGTCAAGTAATAAGCTCCCCTAATAGATAGGACAGCAAAGCAGAGTGGCACAAAGGGGGTTTCTGGAGGCTTTTACTGACAGTGTGGTTAAGAATGCCATAGCTGGTCCTGTCTTGAGCAGGGACATGTTCTCAGTGATGCACTGAGGTCTTTTGCAAGTCTGTATTCCCTGCTGCCTTGCATGCCCTTGCTCAACCACCCTGTGAGCATGTTAGTATGGCTACCCATGCATTTCCGTAACAACAAAGCAACTGTTCCTAATGTGGCATTGTATGAACATCCTTGGAGTAATCAGAGCTAATCAGGAGAGCCTGGCTGGACATTGTTTGCCCGTGGAATATTTGGCCTGTGCCAGCCAGAGTCCTTCGTGGCATGCTGACTTTGCAATCAAGGATGTGAAGGAAGGCTGGTTAATTGCCGGAAACGTAAAGATATTCAGGGAAGCATCAACTTCTGCATCCTAACCACTGTCCAGCCACGGAAAAACACATAACTGCTCTTTTATGTAAGCAACTTCCAGGGAGCTGATGGAGAAGGTCTGCCTGCATACACACAGGCTTTCCTGGATAACATCTCTGAATCACCATAGCTGTGGGCTGCTCAGGCTTTGCTTCCATCAGGGAATGACTATCATTTCTGACTCTGGAGTCAACCCAAGACAATACTTCCTTTCCTCACTAATACTGATTATTACTGCCCTGTATGTGGGAGCCCCAAGTGCAGACCAAGCACCCACAGTACCGCATATTGGGCAACCAAGAAGTAAGAGGTTCTCTGCCCAACCAGCTCTGAGTCACTTCAGCCTCTTAATGATGCTCCCTTTAATTGAAGCATTTTGAAGGATCCTATCTGGGGATTCCCCTGACACAGAGAATCTTTTGCTCCTGCACATGGAACAATGTTGCCTCACCACTGCCATATGCAGTTCTCAGCATAGAATCAACTTAACACTTAACACTGTCCTGGGTTCAGCAGTAGCAGTCATTTTTCTCCTTCTTAGGAGCTGGTGCAGTGCTGTAGTTTTGACTTTCAGCCTGGGAACAGCGCTGATAACACCGATGTTTTTAGTTACTGCTCAGTAATGTTTAGTCTGACCAAGGACTTTGTGAGTCTCGTGCTCTGCCAGGGAGGAGGGGAAGCCGGGAGGAAGCAGAGACAGGACACCTGACCCAAACTAACCAAAGAGGTATTCCATACTACAGCACCTCATGCCCACTATATAAACTGGGAGCAGTTACCCGGAAGGGCTAGATCACTGCTCAGGTCGGGCTGGGTATTGGTCAGTGGGTGGTGAGTGGTTGTATTCTCTTCCCGTGTTATTTCTCTTATCATTATTATTATTGGTGGTAGCAGCAGTGATTTGTGTTATACCTTAGTTACTGCACTGCTCTTATCTCAATCCGTGGGGGTTACATTCTTTTGATTCTCCTCCCATCCTTCCGGGAGTGGGGGGGAAGGAAGGGAGGAGAGAGAGAGTGAGCAAGCAAGCTGTGTAGCTGACTGGTCTTAAACCACAACAAACACCAAGAGCATCCCTATAATTTGCTAGTATTCCTGGTCCTGCTGCCTGCTGTCCCACTTGCTATTGTTAAAACTGTCTCTGCCTGCTAGCCTTCAGAGACCAGAGATTTCCAAATGGTTTCCAGTTTAGGTAGCTCAGCCCTAAAGCTGATAACTTTTAGAGGTGAGTTCTCAGCTCTGTTTCCTGTTTCTCAGTTCTTATTTCAGCAAAAGCTACCTAATTCATATGTCCCTTGTATAACTCGCTATCTACAGGCAGCGAAGGCAGAACACCACAAATGTTAGAAGTACAGCATATGCAGAGCTGTGTATTTAGGAAAAAGCATCAGGGCAATTAATGTCTGGTATCAGTCAACAAATCAGGCCATCAGAGTTGGGCCATTTGTTTGGTCACCAGTTGAACACATGAGCAGCTTGCCCTTGAGTCCTCTTTTCTCTTCACTGTTAGTGTTGGGAGGCAGAAAGAGTATCTGACCTCCAGCATCTACAAGGACACCCAAGAGTGTAAGCCACATCCACAGCAAAAATAAAGAGACCAATTTGTGTTAGTGAGAGAGGTTTGAATATTTAATAGAGAATCCCAATTATAGGGACTGTTTCAGTCAGGTGTTTCATCCGTGAACAGTTTTTGCCCAGCTTCTCCATCAAACCCACTATACTTAAGCCATTAGTGGTCATTTATAGACATCAAAATACCTTTAACTTTTGGGTACTCAGTTACATTGGAGGATAGAGATCCTAAGGAAGCGCATTTTTCCCCACAGGACTGTAATGAGAGGTGCACTGATGAGCCTGCAGCTCAGATACTGCAACAGGGGCTACCCAGCATGAATCAAAGCTGCAGCAAAACCAGACTCACAAATGCATTCAGGAGGATTAAGTCCAGCAGGGTCTGAACTCTGAGGAGATATTGTCCAGGGTGAGGTCTGTCTGAGAATAGGTGTAAATAGAATGAATTTAAGGAAAGGAAAATTTAGGCTGAATATCAGGAAATGTTTCCTGACAATAAGAAACACAAGGTTGCAACTCGCCTCCCCTAGGGAAGCTCTGGGAAGATTGTGGTTTGAGTCATGTTAACTGCTGAGCTGGACAGAGCACCAGATAATAAAATGCAAAGGAACAATCCCGAATTGCTCTCCGGGGATGGCAAAGGTGACCTCATAGGTGTTCTTTCCACCTCTAATCTCTGCACTATCAGCCTGAGCACCACAGGAAACGTTGAGATCACGCCTTTTGTATCCTTTGCTGTCCATGGGAAGGCAGAGCACCAGGGGCCAGGCATACTTGGGATGCCACAAACCAAGAAGAGGTGGGAATGGGTTATTTCAAACAGGGAGGTGTGGGGGACGGGACAGGATAGCACTTTTCAAGGCAGAATGTCCAGAATCCAAAGCAGCTCACTGTATTGAAGCACAGGGAGGAAAAGGGTCTTGATGGACTCCAGGCTTCTTCCTGCAGACTGATGGTGCTGTTAGTTCTTAAACTGAGCTGCTTTTTGGGGACATATGTGAGAAACCTTCACACAGCCCAAGCATGGCAAGTTCTTGCAAAACAAACAGGAGAAGGTATATGACTGCCTATAAAAGAGGCTGATGTTTTTCACAGTATGACTAGTCCAGGGCAAAAGATGTTTTCAGCCACATACGGAGCTCTAGATCTAACCCCCATTAAGATCTTGGACTCCTTACCTGAGCTATTCTAGAGTGAGTGCTGTGGTGCTTTCCACTTGAGATCTGCCACAACCTGCTACACATCTTCTATAATGAAGAACTTCAAAGGTGTCGCCTTATTGACTTGTACCATGACATAAGAATTGGTGATGATAGCAAAGACAGTATCCACATTTGCTCTTTGATCTGGAAAATCCCTATCAAGGGGGCATTCTCTCTTGTCTAGAGCAGACACACAAGGCAAATGGTTCATTAGCTAGAGAGAGCCCTTCATTTTGTCAATGAGCAAGAACAGAGAGAGGGAGATTATACACCTACATATCGGACCAGTGGCAGTCAAGCATAGCTCCAGCATCCTTTTTCCTTCCCTACCTCTCCCCTCCCTGAAATAATAATCCATCATCACCATGCACAGGACTGCATACCAAACTTTAAGCTGTATTTTGCTTCCACTTCTATGGAAGTTTTATAATGGAAGTTCTAATACAGTTTTAGTATTAGTTTTGTATTACTGCATGCCTTAAATCTCTCTCTGTATGAAGATGACTTATATTGCTAAACGGTCAGACACTTGTTGAGTGTCTGATGAGTTTTTTCAGTGTCTGCCATGATGCTTCTGGTGCCTCTGAGCTCCACTTGTAAATCAATAACCGCTTTAGGGATTCAAATATTATGACTGAATAACTCTCCTCTGTGATTCCCCCTTTGACAGAAGGGCAAGCAGCTTGACAGTGTCAGAGCTAATGATGGGAGGGTTAGTCTTACTTGTATTGCCACAGCACCAAGAGGCTGAGATCAGGGCTTCATACAGTTAGTCTCTATGGTGTGGTACTTAAGGAGACTGTCCTGACCTTTAAAGAAATGGAAAGAGAGGCAAAATTACTTATTCAAGAACAGAGCCAGGAACAAAACTCTGTTCTCCTGGGGATGAGGACAACAAGACAAGATCATCTCTTCACTCTGTGGTGTAATACTAGGAGACCAATACTCCTGCCTGCTGCCACCATCCTGGATAAGACTTCAGACGGTAGAAGAGAGAATGGCCCTGATGTTGGGTCAGCCTCCAGGTCAACCTGCTCTCTTGGGCAACTGGAAGAAGGAGCTGGAGTGCTCTTGTGTGTGCAAGAGAAGCTGGCACAGTGGTGTACCTGTTGTGCCCACCCTGGGGTTCTTAGAAGATGCTTTTTTTCCCAAAAAAGGGGAGAAGGAGTGGAAATTCCAAGGGAAAAAAAAAAAAATGTGTCTCTTTGTGATGAGCTGTAAAGTCCTTCCATCCGCCACAGAGGTAATTGTTTAAGCTCGTGGTCTCTGTCTGGTTGCTGTTGTTTGTGTTGCCAACACAGCCAGTCCCAGGAAGGGAGGAAACTTGGCTGGTAGACAGGCAATGTGTTTTCCCTTCAAAGAAGGGTGTGAACTGGGGCTGGTTACAATAACACTTTCCACTTTCCCCTTTCAGGGATCTCCTTCTGCTTCGAGTGGGGCAGGATAAACACAGTGACAGGTCAATGGCAGTTCTTGGCTCATGACCACAAGTGCTGATGACCACAGCACTTGAGAAAAGAGCCTGCGTGGAGACTGACCTGGCATCTGACTGCTGCTTATATTTCTCACTGTGCACCACTTTGTGGGACAACAGTGCTCCTTTCCCCATCGCCTTCCGCCAATTTGGCTGCAAGCATTTCAACATAGGAGCATCCATTGATAGTGTGATGGTGGCAAAAAGATCCTGGCTAGGACCTCCCTGTGGTCCTCAGGTCTCCTGGAGAGCCTTCCTTTCTGGGGGAGTGCATGTGCATGTCCTTCACGTGCCTCCTGACCTCTATTACACCACGTTCCCAGTAGACACACCTAACGCTAACCTAAGGAATGTCTTCCTCAGGGCTTGGGAGAATGAATCAGTTTCTTTCCTATTTTAAGTTTTGCATAATAGAAAAAAGAATTCTGAGCTCCACCCTTCAGAATTTTAAGCTTACTCATTGCCCCAGGCTTTCCCAGGCAGAACTCCCTGCCTACCTCACCAGCTTGAATAGATCACCACAGCTCACTCCAGTTCGGAGAAATTGGACTGTATTCATCAGCCTGCAGTGCCCCTTTCCTCCTTCCACCACCATCCCTCCCATTGCATCATGAACGTAACTGTATTCTAAGGGCTAATGAAGGAGATATTCCCAAACGAACGGTTAACTCTGCAAATACAAATTGCTTTGCCTCCTTGGGTGCTGGGGACTGTCCATTGCACTTTAGTACTTGCACGAGAGACCATGACCTGCAAATGCAGCCAAACTCAAGGAGGTGCTCTAAGAGGGGTCCCTGCAGAAAGTGATGTTATTTGCACAGTGGCTGGTCCCAGCTTTCTACTCTTTCATATGGAAATTCTCCAGGTCAGGCTGCATCATAATGCTCAAGGATATATCCCAGCTGATGGAGGGACTGATCCTTAATGCAATGCCCTGATTCATAGTTCACACAACCTCTGTGAATAAGCAGTGAACCTCTCTTCTCTTCTGCAAGGGGACTGCTTCGGAGATAGCATTGTCAGGACAATGTCTCTGGCAGACAACTTATATCTCCATTTCAGACCAGTTTTAACGCAATGACCTTCCCTAAACCAAGTGTTTCGGGGTTGCAGACTACAGCATTTGTCATTAATGAGCTAAATTTAGGATGCTGGTCTGGATTCAGGAGGCTTAGAGGCTAATACATTTAGACTTGGTGAAATGGTAAAATCTTTTAAATAAACTATTTTTGAAGAGGGGTGAAAGATGACAGAAAATCACCAAAACGTCCTGTGAAATCATCTATGTCTTGTCAAAGTGTTTTTGCCAAAAAATATCCCATTGCTTTTAATATCACCATATTTTGCTATGGTTCTATTTTAGATTGTCCCCATTTTTCTCAGTCAAAATGCCTGTTTGTTTTTAATGCTGGAAAAAAACCTCACTGTAAAGTATTTTAAGTACTTCCTTACAATATGTTGAAATCCAAAATAACATCTCATCCAGGTCCTAGGAAACTTTTCTTCTAAATATAGAGTTTATAAGGTTATTTTTAGACTTTCAATTAACGAAAAGTGGAGCCACATCATGCCATGGTACTGATAATTCTGAGGTCTTTTGGGAAAGAGGTTTTCTTCATTCCCTTGGTTTGATGTACTTATTCCCAGACTAATGTGCACACAAGCATATGTGGGTGTCTAAAATGCCACTTTATCACAACTTTATTCCCAGTCCCTCTGTCTAAAATGACCTTGTAAATCCCTTACTTTCCAGTCCTCAACAGTACTGGCAGCGGTGTATAATCCAAAGTCATTGATGTGCATGCAGGAAGGTGGTTTGCTAATGCAGATCCAACAGGGGGCTATCAGGCACCTGCTATTCTTAGCTGCCTGGCCACGAGGACCTGACCTCCCACATCCCTGTGTGGCAGATGGGAAGGATCCATGTGAGGTGAAGACATTCACAAGCAGCAGCATCTGCTATCGGGGCTGTTCTTCCTGCTCTGCATTTCACACACTTGTAATGTTTGTAAGCTCTTGTATCACACCCTGCTCAAAGCCCATTCCCAGCCATTATCTCTTTTCCTCTTCCCTTGGTACTTGGCCTCTCCAGACCTACAATCTCATGGCTGCTCTCTGGCTCTGCCCCTCAACTAAGTTGCCCTCCCAGTCACTCTAAGACCCTTCTAATGGTGCATATTCATGATGCTGATTACTCTCCCCTCCCACCACCCTCTGGCACAGCAAGGAGGTGACCTGTGTGAAATGGACAGGGAACAGTGACCTAATGCAAGCCAATTAACCTGGGATTCAATGCTAAGCTGCTAATTGCCTGCACTTTTCAATGGGCAAGACTGCAGCTGTTTCAGTGCTTCCTGGAAACTCTTTCTTTCTTTTCCATTTGTCTTTTGTGCCCGTGGACAAGTCTGGAACAAGCTCCTGCCCAGGCTGTCTCCAAGCTAAGCCTCCTTGAGCTTGCCACTCAACATGTTGATCGTCACTGCACTGCCCTGCGCAAGCAGAAGAACGTCACAGGCTGGTTTTGAAATGAAAGCCAGAGTTCACCCACTGCAGAGATCCCCAGAGAGAATCAGCTCCACCTTTAGTCATGCAGCATCATGACGTCGCTGAAAGCAAATGCACAAAGCTCCCTTTATGGAGAGCTGATCAATGGACACCTGCGACTCAATTCAGTGCCCTAAACATATGTCTAGTGCCGTTTGAGAGGCTCTGGGTCATCCTGCTTATCCTCTACTTGCCCCTCCAATGGGCATGAATCTTCTACATGTTAAGTGTTATAAAGCTAAGGCTCATGAGGACATCTCAGATACCTCAGGGTACATCTGATGATACTTTATGCTATGATTAAGCAACTGAATTAAATCCCTGGGGTTGCTGAAGAAAGACACAACTCTGCAGTGTCTTTTAGTTACTTTGGGTTTGAGGTGAATAAAGAAATAGGTGGAGTGCGCCCTCAGCAAGTTTGCCGATGACACCAAGCTGTGTGGTTCGGTTGATACGCCGGAGGGAAGGAATGCCATCCAGAGGGACCTCGACACGCTTGTGAGGTGGGCTGATGCCAACCTGATGAAGTTTAACCATGCCGAGTGCAAGGTCCTACACCTGGGTGGGAGCAATCCCAGGCACAGCTACAGGTTGGGCAGAGAAGAGATTCAGAGCAGCCCTGCAGAGAAGGACTTGGGGGTGTTGGTCAATGAGAAAATGAACATGAGCCGGCTGCAGTGTGCGCTCGCAGCCCAGAAAGCAACCGTATCCTGGGCTGCATCAAGAGGAGCGTGACCAGCAGGTCGAAGGAGGTGATCCTGCCCCTCTGCTCTGCTCTCCTGAGACCTCACTTGGAGCATTGTGTGCAGTTCTGGTGTCCTCAACATAAAAAGGACATGGAACTGTTGGAACAAGTCCAGAGGAGGCCACGAGGATGATCAGGGGCTGGAGGAGCGCCTCCTGTATGAAGATAGGCTGAGAAAGTTGGGGCTGTTCAGCCTGGAGAAGAGAAGGCTGCGTGGAGACCTCAGAGCAGCCTTCCAGTATCTGAAGGGGGCTATGAGGATGCTGGGGATGGACTCTTCATCAGGGACTGCAGTGACAGGACAAGGGGTAACGGGTTCAAACTGAAACAGGGAAGTTTAGATTGGATCTAAGGAAGAAATTCTTTACTGTGAGGGTGGTGAGGCACTGGAATGGGTTGCCCAGGGAGGCTGTGAATGCTCCATCCCTGGTGGTGTTCAAGGCCAGGTTGGATGAGGTCTTGGGTGCCATGGTTTAGTGTGAGGTGTCCCTGCCCATGGCAGGGGGATTGGAACTGGATGATCTTAAGGTCCTTTCCAACCCTAACTATTCTATGGTTCTATGATTCTATATTACAAAGTCCTTTACCATGACAGTGGTGAGGCCCAGAGAAGCTGTGGCTGCCCCATCCCTGGCAGTGTTCAAGGCCAGGTTGGACACAGGGGCTTGGAGCAAGCTGCTCCAGTGGAAGGGGTCCCTGCCCGTGGCAGGGGTTGGAACTGGAGGAGCTTTAAGGTCCCTTCCAACACAAACCATTCTGAGGTAAGTAGAGGACATACTTCCAGGTAGTGTTTTATACCAATTCACATGGAAATCTGTCATGCAGGGTATCTATTCTGTGAACTGTTGTACGTCTGACAATAATTTTGCTTTAAAGCTGGGTCAGACCAGCTTTGTGCATGCCACACTCGACAAATACAAACCTGGAATAACTTCTTGCTTTCCACACCTAGAAACCTCAGTTGAGATCAGTTGGTTGTTGGTAGAAAGGAGGAAAGGAAAGGACCTGAGGACTCAGGGTGAGAAGAGAAGTTGCAGCATGGATCCAGAGCTTGCTCTGATTCTAGAGGCAAATCAAGTAATCAGATTTTTCCCATGGAAAAAGTCCACAGTAGGAGCTTTGAAATATCATATCAGCTCTTCTACTAAGCAGTGAATTGCATAACAACTTGACAATGTGAAAGTCCTTGTGACTAAGGATACTCTTCTTTGGAGATGCCAGAGTGGTCCCCCCAATCTCAGGATTGATGGAGGGATGAAAAACCATAGAATCATAAAATCATAGAATCAGCCAGGTTGGAAAAGACCTTTCAGTTCATCAAGTCCAACCATTACCCCAGGACTGCCAAGTCCACCCGTGTCACTAAGGGCCTCATCATCACGTACCAGTTAAAAAGCTGCTGGTTTCCTGAACAAATCTTCCCAATGCATTTCATCTTTGCTCAATGAGATACAGATAAGATGCAAGGAGACCACCATGCCTGGCCAGCTCATACTGCACCCATGCTGAAGCTCACCCAGCCTGGCAGACACTCCCCGCTGCGCAGCCTGAATTTCCCCCATCTCCTACTGCCTTTTGGCTGGATCACCACAAACCAGGGTTCTCATCTTGTTTTGCTTTCAAAAGAGACTTGGAAAACTTGTCATCCTAAGCACACGTTGTTATTTTGCTTTAATTACATGGGCTGCATTTGATTTTGAACTCCGCTTGGCTTTTCTTTCTGATGGATTTTTTAGTGCTCTCTGGGTATTATTCCTCTTGTTTATGAAACAGCCGGAGAGCTGTGGCTGGTGGGTGCCATCAAAATAAAATGTAGTGTTATTATTATTGTTCTTATGATTACGTGCTGGCTAAGCATACACAGCTTAGGAATGAAAAACATCCCTGCTATGTCAGGAATGGGGAGCAAACAAATACACTCTGCAGCATTGCCCAAAAAATAATACTAAAACAAGCTATGGTTTCAAATAGACTCTCAATTGCTTGTGAAAACATGTGTATTTATTTAAGCAAGCAGTGTCACTGATAACCATCTATTACATGGTTAATTTTCAATGAATATGTTTTTAATAGTCAGTTGATATTTAAACAGATGATAACTGCTGTATTAAGCCTTGCATCAGATTTATGTGATAAGGATTTCTGCTATTTCAGATTCTAGCTGATCATCAAAAGCAGCCCAGCCCAAAGATTAGCAAGTGTTTTTATCACTCCCACACTCCTCTCGTTAATCCTTAATAAATCTGCTTTCAATAATCATTTCTAAATAGCAATTGCTGCTTTATTGGGTTGGAACTGAGTGACACTTTGTATGGGGAATTGCAAACTCTTTCAGAGCCCAGCGGGGCTCTCATCATGCTGCATGCCAGCAGCAAGGCTTGGGATTGCTCTGCTTATCAAGTCAGGTCTGGCTGCAGCCATGGGTGTTAGAGGAGATCCTCCTGCTATCAAGAAGTTTGGTCTCGCATGCACAAAGAGACTTGCAAACCACAGCTGGCATCCTGGTCTGCAGGGCACCAGGGGAATGGTCCATGTATGGGACACAGATCTTTGAGCGTGAGGTCCACTGACCCTCTGCAGGACTTGTGCATCCTTCTCTGTTATCTTATGCAGGAGATGGTGCCACCCTGGAGCATGTCCCATGGGACTCAGTCCTTGAGCACTGAGAACTGGCCCTCATGTGTTGAAGTCAGGATGATCCATGCAAGTGACCAGAGCTGAGACCAGTGCTGGATCAGCCTGTCCAGCACAGACCTAGTGAGTCCAAAGGTGGATGCTGTCTGGGGGTGCCAGCTTCCTGCTGCAAGCATTAAATTCAATAGCTTGGCAGCAGGCAGGGCTCCAGACACCTCATGCTTTGCATCGTGCTGATATTGCTTCCTCTTGGCAGCTGCTTGTACCCATGAGCCACAGGTTCAGCATCTCAGGTCTAGTCCTAAAAGCATCAGGAGGGGCAGCAGAAACAGAGCAGGGCTTGACCAGGGAGCTGCTGTGTCTCCGTGGTGGTGTCTGCCTCTGGTTTGGCAGAGCTATGGCTCTAGGGCTGAGCCCCATGTTTCAACATGCACATCCTTTCCTTTCCAAGGCAGCTCAGGAAGGCCCAGCCCTGGGAATAGTTTCGTGTTGACAGACCTATGGTTTTGTACCTGTTCCCCTCTGCCTACGCAGCCTGGCAGCCTGGCACCTTTCACTTCTTCCTAGGAGAGGTCCCAAATGTAGTTCAACAGCTGGGAGAAAGCTTGATGCCTTCAAGATGATGTCCTCAGGGTGATACCCTCAGGGTGCTGCCCTCCTCATTTAATAAAGAGCAAGATGCTCAGAGAGACTGAAGTCCAAACCAAGAGAAGTGTTTGTCCCTGGTTGCTGCAGCTGAAAAGTCTGTGCTCTGAACTGCTCACCTTGGCATATCCTAGGGCATAACCCAGGGACTCTTCATCAGAGATCGAACGAGACGTTTAAACTGAAACAGGGCAGATTTAAGTTGGATATGAGGAAGCTCTTCCCTGTGAGGGTGCTGAGGCGCTGGCACAGGGTGCCCAGAGAAGCTGTGGCTGCCCCATCCCTGGCAGTGCTCAAGGCCAGGTTGGACACAGGGGCTTGGAGCAAGCTGCTCCAGTGGAAGGGGTCCCTGCCGGTGGCAGGGGGTTGGAACTGGATGTCCTTAATGTCCCTCCAACTCAAACCATTCTATGATTCTATGATAAATGGACCTTCATTGGCATGACCCTGACAGCAGAACAGCCATCAACAAGGACGCACCTCTGAAATCTTCCCCTAAGTCCTGAAAACTGACCCACACAAGGGTCCTTGTGCTCATACCCGCTATGGCTTTCTCCATCCTAGATTCTTTTTACTGCTCTGTCTGCCTTTAACTCCCGCAGTGCACAGCTTGCTTGGCTATGCCAGCACCCTTTGCAGGATATCCATGAACCCCACGGTTAGAAAGGGCAGCTAAAAGCAACACATGCAAAGAGACAGCGTCTGTAAAAATCCCTCTCTGAGTTGCTCGGAGGGATATTTGCTGTGTCCGCTTTCCTTGCACAGGGAGAGCATGAGCAGAGTCAGCACCAGAGACAGAAGCTGCATTTTTTCTTCCTCTCTCTCCTTTCTATGCGCTCCTCTCTTGTTTTGTTTTCAGGCAAGCTGCACCGAGCTCCAGGAGCGAATGCAAACCCTGCTGCTTCAGCATTCCCCTCTCCTTTCTAAAGAGGACAATCCTGCTGTCATCTCTCAGGCTGTCTGAATGACAGCCGGGACAGTGGAAAGGATATGTCTTGCGAAGCTGCTGCCCAGAGAAGAAAGGGGAGGAATGAGACATGACACTAAGAGAAATGAAAGCAGTTGTTCAATTGCAGGACATGAAATATTCTACCTGCTTTTTTAAAATGTATTTTTTAATTAAAATGCTTATAAATATTTGAAGTTGTTTGGTGGTTGTATCAAAAACCTGGTGCAGACTGAAAGGACCTTAAAGAGAAAAGGAGAGGGGAGATAAAAGATCCTGGCCAGCAGTGGGAAGAAGCCATTCAACAATATGGGACAAATTCACCATCACTCCCCTCTCAGGATGCTTTGAGATGAAAATATCATTTCTCTGAGAGCAGCTTTTCCTAAAAAATGCCTTTCAGAGATCCCTTATCTACCTGTAATTCCACATGGGAGTAGTCCAGGTCACAGACACACACAAAGAAGAGGAGAAAGTGACTGTTACAGGTCCGGCAACCTCAGCTTGGCAAAAGGAGATTCAGTGTGACTGGGAGCAGAAAAGTGTATATATACACATATCTTTGTGTATATGTAAGTGTCTCCATGCCACCCTGCTAAACTGGGAATCCATTGGCCAGTTCCATCTGATTAAACAGAGGAGAGGTCCCAGGGATAGTCATCAACAGCAAATTTCATGGAAATATGTTTGCACCTATCCATGCATTTATAGAAGGAAAAGTGTTGATGTGATCACAGCCACTTTTCCAGCTGTCAGTATCTTCCTGAGTGCTCTTGAAATCAAAATCCCATCTGTTTTTCTAGGCATAGCCTACATGTCCTTTGTGATGCCATTTATATCCCTACTGACAGTAACCAACTACTGCATAATCTTGTGCCAAGCTATTCCCAGTCAAGTTAATAATATCATGAGATAAAGAAGACCTGTAGAAGACATTATGCTTCTGAAGAAAAGCCATAGGAAGGAGCTAACCTTCTTATCCTCATCTGCATCTAAGGGACACCAGTGAAAAATACCTTTCATTACGATTAGGGCTCCGCACATGCAGGATCTCAGTCCTGAAACACTATTGCCCCTGGCAGTAAGCAGAAATTAACATTGCCTATATCTAAGTGCTTTATCCAAGTGTTTTCCTGAACTGAGATCATGTCGGGTTAAGCAAGATGTGAACACTTTTAGAAGGCTTCCCCTCAGGTCAAAAACCAATCTTGTTTGGGTGTTGTTGAGAAATTTATCTTTCTGGCCTTTTTATTATTTGGATTTTAGGAATAGGAAAAGTCCATACATTTTGCATGAGGTTCCACAAATTTAAAGACAGACACATCTGGAAGTTTTCTTTATTCTAGTGGATGGCACTTTTGCCTATGAAACACCCAAAACTAAAGACTACTTTGGGGTTGATATTAAGAGAACAGCAGAAAATAAAAGAGCTAAAGAGTAAAGAGAAATGAGATGACAGGAAGGCACAATTCCACCCCCCTCCCCAAACCTTTGTTTTTCAAGGTTTCTTTATTTTCTATAGATCTGGAGGGAAAAAACCTGACAAAATGACTGCAACACAACCAGGTGACAAAGACGTCTGTCGCAGGAAGGAGCCTCGGGTGATTCGGGAGACCTTCAGAAGCGATCAGGGTTATTTTACCTTCTCTCACCATGGACTTCCTGGTGGTTTGTGTGCTTTGGAAATGTCAGCAGCACTGCCCAGGGTCACCTCTCCAGGAAAGGTCAGCCTGGCGCTCCACCAGAAAGTGCCATTTGCCTTTTATTCAAGTATAACATGGAGATCTTTAATAGACAACGGTTGGTGTTTTATAACATGGATTTGGCAATGATCACTCTTCCAAGTGGAGTTTTACAGCCCATTGAGCTTGGTTGAGTTACTACCTTCACTTTTACAACTGGACAGTATCACTTTCAGTCCTAAACAGTGATGGAAATGAACTCTGGGAAACTCCGTAAAGTCTTTTCTCCTAATCTCAGGCCATTGGAAGAGAAAGTGAAACTTTCTTCCCTCTGAAGATACAGCCAGGAAGATCTGCAATGCTGGAAATATTTAATCTCTCTTTCCAAACAGGCCTGGTAGCATAAAGCCCAGAGCTTTTAGGCTTGCACTTTTGGGATTGCATAAACACACAGAGAAACAGGCACATTTCATGGCTGGCACAAAAATAAAGTAATGAAAGCCAGGTGATGTTCTTTGCTCAAGAAGAGATTCAGATTTTAATGCCTTTTCCCTATGGCAGCTGCCAAGCACAGGCATTTTTGGCTGAAACTGTTGTCAGAAGCAATCTGAGGTCTTCGTACAGTTTTAGCAACAGTGAGAGATACATGGAGGGGTCTCAGTGTCACCCAATACCTTGTCCTAAAGAGATAACATTAAAATATCGTTTCAGGCAATCAGAACTTTTCATTTCAAAATTCATAACAAGGTATTGCATTTTTTTACTCCTCATTCCACCTGATTTTTCATTTTTTTCCCACTCTGAATTAAAATTTCAAACTCACCTGAATTCCAAGATTCAGGACTCCATAAAATAGAAATACTAATAAAATAAAATAAAATAAAATAAAATACTCTTTCAATTTTGGTTTACCAAATATTTTGAAATACGGTCTGTCTCAGTAGGTCCCAAACTGATTCCTTATTTATTTAGAATTTCCAGTTAACTCTAAAAATCAGTTACTCACAGGTCACGTCCGGATGATGAAGCACTTCAGAGGTCAAATATTTGTCAAAACAATGACTCAAAAAAGGGTGAGTAGATTTCTTCTAAATAAACTAACCACAGAAGTCAATGGAATCAAGTTTCCTCCAATGTGTCGCATGCCCAAACACAAACCCAGCCACTTTTGGCCCTCCACAAAGCAAGTGAAATGTCAGACCAGAAGGAAAAGTGTTCAGAAAGTCCCATGCTTTGAAAACGGACAGTTGTCCAAGGACAAGGTTCAACCACAGAAATTACCAGATGACGTTCTCTGGCCTGTGTCGTGCAGGAATTTAGACTCCAGAAGTGTAATTTCTTTGCTCTGGTTTTAGAACAAAAATATTATGATGCCTTCAGTGTTGGCCCTCCCCAAGGCTGGGGTTTCAATCTACCAGAGGGCTCAGAAGAAGTCATTTTCAGAAGCATCCTTTCCAGATTTCCAAGCTGGCCTTGCAGTAAACGAGCAAGTAAATCAGCCAGTCAAATGGAGTCCAGGCTAAGGTATAAGTGAGTTTTCCCAATAGCCCAAAATATTCTGCAGTAGGATTTAGACCCTGCCATGACTGGTGACACTGATCTCTTGTCTTCTTTCCATGTATCTCTGCTCAGGTCGTAGTTTCTGCTCCTCACTACAGCTTGCTATTTCTGGAAGTCTTCTCTGTGCCTTTGGGCACAGAGCCCATTGGGATGGATCACTCCCTCTTCCCCGCACACTGCCTCACCATGGTGGGATCTGTAAGAGACATTTCACTCAGGAACATTTAATTATCTAACTAGGATGGAAAGGAGTCTGGGATTACACTGGAATACAAACCTGTTTTAAAAGCAAAGCAAAAAGGGAAAACTTGAGCACTGTAACAAGCACAAGCAGCTGGGGTTTTTCTGCCACAGAAAGCCTCTTTTCTTGAGGACATCAGTTAGGGCCAGTTCAAGATTATGGATTTAATTTGGAATGAGGACCCTGAGGAAGGATGCAGAGACAACCACCCGTTTCTCCCACAAGGGCTACCACATTCAGAGGACGCAGAGCAGATTTATGCCACAGTGGCTGAATGTAGGATCACATTTCTTTGTGATATTCAAGCCAGAGGGTAAAATGATTCCTACTGCTGTTTCCCCAAGCCCTCAGCTGCTCACCCACCCAACTCCTGAAGCATCATCCATCAGAAGTCAACAGCAAATGGATGCAAAATCTGAAGAAACAGCTCAGGTGTCTAAGAGTTGGTTTACTTGATAGCCTGTGAGGGCTTTGAGGATTTGGTTTTCTGAGATCCTGACTCAGTCCGTGAGAGCAGACTAATTCACACAGCAGACACAGTCACACAGCTGAGGGGCTCAGTTGGTTTTTATTGCACTGTCATTGTGACAAAGGTGGTTTGAACACCTGAGGTGGGTCTCAACACAAGCTGAGAAGGAGTGCGTATTAATCAAATCCAAGGAGGACCTCTATCTTGCTCCAATTAATCATCTTCTTCCTCAGGAAAGGTGAGAAAAAGCAAGGCCTTTATCACTCTCATTAATCACAGCACCCTTTTCACAGATGTAGTCTACAGTGAAGGTTGCACAGAAAGTGAAAGAAAGAACATGAGAAAAGCCAAAAGATTCTCAAATACGGCTTTTTTTTTTTTTTTTTTTTGCCTGACTTGTTGGGGTTTTTAATAGAAAAAAGGAAGAAAAAAACCCAACAACCAAACACATCTAAGCAAAGGAGAGACAATGTCAAACAAAGAGTTTCTGTCCTGCAGGGGCTTGGAGATGCTTTGTGCTCTTCTGTCCTGGAAGTCTTTGATGCTATGAAAGCCACTTGTGGCAGGAGACGTGGATGTTCCAGTGCACAGCTCTTCAAGTAGATCTTTATATTCCAGCCACACTTCTCAGTCTTCCAGGAATTAAGTTTGTCTTGTGTATGTAGGCAGAAACCTTTGCAAGGTCCTCCATTTAGGGGTACAGTAATCACCTTCACCAACTCAATCTGTCCATCATCATTCCAACAAGAAAGCAAGGAAGAACTTGGGCACCCATCCACATTCAGTGGGTTTGATATTAATTCCTTTAAACCTTGACAAAGATGAGTGAGACTCATCTCTAACATGCTACAATGTGATACCTTAGTACACGCAAGAGGGGGTGCCTCACTTTGCCTGGAGCAAAGGCGCCATGCCAACACCTTTGCAGTCCGTGTAGCTTAATGCTGGTGGTCTGTAGGTGCCTGATGAGCCTTACAGAATGGTCTGGGTGAGATTCTATGAAAAGCCTTGATGAAAACCATAATTTTCTCATTCAGTGTTCATCTGTGGCCTCTTAGAGTAGGCAACTTCTAGGGATCTCTCCAGTTCCTCACAACAGCTCTCTTTGTGGGCCAAGATCTCCATGAAAGAAGAGACAAGAAAGTTCCCTCACTTCCATGTTTCCTGATGGAACAACATGACTCGTTCCAAGAGGGTTTTTGAGTTGGTGGCATGTCGAGAAGAAAGTAGATTTAAACAAGATCTTAGGCAGAAGCTCTTCCCTGTGAGGGTGCTGAGGCGCTGGCCCAGGGTGCCCAGAGAAGCTGTGGCTGCCCCATCCCTGGCAGTGTTCAAGGCCAGGTTGGACACAGGGGCTTGGAGCAAGCTGCTCCAGTGGAAGGGGTCCCTGCCCATGGCAGGGGATTGGAACTGGATGAGCCTTCAGGTCCCTTCCAACCCAAACCATTCTATGTCTCTTTATCCCCTAAGCAGGATTTGGTGTTGGCTAGGGAAGGTGAATTGGCACTTAAAGGTATGGCCCCTTTTTCCATTAACTTACTCAAAAGGACATCCAGCTCTCCCATAACAAGCCCGGATACCATGAAGTGACAGAGCCAGGCTTGTGCTTTGATATCAAGTGCCAAATGCATTCACAGGTGCATGGTAGCTCACTGTTATTAGTGTCAGCCAACCTAGACTCTGTTTTATTGCCGAGCGTAACATCCATGTTGATTCTTAAGCTTTTCTGTTCCAAAGTATCACTCTCTTTTCAACCCCTGAGGAGGTCTAGCTAGGTCCCAGCTTTCCTGCTTCTCAGGCCTCATCTGAAATTCATGCATTTCTTTTACCAATAGCATGGTTCACAGGCCACAGATAATGGGTGAGATGTTGCCAGTAAAATTTCTCCAACTATCACCAAAAATAGAGGAAAAAACCCAACAAAACTGATGCTTATCTAGAGAGGAAGGTCTGATATTGCCAACTTGCTGCTATCTGTCTATGCTTCCCAGCAAAGGCAGGGATCATCAGTCTGCAAAGTCCTTAGATGAAGGATGTTGTGTTTGTGTCCATGATCTCAGGTGGATCCTCTGGCCAGTGAAATGTTAACATGGTTGTTCAGCACCCCTTTAAATTTGCCGTTCTGATTCTCCCTGCTCCACTTCATCATGCAGTGAGAGTTGCTCCAAAGTTACGATGTTCCCGAGCTGTAGGTTGGAGAACTCATTTATTTTCTTTTATTATGCATTTGATAATTGTGCTTTCAGTTGGTGCCTGGATTAAGTGTCTGTGTCTGCTCCTCGCTTGACCTCTCTGACAGTAAAACCTGTATGGTGACTGAAAACAGAAGTCCATAAAATTACCTGCTCAACGGCCAGCCATGAATCTGTGTAGGAGAGCACAGGTACACCAGTCCCTCCAGCCTGCCCAAGTGCATTCATCAAGGATCCGCGCTGTATAACTCAAGCCACAGTTATTTCACCAGCAGATTTACAGTGGATTTAAAACAAAGGATTATTTACACTGCTGTGGGACCAGCAGCAAATTAAAAAGGACTGGAGGTGGCAGAAGGAGCCGCCAGTGTGGAGACTAATTGCTATTAACCCACGGCTTCATCACTCAGCTTCTGAGCTGCAGGAAAGTTATTGTTCCCAGGGGCCTCTCACACTTAGGCATTGAGAAATATTGTTGGGAAATCCAATCAGTCATGCAGTCTGGACCGTAAAACAATGCGTCCGCCCAGGGCTCTCGCCTCGCAACTGGCGCTACTTTTCTTCATTTCATCATTTCTTTCTTTTCTGCTTGGGGTTGAATTTATCAGGCAAACAAGCACCATGCCTGGTAGTGCCGGGCAGCATTCCTATTCTCCCCTTGCAATTCATCATCTCCTGCTCTCGTGGCTTCCCCCCACTCCTGCCAACGTGCCTCCACGCTGGCTTGCATCCCTGGTATATACCCCCTTTACTCCTCTTGCAGTGTCATAGAACCATGGAATGGTTTGGGTTGGAAGAGACCTGAAGGCTCATCCAGTTCCGACCCCTGCCACAGGCAGGGACCCCTTCCACTGGAGCAGCTTGCTCCAAGCCCCTGTGTCCAACCTGGCCTTGAACACTGCCAGGGATGGGGCAGCCACAGCTTCTCTGGGCACCCTGTGCCAGTGCCTCAGCATCCTCACAGGGAAGAGCTTCTGCCTAATATCTAATCTACATCTACCCTCTTTCAGTTTAAATTAATCACAGTGGCTATTGCACAAGTAGGTGTGCAATTCAAGCTCATACCGTAAGTTTTTCAGGTCTATCATGAACATATTCTTCCATACACTGTGAGAAAATATAGTCTATTATCCCACAGCATTTTTCACTGCTGTTTGGTGACACCTTTGTTTAATTTGAGCCAGGAGACAGCACTTCTGTCCGGCATTGTACCAACATCTGGGCATCTCTATAAGGGATGACAAAAGCTGGTCCTAGTACTAGGGTTGTTTAGCAGAAGTTCCTGGCTCATTTGGGGTACTGAGCCCCAGTTTGGTCAGAAAGACTTCATTACACTTGGAAAAGCATCTGCCCCAGCACAGAGGTGTACTCTGGACCGGCTCCATCAGAGCAGGCTGGGGATGTCCAGAGGACTGAATCTCCTCCAAGCCACTTGTAGCCCTGAAATACAGCTATTATCATTTTTGTGTGCACATGAGGGAGGGGGTTTCAATTCAGAGTGCAAAAAAGCTGTGTTGCAGCCTGCTGGAGTGATGTTTCTTACAGCATGATGACAAGAGTGTGTTTTGCGTGTCCTGAGCTAGCAGGGTAAGAAGGTTTGAGTGCAGAAGACCTGCCAGGATGGTCTTGCAGGGCTGTGGAGGGAGCTAGGCTTTTCCAGGTCTAATTCTCACTGCCTATAGGGTTATGTCTGGAGTTTGCTATACCTGGTACATCATTTGGGGCTTGACTCAGGGTAAAATAATCATTTTGCCCCAAAATTCAGAGGGGTATTGGGAATCAGGAGACACCTCACATCCAGGCAGCATGGGCAGTAGGGAACCAGGGAGATGGGTATTTCTGTTAGGTCCTCACTAGGAAAAGCCTCTATTGATGCTGGCCTTTGCAGAAGGCTGCCAGGACACCTTAGTTTTTATTTGGTTATGTTTTTGGAAGGAAAAAACATGACTCTAAGGATTTTCTTAAAGATACATGGGAGCCCTTTCCACTTAGACTACCTTTTCCTCACTTTTGCATTCAGCAGCCTGAATCAAACAATTCAGTAGCCATGAACAGCTACAGGGAGAAAGAAAAGACTAAACTGTTCCTCTTGAGGTTCTCTTCTGGATGTCCTGGCTGAACTAAGCAAACCTGAAAATGGGGATGATAGGAAGGAAAAAGAAAAGGGAAAAATCAAATGGAGTTGAACTAAGCCTGAAATATTTTAATGGGAATTTTATCTGAAACAAATTTGCAATGTTCACTTTAATTCAAACCAAAATGCTCACTTTAATTGGCAACAAAGTATTTTCAGGTTATTTACCTTTTTTATCACTTTAAGAAACAAAAATAAATGCCAGTTTCCTATAAACCATTATTCCAAAACAAGGGTCATTGACCAATTTAGAATGTAATAGTTCAGGGTTTCTGCTTTTGGGAAAACGATGCATTTGACATTTTCACATGTTTCCCTCATGCTTTCTTTCCAGCAGCCATCAAACATCACATTTTCACAGCTTTGCTCTTCCCAAATCTCCATGCTGATGAAGGGAGGTTTCCATTTCCCAGAAGGAGACTGGCCTGGCTGTGATCCTGGGCAGCCTCAGCAGAGCTGCACCGTGGGGATGCTGCATCTCCAAGGGGCAGCCTCTGAAGCTAAACCTCCAAGTGTGGGTAATGTACCTACAAGGGGTGTAAAGGGCTGTCCCTGGGTGCCCCAGAGAGCTGAGACACCAGGACCAGCCCAGACGGGTGGGTTTCTATGTGTGTATGTCAGCTATTGAGGTATTTCCTCCACTCTTTGATATGCAGATCAATGGGAAATTTCCAAAGCTGAGGATGGAAAGTGTTTAATGTAATAATAATAATAATCTACAGATTTGAGCCTCAGGGATAATGCAGGTTTTGCTCATGCAGGTGGGTGGGATCTGGAACACTCACTTCCTAAAATAGGAAAAGTGATCTTGTATATAGGTTTCTACCTATATCTACACTGTGAAAGCCATATTCAGAGTTTTTTCCATCAGCTGCTCACAGCCTGAGGACAAGCCAAGAAGAAACATCAGGCAGATGTCTCATCCAGCCTCTCCAGTTCTGCATTATTTATAGGGAATAATTCACTGATGGATGCTGTGAAGCTCTACAGGACACCAGGCACTGATGGATGCTGTAAAGCTCTATAGGACACTAGGCTGATTCCTGTTGGTGAAATCTAATGGCAGTAGTGACTGGGGGAAAATACAAGTTCAAAATAAAAGCTAAACTCTTTCTCAAAGAGAAACCTCCACATTTGGTTCAACTCACTTAAAAAATAAAGAGATCTAGTGCAAAATGATCTGGGAAGTCCACAGGAGACATCTGTTGCTAATGTCAGCACCAGTGGTTCCTGGATGGGATAGATGAAAGCATTTAGGGGAATCAAACAGGAAATGTTTAAGGCAAACGAGATTCCCCCAGGTTGTGAAGCCCTCTTGGTTTCATGGCAAGAGACGTTTCCAGCTTCCAGGGACAGGTTTTGAGAGGCTCCACTGTGGTTTCCAGTGGGAATTTTCTCCATGGTGGGTGTCTGGAACTGGTTTCTTTCAATCAATCATGTTCATGTATGTATGAGAAGTTCATGTATGTATAAGAAAGACTCTCAACCAAAAAGTTACAGACTTGTTCGGTGTTAGGAAATCTTGACTGTCAAATAAATCTCAGGAACAATTATTTTCTTAAAATGCATTTATATATTAAAAAAAGAAAAAAAGAAAAGAAAGATGAACAGATTCAGACTGCAGTTGGCGCTTGTTTAAGGCAACTTAACAACTGCTGCGGGAACAGAGACTCCATTGTAATCCCCTATATATACTGGCCCAGTAGCCAAAAGCAACAAACAAGCTTGTCATGAAATGGATGTGTAAAGGAAGCAATCAAAATTGGAGGGAGAAACAGAGAGAGACAGAGAATGAGCAAGACACAGAGAGAGAGGATTTTGAGTGAACTTTTTGTTCAGGAAACAGTAAAAAAGCCCCAACCATCGTTATTGGACTGATTTTGAGTGGTTTTTGTGTAGTGAACACAGCAATGAAGACCACAGATATGTGCATTTTTTACATGAAAGTGCCCTGCTGTCCACTCAGAAATGTAACACCCCAGCAATGCAGATATCTCTGCCAGAGATATACAAATACCAGTGTTCTGTGCTGGTCATCACCACCCCACTTTTCTTATGACACTCCAAGGTGGCTTTGGGATCCATGCAGAGGGAAGATGAAGCAGCTCCTGTTCCTTTCCTAGATGGCTGCGCCTGAAAAGCTCAAGAGAAAAGGGAATGGAGTAAAAATCACTCTTCCCTCCTTGGTTAACTCCAGGTTGCAGCTTGAGCTTCAGCCACCTTGACTCTACTGTTGTTTTATTGCAGTCAGCCTTAAAGAAGTGAGCTACATCTTTGACATCCTCCTAACCAGGCATACACTGGAAATGTGAGGACCTGGCCTGAAGGTGAGCAGAAGAACTACACGCAACCATGGAGAAGCAAGAGACCTGTGATGACTTCGTGCTCTTTGCAGTTCTCTACTAGCGTAGATGAAGGGGCCAGCACTTTTGCAAATGTCAGACGAGATCCACTGGCCTGTGATTCAGTCTCTCCCCAAGGCATGTGGTAGAAGGGACACTGTTTGATGTTTGGCAATGCACCTTGAACGCTTCAGGGCAAGAGTCATATCCATCTTCATGGGATCCTAGATCAGATGGGCAGCAGAGCTGCATTTGTCACAGAGAAAGAATGGATGTAGAGACACCGGATACCTCCAAAGCTGTAGTTGCTATGGCCTTTATCACAGAAGCATCAATGGCATGTAATGTCTTTAATTAAGGCATTGATTTAATGTGGGTTGACCTGTTTCCCAGCCATGTAAAAAGTATGATACACAGAGGACTTCTTCAGAAACCGCAAGAAGAAGAGCATGAATAACTTGTTTCAGAATACCTCTGATGATATTCTGCCTCTTGACAAGCAGATATCGATTGTTGTTGTGGGTCTTTCTCCACCACATGATGACCCCCAGACCATGGTTTGCTCTTGGGAATTACGTGCACAAGGACACAGGATGAGGAGGGAAGTGGACTAGGGACCCTTCCCAGTTCCCTTCAACCTACATCATTCAGTGGCTCTAGCCCTGGGTGTAATTGCACTGCCTTGATCATGTGAACTTGGGCAAGCCATTTGAAGTCTTCAGTTGCAATCCATGTAGTTTCCTCGGTGCAAGTGGATACAATTTAGGTTTCTGCATTCCTTGATCGATACTAAAATGGCATATAGGCTCCTAAATCATATATTGTACCATATAGGTTCTTTTGAAACAATTAGCCCTGGTTTTCCTGTCTCTTGCTTCTCCATGCATTTAAAGGGGAGATGCCAATAAATCTGTCAGCACTCCCCTTTTTTCCCACTCTTAGAACCAACCCTTGAGACCTGCAACAAGTAGCTCAAAGGTCTACAAGACCTCTCCTGAGTTCCCTAAACCCTGCTGGCATGCCGGTATCCCATTTGTTTGCATGAAGGAGCAGAAGGGCAGGCTCTGTGGTCTCAGTGTGTTGCAAGTTGAACTCTCTCCTCAGCCCTTTACAGCAATGTGCAAGTAAGTTCCTGTAAGAAGCTGGGGATATTTGCCCACCCTCGGTGACTTAAGCACCAGGATGAACTGTGGGTGCTGGGGAGCTGCTGGAACATTTCTGCTACTGTTAAAGCAGAGAGGCCTCAGATTGACTCTGTGACTCCTTGACACAGATTTATCAGGCTTTTGATTGGTTTGGCAAACACCATATACCTGTTTACCTACTATTCCTTCCAGAACCTGCCCATAACAGGAGGTACAATGGAGAAATAGCTGCTGTTGTCTATGTACACAGTTGGACTTCATTTCTAATGCCTTGCTGAGTTTAAGAAAGGTTAGTATTGAAATTTTCTTCAAATGGGATGCTGGTGGAGCTGAAGTTGGAGGAGTGAAGACTGATCTGGCCCATCTGGAAACCTGGCCCACTGATGCTAGGAAATGGCCTCAAGTTGTGCCAGGGGAAGTTTGGATATTAGGAAAAACTTCTTCACCAAAAAGGTTTTCAAGCATTGGAGCCATGGCAGTGGTGGAGTCACTGTCCCTGGGGGTGTTTAAAAGATGTGTAGATGTGGCACTTAGGGACACGGTTTAGTGGTGCACTTGGCAGTGCTGGGTTAATGGTTAGACTCAATGATCTTAAGGTCTTTTCCAATCTAAATGATTCCATGATCCTGTAAGAATTAGGATCCTGTGATCAGCCTTTTCCCAGAAATTACCTGCCTTTCAAGCCTTCAGGATGGGACTAGTTTCATGGTTCCAACACCATAAGCTGGTCTTACTTGAACAAACTTCCAAAGGTCCATCTCACTTGTCCTCTGTCTCCAGCAACAGCCAGGACATGTTCCCCAGAGATAAATCAGTTTAACATGCAATGGCATCTCCTGTGCCAGGCTCTGATCTGAATCTCAGGGAATTCCAGATCAAGCCAGGTTATGTTTTAGTTTAAAACATATTAAGAAAAATTCCCCAATGGATTTTACTGACAGATCTTTTAAATCACTGATCTTTTAAGCTCGCCGTGCATCTAATTTTCATGCAACACTGGAGCAGAGAATGAGCTTTCTAACTTCTAGCCAGCCAACATACAGATAAGCAGCCTCTTATGGCGAGTTAGCATTGACCCTTGGCTGAAATTAGAACATTCCAACATTGATGGTCTCTGAACTCATGTGTCATGCAGAAAACTGTTACAAGAAGGATTTCTATATTCCGTTGTCCTTTCCATAGCACCTGGAAGCTTCTCAGCCTTTGGATGCTTATGATGTGTTACAGAGCCCTGCTGGAGCTAATACTTTGTCTTTGGACCTGGCTGAAGTTCTCCAGCTGGTGAACAGCAGAGAGGTTTTGGTGTTTGTTTAGTTATTGGTTTTCCCACCCCATCCCTCCCTAAGAGAAGATTAGTCATTCTAGAAACGTTTCACAGGATTACCCAGCTGGATCCCAGCTCAACAGCCATGGACCTGAGTGTTGCAACTCCATCATGGGGACAGAACAAGTCGAGACGACATCTTAGCTAGACAGATGGAGATTTTCACTTGGAAGTAAGGAAGGATTTCCTATACCTAAATTAAACCCTGTGAGATTATTTTCAGCAAAAATGTGTGATTTCTGTCATCTCCACAAGGACTTTAGTGTGCGGAGTTCTGCATAAACCACAACAGAACAACAATCCTTGCTCCATACAGCTCACATCAAAGCAGAAGCCAGTAGGAGAGGGTGATGAAAAGAGCACTGTGATTGATAAGGTTGTCCTCTTCCAGGATGGAAGGAGATTCAGAATTGACTTCTCTGTGTACAAGCTGGGAGTTCAACTGAAAAGAACATATATGGCCACTTTTCAGAGGTTTCTCAGTTACTGAGAGGTTTAAGGGTACTGCTGGTAAATGAGAGGATTCTGACCCTAAGCAAAACCTTATTTGAGAGTCTAGAAGAAATCCTTTCTTGGCCTCTTTGATGAGGACAAGGATAGTCATCAGGGGCAGCCTTTTTACATCAAGCCCTCCACTTGCTGGCCACCTCATAGAGCCTTTTCGGAAATGACTCCTTCCTTGTGAAAGATATTTCTGATTGCAAAAGTTGACACTCATTTGTTAAAATGAAGAGAGAAGAAAAACCTTCACATTTCTGAGCTCGCATGAAACAAATGAAATGGAGGGTTTGTAAGTAACTAAAACCCAATTAATTGGGGGATTATTACAATAACAGGAACATTTTTTTGTTCAAACAAACATTTCTTGCCAAAACAGCCATTTCAACCAAACGTTTACTCCTTATTTATTTATCTTTGGAAAAAGGGAAAAGATTCAATAGACAGTTTGTGCCAGGCACACGCCAAGCTTTTCCGTTTCTATCCATAAGCAACACAGTGGAAGCCCTTGGGGGGTAATGAACTCCTGAAAATGCATTCCTCCTCTTGGTGTCTGAAGAGGGGCTCAGCTCAACACAAAATCTCCTTGGAAAACTGCCTCCATCTCTACACTCAAGAGAGCAGCTTATCGCCAAAGTTAGGGAAGCCGAGGAAAATATTCCAGCCCAGCCAAAAGAAACCATTCGTTGCAGCAGATGCGGTAGCCTGAAGGGATGAGCAGGCAGAAGACAGGGAATTGTGCCAGAATTTCTCCTAGTTTTTCAAAGCCAGAGAAAATTCTCCACATGGTCTCAGTAAGACATCAAAATCACAGGTATGAGCTCTCTTCTTTTAACTTGGAAAAAAGAAGTAGGTGGTGGGGGGAAAGAAAATAGCCACGTATCTACCCTACCCAAAAAAAGAAAGTTCTTGGAAGTGCATTGTTTGGGATATTTGTTTCCATATCCAGGGGAGGTTTCTGTGGGTTTGGGACAAACTGAACTACGCAGCTGGAAGGAAGAACCCAGACTCCATATGGCTTCTGGGATGGAGTCCATGTTCCTCCTGTGTAAATTGGTACTTTAAAGGGGGCAAACCTTTGTTCTCAAGGATCGTTCTGGAGAAGAGCCCTGGTAGCTGGATTTAGCACATGGTACAGCAGGGATAGCTGTGTGAGAGGCAGGAATGATCTCCTGCCCTTGCTAGTTGCTGCTAAGGTCTGGGAGCCAAACCTCAACCCATCCCTCTGGGGAGTGACAGGGTGGTCTGGGTCAAGGGGGCTCCTTAGCAGCACTGGTTCCTCCTTTCGTCTTCAGCCCCTTGACTCCAAGTATCTGGTAGCATTTGGAGTGAAAATGCCTGTGTCTTATCCTCTGATGTGCTCAGCAGCATCCCTTGCCAGCTGAGAGGAGATGAGGATCAAATACTGGACCAGGGCACCTGGACAGCACTCAGTACACAAGGTACAGGTGACATAAGGACATATGCATATGGAGACATTTTTTAGCTTCAAAAATAAACATTCCTGCTTGTCAGTGCTGCATTTTCCTATAGCTGTGTTTGAAAAACAGCCTTAAAGCAAGTGCCAAGAGGATGGAGCCAGACTCTTTTCAGTGGTGCCCAGCAACAGGATCAGGGGCAATGGGCACAAACTGAAATATAGGAAGTTCCAAATGCGTTGTGCTGGACATTTTCCTATACACTGTTAAATGCTAAAATGCATCATACCAAGAACCAACATTTAGCTGTTTTTAACTCCCATATCCACTGTTACAGGTTCCCCCCAATATCTTTTGTCTGTACATCACCCCAGCCCTTTGTCTTCTTTTCCCTGCTGTTCCTCTCTCCATATTATTTCCTGTGCAATTTATCCTTATCTATGTACGATTTCATTTATATATGGTCAGGACCATTCCTCTGTGAGATGCCAGAAGCACAAGCTTCTAGATTTTAAGCAGATCATTTCAGATGCAAGGGAGGCTCAAAATTAGGAAGCAATGGTGTTAAGCAAGCTGATGTCACCTCTTCTCCCTGGGGACCACAGGGATCCAGTGGCTCATGTAGCACATTTAATGGAAAGCAGTAGCTAAAATCTGGGATCACCCAGAAGACAAAGGGTGGGTGAGTTGTACCCCCTGCCCACCAGCCAGACAAGAAGCAACAGGCAGAATTAGGAGGAAGGTTCTCTTCTCTACAAGCATCCTTGGTAGTCCTACTCCATGGCAAATTGCCTAGGGAAAAAGGCAGAGCATAAGACATGCTTTCATGAGTTTTCTAGTGGTCATCTCCGATGATCAAATGGGTTTGAAAGCTGTAATATTGGTCATCAAAGGAGACAGATCTATCTCATATCTCTTATAAATGTAAAGAGAAAGGGGCTTTCTGCAACCCACCCCAAGCCAGAATGTCTTCAGCCCAGTTCTGCTCTGATTTGGGTTTTGTCCCTTGAGCTTCAGTCTTTGGATGTTTCCCATGGAGTTCCCTAGATCATACAATCAAAGAGATGAACCTGCCAGGTCCCCTGAAATGGCTTGAAATCCAGTGCCATCTCCTCATCCCACAGAGTGGGGAACTGTTCAGGAACTGTGGATCCTGGGAGCAAGGAAGCTCCTGATACTCAAGTGCAGCCTTAGCATGTTTATATTAGCAGTGATCAGTAATGAGGTTATGGTCTAAGGAAATGGGTGGATACTGAGACCAGGGATATAAATAGGCATATGGCACTCTGCAGCCATGGGAATACCCTGGATTTCATTTCTGGCTATGGCTGCTGTCTCACTCAGCTCTGCAGCTTCCCTCTGCCTCAGTTTCCCTGCAGTTGTGCCAATTGCCTCTTTTTATGCTGCAGCACTGAGACCTTCAAGAAGTGTGCTAAATTTGAGGGGCATCCTGCTGCCTTGCAATAAGCACCCACTTTGCTGTGCTGTTTTACCTTGATGGGAGGGTGAGTTCAGGGGCTGGGACCAGGGGAGCATTAAGCAGATACAGACCTGTGTTGTTACAGCATGGTCTAAAAGCAGAAATATCTGGACCCATGCAAAGAGTAGGGCCTGGCCTCCAGCCTCAGACCATGGAGAGAAAATGGGAAAAGGAAAACTATAGCTTTGCTCTTTATCCCTTTTTTGCCTGGGACACCAGTGTTTGGATAAGAGGCCCTGTGCTGTGTAATTCCTCATGGCAGCACGCAAAGCATCTGCCCAGGTACTGCAGTGAGCAGGGTCCTGCTTCTTGTACTTGCTGTTAGAGATGCTAGGGTTCTGAAATAGGTAGCACTGCCTGGTGAGATGGGAAGAAAACAGCCGCCGGTGTCAGTGTAGACCTGGACAGACCTGTCCCTCGAGGATGCTGTGATCTCAGCTCCTGCTCCATCCCCTCCCTTTCCCAGACAGGGAATCTCCACATGTTGATCCTGAGGAAACATTCACTCCTCAGTTCCTTCCTGCTGGTTTCTATTCTCAGGGAAAGCTGCAGCCGAGCCTCACCCTTTCCTGCAGCCCGGCACTAGGGAGAGGAGCATCACAGTGTCTTGCGATGTTTACAAGATGGGTTTACAACTTACGCCTGGTTGTAAATCTCTCCTTTCCTTGCAGTGCTAGGAATATTTGGGTATTTTTTGTTTTTGTTGAACTGCTGTTCTGAGGGCCTTGATTTCGACATGAGACCAAGCATGCAGAGCAGAAGAGCATACCAGGATAGTGAAAGGACAGGACCAACCAATTTTAGGATAGAATCTGAACCACATGATAGTCAATAAGCAGAAGTGGAGCCACTATATTTAAATGTGGGTGCAGGGATTGCTTTTACCTTTCTGTGCAATGCATAGAGATGTACTGGTCAGAGATAAACAGCAGAAATACTTCTAGAGATATAGATTGTATGGTATTTGGGGTTCCTTAACGTCTGCAAAGTAAATGGAGAAGATCTGGGCTCTCCCATAGAAGTTTAATAACTGATGAAAGAAAACCTGCAGCAGGGACTTGCTGATGACCTCCAGTGCTTTTGGACCAGACTGATGCCAAGCCCCAATACTTCTTGCAAATTACTATGTCCCCACAACAAAACATAAACTGAGCAATCCCTCAAGACAGCATCGCTCCCAGTATTGCAGCTTGGAGCCTGACGCAGTCTGGCAAATCCACACTTGCTGGGTCCAGTGAACATGTTATTTCCTACACACATAGGATAAATATGGGATTATTTTTGTCCTGTATCACAACAATCTTCACATCTCAACACACAGGAAGTGGGAGATACATTCAAGTCCTTGGAAAAGTGAGTCACCTCAAGAATCCCACTTCCTTGGGTCTATGCACTAATGAGCACAGATACCCCATGCACCCGCTTCTGGATGTCTTTTCTGAGTTCTTAACCTGCTATATATAAAAAGATGATCAAATCCAGCCTTGGCAACAAGGCTGTTGGAGGAACACCTAGTCTGCGGGTTTTGGCAGGGCTTGTGTATGATCTAAGCAGCAACTACTCATCTCTGTCTTGGAAGATGCTCTTCGTGGCTTCTTCTATCAAACCAATAAGTAGAATTTTCTTTCCATGGGAAAAGAGGCTACTACGGTAGGGAGAAAGATCATCTTTGGGTAGAGTTGAACATGTGTTTCAAAGGCTGAAAGAATGGGGATAGCACAAGCATTTGGGTCTAGGTTCCATGCAGAATTAGGCTTAACGGTTTTGCCCCTCTTTAGGAGGGAGAAAATCTGATGGTGGTGGAAATGGACCACAAGAAACTGCAACAACTACAGTGCTCATCACCAGGCCAGCCACCGTCTTCGTACCAGACTTCTGGCAAGCAAAGGGGTTTGACTTTGTCAGCTTTGCCACCTCTTTGTATGGCTCATCCCACCTCTACTGCTGTGGTCACCTGCTCCAGAGGAGCAAACCTCTCTGCCTCCCATTGCCTCTTCCAGTGCTCTTTTATAGAATCATAGAATCATGGAGTGGTTTGGGTTGGAAAGGACCTTAAAGCTCATCCACTTCCAATCCCCTGCTGCAAGCAGAGATACTTTCCACTAGACCAGGTTTCTTCAAGCCCCGTCCAACCTCACCAGACTGAAAGCAATGATGTTTCAGCTCATGAGTGGCTGGAAAGTGGATGATGTGTCCCAGAGAGTTTCCTGCAGTGCTGTAGTTACAAAAAGTCACTTTGCAGAGGTGCCATCCCCAGTACTCACAAGCCCTGGACCCGCACACACCAGGAGCAACCCACCACAGAGCAGCCCTTCAAGAAACCTTAGAATCATGGAATCAGTCAGGTTGGAAAAGCCTTTTAAGATCAAGTCCAACCATTCCCCAGCCCTGCCAAGGCCACCCCTAACCCATGGCACTGAGGCCTCGTCTCCACGGGGTGTGAACCCTTGCAGGGACGGTGCCTGCAGCCCTGCCCTGGGCAGCCTGTTCCAATGCCTGAGCACCCTTTGGGGCAGGAATTGTTCCTCAGCTCCATCTAAACCTGCCCTGGTGCAGCTTGAGGCCGCTTCCTCTTGTCCCATCCCTTGTTCCTAGGGAGCAGAGCCCAGCCCCTCCTGGCTCCATCCTCCTCTCAGGCACTTGTAGGGAGCCATCAGGTCCCCCCTGAGCCTTCTCTTCTCCAGACTGAACCCCCCAGGTCCCTCAGCCCTTCCCCATCACACTGTGCTCCAGGCCCTGCACCAGCTCCAGTGCCCTTCTCTGGATCTACTCCAGCATCTTCAACAGCAGCACCCCCGTGAATAGCTGAGCACAGCCCCAAGTCACCATCACTCCCACAAGCACCTTCCATTTCCCAGGGCTGGTAGAAAATGAGCCATCTGCACTCATTTAGTGCTTGTCTCCAGTTGCTGAGGGTGTCTCAGATGCAGCCGTGCAGGGATGTGTCACCAGCGAAGCGGCTCTGACTTGGGTCTGCGGGGAGAGGAGTGATGCACATGCTCCCCGTAATAGCTCCTCCAGCCTGCTCGCTCCAATAATAGTCTCCGTGTGTGAAATTTCACCTGACCTGAACTTTCCCAAGTTTATCCAGCCTTCACCCTGACAGTTTAGAGCAGAACTGTTTTTATGCCTCGCAGCCCAGACACCAAATTGGAGCCGAAGTGACGTTTATTGTTTCAGCAGTGTTATTATATGAAGATTGAGCTCATTACAAACACGACCTGTTTTCGAGCCAGGACACATATTAATTTGGATGAAATACCAGCTGTGTCCTCTCTCCATATGGCCTTATCGGAAAACAAACTGGGTTAAGTTTCATTCCAAAGAATGAAAATATAACTGAATACTTGCTTCATTTGAGGAAACTCAAATAATCATCATCATCACAACGTCTCTGCTAATCACGGTGAACAGAGGGCAAAGGAGTTTATTTCTGTGTGCATCTAAAAATAAACTGAGGCACACTTTCTCCTGGGGGAATGTGAGGGCAGCAGGGGGGAGATTTTCTTCTAGCAAGGTCCTCATCCAGCCCTATGGTCCAGCATCACACCGTGTCTTGGGTTTTGCCATGGTTTTATGGTGTTTCCCTCTACAGGAGACAGGGATTATCTTGGGGAAGTGGATGTACAGAAGTCCCGTGTCCTCCCCATCTGCACCCTGAGTGCTATGATGATGGCCTGAGAGAGCCAGACACCACAACCCACCTCTGCAGACTGGTCTCTGCCCATCAGTGCAATGAGGTGTGCTGAGCTCAGACACCCTCAGTGACAATCCAGAAGGGCAGGATTTAAAAGCACTGGGTGCTACCTGTCCCCCAGCCTTGTGTATCTGTGCTGTGTTACCCTAGAATATGAAATAGAGCTCAGAGCTCCCAGCCCTGGGGTGATTTCTGACCTCAGCAGCATCTAACAGCAAACTTCACAGTGAAATGAACATCTGAATGGGGAGAGGAGCTTGAGATGGGGAGAGGAGCCTGAGATGCCATTGAAGATATCCCCCTGAAAGTCTCTGTGGTGCTGGCCCTACTCTGGCTTGGCTGAGAGCTGTGCAAGGAGACACTCAGTGAGTTTATTTTCCTTCCAGCCTTAGGGGAGGAAAAGAGCAGGGCAGAAATCCCTGGGTGCCTGCAGCTGTTTCTGGGTCTGGGATTTCTTCAGCCAGAGGGAGCGATTCTGCACATGATGGATCTCAATAGATATTTTCTTCCAATAGTTTGAGCCTTTTCAAGGGAGAGCCCTCCATGAGACAGAGCAGGGGGCTTTAGGAGCTCCACTGTGTTTTGCAGAAAGCAGAAGTCATGGGGATACCAAGATGATTGGGCAGCAGGGGCTTGGTTTCACAGGACATAAGTGGGTTTCCTGCAGAAATGCAGAGCAGAAGGAAGACAGGACACATGTACAGGAAGCACCATCCCAGATGATGGGTAGGACAAGGAGGAGTAATAATAATATCAATGCAGAGCAGAGGAGAAAAGGAGGAAACAGAAGCAAGCTGCGGACATCAACAACAGCTGGGTTTAGAGCTCTGTTACTGTAACTCCTGGGGGCAAGAGGGGACATTTCACCCATGCATGAAAAGTAAATATGGCAACGATCTTTTTCCAGTAGAAGTGGTTTGGCTTTCAGTTCAGAAACAAAGAGAAATGCTTTGCTCTTTGCAAAAACTAGATACATTTGCTACCAAAACCGAGCCTGCCTTTGGTTCTCAAACCAAACGCTTCTGTTAAAAATAAAGAAGTCAAGGTTTGGAGTTTTTTGTTTGTTTGAGAGGGATTTTTTGGTTGCTTTTCTTTGTTTTGTTGGTTGGTTTGGTTTTGGTTTTTAAATACAGCCTGAAATCTTCCAATGGAAGGAAATCAGAAGTCCCCAGACCAAGTAAGTCTGCTGCCCTAGAGGCTCATTTACTGTCATGGAGACCAGAAGAGCGCATATAGCACAACTGCACAAATGCCCATCTCATCTGGAAAATCAGTGCAGCAAGGAACAGCTTTGGGGACATCCCTTTGGACTGAAAACATCTGCAATCTGCTCAGGATGAGCCAATTTTGGGATCTTTGTTAGTGTCTGGGCTTGCCCCCAGGGGAAGATGCTTTCCTGAGCCTTGGTTTTCCCTTTCCAGATCACTCTGAGGTCAGCCTACGCGTGACTGGAAGCACAGACAGGTCCAGCTCCAGAAAAGAACTCCATGGGTGGCTTTGGTGATACTGAAGCATGAGGAGCCTGGAGCTTTGCATGTGCTAAAATATAAAGGAAAGGGGAACGATGTTGAGATTATGGAGTAATTCAAAACTGAGGTGCATAGGATAACTGGAGGTTTGGCACCATGTTCATCAGCACTTCTCTGAACTGGAGAAAAGGCTTTAGATCAAGCCATGCAATAACATCCCAAAGCTTACGAAGATAAAACCTAAACAGAAAGCAAGTAGTTCCCTGTTCTTGCCCTCTCTTTCTCTGATAAAACTGTGGAAAAAATAAGAAAATGACAGACAATAAGTATTTCTGGGGGCCATCTGCAGGGTGGAGCCCATCTGCTGTCCCTGAATCAGAGACAATTGCTGCTATTATTGCTAAGGGAAGGCAGCTGAGCAGAGGATGCTCAGCACGAGAGGGAAAGAAAGCCTGATCCCAGGACTAGGTCTTCAGGCTGTGACTCACTTCGCCTCTGTATGACTTTGAAGGAGCTGCCAAGCCCCAGAGCATCTAAAATGGGACTTTGAATAGGTTTTGGGCTCTTCACTCACAGGCTGTACCGGAGGCATCACTGTTTTCTCAGGGCTTACATTTTGGCCTGCAGAGATCATCAGGTGTCCATGGAATTGCGTTCTGTAGATGCAGGCAAGAGCCCAGTCTCAGCATGGATGCACATTGCTCCTTCCTGTGATTTTCT